>NW_004955433.1:14056487-14163555 GCF_000276665.1 Chinchilla lanigera
ATAGAAGTCCTTTGTCTGAGGGACAATTGGCTAAAATTTTTTCCCAATTTATGAGTTTTCTTTTTATTCTGTTGGTGATTTCTTTTGATGTGCAAAAACTTCAATAAGATGAGATCCCAGTTGTTGATTCTTTGAAGTATTTCCCATGCGGTTTATTTCTTGTTCATGAACTCTCTCCCTACCCCTATGTCTTCAAGATTTCTACCTACTTTCTTTTCCAGTAAATTTAGTGTTTCTGTTTTAATATTTAGATCTTTGATCCATTTTGACTTTAGTTTAGTGCATGGTGAAAGATATGAGTGTATTAGTTTTCAGCATGTGGAGAGCCAGTTTTTCCAGCACCATTTATTGAAGAGGCTATCTTTATTCCAGTGAACATGTTTGGCCCCTTTGTCAAAAATAAGGTGGCTGAGTGTGTTTGTAGTTGTGTCTGCATCTTCTAATCTGTTTCATTGATTTTCAAGTCTGTTTTTTTTTCTTCCAGTACTATGCTGATTTTATCACAGTAGCTTTGTAGTATAATTTCAAGTCAGAGATTGAGATGCTTCCTGCCTTTCCTTTGTTGCCCAGGATTGCTTTTGCTATTCTAGGCCTCTTCTGATTCCAGATGAATTTTAGGAATATTTTCTCTAGATCTGTGAAGTATACTAATGGTATTTTAATTGGGATGGCATTGAATCTGTACAACAGTTTTGGGAGTATGGCCATTTTCACAATGTTGGTTCTTCTTATCCATGAGCAAGGAATATCTTTCCATTTTCTGAAATCCTCTTCTATCGCTTTTTTCAGAGCACTATAATTTTCACTGTATAGATCTTTTACTCTGGTTTTTTTTTTTAGATATATGTTCCAGAATTTACTATGGTGATAGTTGAACGTATCTCTGAATGTACCAAAACCCATTAAATTTTATGTTTTAAACAGATCACTTATATGTTACGTGAATTATATTTCAATAAATTTCAATAAAAACATTTATTGAGTACCAGGCACATGCCTAAACATTCTACCTATATCAAATCATTTTATTTTCACCACTACCCAATGAGGTAGGCCCTGTTATATGAATATCCCTGTTATATGAATATCCCCAATTTGCACCGAGGAAACAGAGGCTGAGTGGTTCTAGGTACTACTGTAGTTGCCTTTTAGCATGTAACGGCAGAGAGGCACTGAGTTTTAAGTGTTTTCTGTAGTAACGCAGCTAGAACAAAGTAGAGCCAGAATTGCAGTCTGATTCAGATCCTTACTTTTAGGTGCATCTACCACTGTTGACACTACAGAGAAAGAAAGAGGCCCTTGTGCTTGAGGAACAATAATTTGCTCGAATTCACGTAGATAAAGGGAAAGAAGGGCAAGAAATATCATCTGGAGTCATTTATACTAACGCACTATGAAACTTTAGCACTCCTGGGCCTCAGTGTCCTTATCTTTTAAACCATGTCTTAGGCTAGGTGCAAGTAGCCCCATCCTAGGATTTTTTTTAACATAGTAATGTCAGTCTGTGAACAAGCTTAGCATTTAAAAAAAAAAAAATCCTTAGCATTAAAAAAAAAAACCTAGCTAGGATCCTATCTGTGATCAGGCCTTGTAGGCTAATGAGACCATGGAGCATCTTTGCTATTAGTTGGAATTACATCCAGCAAAGTGGTAACCCTAGTTACCTCAGGTTGATGAGAAACTCTGATTAGCAGATGTGGATCTGGCTGTGCTTAATAAGAGTAAGAAATCAAATCCCTCATTGTTTGAGAGGTATGGTGTAGTGAGACAATCCTTAATAACCTCTGTTCTGGGGCTGCTGGTGGAGAAAGTCTGCTTGGGGAATGGGGACTTCCACCACTTTGGCAGACTGAGATTCTCCTAGTCATTTGGCCCCATGGACTTCCCTTCCCTGGAACTCCAGCCAAGGAGGCCTTTTCTCACTACATAGAAGTTCTGTGTAGCAGCCCAAGCCGCAGTAGGCTGGGAGGGTTAGCACCTACAGCCAGGCTAGGCAAATGCCCATGATGGAAGTACCCATGAAAGAAGGAAGACAGGGCCCACTGGTGCTCAGAGCCACCACTTCTTCTGTAGGCAAAGGCCATGCCCAAGTCCCATTCCCAAATTCTGCCTGAAGAGCTCAGAAATAAGCCATTTTGGGAATAATCAGGGGACATTTCCCTGATGGCCCCTCAGATCTCTCCCTGTGCTGATTTTCTCTGGCACTCATTTTAAAAAAAAAGTTTTATTAAAATGTTTCCTATTAAATAGAAATTAAATAAAATAATGCTTTTGGGGTCAGTGTGCACTAGAGTCTTGGAACAACTGAATCAAGAAAAAAAAGAACATTATTTACTTTATAAATGGGGGGAACTTTGTTGGTTTGTCTAAAAGATGCCTCACCTACCACCATGGATTCTCCAGTAGGCAGTTGCCGCTAGCCTGATAATCAGAATCTTTCACCCACTCTTAGAAATCAGTAGAGTGCTGCTTTGACTCTATGCAGCTGCTAAATTCAGTTGTATAGCTTGGTCTTGGAACCAGAGTCTTGATAATCATTTGATTCAGGATGGTTTGGTAATGCTCAGGTCTTTTGTAGAAAAGTTCACAGCCCTAGCCAGTTAAAGGTGGCAGGCTCTTGGGCTATCTTGTTCACCAACTCATTCTTTAACTTACAAACAGCAGGCATTTCCCTAGGTATTTAAAGAGTATGAAAGAAGTTGATGGGGTTGTTTTTCTGACCGAGAAAGAACTGACAAGGGTACCTAAGTAGGAAATGTTTTATAGACAAGCACACCAAAACCTTTTGCCATTCTACAAAGGCAGAAAGTGTGTGGGCCAGTTGTAGGGCAGGGGTGCTTGAATAGCAAGAGCAATTAGTGGGTACTGGAGGCCCAAAGAAAGTTCCCTGGAGGAGATGGCATTTGAGCTGGCCCCTAAGGAATCAGTAAGGTTTGGGAACTGTTTGGGTGTACTTGCTGTGTCAAAGCGTGGCTCACTGAGAACAAAAAAAATAGCAGTTGAGGCATTCACTCTTCCAAGTCTAGAGGCTGGACTTACAATATCATATTTTTTTTTGGGGGGGGGTTACCAGGAATCGAACTCAGGACCTTGCACTTGCAAAGCAGGTACTTGTGCCACTGAGCTATATCCCCAGCCACATATGTTGTATTATAAATTACAAAAAGTGCTAACAGAAAAATGCAGTTGTTTCAAAGGGAATTAACGGGAGGCTGATTTAGATTGGGTGTACTAGAGTAAAAGCACTAGGCTTCAAACTCAGATCTGCCAGAGTCCAGGGTCCGGGGCTGTCTCTGTAATGACCACCCCATTTCCTTCCTGCTGAGACCTCTGCAGGCTTTCTGAGTTAGGAAGAGAAGTCCCTGGCTCTGGGTCAGCCTTCTCTCCTCACAGCCTACCTGCCGCTTGAGTTACAGCTTCAAGGCACACACCTGCCTACTTCCCCCATAGGAGAACGTGGCTGACTTTGCAGTGCACTCTTTGAGGCCATATCAGAGGCGGCCCTACCAGTCACATCTTCCCTTCCGTCTACCTACAACTATTATCAAGCTTCCTTCAAAGGTCCTTTGTGGGGAAACCTCTACTTACCTGTTGGCAGTAATCAATCACAAGGGCATCAATGAGAAAACCTCTTCTCTAGAAGGTGTATGTTCATGCTAATAGCACGGGGCACAATCTGGAACATCAGCGCTCTGTACGCAAGGATCCTGTTGTAGGAACCCGCAGCCCTGCCATGCCCATGCCTGGAGGCTGCTCCAGCATGCTACCACAGATGATCAAATTCAGTGTCTTCAGGCTAAATACAGCTCAAGCAAATTTCCCAGCTGGGAGCTGAAAAGGAGGAGAAGCCCATGTGTTTGTGAACAGAAAGTCCTTCTCCTTTGCCCAGGATTTCCCTCAGAGAAAAACTCACAGCACCACTATCCTTCCAGTGCCTGTTGAGGTCCTTTTTGTCTGCACTTCCACATTCTCGCTCCTGCTCCCTCTCGGCCCCAACAGCCTGTGCCTGCCTTTCTCCCCTGCCTGCCCTGCCTGCCTTCCTTTCCTATAGCTCCCTTGTGCAGCTCCTTTGTGCAGCCTCTCATCTCATTCTCTTCTAGAACACTTTTTAAAAAGCAATGGTTTCATTTATGATTCTTGACTAAGTAAATTAATCAAGCAGGTATTCTTATTATGTAATATTTTGTACATACAAAAGAACATAAGACATTGATACAAGGCATGAAGAGTCAAATGCCTACTTTACCAACTTAAGCCCACTATGTGACCTTCCCCTTGAGTGAAATCCTTTAGCTGGCTATTTTTCTTTCTCTCTCCCCAGTATTAGGCACCTGTCCACACACACAGCTCAGCTTTCCTTTGCTGTCACCACTTCCCTGACATGGTATGGCCTGGCCACAGAGCACATGGGCTAGGGCTGACCACTCTGGGCAGATTATACCCTGTACCCTACCATTTCCCTTCCTTGGCATACAGTTTCCTTTACCTGGAATAACCCCACCCACGTGTCCCACATCTCTGCTGTCACACCCACCTTTCCTGCTAGGCCGCAAAGTGTCATGGTTTTCCAGAATCTCACCTGATTTCTCCAGGCAGCTGTGCTTCTTCCTGCTTTAAGCCCCTTTAAAACATGGATGGTTTTTCTTTTCTTTTATGGCATTGCTGTTACTTTACTATTTTTTATTAGGGTTAGATTTTTCCAGATGTTTTCTCACATATTGGATAATTGGCTTTTTGTGACTAGCCCCATGCCTTTCAAATGTAGAGCCCTGTAGCACACCTGTGCATAATAGATACTCAGTGAATAATAGGACTAGAATAGCTCAAACAGTTCTCCTCCAAAGCATAGCTCACATTTTCTTCCCTGAAATCTTGTAAAAGCCAGACACCTGTCCTTCCAGGGGGACAAGGGCTTATTGGGCAGGAATGTGGTTGATGCTTAATAAATATTGGCTAGTTGATGAATATTTGCAAACTGTCTGCCTGAGATAAAGGATTGGACTCAGTATTTCTGTGGTGGAAAGTTGCTTCAATTGTATCACACTTCTTGAAGAATGAGTCTCACATAATGGATATTTACAGTTGTAAACTAGGAATGTAAAGGCAAAGCAATTATGACATTGAATGTGCACTTTCATACACATGGATCAAAGGTTGCAATTCTCAGAAAGTCACTTGTAGAGGTTTGCAGGCTCTCTGTAGGTCTCTTTGGGGATAAGAGGTTCTGAGGGAGATTTTTACCTGCCCAGTCTCGGTTGTGAATACCTTTAACAAAACACAAACTGCTTTGCTTCAGACAATACTGAGAAAAACATGCATGATTCTTTGAAACAGTGTTTAACAGTAGAATATATTTATGCCTTTGTGCTGTCTTAACAGCCTTTAGAGAAATTAAGATTCAAAGTTTTCTACTGCCCATTTCTAGTTTTCTGTGCTTCCTTCCAATCCTTGTCCATATGATTTGAAGGAAACTTCCATTTCTGCCAGAAATACGAGTGCTGACATTACCCAATTATAAGCATCAATCTAATAGACAAGCTTTGTAAGCATCTACTGTGTGCAAAGCACCGTAGTGAGAACAGGAGACAGTAGTTACTAGGAACCTACTCTGTGCCTGGAGTGGTCTGGTTTGTGGGTAAGAGTAGTGATTAAGATGGAGCCTTACCTTTCAGGATGGTAAAACACACATCAAAGCTATAGAAAAGTAGTATGTCAAAGGCAGGGGACTATGAAGAAAAGGTAAAGTAAGAGGGTTAGAGGGAACTGCTACTTAATGAGAATGGTCAGGGACATCCTTTCCAAGGTTAATATTTAAGCAGAGCTCTGAAAAGTCTGGGCATAGTGATACTTGTCTGTAGTCCCAGCTTGTGTCCAGGAGTTCAGCACTAACCTGGACAACTTAGTGAGACCCCAATCTCAGGAAAAAAGAAAACGCAAAAATCTGAAGGAAGTAGTGGTAGGTGAAATATGTTCCAAGCAGAGGAACTAGGAAGTGCAAAAGCCCTAAGGTGGGAGTATTTTAATGTGTTTAACAGATGGAGGCCTGTGTAGGGCATATAGTAAGCATAGGGTGGGAAACGTGAAGTCAAGAGAGGGAGGGGAGGCTAGGCCATGTTTGAAGCTGTGGTAAGGATCTGAGCTTTTATTCTGAGTGTAATGGGAGTCTATATTGATCTTATTATGGACAACGGCCCGGGGCCAAGGAGTAGAAACAGGGAGATCATTAGGGTGTAGAGAGCCCTTCCTGGTCCTTGTCGTGGTCCAGGAAGTTAATATTTGTAATCCTATGAAAAGTTATTGGAATTCTAGTGAGTTAATTCCAATCCGCCATTTCCAGTGCAACCCATGGAAAGAATAAAAACACTAAAGCATATTTGTAGTTGTTGGGAGCCAAGGGAGTCCTAAGTCCAGCAAGGGTAATTGTTTACCAGAACAAAGGCCTCTATCCAGGGCCAAACCCGAGTTTTATTAATTCATGAAGAAAGGAGTAGCTCGGGGATGAGTGACTGCGAGAGTGGCGGGAAGTACATGAGCGCCATGGACTGGGCTAGGTAGGAGACCTAAAATCATCTCTAACATGCAGAGAGAAGGATATGCAGAAAAAGTAACCTGTGTAACACAATTTGAGATAGTGTCTAACGTTTGGGGTCGGTGCTTTAGCTCTGATGTGTAATCTTTTATGCCCTGGGAAGTCATAGCTTCTTATCTCAAGGCACAATCCCAGCCAACATCATGGAGTATAGCTTTCCCTCCTGCCCGGTTCACACGTGTTTTCTGGGAACTATGGGGTGGGGTAATACTGACCTGTTGCCTTGCTTCAAAGACTACATATCAGCACCTCAGCTAGACCAATCTGCATTGCTTAAAGCCAGTAGAAGGGATAAGGAAAAGTCCTAGCCAGCTCTGTATAAATCAGTACACGCAAATAGTGCCAGTGTGGTGGATTGAGAACTGACGGTCAACTTGTAACACCCAGCTGAATTGAACCAGCATGGTGCTGGGTGTGGGAGGCCCACCTGAGGGTTGTTGCTGGCAGCATAAGACGCAGAACTAGAGAAGTGAGGCTGTAGGGAGCTATTGGTTCTCCTGGAGGAGCTTATCATGACGGCTTTCCTAATGAACTCAGCTGTTCCCTTTGTCAAAGGAGCTCAGGACCTCACTTTCACTGAGAATGGCTTCTGTTCACTTTGGGGGAGCTCTGGCCCTCACTTTGAGCATTGCTTCCTGGCTCCAGAGGGGAAGATGGTGCACTGCTCATTCTCCTGGAGAGGCTTGGCACGTTGGCTTTCCTGATGGGAACTTGGCTGTTCTCATCATTGGAGGAGCTCAAGACCTAACCATTGCTGAGGATGGCTGTGGTACTATTCAGGGAAGCTCTGATTCTTTCTTTGAGCACCTGATAAAATGGAGAGGACATGCACAGAGTCTATCTCAGGGAAAGACTTCTTGAAAAATGGGAATTATGGAAGAATTTGAGAAGAACAGGCCCAGGTGGCACAATCAGAAGTTTTATTGGAATTCTTCAAACTGGTTGTCCTTGCTCCTAAGTTCAGACACTGTCAGAATACTCTTTCCAGCTGAGCCCAAATGTAGCCTTAAGATCTTCTCAACCCTGCTACAGAAATCTACTCGTAGAATGAAAACAGTTCCACTTCGCTACCACTGACAGGAAGTCCAAGGGCTGTGCACTGAGAAGGGCGGTGTTGGGGAAAAGGATATCCCTGTGGACCGGCATGGTCAGGAAAATCGCCAAGGGAGAAGGACCTGGAATTGAGCTTTCTTTAGTTAGGGATCCTGAGTACAAATAACAGAAGACCCAAATTCAAAATGACATAAACCATATAGGAAATTATTAATAACTTACATGTCAAGAAGTATGGAAATTAAGCATCACGGGGTCACCCAGTGAAGCTTGTCAAGGACCTATGCTCTCATTTCATTCTGCCATTCTTAGCACATCAGCTAGCTCCTCACTTCAGCAGTGTCAGGCGTCGCTGTTTTACTACTTGAATATAGGGACATTAAAGGGTCTAATCCCTCTTGTTTCCAAAGCCCAACTGGCAAACTGACCTTGGGCCCCAGGTCGCTTCCTAAAATGTCACTCCTTGGGATGCAATTACATGATCTCAGACCAATGAGGGGTTCTGAACACCAGATTATAGCTGGGGCTTAACCAGCAAGGAAGAAAAGAAACAGTGGATGGCTTGGTCACTAACAGTATCTGGCCCAACCTTGAACATTCAGGAGGAGTTGGTGCTAGGCAGCAAGGGAAGATATCCTAGGTGGGGTGAAAAGCTTGAACAGAAGCACAGGAGCATGAAAGGTACACAGGATTCCATCAGACAAGTCGGCTGAGTTGGTGAGATGCGTACACTTTGGCAGGGAATGAAGGCCAGCAAGGAACAATAACCACAAACCTCGTTGACAGTAATCAGAGGTCTTCAGACCAATCCTTGCAAACCATAGATCTAGGACAGTACATCTCAAGGAAGAAATTCGTGAAGAATTCTTGAGGCTTGGCCAGTTAGACTAGGAAAGGCTCCTGTTAATAAAGCAGTTTCACTTGTGGAGAAAATGGAATGTCCTTAGTTTAGGCCCTATGCTGACATTACATTTAGTGGGATGATTCAGATGTAAAGCAGAGCACTTGGGACAGAGGTTTCCTTTGGAAAACAGCCAGAAACTGATACTGATTATTGATCATCCCTGCTTTCAGTCAGGTTAGGTATCAGACCCTTTCAGTTGCAAATAATACAAATCCAGCCCACACTGATTTAAATAAAAGGGAAACTTAGCAGCCCCTGTCACTGAAGAATATGGCCCCAAGAGCTCCAAAGATGTCATCAGGGCCTGGTGTCTCTCCTCGCCAAGCTCTGCTTTCCTCCTTGTTGACTTTACTCTCAGGTGAGCTCACCTTTCCAGACCAGAGGATTACGACTTTAGCCTAAGGCCATGTGGCTTCAGCTTCTAGTCGTCAGGTAAAGTGTGAGTTTCTTTATTGGACATCCCAGGAAAGATCTTCTGACTGCCCTTCACTGCTCCTCTCTGATTCTGTTTGGCTTGTATTCCCACCTCTGAACCAACTGTGATTTTGGGAGATGCCATGTGTTGATGTAGATTCCACCTTAATGACTTTGACCAAGAGTAAGGGAAGTGTGATCTCCAAACACCTGAAGCTGGCCAAAGGGGGAAAGAATAGATACTGCGTAATCCCAAGCCACAGTTGTCCAGTCCAACATCCTACCTCTAAGACAAAGAAACATCTGACATGTTTTGTGTCAGTATTCCTTTATGTGTTTTACAGCCTGTAATGAGCATCATAGACATTTCACTGATCCTGACAGTATCCCTATATGTACATGAGACTAAGTGGGAATTATCTGCTTTATTTGTGAGGGTACTGAAGATAAGTACTAAATGATTTATCCAGAGCCATCTAGGTAAAAATTGGCAATTTGACTTTGAACTTAGGGCTTCTGATCCCAAACCTGGTGTTCTTGCCTACGTTGCCAGTGAAATTGTTCATTGTGCTGTGAGTCTGCGTGCATATTTCAAGAGAGAAGTTCTTAAAACAGCACAAATGAAATAAAGTTAAAGATTCAGCTCAGGGAGTCGCCATCACTTAAAGGCTGACAATATGTAAATAGTGAAATAAAGAACAGCATTAAACTCAAGGGCATGTTTTAATAACAGTTAATTAACTTTTACAAGACAATCAGCAAATATTTTCCCTCTCTGCTGAAATGAGTCCTAGAAAGACCATTTAGAATACAGAGCCCCAGGTGGTCAGTGCAAATGAGATTTCCCCCAGCAGCCTCTTTTATAGTGAAGAGTCTGACTGTAGAAGAATTGCTCACCCTCCTTGGCCTCACCTTGCCAACACGCACTATCATCAGCTAATGGGGTGCATATTGGATAATAGAATTTAATCTGCTTCTAGCTTCTCCTGGTGGGAGTCATTTCAGTACCTAGCAAGAGCATCCATTCATCCTTGCCCTCCATCCCACTTTCATCCTCCAGTTCCAACTCTAGTTGGTCAGCCAGGCTGCCGTATTCTCTGAGAACCAGGTGGCTCTGTGGGCCAGTCCCTGTCGTAGAACAATAGATTTGTTCCTTATATACAAAGGAGCAGTGGGCAGAAATGATAGGAAGTAAAAGAAACCATTTTTCTATACTCAAAGTAAGGTCACACAGAAGAGGATAGAGAAAATTCTGCCTCAAGTGAGATAACCAGGTCAAATATGATGCATTAAGAATATGCCTGCAGGTACAAGGTAGATTATAGATGCTATTATGGCTTGTATCTAGTGTCCTGCCAATGCCTCATGCTGTCATATGTGAGACTTTTCAGAGGTGGCTTGATCTAGGGTGTGTGATGCTGGGATCAAGGATGTGATGCTGGGATTGATTCATCATGCAGTGCTAGGATTAAGGCTGCCCCACCCTAGGTATGAGTGCAGCTCACCCTAAGAGTAGGTAGCCTGGATAAGATATAAGGGACAGAAAGAGGTTCTCTATTTGCTACTTGCTGCTTGCCTCCTCATTACTTCTGTCCTTTGCTGCCTTCCTGCCTTTTGCCCACCATGCACTGTTTCTCCTGTGTGATACCCCTCTGCCATGCCACCCTGCCTTAGAGCCAGTTGACTGTAGACTAAAACCTCTACGGACTGTGATCTAAATAAATCTTGCCTCTTTATCTTTGGGTGTTGGTGTCCTCCTTTGTCTCAGCAACAAGAAAAGTAACCAAGACAGACACTATAGCATATCTCCCTTGGGTATTAGTGTTGGAAGGCAGAACACTCACATTATAGGTGGGAAAGTCTCTGTGAACCCAGGTATTTTGATTCCAAGTTCTCAAGACTGGTCCCCAGATGCCAGGCTGGGCAGACACCTCTCAGATAGACTAGGGAATGCAGTGAGTGCTGTGCTTGCTGACCTGCCTCGACAGGGCACTAGATGCAGGGAGAGTGGGCCAGCATGTGGAGTTCAAGTGAAGTGGGCCCTGTAGCACTTCGGGGAGAACACAAACTCCCGAAATAGAAGCTCAGCTGTGTGTGACCTCAGGCAAGCAAAGTAACCTCTCTCAGTCTCCACTCTATCCTCTATAACACTGCCTCCCATATCGTGATATGACAGGTGATGGTGCGCATCAACCAGAGCATGGCGTCAGCACAGTCATTCCTCTATGTATTTAGTAGTGAGCCTGTTCACCTCTTCTATTCCACCACATCTGTGGACCATTTGCTTTGGGTGCCAACCTTTTGCAAGCATTCACAGCCTCACTGAGTAGTCACGCAAGGAACAGCTCATCCACATACCCTCATCAGGAAGACCCCAGTGGATTCACTGATGCCCCAGTCCAGCCCAGCTGTTCTGTCTCACATCTGTGAGGGCTGGGCCTTATGCTCAGAAGGGAGAGATGCTCTGCTTCCTTGCTGTGTACCAGGCCACAGCTCAAGGGCCCTTCTTGCAGGTGGAGTCCCAGTCACCCAGAGGAGGTACCGTGCTGGGACCGCATTCTCAGGCTACAGTAGGACTTAGGGCTGGTCTTGCCTCCTGCCAGGATTTCTGCTAGGGAGTTGCTCTCACCTAACCTCTGAGTGTCTGACTGGATAGCAGCAGCCGCAGCAGCAGCAGCCATCATCTGTGCAGCTGTGTTTGCACAGTGAAAAGCTCCAGCCCCATTAGCCTGGCCCAGGTTCCAGCCTCCTCTCCTAGAAAGCCTCACTGGAAGCCCCATCTGGTGCCAGGACCTGTCACCCCCATCATTCCTCCATCTTACCCACAGCAGCATGTGACTCATTCTACCACTTTGTCTTATCACAAAGATTAGCAGGGAGCAAGCCTGGAATGTAGAGGCTGAAGACTAGGTTTGGAGCCCCGGCATGGCTGCTTGCTGGCTGGTGACCTTGAGCAAGTGACATCCTTTCCAAACTTCTGCTTTGTTGCCTGGAAGATGAGGAAAAGAGAATAGCTGTCCTTTCTCCTTAATAGGGTATTGTGAAGGCTGAATAAGATAATGACAGTGCAGTGCTTTGAGAAGCCTTTAAAGTAAGCCAGAGGTGAATCTGAGAAATGAAAATATTTTTACAGCCCAGTGGAGCAGTTGTTGGCCAGTCTTCTTATCCAGTTGGTATTGGTGGTGAAAGCGAGCCCTCTCATTGGCCCACCCTCCTGCATTAGTGCTAAGCTGGATATTACCCAGTGGATCCCTCTTGGTTCAGTCTCCGCTAGAACGTGTGCAGACACAGACAATCAGGCTGGGACCTCATGGGCTACAGACTTGGTGATGTGTGGATGTCCCTGTGAGATATAGGAGTCTGACTTCAGCCTCTACTCCTTCCCAGGATGGGGGTTAAAGGGAAATATCATTTTGGGGGGGATTGAGCTTTTCATTAAAAAAAAAAAACTCAACTTATTGAAATTCTAATTAAAATTTGTATTAAATTCCAGTACACAAAGGGGTATTTTTAAAATGTTAAATGTTCCCATTCAGGAGCATATCTTTCCTTTAAATCTGCTTTTATAGCATCCGAAGAAACACTTTTGAAGTATAACATGCCTCTTAAAAATACACACATCCTAGTGTACAGCTTGATGCATTTCTACAAAGTGAACTCACCTGAGTATGGAGCACCCCCATCAAAACAAATGTGCTCTCTTTTCATCATTACACCACCCAGGAGACCATAGTCTGACTTTTAACAGCGTGGGTTAGTTGGGCTTCTTTTGGTATTTTATCTAACTGAATCATGTCATATACACTCTTTTGCTTTGTCTTCCACTCAGTGTACAAGCTTATCCACACCATTGTATGTTTCCTCTTATGGCTGTATAGTATTCCAGTGTGTGACTAACCACAATTTTTTCAGTCCTTTTCCAAGGGGTAATGTTTTGATGAACATTGAGTGAGTTCTGGGGGTGAGCTATTACCAATAAGGTTATTAACATTTCTGTGAGCGACTTTTAGGAACATATGTACACATTTCTCTTGTGTGTATAAGAATAGAACTGATGGACACTAAGAGTTGTATAGTTTTCATTATAGGTTCTGTAAGTTTCTGGTATAATTTATCCCTAGATATTTATAATTTTGTTATTGTTATAGATGGAATAAGGCTGGGGATGTGGTTCAGTGGTAGGACTCTTGCCTTGTGTGCACGAGGCCCTTGGGTTCAATCCCCAGCACCACAAAAAAGAAAAAAAAAAAAAACAGATGGGATATTCTTTTTTATTTTTAAAATTAATTTTTAATTGACCAAAATTAATGTATATTTATCATGTACAGTACAACATGATTGCAAAATATGGACACAGTCTGGAATGGCTAGTTTAAGATAATTATCATAATTTTTTATGAGTGCCTGTTTCCAATATATAATGATTACTTTTATTGTGGATATTTGGTACATGTTTTTAAGATGATTATTGCTGAGGAAAACTATTCATACCTAAGTATTTTAATCTAGCCCTTTATCAGACAGTTTTTTATTAATTATAATAGATAGTTTAAAAACAATAGTGTTTTAGGTTTTCTGGATATCCAGTATCATCAAAAGTGTGATTTTTATCTTCATTTTACCACATTTATGTGATTTTTCTGGCTTTACTATGTTAGTTTTAGTAAATTATGATAGCTAATGATAGTGATTACTGTCATCTTTATCTAGTCCTAAATTGAAATGGTTGCAGAATGTCACTGTTTACAGCTCATTTCCTGTTGGGCTTTGGTAAATAGATTTTTAAATGTGTGTAAGCATTTAGTTGCTATTCCTGATTTTTAATTAGAAATTATCCAAATTTTTAAATATCGTTTAGCATTAATTATACATCTGAATGGGGTGCAGTGTGATATTTCCATACATGAATATTAGCACACGCTCATCAAATCTAGTGTCCCTTTATCCACACTACGCCCTAGCCCCAGAAGTGATCTAAAGTTTACCAAGTACCTGCTCACCCTCTGCGCACATGAAACTGTGGCTTTCCCCACTTTCTTTGTGTTTGTCACGGTTAATGCTGTTGCACTGCATCACATTTCTTAAACAGATTTAGTGGTAACATATATTCTTTCACTGTTTAGCTAGATTCAGTTCGATAATTTTTTAAAATATCTTTTGCTATAATTTTAGTAAATGAGAATTGTAAGCTTGTATGCTGTCTTTTTCAGGTTTTAAGTCATTAAAATTATGGTGGCTTCATTACATTAATTGGGAAGCTCACTCTCCATCTTTTAGTATGACATAGAATCCTGTAAATAATCTTGGAATTTCTGTCACTTCAAGGTTAGATAAAATTCAGTCAGTCTGCTCCTAGTGCCAGTTTCAGTGGTAGCTCTTTGATCATCTTTGCAGTGTTTTCTTGACAGCTCGTCTATCCAAGTGTTCCTTGTGTTGAGTCAGTTTTGCTGATTTATGTTTGGCAGTAGAATTAATGAGATTTTAAGATTTGTGGCCATAGCAGGACTGCATGTCAGTTCTTCTGTGATTTTTGTTTATCTCTTCTGCAGCTATGATTAGATCTTCTTTCTTGTTTCAGTTCTTTTTCACTTAACTGGCCTTATTAAGGTTTAGTTTTATTTATTTACTTTTAGTTTTTGCATTTCTAGATACTTTCTACTATCTTTCTACTTTTTAATCGTATCAGTTTCAGCTTGTATTAATTTACAATTGTAGGTTCTTTCCATTTGTTTTTTAATTTCTTGAGAGGTCTAAATTTGTTTGCTTTTCCTATTTCTTTGTTTAATCTTTGAATTTCCTCTGAGTATAAATTTTTCTCTATTTCATGGGAAGTGGTATGCAATGGTTTCTTTGACTGTTTTTTAGATGGTTTGGAAATTCTTTTCTGATTTCCTCTTTAATCCTCATTTACCTAGGAGTGGGTTTCTTAATTTCTAAATAAATATTTTTCTTTTCACTTTTTTTGAGGTACTAGGAATTGAACCCAGAGCTTCACACATGCTATGCAAGTGCCCTACCACTGACCTACAGCCCAGCCCTCTCACCTTTCTTTAATTTTTAACTTTATTGACTGTGATCAGAGATTGTGGTCTGCAAAATCGCTTTCTTTGTAAAATTTGTTAAGATTTGTCTCTTTGACCCAGTACATGCTCAATTTTTATAAATAACCCAGGTCCCTATATGAGGCCCTCCATCTATCTAATAAGACAAATTATTATATTATTCATTTTCTCTCATCTTAAACTACATGAAATTTTATACTAAAATTTTATTTATTCCTCTTCTACTGAAGCATGCTTCGTATTTTTAACTTCTGTTTAATTTATCTGGGTTTTTAATGGTTGTAACTTCATAAAATGTTCTTGTTATCACTACAAATATCTCTGTTCTTTGCAGTATTAATTTCCCCTTCTCAAATTAATTTTTACTCCTTTGCTTTCCTTCTGTTTGCATGTGCCTGGTGTCTTTTTACTTAGTCATTTGTTTTCAACATTTCTCTATACCTTTATTTTTAATTATTTTTTATGAGCATCATATACCTAGGGCTTTGTTTTTCTTTTAATTTTTTAACCTTATCTGATATCTTCTATTTTTAATGAGAAATTTAATCCATTAGCTGATGTACTTGATTTTATTCCTTGCATCTTATAGCAAGTTTGTAATTCCCTTTCATCCTTATTTCTTTTTCCCTGTTTGTGCTGATTTGAAATAGTTGTCTTGCATTGCATTTTTTTCTGATGTTAATTTGAAAGTTCTCTACTTCCCTATTTCGTTAAAGGTTACATTCTTTTTCCCTTAATTCATAATCAAATACATATTGCTCCACTGTTATTTGAAAACAAGATAACACGGAATAACTATTTTTCTCTCCAGCATGCTCCCTTTTCTCCCTGATTTTCCACACTTTAAAGGAATGAGATGTCTAGAATTATTTCCTTGTCCCAGTCTTAAAATGAGACCTTGAAACACTTTTATTCCCCTCGTCTTCAACTCTTGATTTTGTTAGGGTCACAGGATGTTTTTGGCTCCGGGCTGTTGCTGGAATTTCCCTTTGTGTACCCTTTCTATTTTCAGAGTCCTTGTTTAGCTGTCCCCTTCCTGGAGCATCAGCAGTGCCCATGCAGATTTAGGAGAAGGGAGGGCACAGGTGTGGGAGCAAGCATCCTTACTCATCATGCTGTCCTGACCTGTTCATTTCCCTTATGTTGAGGTCTCACTTCCGGTGTGTTCACTGATTGTTACTTTAAGTTATTTGAAACTTAAACTAGTGGTGTTGAGGTAAGTGAGCCACCAGGTTGTTCCTCACACATCTGGAGGAATCCTTTCTTCATATCCCACATAGATAGGTTATGTGGGTGATAAACTCTGCTATTTTGTATGTCCGCAAAGATCTTTCACCTTGAAAAAGTGATGGGAAAACTGTGTCGGGGACTTTGGTTCCCTTTTCTGAGCAGTCTGCAAGTAATTTTCCACTCTCTTTTAGCTTATAGTGTTTTAGACGAGAAGTTCGATGCCAGTCTGACCACCACCTCTTCTAGGTAATATGCTCTCTGTACTGGGAAGTTTTTAAGGTTTGTGTTCATAGTCAAGTTGAGGAATTGCACCAGGATGACCTGTGTGTGTGTCTTGTCCTCCTTCCCGGAACTTTGTGAACCTTTTAAATCTGCACACTCAGGTCTTCTTTTAGCTCAGGAAAGGTGTCTTCTGTTTATCATTTAATTATTAGCTGTCCTACATCAGTTCCTTTTCTTTTTCTATAACTCCCAGTATGCTCGGTTAGATCTCGCTGGATCTGTTCTCTGGGTCTTTTATCTTTTTCCTTATAAATTCTTGCTACAGTTTGCTCTCCACTTGGAGATAGTTTTTCGTTTGGTCTGCCAGGCTGCTCATTCCCATCTCAGCAGGGACTCATCCCCGACAGCTGCAAAACATTGTTTTAAGATGTAGGTCTTTTGTGTCTGTTCTGAATTGCTCTTGGTTCCTGGAATTTTCTGTTTGTCATTTATATCCTGGAGCAGTTGTACTTCACTGGGCGTATGCGTTGTTTGTTCTGATAGAGGATCTTCTGCTAGGACTTAGAGGGGTGTTGTGAGTGTCCTTTTTTCCTTGTTGGTACCTCTGGTAGCTTATGGAGTGTAGAGGGGCAGTACTGTACAACTGGAGGAGGTAGAGCTGTCCTTCCCTTTCTAGGCCAATGGTGTTGAGGTAAGTGAGCCACCAGGTTGTTCCTCACACATCTGGAGGAATCCTTTCTTCATATCCTGGTTCTCCTGCAACCCCAGGAGCAGGGAGTTGCAGCCCACTTGTTCAGTGACTGCTTGGCCTCCTGGGTTCCAGAGAGAGGTGGGTCAGTCGAGCAAAGCCAGTTCAACCCCCCTTCATCCCCAAACTCCACACCCCCTGCCACTCAGACACACACATACACACACACACACACACACACACACACACACACACACGGAGTTCACCACTCTCTTGGTCAAGCTTGTCTCCGTTTCTGTGACTTCTTTTGCATTTTTTTGAGATACTGGGCATGGCATCCAGGGCCTTGCACATGCTAGGCAAGTTTCTACTGCTGATCTTTACCCCCAGCCCCATTTGTGGTTTTAGATCCTTGCTCCAAAGGTATCTAAAGCTGGTCTCCAAGTGAAAGGGAGACATTTCCACAGTCTTTCAGCCTTATTTCCCACTTACATGCCCATCTGCCCAAAGCCTCAGAAGTTCTCTGATTCAGCTTGAGCATATAGAATAGAGACAGTGGTCTCCTTCAGGTTGCCATGTTCCCAGAATCCCTGTCATCTTCTCACAGCTCCTATGGATCAGTTAAAGACTGGAGGACTCATTTCTTGCTCCCACTCTCTGGGCAGACTGTCTCTGTGCCTGGTACAGGGCTTCTAATCATCTCTCGCAGACCCTGCTACTCTACTTGAATCAGATTAAACACTGAACTAAATTCCAGAGTCATACACTCCAGGGTTCCTGAAACTTTGGGCTGGACACTGCTGACACCCATGATTATTTCTGGTAGTATGAGGACATGTTGAATTCCATGGGGTGGAAAAGTTGTTTTTTCAATTCTTTTTCAGTTCCAATTATGACAAATACGTCTTGAGTTTAGTGTTACTATTAGTGTCTGACACCTTTTAGAACACTTGCTAAACTCACTTTTAACAAGAAAGAATGTGTCTTGCTCAGTCTTTGGTAGGCAGTAATGTTTGTTGGCTGTGGCTGATGTGAATAGATTGGCAGAGAAAATCAGGAGTCCAACAAAGGACCCATGTATCTGCAATACCTAGGGCACGTCTGAGCGGAGATGTTGAGTTAGCAGTCCAAGCTTTGAGCTCTGGGGTGCCCCTGTGTCTGGAGATTGGCCTCCCCACCATTGCTCACTGGTGCAGAACGTGCCTGTCTCACTTGGTGGCCAAGTGCCTCTGCACTGGCCAGCTCAAAAGGTTTGCTTCCCGTCACTTCTAGGTCCCTTCTCGGCAGCCCACCACGTGATGGTCATTAGTGTTCCATGTGTCTGATCAAGCAGCACTTAAGTGCAAACATGGACAGCAGCCAAGGTTCCAGCTATGCAGGGCCTTCGTGTTGGCTGTGCGTCTTGATGGATCTTTGGGGTATATGGTATCCTCCAGTGAGGCCACACGAAGAGAGGGAAGCAAGCTGCACCTATTTCACAAGTTTGAATGTGTTTCATACTACATGTTCCAGATCATTGGTCCTGTCAGATGCCCAGCTACTGCCTGTATGTATTATGCTGACAAAGAAAAAAAAAAAGCTACCATGAGTTCACCATTTGAAGGAAAAGGTCCCATCCAGAAAAGCAGGCCCATATGTTCAGCCTTTCAGGAGAAGCCAAAAATCAGTATCTTACAAAAGTTATTCTGATTTATCAATGTTTCCTTAAAAAAAAAAAAAAAAGAAAAAAGAAAATTCAGAATCACTGCACATGAAATAAAACATATCTCCCTGGCCCACATCCAGGCTACAGATGGGCACTTTCTTTTGCGCTATGATAGTGGGCTACTAATACCTTCCCCCATTACTATAAAACAGAGTTCCCCTGGGTTTGTTGGGGTGGAGGCTACAAGAAAGCTCTGCCTCAGTTCCCAAATCTGCTGCTTGCCAGCTCCAACATCTGGGCCAAGTACTGAGTTTAGCTCTGTAAGCCTCAGTTTCCTCATCTGTAAAATGGGGATAACTTACCTATGACATTTGTTATAAGGACTGAATGAATAAATATACATAAATGCTTAGCACAAAGTTGGTGTTTAATCAATAAGAATTGTTATTCCTGTTCAGTAACAAGGAAATGCTTGGAAAACCTAAAAGAGGGTGTTGGGTGTTTGCCACTGTTATGGGTTGTTGTGGTGCCTCAGCCAGATCAGAAGGCTCCTCACCGTATTTCCCAGCTGAGGGAAACAGCAGGCTGACCCTGAACGGCCTCTGTTTTCTCCCATTTCTTCTGTTCCTGACATGAGGCTGGTGGAGTGTTCCTGAGGTCCTGGGACTCGCTGGTCAGGAAGAGTTGGTGTTGAGTCCCTGCAGCATCCCTGTGTGCTGGTGTAGGAGGTGGGCCTAGCTGCTGTCCTCCCAGTGACTGACACAGCCTCTGGGCCACCAGGCCTGAGGGGTGGCTGGGAGATAGGGAGTTTTCTTTATCTCTATTGAGGGAAACAAGATGTTGGGGCAGGGACTGACCAGTGGGCAAGAGGGGGCAGGGATAATTTCATCCTGAAATTACGGCCCGAAAGACCCGCTGGTTTTCTTATCTGGCCCCCGTGAACATCACGCAGTTGAGGCCACCCCTTAGTTCTTCGTGGGAAGTCCTCCAAGCAATGCCTTGTTTCAGATGGTCTGCTGCTGAGCCCCAGAGCTTGGTATTAAATGGAAACAACTGGCCTTCTTCCCCCGCTGGGAAGCAGAATATTTAGGCATTCATTCTTAGCTGAGCAGCTGAAGAGCCGCAGGGACATTTTGTGATCAGTGGGAGTCAGCAAGTTCGAGCTAGAGCTGGATCAAGCCGGAGCCAGTACAGGAAGAACAGCCTGGTTTCAGAACAGGCAGCACCTCTTCAGGAAGACCCCTCAGAACTGGAGCAGCACCTCTAAAGTAGGACCAAAGGATCTGATGGCCTCATGTGCAGTGTGAATGTCACTTCGTCAGAAAACGTGATCTGCATCTCTCAGGCAAATGCCATGCCTGGCGCTTGGGAGGAACGGGATAAATGTTTATGGAACTGAATTTCGTTGTCGGAAGCCCTGGCTATACCTCACCCGATGCGAGAGAACTGTGTGTATTCTCCTTCATCCCAGTGTCCTTCCCAGTCCCTAACCGCCCTGTTCCGCACCATCCTGATGAATGTTTGTTTTGGAGCTTGAGGCTCAGTGGCTGTGGAAATGGCTGTCGACAGTTGTCTCAGCATTGCTGCCCATGGTGATAATAAGCAAATGTGAGTGTGATGGCAATACAGCGGGATCTCCCTGGTCAGCCCTCACCTACCATTCGTTGTTTACTCCTCCAGCAGCCCGTGGCTGGCACTGTGCCAGCGTGAAGCAGACCGTGCAGTAAGTGGTCCGCAGAAGGACCAGGCTACAAATCTGAAAGGGGCTTACAAAGGAGGAAGGGGCTACGGTTAATGAGAAATCTCCCGATTGTTGGGACCCTTTCTCAGTGTAAAAGTTTTAAAATGCTTTTCCTCCTCTTCTCCAGCCAGTTGGAAGTCTTGTCCCTCACCAGCCTGCCCTCCTGCCTCTCGATGTGCACAGGGTCATCAGTGTTCTTTAGAAATCACAGTCTGCAGTCTGGCATAGTTAGGACTGTGGACTCTTGAGAACACCTGCCTTTACGGGTCGTATTGCCTTGGGGACCTCGTGCACTTCTGCTGTTTGTTTCTGCTCTTCAGAATGGAGTGAGTGCTGGTACTTGGATGGCTTTTACTGACTGATGCTGGATGGTGAGGCCCAGTCTCTGAGCACTGTTGGAGGATCATAGGCATATGTGTCTCCAGCGTTCTTACCCTGCAGCTGAAGGGGTGGGCAGATGCTGGCCATCCTTGTGCTTTACTAGGGCCCGGTGCTCGCTGTTCTAGAGCAGCAGAGTATGGAGAAATTGGGCCTGGACAGGGTACAGTTTTTCTTGTATGTCTGCCTAAAGCTTAAATGAGGTGAGTCTGAGAGAGCAGACAGAGCCTCAGGCTGGCAGCTGGAGAGGCTAGTTCCAGAAGTCTCTTTTAGGCCTGATTCCTCTATGCAGTTCCTTAGCCACTAGTCCCTGGACCAGAGGCAGTCCTTCTCCCAGTAGAGGCCAGGAGCCTTGAGGAACAGGGCACAGCGTGCCCTCCTGCTGACCTCATAGACCAGCAGCAGTGGCAGGATCAACTGAGCTCCAAATGCAAGATATGTTGATCCCAGCCATGGCAAAAATATAGCAAGGGTTGCAGGGGGACTCCTGAGGATCAGCTGTACCTAGAGCTGGAATACACGACTTTGGCCTTGGAAACCAGAGCACAGGCCCCACCTGAGCCTCTCTAGAGAGGGAAATCAATGTGGGAGCCCACAAAGTGATTTTTTGTGGACTCTCTGTTTTGGGCATGACCACACCATCGTGGTTATTAATGAGGAGTTTCTATCTGCTTGCAAAAGGCTAAGGTGGGAAACCCAGGAGGCCATGGTGGGGCTATTTAAATCCACCACACAGAGAATGGTATCCTTTCTGGGCCACATCCACCCACCAGGGAGGCAAAGCTGGCAGGCCTAAATTTTTCTGCGTCTCTGTGCCTGTCTAGCAAGACAAACCCTCACCTGGAATTCTCTCTGACTCTCTTACGAAGGCCCAACAAAGAGTTTATACAGAAGGAACCAGAAAAATGTGCCTCATGCCATGCAATCACAGAAGCTTAGGGGTCCAGCCAAGTGCAGACATGGCCCTCTTTGTCCAGCAAGAGCTGGCATAGCAACTGACCACTGCTGTTTAGTCTGGGGGAGACATGAGTTTCCCTGGAGAGGAATGTACATTCAGACTTGCTTTGGGCGGGCATTTCCTTAAGCATTTCCCCCGGAAGGCATGGGAACTCCTGAGTTCCCTGAGGAGCTCTGTTTAGGGTGATCTGTACCTTTTGCCTGGAACTTTCCTCAGCAGGGAGATGAGAAGGGAGCTTTTTGTTGGGGAACAAACACCTAAAATGATCTATGCTCTGGGACAGTGCTTAGGAGGCGAGGTAGACATCTCACAGCTCTCCCTTGCACATCTGCCAAGTGGCCTGAATCAGAGAGGAGAGGATTCTTTTCTCTGCCCCTTCATCTCTTCAGATCCAGGGTGTTTGGGTGTCGTACCCTGCCCAATCATGTGGTAAGAAGAAAAACAAATCTGTAAAATCTTTTAAAAGACCAGGAAGGAAAAAACCAAGGGCCAATGAAGAGCATTTCCCAGGCTACCTGGGTCTATGGAGAAGAAAAATGGATGTGGACTTCCTAATGTTTTGGGGACTGGGGAGCAGGGAGGAGCCTCTGGGGCCTGAAATACCTGCAAGAAGAAGTACTTCCAGCCTGCATGGCTGACGTACAGTGGGATTGGAGCAGGCGCTGTCCTACAGAGTCAGAACCCTCATAAGGCATGCAGTAACTGGGTGCCATCTTCAGATCAGCACATCTGTATGGATGTCTTACTGCCATCCTTCCGAATAAAATTCCAAAGGTTGTGCAGCTTTATAACCAACTTGAGACTCCTGGTTACTAAGAACAGAAACCTACTCGAGTGACTAAAGCATGTAACCAAGGGATGTACTAGCTTCAGGAATGGCTGGAGCCAGGTGTGTGCTGTACTGACTGACGAAATGTGGGTCACCACTCGACTCTGGAAATAGGACTAGGTTAGAAGTAAGGAGAGTTCTCAAAGTGGGAGGAAAGATGGTTCCCCTAAGGAGAATTGAGATTCTATCTCCAAGGAAAGGGAGACAGAAGCTGGGTGAGCAAGAACAACAGATGTCCACTACAGCCCTCGTTGGCCATTTACAAAGCTTATCCGGCTCTCAGGCACATTCTGCAGGGAGTCACCACCGTGCCCCACAGTGAGTAGTGAGGGGGCCAGGAGGAACCCAGATAGGAGCCCTCCCACAGTCTGCCACAGTCCACCTGGGTCACATGGATGACAGTCTTCGGCTGGATGTGCCGGAAAGAAAGATGTTTTGGGTAACTCGAGTTTGCAAAGGCCATCTAATGAGCTCCCCGTCAAAGACAGCGGGTCCAGTGGTCTCTTCTGTCTTGCCTGTTGGTCATGAGAGCACATCCAGGGCTCATGAGCAGGGAACACAAATAATGAGCAAGCTAACTGTAGACAGGAAGGCGTTTTCCCAAAGACAGAAGATGAGCAAAGTGCCCCCAACATACAGGATTGCTCATATATGAAGCATCACATCCTAATACAAATACTTCATTTCGTTACGTCTGCAGAAGACAGAAGGACAGTCTAGCAGCTGCCCTAACCAGGTAGATGGGAAGCCAGAAATCTGACTTAGATCTAGGCAGTAAAATTGACGTTGAACCAATTCTCCCCACTTACAGGCTTTTGCTGTGTTAAACAAAAGTGCGTGTTTTCACATAGGTCTTGTGAAAATGGGCTCAGAACCCATAAAACTCACCGTCATGACTTTGCAACATAGCCAGTGGATTTAATAGCTGGGCTCTGGGTTTTCTCATAAGTGAGCTCAGAGAGGATGGCATAGGTGGCTGCATGTTGTGACCCTGAGAAACCCTGTAAGAACCAAGATGTCAGAACTTAGGGGCAGGGATATGCCAGGCAGTACACTGCACATCACTGAGGAAAGGGTCACCGAGTCTGAGACTTGAGGGGGAAGATCATTCACCACCCAGGCCAGAAACTGGATTGGCAGACAGGGGTGCAAAGAGGAAAGTGGCGGGGAGAAGTACGTGCTCACCAGACTCACAGCTGAAAAGGCTACCTGTCTTCAAGAAAGGACTAGGTTAGTGGAATTGGCACCTTGGAGCTGAAGGGTCCTACACCTGCTACATGCAGCATTCAGCCAACATTTATTGAACAGTGGTCAATGAGCAAAATAGGTCAATGAGCAAGGTCCCTGTCCTCACATTGATAGGTGAGGAGACAGACTCTGTGTGTGTGTGTGTGTGTGTGTGTGTGTGTGTGTGTGTATGTATGTGTGTGTACATTGTGTGTGTGTATATATATATATTTTATATCATGCATATAGAGTTATTATAGGGTACATGTTATGAAATAAAATAAGGAGGGATAAACACAGGGAGTAATGGGGGCCTGAGGAATGACCTTTGAATAAAGCCCTGTGTGTCTGAAGTACACAGGTCTCCATTTCAGAGCTTCTCTCTTTTGTCCACCAAGAACCATCGGATAATATGCCCTCAAGGATCTCCATGTTTACTAAGCTTTTAACCCCCAAAAGGCTGCATTTGGCAAAGACACAGACATAATCCCATAATGGAACAGGTCCCATCCAGGAGCAGCCCCAAAGTCCGGTAGAGATTTGATGGAATTAACCCCTGGTCCATTCAGATGATGGGACAGCAGCGGCCAGAGAAGACTCTGGCTGACGTGGATCCAGGTGGATGACTTTTTCCGTAAGGCTGCATTTGGCTCCAGACACCCTGGAGCTTGATCAGCCCAAGAAACAGGCCAGCTACAGGGAGGTGACACAACCCATGTGACCTGCCTGAGAGACTGGGCAGTGCATGGCGGGAACGAATCCAGAGCCCCACTGACTTGTCCAAGCTTATGGCCGCAGGTCCATGGCAGAACCAAGACTGGACTCCCTGGTTCATCTGCCCATTTCTCAGGTTGCAGTGTGTGTTAGTAGCTGGTGGCACAAGAGGCTGGTCTTCTGTCTCCAAGGCCAAGGCACCATCCAAGGCCAAGGCCCCAAGACCCAGATCAAAAAGAGAGCAAGGAGTGGCACTCCGAAAGGCGGCAGTCTGAGCATCTCCCTGGCCGCCCCGTCCCCAGAACCATGCACCCAGTGAAGGGCGGGGTCCGTGATGGTTCACCACAGAGCTTCTATGCTGGAATCACAGCACGTCCCAGCCTCGTCTCTGACTCTGTCTGGTGACAATTGGCAGCTGACATCTTTGCTTCTGGCCAGCTCTAGCCCTTATTAAAAATGGCATCTTTATCATAGAATTCTGCAAGTCACTGTCCATAGGACGTATTCTTTGTTTTGTGCCAGTCATTCCTTGGGGGATTAGCCTGTTATTCTTTCTTTAGAACTTTTTAAAATATACCCAACTCTTCTGTGTTATTCTGAGAATAGCAAGTTTAAAATACAACATTAATTACTAAGGGCTCTTATTTATTGTATAAATAATTTTTGTACCAAATTCACTCTACAATTAAACAACTAGGTTTTAAATTAGGTTTTTTCTCTCTCTCTCTTCTTTTCAAGTAGCCAAGGGTCTCATTTGTGCTCATAGGCATCACACTAAGGTACAGGGGTCAGCCAACCTCTGTCTTGGCCGCCCAGGTTTTGTTGCTTTTGCCTCTCTAAAAATAAGCTTATGACAGGTAGCCTCCCAGCTGCCGGGTCTGAAACTGGAACAGGTCCCATCCAGGAGCAGCCCCAAAGTCCGATGGAATTAACCCCTGGTCCATTCAGATGATGGACAGCAGCGGCCAGAGAAGACTCTGGGCTGACGTGGATCCAGGTGGATGACTTTTTCCGTAAGTCCTTTCTGGCCAGGCTGGGCTGAGTTTGGTGCCTCTGCTGTGTGCTCCCACAGCTCTGCACTTGAAGGGCTCCCAAGGGTAGGCACAGCTGTGTGGGTCAAGTTCACTCCTCTGTACCCAGCACCTGGCATGAAGAAGGTACCCAAGAATCAATTGTCAGTGAGGTGTGGAGGTGCATGCCTATATTGCCAGCACTCTGGAAAGCTGAGGCAGGAGGGTCCCAAGTTCAAGCCCAGCCTGGGCAACTTAGCAACCTAGCAAAATCCAGTCTCAAATTTTTAAAAAAGAAATTGTTTTAAGGGCTAGGTGTATAGCTCAATGCAAAGTCCTTCAGTTCAATCCCCAATACCACAAAAAAAAGAAGGAAGGAAGGAAGGCAAGAAGGGAGAGAAGGAGGAAGGGAGGGAGGAAGAGCCAGAGATACAATTGTTAAATGAATGTCAGGTTCAGTGTGAAGGAAAAGAGTCTATAGTGTGGTTCCCTTGCAGGAAAAACAGTATGCATGCGGACTCCAAAGTGAAACAACTGCATTGTACACCGGCACATGGATGGTGGTTCCCTCTTGGTTTATTTCTTCTCTTTTCCTTAGCTATGTGCGTTGGAATCAGTAAGCATGCCAAGAACATACCTTCCAGTCAAGGCTGGAGAAGTCAGGGAAGGAGGAGGGAAAGCTGCTACTTAAAAGTAATCCACGACGAGAACAGCACCACTGGTGGGAGTCAGGCCAGTGCGGGAGGTACATAGAGGGACATGTTTTATTTTACTAGGTGGGCATTTGTTATAGTGTATAGTTAAGACAGAAAGTGTATAGTTTTAGTGTATAGTTAAGACAGAAATACTGTTTTAGTGTATAGTTAAGACAGAAATATTGTTTTAGTGTATAGTTAAGATAGAAATATAACTAGTAAATTCACTGCACATGACTGGGCGTCTATTGCCCTCTCTGATCTTGTCTTCCTCCACCTGTTGCTCTCTTTGTCACCCGGTCCATTCCAGTAGCTCTGGCTTCCTGCCATTACTCCCACACACAAGGTGCCCCAGACCCTTTGCACTTACTATTCCATCTGCCTGAAATGTTCCTCCTCACATAACTTCAAGCCCACCCCTCACCATTCAGCCCTCAACTTTACATACTACTGCCTGAGTCCTAACTCTGCCCACCCCCATAATCAGTCTGCCAGTTTTGTGTTTACTGCTTTATAATATCTGTTTGGTTGGCTACTTCCTTTCCTGTTGCCACTCATAGACTCTGAGTCCTGGAGGCAGGGGGTTGTGTCTGTCTTGTTCATGGTCTCCTGGGTGCCATGACCATGACACCTGGCACACAGAGGCCAATTCTGTCTGCCTGGGGAGAGGCAGTGGAGGATTAAAAGAAGTGATCTTGGAGTGTCCTGACCCTGCCAGCCAAGGAGCTGGGCTTTATGCCTGAGAAAATGTCTTAGTGACTTTTCTCGTTGCTGAAACAACATACCCAACACCCAAAGTTAAAGCAGGAAAGATTTATTTGGGATCACCGTTTATAGAGGTTTCAGTCCATAATCAGCTGGCTCCAAGGCAGGGTGGCATGGCAGAGGAGTATCCGCAGAGCAGGCAAAAGACAGCAGCAGACAAGCAGAAAGCAGCAAACAGCAAGTGGTGGCATCAGCCCTCTTTCTGTCCCTTATATTCTATCCAGGCTACCGCTCTTAGGGCAGGTAGCACTCACACTTAGGGTAGGTATCCTCAACCCTAGCATCCTATAATTAATCCCAGCATCCCACCTATGACCACATGAGGCTTTGCGGGGACATCTAAACACAAGTCTTAACAGAAAGCAAAACCTTACTTCCTAACAGGGCCCTCCAGATCTCAGGGTCTCTGCTCTCAGGATTCTGGGAAATCAGAATACAAAGTTCTGAATACACACAGAATCAGAATACACACACACATCTTACTTCTGCCCATCCAGTGGTCTCTGAGCCAGGCGTTCAGAACATGGGTTCCTTCCGGCCTTCAGTGCTCGCTTCAGTTGGGTCCAGGGATTTTACTGGGTAGGAGGGGATCCATGGCTTGGGAAACAAAACCAGTGCTCTAGCTTTGCTTTGACACTGATTTATCTGTGGCTTTTAAATAACATTAGCAGCTGGCACTGATTGGACCTTACTGTGATCTGGTCCCTCCCCACACATTATTTAATACTGCCAACAGCTCTTTAGAGAACAGTCATTGCACACATTTTACAGAAGAGAGATCTGGACCCAGAAGGCTCGGTAACTTGCCCATAGTGCCCACTGTTAATGAATAAAATAGCCTCAATATGTATTTGTGGAATGAATGAACAAGTGAATGAGTGAATGGTGTACTGTGGGGGATTGGGGCTGCTGCATTTCCCAGAAACTCCTGCCACTCACCCATCCCCATATCCTTCAACACCCTGTGCCCTGTAGACCACTGTATACTTCTCAGCTTGGCTATCACTCCTGGTGGTGTCCAAGTCAGGGGCCAGGCCTCACCACAGGTCACATCCCACTGGCTCCAAGACTTACTGCGTATGAGAGGAAATGCAAGAGCAGTGGCAGTTGGGATGGGGAGCATAAGGGGTCTCAGGTGGAACCATCTCTGCCTTTCTTGGCTGCTCCCCCCACCGCGTCGTCTCCTGCCAGCACCTCACCCTGGCTGGTGTTTGTGATATCTGCCCCATTGAACTAGCTTACTTCTTACACTCTCTGATTTAGAATCTAGAGAAGCCTCCCTTAGGAGGAATCGTGAGACGCATGTGAGGGCAAGTTCCAGAGCAGCCCTACCAACTGAGATCCTGTCTGCCAGCACGAGCACTGCCTTTGTTCACAGAGCACACATCTTCCTAGCACCCAGCCAGGGCTCTGGCAGACACCAGAGGCCACCTGCATGTGTATCCTGCTGAGTCTGCATCCCCTGCTCCAAAGAGGTTGCCCTGCCCTGCATACAAACTCTTCCTCTTATCTTTATTATAGTTTAAATTTTCCTTTGCCCCCCTTACAGTTTAAATAACCATTTGGGAAATTATTCAACATCTGTTTCCTCCACTTAGCATGTCAGCTTCTCAGGACAGGGACCAGGTCCCTTGGTTCATTCCTGCATCCTCAGCGCTTGATGACAGTGCCTGGCATGTAGTAGGTACCCAGAGAATAGACAAAAACTGAATGAGTAAAGCTGCTTGCAAAATGTGCCCCAAAGAATTCCCCAGTGTATTGGTAACTAGAGCTTCTACGACAACATGGAAAGAATCTTTCTGTTGTGCAGTTGGTTCAGTCTTTTTCCCACCTAGTACTGTCTGTCACCTTCTGTACGCAGGAGAGGGTCAAGGAATGTAACAGGCCTGCAGCACCATGGAAAGGCCTCTGGGGACTTCCCCTGCTATCCCATCACCTGACATTTCCTTCTGGGCAATTCTTCTAAGTCACCATTTCCCACCTGAAAAATGACTATTTCTGTGTGGACTCCAAGCATGACCATTTCTTTGGCCCAAGTACGGGGGCATCGTTATAGGAGCATGACCTCTGTTATCACACAGCCCCAGAAGGCTTGATTGGACAGCTCTGCTGGTCCCTCTGAACATGGTGTCCACAGAGTGGTGACGATTAACATCATGGTGAGAAGAGGGCTGCAAAGTCTCCAGCATTTACTTCCTCATACAGCCACACATAAAGGCAGAACCAGGGAACGGCTGGTGGGGAAACAGCTATTTGGGAAGCCGGGAGAAAGGTGGGCAGGACAGCAGTTCTCAAAGGCCTTTCTCTTTGGCCTGGGTGGGAAAACTTGCCCAGAGGCGTATATAGCCATCTCCCTTTCAGGCTTACTGGCTTGAACTAGATCACATAGCCACTCTTAGCTGTAAGGGAGGCAGGGAAAGGAGCTCTCCCTGGGAGAAGGGAATGCTGTAGGGCAGGAGCCGCACATCTTCAATTGGCCCTCGGCAGATGCTACCTCACGTTATTGTCTTCTGCATTCTCAGTACTGGCCTTATGTCACCGCGCAGCCTGAGAGCCCTTGAAGGTGGGAAGCTAGCCTTACAGCTTTGCAGTGGAGGCCCACCCAGAGGCCCTGCTGACTTTATCCTGGCATTCTAGTCCCCTCTCCTGGTCATTGTGGTCCCCAGGTCAAACATGAAGTATCTGTCTCCCCTTGAAAGTGATTGCTTGTTTTTTTCAAATAACAAATGCACATTTTAAAAACCGGAAATGATTGTGTAAAGAAAAGGTGACAAAGTACTGAGTGCCACCACTCAGAAGTGATGACTGATGTATTCTGTTACTTGTCCTCCCATATCCTCCTCTCTTTCTCACTCCTTCCTCCTCTCCCACCACCCAGCACAATCGTACGCACAGTTTTATGAGTATGGCCACACGGGACACATATTCTACTGTAACAGGTGTTTTTATTTTACATTCCCATCTGCCTCCAATGTTCTGATAGATTCTGTGGTGCCTCCTAATTGTAGCATGTGCTTATTAACTGAAGTACTGGCATCTTACTGTTCATTCCTTGGTTAATCATGTTCTGTGGGACCAGTGTGGTCGGTGCTCACTTTCCCTGGAGAGGACTTAGCTCCAGGACTATGTCCCCACTGCTGATCCAGTCTTCTTGATGGCTGGAATCCATTATTGATGGTTACAGGAGCAAAATACAGAGCCCTGACCCCAATGCCACCTGCCATTGTGTGCTTTTCCATCTGTGTTCATAAACATACTTTACGACATTGCCACGACAGCCCCAGATTGGGAAATTCAGCTTCTCTACCTGTAGTGGCTCCCAAGACGTTCGTTTGGTAAATGAGCAGAGTGCGCTCCTCTAGTCCAGAGAATGCCCCTTTGGCACCCTCCTCTCTCTCTGCTAGAGTGGTCAGCCTTTCCTTCTCTTCTTGGCAGGGAAAGGTTCTCCCAGGGCTTCCCAGCTCCCCTCCTCTTTCTTCACATCCTCTTCCTCCAGAGGACAAACACAGGACTGCACTTCTTTCTGCCACCCACCTCCCAAATGTAACATTAATACCAACAGCTAGCACTGCTTCGGTGCCAACCGTGCTGGGCACACCCTGTCATCTTTTTTATCCTAGCCGGGACCCCGTGAAGACTGCTACTCTTCCTGTTCCCATCTGCAGGAAGCCTTTGAGGAAGCTGAGCCACCAGGCAGCTAGGGAAATTACCCACCACACAGCCAGTGTCTGGCTCCAGAACCCCCAGTGCATGCATCCAATCTGAGCCACTGCTGGGACCCTGCTCGAGGATGGAGAGACTGTCCTTTTGCTAGTGGCAGGGACATTTAATTCAGCTGGAGATGGAGGCCTGTGTGTTCATGAGCCTTAAGGCCTGTGTGTTCATAAACCTCTAGAAATTAAGGGGGAAAGTGTGTGCTGGTGCATTTGTCACAGTCTCAGAGGGTCTGTTAGTCAGAGGAGGAGAATGGCTGCCAAGCCAGACGATCATCCAGGGTCCCTTCCAGCTCTTAAGCCTGTGGTTCTGTGCCCATATAAGGCCACTGTGCCCAGAGAGGCTTCCTGCAGCTCAGTGCGGTCCTGCAGTGTGAAAGGGAAATAGGGAGCAAAGGGAGCCCAAGTCTGGGCTGCCTCAAGGTCCCCAGGGCAGCTGAGAAGAACGAAGTGGGAGAAGCATGGGTCCCTCTTCAACTGCCTCCTCCCAGAGAGCTCTCAGACCTGCTCGGGCCAAGCCGACACCCTCCCTCTCCACTTTCCACTTGAGATCTCCTCACCTCGCAGCGTTGCCAGGTTCCCAGAGTCCAGTTGGCAGCTTCTGTCCAAAGTCGAATGCTCAGGCCTGTAGAGTCAGCCCTCGCCTGGTCAGACCTCTTGCTCCCTCCTCCTGGTTCTTCTGGCTGAGAGGCCTGGAGTACTTGAGTTATGGGTTCGCCTGGTCAGACCTCTTGCTCCCTCCTCCTGGTTCTTCTGGCTGACAGGCCTGGAATACTTGAGTTATGGGTGGTCCCCAAGGCAGAACTAGCTTGGCCTCCCCTTTGCTACCCTGGCTCCTCCAGTGTAAGAAATCTGGGAGATCCACACTCATCCTATATAGGGGTACACGTCTGCCTCCTCTAGTGAGCATCTTGGAGGAGCAGGTCTTATCCTCTGTATATTCCTGGCTTAGGTAGTTAAGTCTCACTTGCACCAAGTGCTCTCCAGAGCCCACCGTTACACCAGGTAATACAGAGAAGAAGAGCAGAGATGGGCGAGATGTGATGCCAAGGGCTGATGGGCTAGTGGTAAAAAAAAATTAATAAGTCTACTGTGAAATGATCTCTGGTTATTGTTATCCATCATAAAATGGTTTATGCATGACTATTGGTTATGAGTGACAGACACCCAAGTCACATTAGCTTATGCAAAAATAAGAGGGAGTTATTTTAGCTCCTATCACTCCAAGGGGTAGATAAGGTTGACTTCAGGTATGGTTGGATCTGAAGGCTCAAATGATGTCTCTGGTACCCGATTCTGTACTCTTCCACTCCACACTTCTGCCTGGGGCTGCTGCATCTCATGGAGCCTTAGTAAAGCCCATTCCTGCTTTCCAAATCAAGACCAAGGCACATCCCGGGGACTCAGAAATGGGTCATCCCATGAAAATAAGCCCCACTAAGGGCATCGCCAACCTCACCCCAGGTTTCCTTTCCTTGCCCAACTCCCCCACCCCGAACACGGAGCAGACATTGGAGGGGCTGCGGCTTGTGTTATACGTGCATCCTCGGGAGCCTCTTGAACCGTTGTAGGGCCCAGGGTGGAAGAAGCAGCCCTGCCTCAGCATCTGCCTTCCAGCCACAAGCAGCACCTCAGATGCTGCTCTGCCACGTAGAGGTGGTGTGCCCTCCCGTGAGCAGCCTGACCTCTCTAGGCCTCAGTTTCCTCATCTGGGAAGAGAAATTGATGATATTATCCCTCAGGATTGTCTTGGCAATTAGATGAACTGTAACAAGTTAAGCATTTGACACAGAAAGTAAACCTGCACACACTGGCCACAGTTACTGTTCTGTTTTGTTTTTTTTTTAATGCCACAAATGACAAAAATTATATTTGGAGGACACACAGCTCCTCAGTGACAGAGCTGGCACTGTTTCAGGCTCGTCTGCCACCTAAGCCGTGGCCACTGCTCTGTGTGGCCTCTCAGGAGTGATAAGGAGACAGAGAAAATAAAGGGGCTTTACTTGATACTTTTAAGGATATTTGTCTCAAATCATTGCTGGGAGGAAAAAAAAAAAAGGAAGACTGTGACATGACAAAATGGCATGGAAGGTCTTACACCAAAATATTCAGTGCTTTTCTCTGAGTAGTGGAATTATGAACAATGTTGCTTCTTTTCTGTATGGTCCAAGTTTTCTAGTCTTGAGTGAGTGCTTTTTTATTTTGGGGAAGGGAGAAAGGATATAAAATTCTGCCCTGAAACAATAAGTGCGGTTTTAAGCGAATATAAACCAGTTTGAATAAGTTACAAGCCTGATAATCATGTCTTGAGCAGTTTTACCCAAATTGCATCATTTCTGCAAACCTCAATGGACATTTCCTTTCTTGGAGCCACCACAGCTGACACGAGGCACCAGGCTGATACCTTCCAGGGCTCGTCCAGTGTATGGCTTGAGGTGTGGCAGATAGGACTGTGAACTTGGAGACCTAGGTTCCATTCCTAGCTCTGACGCTAGCCCACTGAGGACATTTGGCCAATTACTTAATCTCGCTCAGCTTTGGCTTCCTCTTTTGTCAAATGTGCATCAAAAAAAATGTACCCTTCCTACTTCATTGGGTGAGCATAAAGATTAATCATGGGTGTGAAAAATGATAGACGCAACCTAGGTATAAGGAAGTCCAACAGGCACCCAGGGGTCTAGAGAGCCCACCCAAGAGGGTGACAGGGCCTGTGGGCCCCAAAACAATGCCATAGGATCTCTTCCCTGGTTTCTGGTGAAGCACATCGCACCGTGGGGATCTCTAGATCTCACACACACGTGCTCACATGCACACACACACGTGCGCACATGCATACACACGCACACACTCGCATGCACACTGCTCAGGTCAGCCACCTCTAGAGAGTCTGGTTGGCAATTGCCTTTCTTTTAAGATTTTCAGTGATTCTTTTAGTGTTTACAATGGGTGTCTTTCATTTCACATGATGAGTCTTTCTACAGCATTCTTCCCTCTTATTCTTTATGCAGTTGTTACATAAATTTTACACATATTAATTTTCAGCCCTCTTCCTCTTCTTGCCTCTATTGGGATAATTTTTATTGCCATGTCTTCAAGATGACCAATCTTCCATGTGTCTAATCTTCTTTTAATCACATTCAGTAAAATTTTCATTTCAGCTACTGTGTATCATCTCTTTGTATATATTCTATTTCTTTCCTAATTAGATTCATGGTATCCTTTAACTTTCTGAGAACATTTTAAATCATTGGTTTTTGTTTGTTTCAGTTTTTTAAAACAGGATCTCACATTGTAGTGCAGGGTGGCCTTGAAGTCTTTATGTACCATAGGCTGGCACTGAGCTGGTAATCCTCCTGCCTCATCCTCCTGAGTGCTGGGATTACTGGTGTGTGCCACCACACCCTGCTAAAATAAATGCTTTGACATCCTTATTTGTTATCATCTCTGTCACATCTCTTCTTCTATTGACTAATTTTTCTCCTACGTAGGGGTCACTTTCCTGCTTCTTTGCATGTCCAAGAATTTTTTATTGGATGGTGATATTTGCATATCATGTTGACTATCTGGGTTTTGTGACATTCATTTAAAGAATGTTGACATTATTCTATCAAGCAGTGAAATTACTTGCAGGTCAGCTTGATTTTTTTTCCAGGCTTGTTTTTCAGCATTGTTAGGACAGGCTCTGGAGCCTTAGAGCTAATTTAGCCCTATACCATCGCATGAGCCATCTGGGGCCTCTGCTGAATGCCCCAGACATCCTACAAGGACTGTCTACTCTGGCTGGTAGGAACTTGTCTATTCCCCGTACAAGGGGGCTCTAGAAACTGTTCAGCCTGTGTGCTCCCTGAAGCTCTCTCTTTCCTTGGTACCATTTCTGTGCCCAGCTATGGCATCTCAGCTACTCAGCCAAAGACTCAGATGGACCCCAAGCAAATGCCTGGAGCGCTCTCTGCAGGTTTCTCTCCAAAGCCATCTGCCTCAACCTTCTGAACTCTGATTCTTATCTCTGCTGCCCAGAGAGCCACAGAGTTCTGCTTGGCTGCTCCCTGCCTGCTCTGTGGTCTGGTGGACACCTCCTGGGTCCCTTTGTTATGTCTTATATTTAGACGTGCCCCAAAGCTTCCTGAGGTCACAGGTGGGACTTTTTGGAGGTGGCTGGATACAGGGTGTGTGATGCTGAGATTAAGGGTGCGTACTTATTAAATTAATCCACTGATTGGTTCAGCATAGTTCTGGGTGTTGATAATGAGATCCCTGAGTGTGGATGGCACTGAATTACAATACTTAGTATGGGCAGATAGTATAGTATTTGTAAATTATAGCTCAATAAAGCTGGCTTTAAAAAAAAAAAAAAAAAAAGGACTGTTAGCACTGTTCTCCTGCTCTGAAGGTAATGAAAGAATGGAGAAGGCTGGTGAGGTAGAAGCAAGGGCTCAGCTGTCGGGTCGGTGCATTGCATCTCGGTCTGAAAAGTGTGTCCATAGAGGAGTTCACACAGTTTATTGGGGAACAGTTAATGTTAGGTGTTTGTCTTAGGTTTTATTTGCTCTTTGTCAAGTACTCCAGTTATGAGAGGATTCTTACAGCTTTGGCATGAAGTCCCCTTTCTGCTTTCTGTCTTATTCGGATCCTTATCCGCAATGAACATGCGTTGAGGGGCCACCAGTGAGGGTTATGCACCCTCTGAGAACTGTGATGTCCTTTGCGTGGACTCTGTGTCACTGCTGAGATCTAACAAAATAAGGGTGACTTGGTGATTAAATCCCAGCCAAAGATTAAAGAGCAGGGAAACATCTTCTGTTGACTTTTCTGTTGACCATGACGATAGTTATTCTTTCATTTTAAGCAATTCATCCTCCCCTCATTAAAAGCACTGAGTTTTCTGTGAAGAGAAATACATTATTCATTTGCAGACTTCTTACAAGGATCTCCAGCAATATGCCCGAGTGTATACTTAAGACCCTGAGCTTTGCTTAAAATACCAATTTTAAGTGCTCACTCAGTGTTTGTTCCTCCTGTTCTAAGTACTTTCAAATACTTAAAATAGTTGTCAGCATCTCTTTTCTTTCATGTATATAGTGAGCATGACAAGCTGGTTTTTTCTTCAATACTCTGTTTTTAGATGATTTTCAGCAATTCTTGTAGGTTTTATTCCTTCACATTATACAGCACTACTGCAGCAGCCCAGCAGTTCCTCCCAGTGGGACCTCACCCTCACCCCAGTAACCTGGAAGGGTGGCCCAGGGCTTTCAGTGCCTAGTGCTATCCACGCTGAGTGAGGACAGGGCAGTGCACTCATCAGGTGTTGTATGTATGGTTTTTCCCCAGGATCATCCATGAAGATGGCTTCTCCGGAGAAGATGTGAAGCAGTACAAGCCTGTGGTCTACAGCAACACCATTCAGTCTCTGGCAGCCATTGTCCGAGCCATGGACACTTTGGGCATCGAATATGGTGACAAGGAGAAAAAGGTAAGCAGGTCCCTGAGCTCAGGGGCATAACACGGAGCGGACCTATCTCTGTAACCCTGCTGCTTCTTTCTAATAATACCAGGCTGCTCAAAGGGGCAAGAGACACTGCTCCGTATTGCAGCTATATGGCAGCCATCACCAACATAAGCCGTTGCACCAGCGTACCATGTAAACATGGGGCCACAGCAGTCACCTGCAAAGCCAGCAGCTGCAGAACTCCATGGCTGGTGACTGTCCTGAGGCGCCCATGATACAGGATAAATACCCACCCTCAGATAGTTGACCTGATCAGAAAAATACTTGCTGAGTCAAATTCACCTCGCCTAGCCACCTTCTCCCCTCCTTAGGGCTGCCTTTGCCTTCTTGGGATGGGGGATGCCGTTTGACTTGACATGCTGTACCCTATACTAAACAGCGTATGCTTGCAGCCCCTCCTAGGCAGGTCTGAGGCTCTCCTTCCCACAGGATTCAGTGTCCTAGAACAGGGATTGGGTTTTGGTCAAGTTTCTGGATATCTGATAAGTGGCGAATTGGATAAGTATACAAAAACCTCTTATTCACAAATGTTTGTATTCACGGGATGACTGAACTGTATGCAGCTACGCTGGCAAAGCCAAGTGTAGCTTCACTGGCAAAGGAAGGGGAGGGGAGCTGTAAGGGAGAAGCAAAAACAGGCTCAGAGAACTTGATCTAGAAGCAGCACTTTGCCAACTGTTTTGATAGAGAATCCCACCATCCTCTCCAGAGCCAGGGAAAGGGAGCAGGGGAGGCCTCTCAGCAAACACCAGGCCTGCACTGGAGATTCTGGATAGTATCTGTTCCTGGCTACTGTGCAGCTTATACTTTTTCTTTTTTTTTTTTTTTTTGCTAAAATTCATCTCTCTTACAGAGGAAAGCTATCATAGTCTCTGTGCAGCTGATAAATCATCTGTGACAGATAACTTTAAATGCAAAATTTAATATTTTATGCGCAAAATCCTAATTCCATGGGGTAGAGTCACCCTGGCTCAGGCACTGGCTCCTCCAGACTCGTAGGAAATTGGATGACTGAGAGGGTGTTGCAGGCCCACTTGGGGCACGGTGGCGGGGAGGGGTGCTGGCAGAGGCCTGGCCAGTCTGTTGCGTGCCTCTCAGGAGCCTGAGTCAGAAGCAGTTGCCCCACAGGACACCAGCTTTGGTTGTGGTCAGCAGAGCCAGGGCTATGGAAGGAGGAAGGCAAACTGAGAGGTACTGTTAGTCCTTCAGTCTTGCTTCTGTTAAGCGTTCACTACGGGCTTCCAGCATACTCAGTGCTGGGGATATAGGAGTAGGCACAGCAGCAGTGGTGTATGGAGAAAGCAGACACTCAGGAGACGCCCAGATCATCCGTGTTGGCTGGGGGAGCACAGGGTCTCATTCACCTTCACAGTGGTAACAACAAAGTAAAATGGCTGTCATGTGTTGAGCACTACTTACTGCCAAGCCCTGCGCCTTTACCTGTATTAATTCATTCTAAATCCATGCAGGCACTGAGACGGAAAGCAGGTGGGGCCTAGTGTGACCTTCAGACATGGTACAGGCCCCAGGCCTTTGGTTTCTCTTCTCCTGGGGCCCGAGGGGGAGATGGTGCCTCCTCAAATCTCAGCTAACCAGATGGCAGGCAGGACTAATGGCACACCCCGCATATGTGTGGCACTTGAGATCCCAGTCAGCTTTTGCTTCCCAGAGTCTCCTCCCCTGAGTATAACTCGGAAGAGGCAAATGTGACTTTGGAATGCTTTTCTCCTTCCATTTTGGAAAACGTTAACTGTTCCTGTGGAATTTTTTTCCGCTTTATCCTGAATAAAGAGATGATTACTTGGGAATTGCTAGGAGGCTGATAGGTTACTGGTTACATAGTAGAGCCTCTGGCAAACAGGCTCTTCTCTGGCTATCTCTCCTTGATGAGACTTTCGCACCAAGGCAGCCTTCAGGTAGGAGAGTGGGAGGGCTGCAATCGAGGGAAGATGGAAAGCAACAGGACTCCCTGGAGAGCCCAGCAGACTCAGTAGAGTCCAAGCCCAAGCCTGTTACAGCAGGTGGGACCTTGGCAGTACAGGCGTACAGGGATGATCTTCTGCCTGGCGAGGCCTCTGAGCTCATGTGCACCTCTTCCCTGTATTCTGCTCCTCCCTCTGAGGAGCAGGGACATAAATTAAGTTCAAGACTCAGGTTGAAGCAAGCCTGGCAGCTGGAGAAGGGCTTTCCTGGGAGCAGCTGGGTAGGCCAGAGTGGCATTGATTCTCCTCTGTTGATAGTGGGCACACAGGCCTGGGAGGGTAGTAGAGGCTTCAGGGCCTGCTGGCAGGGGCCGGCTGTGGGAAGCCAAGATTCTTCTTCCCTTTTCCTCATCCTCAGCGAGCTTCCTCTGTAGAGATACAGACAGCAAACAAGTCTTCAAGTAGGTGACGCATAGCCTCACAAGATGACCAGGACAGGGTGAAAACTAACAAGGGACATAAGGGAGTGGGGGGAGCAGACAAAAGTTTTCCAAGGAGCACCAAGGAGCCCTGAGGGAGGAGTGAGCCAGGTGACTGGAAGAAGGTAAAGTTCTCCTAAGCGTGGTCTACCTCAGCAGCCTAGTTGTTGCTGTCCAGCACCCTGGCCTCAGAGCTGAGCCTCAAAATTACTGTTTCTCTGATTTCCTGAGGGCCTGTTCACCTAGGGGATCTGTCATTTGGATGTTGGGAACCACTCCATGCAGTACTCAGACGGTGTTTGGATCTCTAAAGAAAAGACCCTCTTCCTACTCAGGCCTTATCTACTTCTGCTGCCCTCACTCCCCCCATGGTTATATCTGGAGGACAGCCCCATACCCAGGGCCTCTGTGGGACTAGCCAGCTTTGTGCCCCAAGGGCTTCTAAAAGCCTACTTGCTAGACTGTAGTGCAGCCACTGGAACAAGTGTCCCTGGGCTTCTCCTGGCAACTGGCTCCCCACCTTTCCTGGCCCTCCACTTGAAGGAGAACTGACTGGTTCCTCCCTTGGCCTCTCAGTCTTGTGAACTTGCTTGAGGCTGTGTGGTTTTGCATGAGCTTCCTGAAAGAGGGGAAGACCGTGGCGTGTGCTTGCATCATCCTATGGCCCCAGACTATATGCCTCAGCCTCACTAGATGACAGATAAAGACATGCTCTTCTCCTCAGGCCTTTGCTAGGCCTTCTCTCAGCCTCCACTCTCTTTTCTGCTTCCCTTCTTCATGGAAGTGCTCCATTTAGTAAGAACCAGCTGTACACGCTGTCTTCCATCCACTCCCCGCCTCCCCCCATGTCAGAGCAGCAGAGTACAGTGCTTTCTCTCCATTAAGCACTTACGCCATGCACTGGTATACAGGGTGATTGTGTGGATGTCTCTGTCCTTAGAGCAGTGAGCCTTGCACTTTAGTTGGGTTAGAATTCCTTGCAGCAGCTGATAAAAGCCACCAGCCTTCTCTGCCAGAAAGAGGCACATATACACATATCTAGGAAATTTTGTTGACAACTTCAGGGAGTTCCAGACCACTTTAAGCCCACTGAGGGAGGCTAGAATGAGAACTGTTCACATTTAAGATCTTTCTGATCAAGGTTTGGGTCATTCACCTTTGGATCAACTCCGTACCCCAACAAGCAGCATAATGTTCAGAACATAGTAGGTCTTTGAAATGCATCCCTTGGATGGAATAACATTTTTCACTTTCTCAGTTCTCAGGGAAAAAAGGAAAGTACTTGGAATTTCATCACTAAAGGATTATATGTTGATTGTTCAGTACCTGTCCTGTGGAGACTTGTGCCAAACCCTGTGCAAAAAGGTCAGAGGCCTATGAATCAAGGCCTCTGAGGAGCTGGCCGTCTCTTCTGATGATGAGGCTCACAGGCTAAATGAGCACAGCCTTGCCATGCGGGGATCTGGGAAACTTCTTAGGGGAAGGGAGGCTGAAACCATCCTTGAAGTATAGGTATGGTCAGACAGGTATAGGTCTGGATAAGGAAAGGGCCTAATGCTGCAGAAGAACCCTGAGAAAAGGCAGTGGTAATGATCCAAAGGAGATTTAATTGGCAGAGCAGGCCCACAGCCAGAACAGCAGTGGGATGTGAGCATAGCGTGGCAAAATTAAAGACACCATGGAGCAAGACTTGGAAGGCCTTGGAACATATGGGAATTTGGGTTTTATCTTATTAGCAGTAGGAACTGGAGAGGAGTGGAAACAAAATGAGATTTTAGGCAGCTCTTCTAATGGCATGTGCAGAGTGGACTAGGGGGGAGATCCTGAAAATGGGGGCACAGGTTAGGGACTGACTGCACTAGGCCATGCGTGAGGTGTGGAGGTCTAATTGAGGGGTCAGGAAGGAGGAGCAGTTCAGAGGGGAGCGGCAGAAAGCAGTAAAGGGGCAAAAAGGTAAGGACCAAGAAACTAAGACACTTGTGTCACCTGCCTGGACGGTGGGAGCAAGGAAAAGGTTCAGGCAGAAAGTCTGGGGGCAGCGCCCAGCTGCTGTCCAGTGAGTCTGCCTTCAAACCTAACGGACTCGTATGTGGGAGTGACCAGTGAGTAGATGGGTGTGGAGAACCAGAGCCCCAGGAATTGTGGCTCCAGGGTAGCAGTAGCTTCCAGTTTTTACATCCCAGGTTCTGTTTTAAACAATTCCCATTGTTATTTAATAAATATTATTTAACATGTAAGTCATTTAACCCTAACAACTACCTATGCAGCACTGCTATTATCTCCACTTTATAAGTGAAAAAAGTGAGGCACAAAGAGGCCAAGTGCCTCACCCAGGGCCGTGCACTACACTACAAAATACAAACATATATTGTAGATGTGTAACCTGTACCGTCCCTGTGGCTCAGATCCACAGTGCCTCTTTTTTTTTTCAGTGCTGGTGATTAAACCCATGGCCTTGAACAGACTGTCCAAGTGTTCTACCACTGAGCTACATTCCCAGCCCCCTTTGACTATTTATTGTTTTATTTTGAAAGGTCTCCCTCCCTTTCTTCTCCTGCCTCTTCCTCTCAGAAGCTGTTCTTCACGTCCTTTCTCCTCTCCCCTCCTCCATCCACTTTTCTCCTCTCCTTCCATCTCCCCTCCATCATTACTGTATTATGTAAATTGTCTTAACCTTTGCAGCCAAAGTTTGCCCCTCCCACTTCCTCTGTCCTTAGTCCGGAGCCTACATCTGCATCACAAGAGCAGAGGAATTCGGGGGAACTGGTGTGAGCTGCAGACCAGGAGTTAAAAATAGAGAGAATAGACAATGACAGGGTTAGAAGGTTCACTTGGCCCAGTGGCGGAAGGGAAGGAAGACATCTTTGAACAATCTTTGTTACTAAATTTTATATCAGACACACCTGTGCATATATAAACCAGTACAAAATGTGTGTGTGTCTCTCTAAATATGTGAACTATATTATAAACTAATGAAACATTAGTAGTATTGGGGATCAGAAAAAACAGTACCTAAAGTATGACACTTCAGCATGCTGAGTAGGTTGAAGGAAAGGTCATTGGAAGAGCCTCAGAAATAAGTCTTTCAGATCTAACCCTCTGTCTCCTACTTGCCCTACCCCCACCCTATAATCATAGAAGCCAGAAAGCCTCTTCCCCAAGGCAGCTCATATAAACTAGAAACATTACTCTAACTTGGTCTTTCTGTTTAAGAGCTGACCGTAAAGAAATTCTGTAACTTACCTTATACAATAGAACATAAAACCCTCATTTCAGGGGGCTCCCAATCCATACCTAGAAGGCATGAATGCTACCCAAAGAGCCAGGAAGACTCCAAACAGACAGGCTTTGCTGGGGTTCCCCCACTTCACTCTGTTACCTTAGATCATACACTTTTCGTCCACTCACATTTCTACCCAGCTCTCCATTCTTCATTGAACCTAAGTATAAAAATACAGTCTCCTATAGACCAGTGATGATGGGTCTCTTAGAACTTTCAGTGACAATAAATAGCTAGCTTCGGCAGCCTTGCCATAAGTCTGCCACCATGGCTATAGGCCCAGTGGTCTCCATTTCACAAGGCTCTTTTATCACCTAAACGTGTGATTAAATAAACCTGTTGTTCTTTTCTTGTGTTAGCCTGCCCTTTGTTACAGGGGTGTTCTCCTGTAACCCTTACAACGAGTGAGGAGTGGTATATCTTTCCGCCCCTTACAATAGCAAAGCAATGTCCTGAGCTTTCATCAAGCTGTATTCAGTTGAAAATACTACCATTTTCTTTCCTTCCCTCCTTTTTTTAAAAACAAAAACAAAAATCTTTTTGTGCATATACTTATTTCTTCCACTTATAAATTCCTTGGGGTTGGAACATCATCTAACACAATGCTTAGCCTGAAATCAGTATTGGATACTGGGTTCAGAGTCCAGCTCAACCACCAGCTGTGTGTCTCTGGGTAGACTGTTTAGCCTCTCCAAGCCTCAATGTTTTTATATGTAAAATAGCCATAATTCTAATACTTTCTTCATTGAACAACTACAAGAGTGAATGAAATAATGAAGGATAGTGCCAGATACAAAAAAATTCTCAGCACGTGCTTACTATGGCTCTTTTCCTGTTAAAATTATTATTATTGCGAACATACTGATGAATTAGCCACACAGCAACCTACCGAGGGATGTCAAGGTATTGTCTACATTTTTCAGCTTAGAAATGGAGGAACAAGGCCCTGAATTGGCTGCCCAAGGTCCCTGGCCTAAGCAGGATGAAAGGTCTGTGCTGGCTAGAATTGCTGTGCAGGGCATTTGTGTGCCACCAGGAGCTTCATTAGAACTGTCCCCACTAGAGATAGGTAGAATGAGATTTCACACAGTTTCCAGAATGTCATGGGATCGTCTCTGGTGAAAGAAATAGTGACATTTAAGTCACACGGTGGAACCCAGAACACTTCTTTTTTCTAATCATGGAAATGTGGTACCATCTGCACTGTGCAGGACTGTTCACCTTGTGGTTTGCATGAATTCTGAAAGAGATAAAAACAAGGATGCTATGTGGCCTGTGTCCACCTGAGTTCCCTGGGGCCTGCAGACAGTTCAGTGGTGGTTATCAAATCTGATGGGGGTTGGAAGAGACACATAAAGACCTCATACTCGTGTAGCCCAAACCCGAGGCCAAGAAGAGGCGTATACACTTGCCATATGCAAGTACTGAGGCTCTGCACGTCTCAGCCCCAAAGCCTGGCCCTGCCTGGCCCATTTGCTTGCCCAGATTGACAGAGTTTGAAAGTCCTGCATTCATCACCATCCCATTCTTTTACTCCATTTTTAAGAGAGCAAAAGAGGGCCATCTGGCCTAAACAGTAAGATTCCCTGGTGGCAGACCCAGGACCAGGACTTTGGGTTTCCTAAGTAACTGTTCAGCTCTTTCCATCACACCAGGGTGCCTCTAGTCACTAGATCAACAGGGGACCTTGTTTTCTTTATTTTGTTGGCTAGTCATTCCACAAATACTTATTTAGTACATACTTCCTGAGGAACAGCGTATGAAGTAGTAGGACAGTTACAAGGTCAGGAGGCGTCCAGTCTTGTGCAGAGATGACATCCTAAGCTGAGAAGGCAGGCGCCTTGGTTTCCAAGGTTTCTGCCAGCTCCGACATTCTAGATCTCCAGGATTCCATGTGGTCAGGTCAGCCTGCTCCCTGTACTCTGAGGCTGGGTCAAGGCCCAGCTCCTGGTTTAGGGGAGGCATCCACTGTTAAGCCCCAACAGAATGATCTTCTGACCTGGCAACTCCACCTTGGCCTGGGGTGACAGTACCATGGGCTGTTCCTGGTCCTCCTCTAAAAGGAAGAACTGACTCCAAGACACAGCACTTTTCAACATGGGAAGGAAGACGAGGGATTTTCGAGATGTCTCTCGGTGCCTCTCCTTCTTAGTCTTGGGTTTCTTCCTTTGTCACTCCCAAGCTTCACTCCCACTGCCCCCAGCACTCTGCTTTATGGGTGGCATACCTCTGTGGCCAGACAGCAAGTCGGGGAGGATGGGACAGCCCTGTCCATCTGCACGTTCCCACATCATCACGCTCAGGGCCTCGCCTAGATCAGTGACACTGGAGTGTCCATGGGTGATCCACTCATCCACCAGCTCTGTGCCACTGCTAGGCCCAAGGGCCAGGTGCTAGGGACAGGCTTGAGAGCAGGACAGAGTTCCTACCCTGAACAGAAGCATCCCTGAAGGAAAGAAGGAAAGATGTGGAATACCCCTCTTTTCATTCCTTCTCAGCCCCCTTACCAGCCAGAGCAAGGTGACAGGAGGAGCTTCCTGTGCTCACCCGTTGATTCTGCATTCCTGCATTCACACAGGGATGGGCAAGACCCAACCTGCACCCAAGAGGGCAGACCAGAGGGCAAACATATCAGTGAACAGACCTTTTTATTTTCATGAAAGCACAAGGGCAGAAACCCCTGGGCAACATCACACAGAGACAAGGTAGGCACAAGCTTAGTCACTGCACTACCCTAGTCAAGTCCCGACTCCTCTGCTTCCTCATGTGAGACAATAGAACAAGGTCCACGTTCCTCACATTCCTTAGTTACACACTCCAGTGATTGTGATGAAGACCATAATAGTGACCTACCTCATAGGGTTGTCAGTGGATTAGATATTCCAGTGAACGCACACTTACAGCACATTCCCTGACTTAAGATATCGCGTATCAAGAACAAGGGGGTGTTCCTTCTTGATGGAGGGTCCTTCTCTGGGGATATCAGATCAGGGATTGTGGTCTAGGCTCAGAGACGAAGGACATTCCTGTAGGAGACCAGGCTGCATATGCTGCCTGCTCCCAGAACATTCTGAGGAAGTCACCCTATAGACTAAACTGCTAAATAACAGTCACCTAAGAAAAAACCCATGTGCTTCCTGCCTTGCAGCCTTTGACCTAGAGGCACCAGTCCAAGAGTGGACATGCTCCCTGACCTTTTCTTCCAGGAGCAGGAGGCAGAGTGCCCTGATACTTGTACAGCTGTGCCACATATTAGATTTGGGCAATTGAATCTTAGCTATATATGGTAAACACTTTTCCCTCAAGCAAGTCACTCAGATCACCTGAGTGTAAGTGTAAGTTAGGGTACACTTGGCTGCCACAAAACCAGCAGTGGCCTAACCCATGGGGCAGCCTCTGTTTACCAGATAGGGAGTCCCAAGAGTCCCCTTTCCCAGGGCTGCTTCTGCAGCAGGGCAACATCAGGGCCTAGGCTAGCGCCTCACTGGCTTTCAGGATGCTCATGTTTCCTAGATGGCAAGCATCACGCCCTCACACACGAGTCCAGAGATGGAAGAAGTAGGGCAGCCCTGGACTTCTCCTCACACCACACTGTAGTAGGGCTTTTGTGGCCACTCTAGTAGGACACACAGTCAAGAAGAAAGGGGACTTGGGATACTACCATTCACCACCTGCCACACATCTTTTGCAGACCGTGATGGAAACTGAATAAGAACACAAAAGTGAATGTGGCAAGTTTATGGGAAGCATCATGCAAAGATCAAGTATGGTGATGGGAACTCAGGCTGATGTCACTGGTGGATGCTGTTATCTTCTCCAGTTTTTACTTTTGTTTTCCACATGGGCTCAGAAACTAGAGTATTGACCCAAGTGGCAACAGAGACAAGAAAACAGCTGAGCGCAAAAATCCTGGCAGCACAAAGCAGGTAGCAAAGGTGTCTCTGGGTGAAAAGTCTCCCCACATAAGCCCAGGGCAGACAGTGGCAGATGCTGCCTGCGTTAAGGCTGCCAGCCTCACCTCTGCCCTGCATACTGGGCTCACTGGTCATGGCAAAAACCCCAGGCAGCTCTCAGCCTCTACCTTCCCTCGCCTGGCTTCCCTGGCATGCCAGGCAGAGTGGAGCAAGTGCTCAAGGTCAGTCACCATTAACCTCTTCCTGGTCACTGCCTGCAGGGAAGGGCATGGAATTTCAGGAAGAACGAAAAGTAAAAGGAAACTCAGATGAAAGGCTCCAACTAGTAGTAAAGGAAAACCTCGGGCTTATGTGCATGCTTTCTGTGTCTTGCTCTGGCTGTATCTCTGTCTGATTCACTCCTTCGCTTACTTACTACCTATGACTCCCCTCCTCCCTCTTTATAAGCCTAGTTATTCTGCTCTGATGGTAGAAAGTGGTTTTCAACTATGCAAATAAATATTCCAATCATCAGGTCTGAGATGAGGGCCTTCCCTCGGGAGTCTGGGAGCACCGACACAGCAGGACCTGACAGCATTGTCTTTAGCAGGGGGACAGTTCAGGGACATCCCATTGGGCTCAGAGTAGTTGTTTTAAGATAATAAATAAATCTCCAAGCGATCTCACTGTCTTAGAAGACATGGTGAACAGCAGAGAGGGGCCTACCTATAAAATGTTATATTTTGAGATTCCTAGAATATTGAAAAATGAAGAAACTCTCATAACAAAGTCACAAAATTATGATATATTGTTAAGTGTATATATTTGACAAATTAATACTTTGGACCCCTCACAAATACAATGGAATATAATTGTGCTCTCTAAGAAATAATTATAGGATTTGCAAAGACTTTCTTTCACAGTACAGTACCAGCCATCTGTCTTTAATGGGACACAGGTTAGAACTTTCATTGCACACCATCACCTTTCACCCCAAGAGTTCTCTTCCTCACTACATGTAGCACCTCATTTGGTCCATGCCCCCATATTTGAGCCTCTTGTAAGCATATAGTCCTTCTTGACCACTGTTGAGGAGGCTAAGGAACCAGTAGGACAAGTTTTACCATGCTGAGGGGGGTCAGGGACAGAGAAAAGGTTAGTTGCGGCAGCAGCAGCATGTGGGTGAGGCTGTGAGTCCTGGGCTGGTGGGGGGGGCCAAGGCGATATCTGTGTCTCTCCCCAGCTAGGAGGCTCCACTCCGAGTATAGGGGAATTTCAGTACCTCACATGTGAGCTAGGTCAGCTTTCTATGACTATTGTTAAATATCTGAAGTAATTAAGGTTTATTTTGGCTCACAGTTTTGCAGGTTCTAAGTCAAGACTGGGTAGTCCCATTGTTTGGGGCCTCTGATGGACCTGCCAGGTAGCTAATGGCAGGGAGCATATGGTAGAGCAAACTCACTTACATCCTGAACCAAGGAACAAAAGGAGAAAAGAAACAGGCTGTGGTCCCACTGTCCCCTTCAAAGGCACACCTCAGTGGCCTAGGAACCTCCCCTACTTCCAGGTGAGGAACTCTTTGGGTAACACTGAAACCAAAGCAGTGTGGTTTTCCTAAAAAGACAGAACCAGTACCCTTCTCCCTGCTCCAGCTGTTTGTATACCCATCTGTGCCTGTGTAACTCAGCTCCTCCCCCTTCCTCTTTACGTACTGGGCAGCCAACCATGGTCTGTCAGCACTCCGAGACCCCTCCACAGTTAAAATATTCTTGGCTACAAGTAACAAAAGACACACCAAACTGGACTGTTAAAACAACAAAAAGCATCAGCTGGCCTGGTGGTGAGGTCCAGGGGTATACCTGGAGGTGAGGCTTGACTCACCAGCCCAGGTGATGTCCCTGGCTTCCCTCCATCTCTCCACCTCATCCTACTGTGTGGTCTTCACCTCAGACTCTACAAACCTGCTCCCCCACCATGCGGAAAGTAAGCTACAGCAGATAAGTCATTGTTCCTAGCCCTGTGTGCATCCTGGGACATCCCAGAGTACAAGGCTCACCTGTGCAGTGTCTTCCCTGAGTACCACCCAGTCCTGGGAGTCTCTGGATCACAGCCCACCTCTGAACCAATCTCTGATTAAGGAGATGCAGTGATCTGACTGATTGGCTGAGGGGTTCCTGAAACAAGAGTGAATGTCCCATAGGAAAACCAAGAGGTCATGAAAAATGAAACAGGGTCAGTACAAACAGGTGCTGGGGAAGCCCTCACAAGCCATCCCCGCATCTCTCCTTGACCTTGGCCCCACCAGCGCTGCCTTCCCTATGAAGGAGGGGATTCACGTGGTAGCAATAGAGGGCGAACCCAACTGCTTCGAACATGACAAGATTATGAGATAACTATGCTGCTGTTCCCAGGTGGGCAGCCAGGGCCCCCCAGAGGGCAGGGTACATGGACACAGCACTCATTACCACTCAGCCAGCTGGTCTTATCTTTGTACAGGGGCTACTTCAGGGACTAGTGGAGGAGTTAATGTTGAAGAGGGGAGGTGAGCCGATGGCGAGGGAGGTCTCTCAAGAAGACTTGGGTCTTTCCCAGCCTTCCTAAACCAGCAGGGATCTTCCCAATGAGCCACTCAGGGTGTCATGTTGGAGGTGGGCAGGTGCAGCTCCAGAGGGCGTGCCCAGGGAGGCAAGGCAGTTCCGCAGGGTGAGAGCCAGGAATGCTGTAGGGACATAGAATGGAGGAGAGCAGCAGACCAGGCTGTGTGACTCTCACCTGGGAAACTAGAGACAGTTCTGCCCACGTGTCGAGGGTCCCAGTGTCAAGGGGGTGTTTAACACAAAGCCTGTGGGGAACAAGTGCTCCCCAACAGCAGCTGCTGTGTTCATTTTTGCACCATCCCCAGCCCCTCCGTCTAACGCATCTCCTCTCCCGGACAGCATCTGGCCACTCATTCATTCACTCGTCTGAGAAACAGGTACTGTGTCCTTCTGTGCACCAGTAGCACAGAAGCACTGGATATGTTACAAACAAAAGCAAAAGGTGTGCTGCCGGCAGGAGCACCTGGTGAACAGGTTCAGCACCCCCGTCCAAGTAGTTTCAAGGAGCTCTGTGTGTCCTGACACTGTATTTGGCCTGACCTGCACTCAGGAAAAGGCTTCTGACGAAAAGCTGAAGGGCCTGGCATGGCTGATGCAAACAGCAAGGAGGGGGTGGGCATTGTTTCAGGTAGGTAGAGCTGCAGTCCCAAGGCGCTGGGCTGGGGAGTCCTGGCCCACCATGAAGATCTAAAAAAGATCAGTATGGTTGAACCCAAAAAGTCAAAGGGGACCATGGCAAGAGATAAGTCAGAAAGAGGTAGGGGCAGCCTTGTGAGAAGAGTTTCTAAGTATGGAGGGAATTTTGGTTTTGCTCCTCAAGCATCAAGAAGCAGCCACTGTGGGCTTTAAAATCAAGGCATGGCTTACCTGTGAAGCGACTCATTGTGGTGAAGACAGTAGAGAGATGGGCAGCAAGAGTGGCAACAGGGAAATAAGCTGAGAGGCCACCGCAGACATCCAGGGCTTGAGAGAGAACTGGGCCTCATCACGGGTCTGCCGGTAGGCCACGTCGCATGAAACCTCTGTGCCACATCACCCAGCCACTCTATGAACCCTTTGGCAGACTGCCTCGCATAGAGCATACAAAACAATGCAGGTATCTGCTGGGGAGCAGGTGGAGGCCCACTGTTCATACCAAGTACACAGCCCCGACCCTGAGCACAGCAGCAGCCCAGGCCTCCCTGCACAAGGCGCCCTCAGGGAAAACCACCTCAGAGCAGGCATCCAGGGAGCTGCCACCTCTCCTCCCTCATCCCCACCCCAACTCCAGCCCCTTCTGGGTATTCTGTCAGCTACTCCCTCAGTCCAGCCCTGGCTCAGGTCCCTCATCTGTAAATTAGGGGTAACTTCTAGGTTCCTGATGGTCAAATAACCATGAACAAGAGCTCTTGCAGTGCAGCATGCATCACCAAATACTGCAGGAGCGTGTTACCACCACTGGTGCCATGGACCCATTCTGGTCCAGACAGCATCTCCAACCACCCAGCACAAGTGGTTCCCGTAGCGTAGTCGTTATCACAGTCGCCTCACAAGTGCTAGCAGGCCATTGCTCAGCTTCTCTCTGAGTCAGCCCAGAGCGGCTCATGGCTTCCTGAGATGTGGATTAGGATCATTTGCACAAACAAACTTGCCTCCTTCAGTATCTCTGGTCTGAGGTCCCCAGGGCACAGTCCAAAAATAGCTCACGGCCAAATTTGGTTCAGCTTTTCCAGCTCTGTGGGGGCTCTGCTTCTCCCCACCCGCTTCCTTACTCTTCCCTGCTTCATTCCCATGGCAGCCCCTCTTCCTGCCCAGTGCCCAGTACCAAGACCAGCTGGCTTCCCTGATGCCCACTGGCCAAGGGGAAACAGGTACCGACCCCAGGCCAGGGTGGCTTCTTGGTGCAGTCCTGCAAGGCGGGCACCTGTTGGTGGCTCTGTCATTGTTTTCAGCATCTGTATGTGGACCCGAATGATGAAGTCCTTGACTTTTGACTTCCCTCTTGAGGCCCAGCTGCAGTGTTCCACTCTGCAGCAAGAAGGCTGGCAATAACGGCACGGTCTAGTGCATCTTCTCCTGGAGAACCACAGCATGCACCCTTGACGTGAAGTCAGTGTGCTGGTCCTGAGCCAGGGTTAGGGTCAGGCCAGCGACAAAGCTGGCTTCTCATTTTTTTAGCTTTTTGACCTCAGGCAGTTCTTTAACTATCCTGAACCTTAGTTTCCTCACCTGTAAGATGAAATAACACCAGCATATATATCAGGAAGGACACAGGCTAATCTGCCATAGCAAAGACCCCAAAATAAGTAAGATAGAAATGCAGTTCTCTCTTACCTGGGTGGCTTAGAAGTGATATGGGGTTGCCATTTTTCTCCTTGTTTTATTGCTTGTAGGGTCTCTGTTTCCCCTGCAGCTTCTACAGCTGCTCCAGCTACCCCTTCTCACCAGCAGCAAAAGGAAACAGGGAAGCACAAGGTCATTATTTGCAGGAGAGGGGCTGGATTATACAAGGCCTTTTATGTCCAACCAAGGAGTACATGGGCCAAGAGGTGTCTAGGTTGGGGGAAGAGCCATGGATAAGCATTGCTTCACAGGGACTGACCTGGGGATTCTGAGTAACTGGAAGTCTGCTCGATAAACCTGGTCATGACAGTCAGTTGGTTTCAGATTTACTTTTTATCCAAGACCCAGGGATTCTCCCCTGACCCAGAACATAGAGTCTCGAACTGGGGCCATCACCAGCCACTGAGGGCCCACCCTCCCTCCACAGGACAGGAGTCTCCACCGGCCCTGTACTTCTGGGGTGGCTGGGCCTCAGTTCACAGCAGCTTTCCCAGAAAGACTTTCCTGTGGCCACTCAGCCTTTAGGCCAGTACTCCTCCTGCCTCCTCAGAGAAGCCCTCCTCCTGTGCGGAGAAAGACGCCGCCCAGTCCTCACGGGCTGCGGAGCCCCCCTGGAGCTCAGTCACAAATGAGCTTCTCTGTGAGCTCATGCCACAGCCCTGTGGTTTTGTGCCGGGCTCCTGTGGCCCAGAATTCCCCCATCATGAGTGCTAGGATATGGCCTATTGCTACCACCAGTGCCATGGGCCAGTACAGTGAAGCTCACTTCTCATCCAGTAAGGTGGGAACAAGGGAGTATGACTCCTAGGGACCACAGCGCACATACCCTCTCGAAGTGCCAGGGGCTCAAGGCAGGGAGGCCTGTCAGTACCTCTGTCTCGGTACCACCCCACTTCCGGTTTGAGTAGTCCTTATACAACCATTCTGTGAGACATGCTGCTCTCACCCAGTACTCCCCTTACACAGGGGCCCCTGAGCCACAGAGGGAGGAGACTTGCCCAAAATGATCCCACCAGGTGACAGCAGAGGCAGCATGAAAACCAGGTCTCCATTCGCAGGCCAGGGATTTGTCCCACCTGTGAGCCCCTCTTCCGCCCCCATGGGAAGCAAAAACCCACACTCCCCAGGCCCTGTAACTGCTGCTGGCCTGCCTTTCTGCTCCAGGAACCCCCATGAGCCCCTTCAGCACCGGCAGTCAGAGGTCAGGGCCGCTGTCCTACTTCCTTGCTGCCACTTTGTGCCCACAGTAGTGGGGCCCTGGTGGGAAGATCAGCCTGTGACTAGAAAAGAGCGCCTGCTTTGTCCATTGGCGGGTTCAGGGTCACCGGAGACACTCCCCTTCCCTTCTCTGCTTGCCCTCTCAGAGTGAGAGAAAGGGGTGGCTGTGTGCCCGCCCTGTTACACACTTCAGCTCTTTGATCCTTTTTTCTTGCCCCCTGTAAGGGCACCATATTCCGTTCTGTTTCTATCCTCCTTCCACAAATGAGGAGGATGGAGTTCAGAGAGGACCAGGCCAAGGTCACATGACCAGCAAACGGTAGGGCCAGGGTCAAATCCAGGCAGCCTGGCTCCAGAGTGTGTGCTTTTAACCCATGAATGAAGACTTGGGCCCACATCAGCCATCTCAGCTTTCCTACCAGGGACACCGCTGGCAGCCAGTCAGGAAAGGCACTGAGCTGTGCCCATAGTTGATAACCAACAAGTGCTGAGAAAGGGGGAAAGACCAGTGTCAGCCAGCTGTCACAGCCACTGTGGGGTCAGCTGTCCCCCAGCTGGCCAGCCATACCATGATCACACAGCCCCAGGCGGGCGAGGCCAAGATGCGCACAGAGCCCCCCATCTGCTCTGATCAGAGCCTCAGCTGACTGCGGGCAAGAGGATACAAGACTGCTGCCAGTATCTCCCTCTGGGGCACACAGAGCGGGAGCTGGTGAATATCCTTGGGCTCCAGGTCCTAGAAGCTTTCAGACTGGAGAGGGAAGAACCAGGCTTGGTCCTTGCAGGGGGCTGCTTTCCCCTGGGGAGCTGTGGGCAAAGACAGGAACACACAGCTGCACAATCCTGATCTTACAAGCTACCCAGCCCCGATGGTGACAGCGATCAGCGTGAGGCTGCTGTCCCTCCGGTGTGGCTTTCTGGCATTTGTCCCAAGGGGCAGAAGCACAGGCAGCCTGGGGCCTCCAGGTACTCAGCAAGGAGAAGCTGGTGTCTCTATCAGGTAAAGGTCCATCCTGCCTCAGAGGCTCAGTGGGCAGTGGGGAAAACAGTGGACCCCCAAAGAAAAGCCGGGCCCAGCTCTGCCCCGCAATGCCCATGTGACCACAGGCAAGTGAGTCCCTTGCCCCACAGCCTCTCAAGGTTTTCATCCATTAAATCTAAGGAACCAGATCTAAGATCTCCCCTCCCCCAACCCACCCCCATTTCAGTTCTATGAATTATAAAAATTTCTATAAATTCTCCTGGCAGAACTTAATTGCTAACTTTAGGTGACTGCCAAGCACAAAGCTCTTTCTTTGTATCCAGGAGAGAAAGAAAACCCAAAGTTCCAAAGGCAGGACACATGTGTCAAGCTGAAGATTGACTCTCTCCCCAGGAGGGAGTGATACTCTTGACAATTGCCAAACTATGCGCTGCAAGCACTGCCCCTCCTGAGCACCCAGGGTGCCTCTGCTGTGTGCTGTGGCCCTGGACGGGGGACTGTAGAAATGGGTGTGCCCCTGCCCAGTGGAAACACTAGTGTGGACTTCTAGGGAAGTTTTAACTCGAAATAGTTAAAGTTTAGTCGATAAAAGATACTGGCAGCAGTCTTGTATCCTCTTGCCCGCAGTCAGCTGAGGCTCTGATCAGATAGTTTTAGTCGATAAAATGAACTGACAATAGATAGGAAGAACATTCCAATTTTACTACCTGCCTAAAGCACAGAGGTGGGCTGACTCTTACAGAGAGCTTCAAGGGACGGGAGGTTCTCCTGGGGAGAAGGGAGGTGGTACAGGCTGTGGAAGGTGGAGTGGAGAGTGCGTGCAGCAAGCACGGTGAGTTCTTGTGATGCAGGTGAAGTCTCCCACCTGCCACCTGCAGAGAGCTGTCTGTGCCAGGTGTCAGGTCTCCAGTGTCTTCCTCCTGCCTATGGGAAGATCTCTCTCAGGCAGGCCAGGACATCGGGTAGAAAAGCCACTGTCTGCGTCTGCTGTTCACTTTCTAAGGCAGATGTCTGTAAGTTTCTTTTACAAAAGACAAGCTTTTCAGAGCCATTCCTGTCACTGTAGGGTCCACAGTTTCCCTCCATGACCCATCTGAACTGTGCCAAGGAAATATGTTTGGAGTGAGAGGTTTTACTGTCCCACAGCTACACACATAGGCCGCTGAGGCTGCCATCAAAGCCACTAAATCAGGCAGAAAAACACTGTCAAGTGCTACAGTCACTGTCTTTGTGTCAAGGGTAACCATATCTGGGGGAGCAAGAGGAGATGAAGGGCTGTGTGAAGCTGTCAGTTGCAGTCTGATCAATCTAGAAGGCTCCCAGGGTGGTGGGGAGCAGGAGGCGGATTTTAAGAGCTCTGTGCCTGACAAGAGTGAGATGGCAGAGCATACGGAGCAGGCTCAGAGTCAGGGTGTGAAGGCCAGGGAGGCCTTGGGGCGCTGGGTGAAGGCATTGTCACAAACAGTTTGCACACGTTCTATTGATTGCCTACACCACAAACCCAGAGCACATGGGCAAGTGTTCCATGGCACCAGCAGGGTACCCGAGAGTTTAGTGCAGGAAGAGATGCCACTACTGTATATTCCTGCCCTGTCCAAGCCCCCAAACAATTGCATCAGTCTCCTGCTCCCCAGCCTCCCCACAGCGTTGCCTGTCCTCACCCCCTCTGTGCTTCATACATAGGCCACAGTGAGCTTGTAAGAGTGTGTATCTAATCCCCTGTCGAGAAGCCCTCACTGGCATCCTCTGCTCCCAGGATAAAGTCCAACCCCATTTCCTGTGGCTCCTGCCAGAGGAGCCGCTGCAGCCTGAGTCTCAGGCTTGTATGAGCTGTCTCCTCTCTTCTCCATGCCGACCTCCAGACGTGGACTCCGCTGTCCCCTCCGCTGGAGGCCTTTCCTAGCTCCCTGACTTTCAGAGCCTTGGGAGCTATTTCAGGGACTTGTCGTGTTTTAGAAATGTGTGTGCACAATACTTGATAAATGTCTGTGCTCCTGCTACACTGTAAAAGGCAGGGTCAGGGCCTATGAGTCTACAATCCAGCACAGAGCCTGGCCCAGAGCGGGTGTGCGCTCTGTAGACGGTCACTGTCCCCTGTGTGCTGAGTTTCTCCTGGGGTCAGAAGTCCCTCCTGAAACTGAGAGCACCCTCTCACCTGTGGTACAGTTCAGCCCAGGAAACAGCTACTACTGGCTGGCCTTGCCCTGCCCTGGCCGGCACTCTTGGCCTACGGTCTGGCTGCTTCTCAGGTGCTCCAGCCTCCACAAGAAGCCTTCACAGAATGAAGCATCCTGCAGGCTTGATGCAGTCAGAGTCTCAGACATCCTGCCAGGCCAGTGTTTCTCCCTGAGCAGAGTGTGGGGGTGTGTGAGGCAAGTCAGGACTACAGAAGACCCAGCCTGTATGATCCACAACCCTAACCTGGGCCTTCACCAATCCCAGCTTTCTGGGGAGCCATTCGAGATCCAGAGCCTTTTGTTTCCTAGATTCAAGCCATGGTGTTAACACAAAAATAAATCCCTTTCATGTCTACCATCATAGTGTAATAGGAACATTTGGGTGGGAGGCGGGAGGTGCTGGGTCGCACATAGACAGGGACACCTTCTCTCTGGCAGTGGCTTTGCATGCTCTGCTGCAGCTCAGGTTCTCCTGTTGGACTCCGGGCATCAGGCCAGTGAACAGGGAAAGAACATGTGGAAAGTTGCAAAGGGAGTGTTTGAGGCCAGGCCAAATCCCTGTGGCTAGACGTAGTCCTGCGGTCACACCTGACTGTAGAAGAGTCTGAGAAATGCCTGGCTATGCCCTTAAGAAGAAAAGACAAACTGCTTTGGTCCATAGAAAGCCCATCTCTGGCATAGCGCTCAGGTGTAAATTTTAGCCAAATGGCTGCCAGTGTGGCAAGAGACCCGTTTCCTTGGCTTGTTGCCCACTTTTCACTTGGCCCAACTGCTTCGACATCTGAACACGTGGAGAACATTGCTCCTCTGTGGCATGATGGAGCAAAACTGTAGTTTCAGCGTGTCCGTAGCAGTCATGGCGGAACTTCCTCAGCTCTGCCACAACAGGCTGCCCTTCTGATAGTGACAGCCCGCTGGCTCAGGATCTTTGTTCTACATGCCGTGTGCCACACAGAGCTCAAGGGACTTGTCCTGTGCACTGTCAGTGTCTCTGCGGCATGGCATGTGTACATTGGTAAAGTATCTGAAGGAACCTTATACTTCTACCTTTGTGTATCTGTTATAATTTGTGTTTGAAAAGGAACCACCGTATCAAACCCATAATTTCATGTATGCTTATAATAAGGCTAATATTAAGGCTGTACTGGTGTAGAGAAATAAGAGTGATACCTGAGTGACAAGTCTGGGGACGTTGCATGGGTTAGGTGTTGCCACACTGCCTTGCTTGAACTGTAATTCCAGGGCTTTGTAACGGAGCCACCTCCCTACCTATTTCTTCCTCTGCTATGACCCTGAGCCACATGTGGGCTATGGGTGTGTCGAGTCATTAACAATAGTAGCTGGCATGTATTAGGTGCTCAGTAAAAGTTAGACACTAATGTTATTAGGAAACCCTGCATCATATTTCTGCCACTGTCCTTTGATAGGTATTATTACTAGCACTTCATGAACAAGCAAAGGAAGGTCAAGTCACTTGCTCAGCTGCTAGCAGAGCCATGTTCTGAACCTGGGTGTGCCTGGCTGAGGCACTCATGTAGGAGGCTGCTCTCAGCAGGCCCTGTCTCGCTGAGCCACAAGCATCCCATGTATGGCAGGTGGTGGAGAAACTCTGCTTTGTGCAAGACCAGGGGCTACTATCTTTGCTCCAATCACAACAAAAGCCTTTACTTAAAAAAAAAAAAAAAGAAAAGAAGAAGCAGGCAGAAGGAAGGGAGGGAGGGAGACTGGATATGATCTAGGTGTCTACAACTGCTACCCCTCCGAGATCCTTGGCCTGGCTCTGGACTTTCATTGCTGTCTTTCCATAGCACCCAGTACTTGGTGGGCTGCAAACGTGCCCCAGTGGTAACCTGTCATTTGTTTATTCGCTCATCTGTTGATAGATATTTGAGTTATTTCCATTCTGGAGCTGTTAACACAATGCTGCTAGAACATCATGCAAGTTTTTGTGGGACATGTGTTTTCATTTGTGTTGGTAGTTACCTAGGGATGGAATTGCTGCATCATATGGTAAGAGTATCAGTTGTGTAAGAACTTCAAAGTGCTTTCCAGAAGGGTAGTACTGCTTAGAACTCCACCAGCAACATGTGACATTCCCATTGTCTTACTTACACTGGCATCAACATTCAAATTGCTGTTCGTTTTCGTTTTAGTTATTCTAGGGTGTACATCCTGGCATTTCACTGTGGTTTAATGACTGATGATTCATGATATTTATATCTTTTGGCCATTTGTGTATCTTCTTTTTTGTGTAAATTGTTTAGCCCTTTATTCTTACCTTTTGTCGCTTCTCTTCGCATTAGTTATCAGAACATGTATATTCTAGATATGAATATTTTCTTCTGGTCTGTGTTTTGTTTTTAGAATTGATATTTTTAAATGGATTGATTAATGAATGTTAATTTGTTGACTCTCAAACTGCCTCCACCCTTTCTTTCTTTTTTTTTTTTTTTGAGCTAGGATCTCCCTAAATTGCCCAGGTTGGGCTCAAACTCACTATCCTTTTGCCTTAGCCTCCCAGAGTGCTGGGACTACAAGCATGTGCCACCATGCCCAGCTAAGGACCCCTTTTCTAACTATGAGGTTGTAAGAGATCCTCATCTGAAGATAAACAGGTGGTTTGGGGTTAGAGCCTAAACTTGTGGACTCTGGGGTCAAACAGTCCTGAGTCCAAGTCCCAGTCCATGGCTTACAAATGGACAGGTCCTTCTCCTCTGCTGTCTTGAAGCTTATTTTTCTGGGATGTGAAATGAGAATGACAAATCGCCTACCTGTTTTGGGCTGTTGGGAAGATGAGATAAAATGATGACCGTAAAGCTCACCTTGGGGACCTAGGACCAAGCAGGGCACACACAAGCTGAGCGGCACCTGTTAGCAGTCTTGCTGAGGCCTGGCCCCACAAAGCAGGCTTGTGCCTTCCTTCTGTGAAAGCACCAGCTTCCTCCTGGTCGTACAAGCCAAACCCTTGGATTCCTCCTTCCCCTTCTCTGTCTCACTTCGTGCTCCCAAAAGGCTCTTGAATCAGCCCCTTCCTCTCTACCCAGGTTACCGCCAGTCAGCTTTACTTCTTCCCGGTGCTCTGGGACAGCAGCTTATAGTCCCTGCCTATGCCTCTCCCATTTCCCGCCCCATGAGCCTCTGCTCCAGTTGGCAAAGGCTTCCTTTTGGAATCAGAAACCTGGTGCTGTTGGGGTGGGTGTTTGTGGGAGACCACTTCGAAAGGGAAAGGCCTAGCTGTCACTGGCCTCTGCTCTGGTTATAAATTACAGGCTCTATTCTTAGCCAACTAGCAGTTAATTCTCCCCCTAACACTCCCCACTTTGCAGAGCCTCCGCCAGGGGCTCCGGCTGTTCTTACTGAAGACGGGCCACTACTTGGCCTTTGGCAGGACCCATTCCTGTGATACGTGATCAGAAAATTCAATTACAAAACCAATTACTGATTTCCTGAGCTTGACAAGGGAGACGTGAAAGTTTGATTGTTTGAATTCCTCTTTGGCTAATTGCCAGCCAAGCCCAAATAGGCTTGTAGGAGATGTTTTGTTGTTTATTCTGTTTTTGTTCGTGACAGCGCTCTTGGGCTGGGAGAGGCACAGTAGTTTTGTGCAGTGTGGTTTTTGTAACCCCCCTTACTTGCTGAATGGCTGTTCTCCTGTTGTGATGCATGAGATGTAAATCCCCCAAAGACCCGTTGCCAAGGTGACAGGCTCCAAATTGAGCTCAGCTAAACAAAGTCCTTCAGCTTTGAAGGGAAAAGCATTTGTTTTCCATACAGAGTGGAGTTCTAGCAGCCCTTCACAAGGCTGCATTCAAGGATGCCTGCATTGACGGGTAAAGGTGGTCTTGTTGGAGTATCTGCCGCAGCGTAGCCATGCTCTGATTCGCCCCACCCGCTACCACACTGATGCTGAGGCCATGGGACCAGGCTCCGTGGGGGCCTCTGCCCAGAACCTACCTGCAGGGCTGGCCTTCCGCCAGCGACAAGCTGCTAGGCCCCCACAGCAAGGCCCAGGGCATCTTCTATCTCCTACCAAAGCACCTTCTACTTCAGATAACTCTGGGAGATGGAGCAGGGATTTGAAGGGAGCAGGCTGAGCCTCCAGGCCCAAGTCTGAGCTGGTTTTGAAGACCCTGTTCCTGCCCTAGGAATGAAATGAGAGGATCTCAGACCTCTTTCTCTAAGGTACACCTTGCTTTACCATGGTGATGGGCCCCTACTCCTCTCTGCCCCAGCTCTCCCAATTGGAGATGGAGCCCTTTGCCTTCCAAAAGCTTTTGGGTTTCTAGCAGCCTGGTTAAAATACTAATATATTTCTGGAAGGAGAAGCAAGCCAGTGGAGATTAGCCCAGAGCTAACTAAGGAAACAGCCCCTGGGAGTACCACTCACGTCCTCTATATCCGTGGTGGGGTCAGATAGACTCTACCTGCCTCCAGGCTCATTTTAAACCGAACCCAAACATGAGCACTTACACCAGCAAGCATTTTCATCTCTGCCTTGATCCCTAGTACCCACAAAGAAGCCATGGCTCAGAGAGGTCAAGTGACCTGCCCAGCCTTACTCAGTTGAAAAGTGCAGATTCTGGACTTAGATGTGAGATTTCTGAATCCAAATCCAAGCCTTTTTCCTCTGCATATGCAGCTTGCTGCTGCATCAACACCCTGGACATGGTGCACCTGCTTAGTTTGATTGGCTTGATTGTTTGTATGTTTGCTTGTTTGCAAAAGGTGAGAATTTTTTGTAAGGTTTGAATTTGGGGTGGATTTTTTTTTTTCTATTCTTTTTTTTAATGAAACTGTACAGCTTCCTGGTAGAGCTGTAATTAGGAAATGCTGTGCTACAGAGAGGCAGAATTGAAAAATAACCAGGCAGCGCTAGATGGAGTACTTTTTCTCCTGCTCAGGAGCTCCGATTTTGCCCCTAGGGGAGAGGGAGCTCTAAAAGCGGGGAGACGTATGTGGCTGGACCAGACCAGGAAGGGTGTATTCCCTGCTGTCTGTAGAATTAGACAAAAACACAGTTGCCTTTGCTGTACTCTCTGGACAGACATGAGATAAGAAGGAAATAGGCAGGAGGAAACCGAGGAAGAGCCCTGATGGGGTCCAGGCTTTGGCGGGAAGCGAACTAGAGAGCCAGAAGGGGGAGGTATCTGCAGAGATTTCCTGGCCTCATCCTTCTAGTCTGTACTCAGTTATCAGTGACACCAGTGAGAGCAAGGACAGTAACAGGTGCCCCCACCTACCAAGTGCATGTGTTCCACGTTCTATGCAAGACACTGTTTCTCATGTTAGCCTGCCTGACCTCATTTTAGTAGTAATATTTTTATTTTATTTTATTTTATTTTTGTAATTGTTGTTTTTGTTCCAGGAATCGAACACAGGACCTTGTGCTTGCCAGGCAGGTGCTTGTGCTGCTGACCCAGTATGTTTATTTTAATACGAGTCCTGAAAATAAATATGTAGTCCGTCTATCTAATGATTGTCTAGTTAATAGATTAGGGCCAAAGGTTAGCAGGTTTAACGTTCTAGAAAGTGAGTTAAGTAAATGAAACATCTTAACGTAAGGGCAGGTGTACCACACAGACTGGGCAGAAGTCATGAAAACAGGACAGAAAGAAGTGCAGCTTGGGAAAGCTTGCTCTGTCCATATGAGCTAAAAATATAATTATCCTTCTCTTACAGATGAGGAAAGCGAGGTTTAAGAAGGCTGAGTGACTTGCCTACAGTCACACAGTAGATAGTTGGCAGAGGCAGAGCCTGCCTTCGAGGGCAAGGCGTGGGCCCTGCAGCCCCGGTGAACTTAGCTTCACTCCCGTGTGAGTGCCCCAGCCCTGGCACCAGGTTAGCTCACCTTCCCTTTCCCGGGGCTGTCCACTGCAGAGAAAAAGCCTCTCTGTCTCGCTCCTTACTGAAGTGCTTATGGAGGAAAGTGCCCTTCAGGGAAGGTGGAGCCTGGGGCCTGCTTCCTCCAGTCTGCTGCGTGGAATTCTGTCAGATACAAGCCTTTTCAGAAGGGCCTGGTGTGATGCTGCGCATGACTGGAAGAGTTGTGACTGCCAAGGACTTGCTGTGCCCCCAGCCCCACCTAGCCCCAGAGAGCTTCTACTTCTCCTTGTCCTCTGTTTCTGTCTCTCTCGCATTCCCTTTCTCCCTTTCTTGTCTCTGAATCACTTTTTCCAGTAAGCTGTTGACTCACTATATCAACTAACTCTGAATGATTTCTGAAGAAAGCCTCCTCCCAAGAGCTGAACCCTCCGCATTAGAAACGCATGTGCACTTACGTGGGTCCAAGATTTGGGAACATTATTAAATTTGCATGAGAAGCTAGCAGAGAAGTCACTTCCACACAGAGCAGGAGATGGGGAAATGGCATCTTCAGCAGGATGGAAATCGTTACACAAGCAGCTCTGCTGGGCTTATTACTCCACTGGGAGAAATCAGCACAGTTTACCTGGGGGTGAAGAGAGCAGCACTGACAAAGTCACCAAGCAGATTTTGTAGCTTAGGAACCATTGTTTAATAATTGACTAGGGTGGTCCTAAGGCTGGGATTGTGGGACTGCAAGCTTGGAAACAAAAGGCGGACTGGTGTGTGTGTGTGTGTGTGTGTGTGCGTGTGCCCATGAGCTACATGGATGGCTCCTGTGTGTATTTTTGTATGCATGACGATGTGCCTTCCCTAGCTTTTGTCATATCCCAGAGCAGGTTCGTATCGTCCAAAAAAAGGTATATTAAAGACCTGCTACGACCCAGGCACTTAAGCTGCTAGAAGAGTAATTCCCAAGAAACTTACAGTTTAGAGAAGAGAAGCAAATGAGCAAGAAAAGTGCCCAGAAGTAGTCATGAGTGCCCAGGATGTAAGTGAACAGGTAGCCGCTGCAAGGGAAGGTGGCACCCACCTAGCTCCCGGCCATGGCTCACCTTTGGCCAGTTGTGTGATACAGTAGCAGGTCACACCTACTGACTGCTCATCATGCCCCACGTGTGCTTTCCCACATGGATTATATTCATTCCTTTAATCCTCCTAATACCCTGACACATTGGCACTATTTAACAATTCGGGATGCTAAGACTTGTGGATGTCACAGTGAGTTGCAGAATCAGGACCAAAATCTAGGGTTATTCATCTCCAAACGCCTCACTGGATAAAATGCTTGCATCTCCAGACTTCATGTTCTCTATCAAACAGGCTGATTCTGATTTTGTTTACCCCTCAAAAACAAGTAAGAATATTTTAGCAGGATATAGTGGCTACTCAGAAGGCTGAGGCAAGAGGGTCTCTTGAGCCCAGGAGGTTGAAACCAGCCTGCACAATATAGCAAGACCTTGCCACACCCTAAAAAAATATTTTAAAAATAGAAGCTTTATATAAACAGATCTGAAAATCAGACCCCTGCTTCCATGTGGGCTGGGAGCTTTGGTGGGTCTATGGATATACCTGAGTTTTCATGAGACTACACTCCTAGCCCCTTCAGGGCTACTGCTTTAACAACCAATGTGAAGAATTTTACTTAGACTTCACTTTATAAACTAGAGAATTTGGCCCATCTCTTCCTACCTTGTCAGAGTTTTAGTGAACAACAATTTTAATCAAGAAGCTGGACACTCACCACCACAGGTCCCCTGACATGGTAGTTCTCAGCTGCCTGCTCACACTCAAGCAGCAGCGGGCTCATCTCCCCTGGCCCAGTGCAAGGCCACAGTCCCTCGGCTCCCAGCACTCTGGCGTTTGCCTATAGTGCGGATGTGGCCGGCTGAGGCTGACAGCGGATGCTAGTGAGCAAGGAGAATGGCAGAGAGCCTCAGTGCCCAAGAAGGCAGAGCTGGGGCTTGAGGGGTTTTGACTCTTATGTTTCAGCACCCTCCTCCCCACTGAATCATTGTGGCTCAGATTTGCCTTTGAGAAGCATGCCTCCACAAGGGGTGTAAGGGAGCCAAAATCATAGAACAAGGGGTCAGAGAGATCTGGACTCAAACCTCTAACTTCTAGCTCTGTGCTCCCTCCCTCCCTCCCTCCCTCCCTCTCTCTCTCTCTCTCTCTCTCTCTCTCTCTCTCTCTCTCTCTCTCTCTCTCACACACACACACACACACACACACACACACCCTTTCCCTCTACCTTGCTAATGTCAGTGCCCCGGAGTGAAGAGGTGAGGCCTGTAAGAGGTAGGGCTTTCTCTCTTGGCTCTCTAAGCACTTATCACAGAAGTAAGAATGGTTTTTATTATTATGAGGTGTGTGTACCCATGAAGGAAGGTTGGGTTTTTCAGGTTTCTTCGTTGTGCTTTCTTGTTTTGTTTTGGTGAGTTATTTTTAACTGAACCCCTGTCTTGTACTTGCTTTATTGTGCTTTTATCCCAAGTGGAGCACAGTTAAACCATGCTGCTGGGTTGAGAGGTTCAGTCATAGAGTTCTAGGTGTGTGTGGTTAGTGACCTATAGTAGCCATTGTATTGAATTCTTACTATAAGCCACTTAGTACTCTGAGCGCTTGATTGTACTAACACGTTTAAAACTTGCAGCCATCCTAGGTGGCCCCTGCTTGTACTGACCTCATTTTACAGAAGACACTGTAGCTCAAGAGGCTAATAGAACTGATTTCCAAGCCCAGTTACTGCTCACAGGGTTGCTGGGTTTGCGGGCAGGTTGTTTTTTGTATGTGTTTTTGTTTTGTAGTGCTAGGGTCAAATCCATGGCTTTGTGCAGCTAGGCAAGCTTCCTACCAGACTAGTGTTGCTAACTTGACCTGGAGGTGTGGGCAGGAAGTCCCGGGACCCTGTGTGTCCCCAATCACAAGTTCTGCCAGCAGGTCATCATCTGACAGCGCCACTGTGTCCAGTCGCACACTGATGTGATCAGTCTCCTCTGACCTGCAGCTCAGATCCTCCCCTGCCCCCCAACACTCCCTCTTCATCTGCAGTGTCCACTTCTCAAGGACTACAGTGCCAGCACAGGTAGACTGAGGTCCCTGGGCATTGGCCACTTGGTAGTTAAATCTACTGGCCTCCTGCTGAGGGCTTTCCACCACTACCTGCCCCTTTTCACCCAGCCGCTGTTTCCTGTTCACCCTGAGCTAGCCCCTGCCTCCTTGCTGGGAGCCACCAGCCAAACCTCCAGTGCCCCTGGACCCTCCTCCTTTCTAAGGGGCCACCCAGCTTTGATGTTCTCCAAGCCTCCATGTCTCTTCCAGTGAGTGCAGCAACCTCTTGATGCCCTCTAGGCTATAGTAATGGCGAACCTTTTAGAGCCGTCTTTGATACAAAGAGCCTGCTGCAGCATGCATGCCATAGGTTCGCCACCACTGCTAGGCCAATCTGTAATCTCCCCAGCCTCATTCTGGCTACACACAGTAGTCAAGGTGAGCTTTTAAGCCAGAACATCATTTTTCTTTCCTTCTTTAAAACCTTCCACAACTTCTTATCATACTTGGAATAAAAGCCGTCCTCCTTTCCACGGCCAGGAGAGCCCTAATTGTGTAGGGTCATGTGCTGGTGCTCAGAAAGTGCCTTGGGCCCTGCCAACCTCCCAACCTGTAAGGACCCATTGCCCGTGTTACTGATACCCTCACTGTGTATACTGACTCCTCATCCAGCCTTTTATTTATGGCTTGCCCTGACATCTCCCTTTTCTTACATGTTCCCAATTATTAAAATCAGCTGCTTTATAATTAATTGAATGATTCATGAAAAAACACTTTTTTCTTGTCTATAAATAATTCCACCTAAATTTTTCTTGGAAGATAAAATGCTGTGACAAGCACCAAGTACACACCCAACGCATGTTTTCTCCTTACCTGAGACACACACGCAGCCACCATACTTTTTTTTCTTTTTTTTTTTTTGTACCGGGAATCAAACTCATGGCTTCAGGCTTGCCAGGCATGCGCTTATACCGCTGAGCTACATCTCGGCCCCTCAACAGCCACCATACTTTTCTCCAGTTGCTCAGGAGACACCAGCACAGGTTGGGTTGGCATCCTCTCTACCCCACCCATGACAGCTCCTCTCCTGCGTGGTCTGCCCATAATCTGGCACTCCTGGTCCTCCAGTTTCAGTGAGCAGACTTTGAGAACAATCTCTGGGCAGCCCCTCCTCTCCTTCCTAACTCTGCCTTCAGCTCACTCAAGTGCTGCCTGGCCTTCTAAGGGAAAGTTGATGGCACATAGCACCCATATCAGCTCATGGCCTAGAACTCATTCATTCAAAAAGCAGCACCTTGCAACTGGACAAAGGTCAGCAGAGCAAATGTGGGCCCTGTCTTCACAAAACTTACAGTCCCTGTAGGAAGAGTAATAGTCAACAAGGAAATAAACCTGCCTAATTATACATTGTGATAATGCTGTCACAGAGAAGAGCATGTTCATGGGAAGATAACAAAATACCTGCCCTAGATTGGGGGAATCAAGAAAAGCCTTCTCTTGGGGCTTACATTTAGAGTGAGTTAGGAAAAATAAGGAGCCAGTCTTGCAGATTGGAGGTCCAAGAAGAGCCACTGCAAAGGCAGTGAGTTCATCTTGGAGGCTACAGTAGGAAGTGAGGTTGCCAGTGGAGTGCAAAGCCTAAAACCAGAGTGGGATGGTGGGAAAGCGACAAGAGTGTATCAGTCAGGGTTTACTAGAGGAACAGATATAATACAAGATAAACAAATGTACAAGAAATTACAAGTTTGGCTTACAGTGGTCAGCTACAAAGTTGGATGAGGAAGCATGCGGAGGGTGTCTGCACGCTAGAGGTTGAAGAGCCCAGCCCCGGGCCTGGAGCTCACTGCAGTGTCCATGCAAGTCCATATCAAAGGGCTGATGGGTCTGTGATGGAATGCTGAAAAATCTATGATGAAGGCTGGAGAGCCAACACCAGAAGGCTGAAGAGTCCCAGATGGAAGCCCAACAGTCTGCACCAGAAGCCAGAGACGACCAAGCTGAGGGCGAAGACCAGAGCTCCTCCGAAGAATTAGCAGCCAGTCCTTCCTCAATTCCTTTTTTTTATTCAGTCTACCTACTCTGGGGGGATGGGGGTGGTCCTCTACACCCACATCCTCTGCATGCCCCTTCCTCTTGCAAAGGTTTAGAATGAATACAAAGTAAGCACCCTGGCTCCCTTCTGAGTCACATAGTTAACCTTCTAAACTTCTCAAATTAATACAATAAACAACATCCCAGAAGGGTAAGGGCATGTCCTTTTTATCCCAAGATGCAGAACTGCTGAGTCACTTAGCCAAAGCTCTAGACTCCCCAAGTTGACACAGTGTATCAACCATAACACTCCATCCCTTGTCAACTTGGCAGTCAGACACATTTCTTTAAACCAGTTTCCAGATACAAAGACATGCTTATAATTATGCCTAACATGTTATAACTATCCTATGTACAAACATAAATGCACTAATTCCCTTACCAAAATAGAAGGTAAATTTTCCTTGGGTGATGGTTATTCTTACCATTTCACAACTTGAACAGTATAACACAGTTTAACAATCCTTAAGGACCAGTAGTAAGTCTATCAACATTATATTACATTAGAACCATATTAGGGGAGAAATAGTACAATTACAATCCTCTTTCCTGTAGCTGATCATGGGGTCGTAGCTGGTATTTAGAACTACCTTCTTCCCCTACCCATTCTGTATTCCCTTGGCCTTCAGCAAGCACCTCTGCAGGTCTTGGTTCTTTCCCTGGTCGATTGAACCATACCTTCATTCCTGAAGGCTCTGGGCCATTTCTCATTGTGCCTATATTAGGTTGTTGTAGTTTCCCACCGATTTTAATAACAGGGCATGGTAATACTAAGAGGCACCCTAAAGGATCTCCCGCACTCCACATATATTCTTTCTTTCCTCTATTGTGGAGTAGTAGTCCAATTTTCCCTTGATAATCTGGGTCAGTTACCCCTGACAACACTGTGACTCCCTTTTCAGCTTGTTTCCTTAGAGGCATGAGGAAACCAAAATGACCAGGGGGAAATCTTAGCTTCCAGTTCAGTGGTTTCATTGTTGTGCTTCCTGGTGCAAGCCTTCCCTCCTCTGGAACTAAGATGTCTAAGCCAACAGAACATAAGGTTGTGGGGACAGGAAGCAGAAATTTTGCTAATGGGTCACTAGGAGTAATGGTGAGTGGTACCATCCCTACTTCAACCCCTTGATTCCTGGACCCATGAATCCTGGCTGTGGGAGACACAGTGCCATATAGTGGGCGCTGATTCAAAGCATACACAGCCTTTTGAAGTACCTTACCCCAGCCCTGCAAGCTATTGCCACCTAGCTGGCACCTTAACTGTGTCTTCAAAAGACCATTCCACCTTTCTATCAATCCAGCCACTTCTGGGTGGTAAAGAACATGATAAGACCAGTGAATACCATGAGCATGAGCCCATTGCTTTACTTCTTTGGCTACAAAATGTATTCCTTGGTCAGAGGCAATGCTATGTGGAATTCCATGACGGTGGATAAGGCATTCTGTAAGTCCACAGATGGTAGTTTTGGCAGAAGCAGTACGTGCAACAAAGGCAAATCCATATCCAGGATATGTGTCTATGCTGGTGAGGACAAAACGCAGTCCCTTCCATGATGGAAGTGGTCCAATATAATCAACCTGCCCCCAGGTCGCAGGTTGATCACCACAGGGAATGGTGCCATACCAGGAACTCAGTGTTGGCCTCTGCTACTGGCATGTCAGGCATTCAGCAGTGGCTGTAGCCAGATCAGCCTTGGTGAGTGGGAGTCCATGTTGCTGAGCCCGTGAATAACCTTCATCTCTGCCACCATGGCCACTCTGTTCATGAGCCCATCGGGCAGTGACAGGGGTAGCTGAAGAAGGAGGTTGGCCACTATCCACAGACCAGGTCATCTTATCTACTCAATTATTAAACTCTTCTTCTGCCGATGTCACCTTTTGGTGAGCATTTACGTGGGAAACAAATATTTTTCCATCCTCTGCCCACATGGAGAGGTCAACCCACATACCTCTTCCCCAAATATCTTTGTCACCAATTTTCCAGTTATGTTCTTTCCATGTTCCTGACCATCCAGCCAGACCATTAGCTATGGCCCATGAATCAGTATATATTCGCACATCTGGGAAACAGAGGGCAGTACAGTAGGTGTAGGAGCCATAGGCATCTGGGCAACTTCCTCATGTAATTTACTGGTACCCTCTGGACCTGCTCTGGCTCAATCACGAATATACCATTTCCATTTAATGATAGACTGTTGCTGTGCACGTCCAACCTTATGACTCAGTGGATCAGATAATACCCAGGCCATGATAGGCAACTCAGGTCTCATGGTGACCTGGTGTCCCATGGTCAAGCGTTCAGTTTCCACTAGAAAAGCCTTCTCTTAGGGCTTACATTTAGAGTGAGTTAGGAAAAATAAGGAGCCAGTCTTGCAGATTGGAGGTCCAAAAAGAGCCACTGCAAAGGGAGTGAGTTCATCTTGGAGGCTGCAGTAGGAAGTGAGGTTTCCAGTTGAGTGCAAAGCCAGAGTGGGATGGTGGGAAAGTGACAAGAGTGAAGCAGGCCCTACACCCTGTAGACAGAGGTCAGAAGGATGGAGACACCCCGCTCAGCCACAGGGAGGACTCTTGAGGATTAGAGTAGTTACCTAGGGCTACTTCAACAACATACCACAAGCTGGGTGGCTTCACCAACAGAAGTGTGCTTTCTTATGGTTCTGGAGGCTGGAAGTGTAATTACCAAGGTGGTAGCAGGATTGGTTCCGTCTGAGGACTTCTTTATTGTAGGTGGCCATCTTCTCCCTGTGCCTTCACATGGTCTTCCTGCTGTATGAATCTCTTCTTGTAAGGATACCAGTCGTATTGGACTAAGGCCTACCCTGATAACCTCATTTTAAAGATCCTATCTCCAAATAGTCATACTCTTTGATACACAGAATGTATCTTTGGGAGGAATATAATTCATCCCATAGCAGGGGCCTCCTGAAGACCAGGTGGGGATTGTGGATGAGCGCATCCAAATGCCTGTGGAGGCCAGAGGAGATCTGACCCAATGCTACCTGCTTCTTCTTTTTTTTTTTTGGTCTTTTTGAAACAGGGTCTCACTATACAGTTCAGGCTGCCCTTGAGCTCACTTTGTAGCCCAGGCTGATCTTGAACTTGCAGTGATCCTCCTGCCTCCTTTGTTGAAAGGAATAATTAGCAAAGAAAGTGAGTGGCCAACCAAGTGAGCAAGGCAAGTGGGCTGGTGAGGGAGCAGGAGAGCCGCCAGGCCTCCCTGGCTTCTTCAACCTTCCCTCCCAACCCCCAACACAGCCCCTCACCCAAAAGAGGCCCAGAAAGTATTAGACAGGATTAAATGGAGAGGACCTCACAACCATCCTTCCCCAACCCCTCAGATCAGTGTTTCTCCAGCCTTCAGAGCCTGGGGCAACCTGCTGCAATAGTTCACCCACAGATGGGTCTCTAGTCACTCCTGCGCCTTACAGCAAAGGTAAAAATAATAACAAGGAGGTCAGTGTCCTAGAGAAATTACCTTAAAATTCAGAAAATGTAAAGCCAGGCTTCATCTAATTAAGATGACATTTTAGGGAGTGGGGAGGCCTGGGTGGCATTTTAAATTGCATGCTGAATGTGCAGCCTCTCTAATTTTGGTTCTGAGCAAAGTTTCCAATTGCAACAGAAAGTAGGACTTCAAAGACACCACCTACAGCTGGCCAGGCGAAGGGAGTGAAAAGAGCAGCATGGGTCCGCAGGCACAGTGTGGCCTGTAGGCTCAGCAAAGGCTGGGCAAAGGCTCAGGGCTGCAGGGGGCCACAGTCCTCAGAGCTGGCTAGTGCCTGCTGGGCCTTTTAGGGGATCAGTGGAGCCGCTTCTGGCAGGAGAGCTAATTGAGGCCTGGACTTGTCCTTGGAAAGGAAGGGAGCAAACATTTGTCTAGCCTGGGGCACTCACTGGAGCTGGCTTGGGGTGGTCCCCGGCATGTCCTCACCCCCTGGCTTTGTAGGAACAGACCCAGTTCTTGGATATGTGCCCAGCATCCACATGGGAAGGGAGCCACTCCCTCTGAGAGACTGTTTCATGCCAGCCTCCAAGACTGTCCAGGTAGAGAAGGCCTGCACCCTCCTCCCTGACCCCTTTCCAATTTAATGTGGAAGGTAGGTGGCCATCTGGCTCAGGGAGATGCCTGCAACTAGGATGCTGTTCTTCTGTTCCCTGGACACAGTGGTCCAGGAGCACCAAGGTAGTATAAGCAGCCATGGAGGCTCTAGCACGCTCTTCCTTTGGCCGCTCCAGCACATTACACGCAGATATCCGGTGCAGCAGACTCCGATGTTACTGTTACTCATCCTCATACTGCTAATGCTGATCTTTGGATTGATTCCAGGGAACATTGAGCTACATCCCCAACCCCTATTTTCTCTTTTTATTTTGAGACAATGTTTTGTTAACTTGCCAAAGCTGTCTTCAAATTTGAGATCTTCCTGCCTCGGGCTTCCAAGCTGGAGTTACAGGTGTGCAACACTATGCCAGGCTCAGGATTTTTTAAAAGTGAAAATCAATTTAATGCCATTTTTTAAAAAGTTAGGTCCACATAAGAAGTGTTCTGCTGATGAGAGCAGCAAGTGAGAGGCAGGAAAGAATGCACCCTGGGAGCCATGAGGAAAGGGAGTCTTAACTGGGGACACAGTGGATTGAGCCTGAAGAGCCAGTGAACCAGAGCTCAGTGAGGGGTCACCCAGGTGCCGCCTGCACAGAGGAGGAACAGACAAGAGATCTGGGGAAGGAGAAGGTGGTTAATGACAGCAGGCAGGGGTCTGAGGACTGAGCCCTTGGGAGCAGTGGCACCTAAATGTAACATGGACCGCGGAGGCTCGCCATGACTAAGGTGAAGTAGAAGCGAGCATGCTCCCGAGAGCAGGGAGCAGCACCCACAGGGCCAGAGGGTTTGCAGCTCAAGGGGAGGCAGCATCAGAAGGAGAGTGAGGACGGGGAGGCCAGAGACCCCTGCCCTCACCTTTGTAGCTGGGGGCAAACTGACCATTGCCACCCCCATACCTTGCCGAGAAAAGCATAGATGCCCCTTCCCGCCCCTTCCCATGGTGATGCCACGTACTCACTGGGGCCAGAACCACCAGTGAGATTATTCTGGCTTCAAACTAAGATCAGGGAACCAAAGAGGGAGATGAGAACAGAGACGGGGAAAGGTGCTCTGTGGCCTTGGCAGCCTGGAGCCAGCAGCCCTCGCAACCCAGGTTGCCCCCGTGAGCATACTCCCAGCAAGTCGGTGCAGTTGTCAAGCTTAGGGAACTAAATGGAGGCCCTGGTGCTGGGGCAGGATCTGCTGAGGAAGAGGAGGCAAGTGAAGTAGCTTGTTCCTTGTGCCACCACCGGGGGGCCAACTTTGCTTCTTGTACCTGCGCATGCTCCTTGAGCACTGGGGACACAGTGGCCAGGTGCCTGGCTCAGGCCAGGTGCTGACGCTCCCTAGAGTGGGGCGCGTAGCCAATTGCAGTTATGACGGATGAACGTGTTGGTTTTTATCTCAGTAGTTATTAATTCATTTTAATAGATATTTGAAAAAAATACAAATGCATATCAGACATTGTTTTAGGGCTGGGGATGTAGCTTAGTGGTAGAGCACTTGCCTAGCCTGGATTCACTCACCAGTGCCACAGAAAAAGAGAAAAATCCTTTATTGTTGGTTTACTAAATTTTCTTTCACCTCATCTGGGTTTACAGAGAAAAAAGTGTGATGAAAAACATTAAGGAAATTGTAGCCCAGGTGATATAGAGGAAGGCGAGAAGTTAGCGGTCATTTATTATGTGCTGTATGCCATCCAGCGTCCTGTGGGTGCAGTGAGATTAGCTTTCCCATGGCCGGAACACAACACCCAACACCCACAACTGGAAGGAGAGGTTTAATTCGGCTCACAGTTTCAGGGCATCTATTCTGTGGTGAACTGGTGTCAAAGCAGAGGGACAGGGCAGAACAGAAATGCTGGGTCCATGGTGGCTGGGAAGCAGGGCGCAGGGGAATCGTACCAGAGGAGGAGGAATCAGAGACCAGATACAGACCCCAGCATCATTCCTTCGTTCATGACCCACCGAGACACACTGAGAAGTCAGCGTCGCCGATCCCTGAGCGGTTCTCAAGCCTATCAGGTTTACACAGTCAAGGTTAATGATCACCCAGTGCCAGGTGCATGAGCGGCTGAAGTTTGAGAGATGGCGTGTGGGGCATATCTTTTTCCCTTTTGTGGGGAAGGCAGATGGCATTGTCACAGGTTCTTTGACATGCAAACCAATATATATCTCTTCCCTTCACTAGCTAACAATCTTACTGAGAGGGCTCTGTATTCCTCACTGAAGCAATAGAAGAGGGACCGTGCACAATAGTCTGTAAACTAGGGCTCAACAGAGGGCACATGTCACATAGGGAGCAGAAACTAGGGCAGGAAGGACACTAGCAGGATGTTAGAAGAGATACTACTAGCTGCTATAACAAATACTCCCCAAATGTCTACTGGCTCAAATGCAATACAAGGTTATTTCCTGCTCATCTAATGTCTATGGCAGATGTTCTTGGTTGAGGGACACGTTCCTCTACACAGCAACTCATGGACCAGGTCCTTCCCCTCACGGTGCCACCACCCCCTGGGACCTGGTTGTTGTCTGTCTTCAGGGAACACACTTACATCTATCGTAAGAGCCTTGCCCGAGAAGCGGTACACTTCACAGTCACTCACATTCCATTCGCTTCGCCCTAGTTACAGAGCAAGGGCCTGCAGAAGAGTTCTTAACCTAAGAGCCAGGTGAGGCCTGAAATCTGCCCACCTTCCCCCTGTAAGCCTTGCAACTTAGAAAAAGAGCTCTGTTTTTCTAATTCCAACAAAGGTGCTGGATGGGCTGACTTCTACTCTGTTAGGACAAGGAAGGTGGGAAAGAGGGTAAGAGAGAGAGGGAAAAAGGAAGACAAGAAGTTCCTTGGAGCGGAGTGGAACCTGAGTCAGATGGCATCTGGGGGCCTCCAGTTTCAGAGAATGAGTACCAGCCAAAGCCAAGATGCCCCACCCCCAAGCCAGGAGGGAAGCCACACTGCAGGCCCTCTGGCGCAGTGAGCTTCTCCCAGCAGAGGGCAGGGGTGACCCCTCAGGCCCTACTTACCACCCTCCTCCGCCAGGTCTGATTCCATGCCTATACACCGCTCAGTGCCAAGCAGGGATGGTGAGGACAGCAGGGGCAGAGCAAGGGATGAAGGCACCCTGATCCCAGGCCTTGGGGAAAACTGTTGGGCTGGTAGCCCATCCACCTGCCCCTGAGCTGGACTCAGCCCTGCAGGAGGTAGCCCCTGCCGCCTCCCTCCCCATCCACACATGGCAGACAGGCCCCCATAGGCTTTCACAGTCCCCCAGCCTCCCTTCCCCTGTGCTCCTCTTCCATGGCCAGGCTGGGAGCCAGGGTTTCTCCTGGGTTTACCAGTGCCTTCTGCCTCCTGCCCTACCCATGGGGACCTCTTTGCCCAGCCCAGCTGGTGCACACCCCCGGGTGCTCCTCTCCCTTGCTTGTGTTTTGGTGGATGGGAGTATTTGTCAGCCTTGTTTTTTACACCTGTCGCCATCCCACCTGCCTCAGGTAAACACTGCCAGAAGGAACAGGCTAATGCTGGATCCCCAGGTAGGCATCAGCCAGGCCCTCTGGGAGGTCCGTTCTCTTTGGGCCAGGGATGAGGAGAGCAGGTGTTGGCAGCAAAAGTCCTCTGCAGTGCCAGCCTTTCCTGGACCCTGTCCACAAGGAAACAGGGCTGGCAGGTAAGGTCCAGCTCTGCCCTCTGGCTTGCTGGATGGCCTGGGACAAGGCCCAACCTCCTCCCCCGGGCCACAGAGAGCAGGTGCTTAGATAAGTCACAAGGCTGCACAGTGACTGTCGTGTAGGCTCTGGAGCCGGAGCTGAAGTGCAGGGATAGGCAACCACCTACTGGCTGAATGAGGCTGGGCAAGTCTTTAGCCCACGTGCACGTCGGTTTCTCTGATTATAAAATGGAGGGAGGGGGACAGATGGTGGTAGCTTTGAAGCCCATAGGAAGTGCTCGCTATACAAGCTGCTGTTATTTCTTAGGGTTCCTCCTTGACCACCAGGTTTCCGAGTTCTCCTTCTTGGTTTTCTGACTGAGAGGAGCTGACTTCAGCTTACAGCCCCACTTCCTAGCCCATGCAGAGGTCTGCTGGGAATCAGTCACCCTCAGCAGGTGGAGGTCTCACCAGCTGGTCCTTCCATGGCTGGCTAGAGGGCCTTATGACACTGTCTGCCAGAGCCCTTCCCTGGGTGGCCCATGCCATCAGCCTGTGAAATGGAATGGTGTCTCTCAGCATTTTCTTGTTTGTTTGTTTGTTTTTCTCCGGTACCGGGAACCGAACTCACGACCTTGCGCTTGCCAGGCAGGCGCTTTGCCGCTGAGCTAAATCCCCAGCCCCTCTCTCAGCATTTAATAGCGTGGATTTACCAAGTAGAAACTCCTTCCCCTCTCTCAGCCTGTCAGTGTGCCTGCAAGAGAAGTCTCTGCCTGGTGCCAGTACACCCTTAACACCTCAGGATTCTACGCGTTGACAGAAAGAGAAGGGCCTCAGGCTGAGAGCCAGCAATAGGCCACAGGGTCCTGCTAGAATTTAAAAATAGCGTTCTGCCTTCGTCGTAGTTATTCTTATGAGTATCTTCTATTTTAAATGCCTTACACAGATTTTCTCATTTACCATAAGGGTATGACACTTATAAAATACTAAAATGTGTCTAAGAAAAATAATAAGTGTTAGTCATCAGCTGACGCAGGACTTCAGCAGAAGTTATAAAGGGGGTTTAGGAGTAATGTTTGGGAAGGAATGGTCTTCATGTCAGTTTTCTATATATATACATATATAATACATAATGTAAATATAAAAAAAATTATTCTATATATAATATACACAATTAGCATTATAATTAAAACCAAGGAAAATCCAAAGTATTTCTTCACTTAAAAATAGCTGTAAGGCTGAGGCAGGACAATTGCCACAAGTTTGAGCTAGCCTGAACTATACAGCAAGACCCTGTCTCAAAAAAGAAAAAAAAGCCTATAATAATTGCCAAGCACAGTGACACACAACTATAATCACAGCAACGTGGGAGATGAAGAGAAAAGGGTCACTTGAGCCTGGGAGTTTGAGACCAGCCTGGACAACATAGAGAGACCTTGTCTTAAAAGGATGGGTGGCGTGTAGCTCACAGTGCTTAGCTAGCATGAGTGAGGAGCTAGGTTTCATTCTTAGCATCACACATGTTCAAACACACACACATGCACACGCACACGCCAAAAGCCCTGTAATAAACCCATTCCTCATTCATGTAAATAATCTTTTTATGAAAAATTATTGTCATTTTCCAAAAGTATTTTTCAGAAAGAATGTCATTGCTTTATACCTTCACAACTCTCATTGAAGCCTTGCCTAATAGAAGATAGCTCAAGTCTCCTGTCTCTGCATTTAAGCTGTTGCAATGTGTTTGGGCTGTACAAAAATTTGGCCCTGTACCAATACATCACTGGAAAAGGAAGGAGCATTTTACTAGTCTTTTCAGAAAATTATTCTTTAATACTCACCAACGAGACGTGATAATTTCTTAAAAGATAATTGCAGTGTAGACTCTGACAACTGCCCCAGTGACCCTTTCCTGTTCTGTTACATTGGTCTGCCTTGGGCTTTGAGTAAATCTCTTCCCCACAAATGACACTGTAACCCCAGTCTGGTCATTTGGAAAATACTGGTTCACCTGAGTTATACTGACCTTCCAAATATTAACATATCTCTGCAAATAATATAAAAAACTCACACCTGTTAACACCACACTGACTGTATCAGAACAGCTTTTAGGCATTGGGACATCATCAGCGTGTGATAGGAAATGTAAGTTTTCCACAATTCTGGAGAAAGCTGGAATATCATCGTTTTGGTAACAAACATGTCAGTTGTTTTCCTTGGAATGACAGGCCTGCCTGGTTCATTTGTTTGAGAAAATGTCTCCCAACGATCCAAGTCTGCATTCCCACTGTTCGTCTACTTGAAAGTGTTCTTCCAAGTAGAAACGGGGTCCCCTGAGCACAGGGGGCCGGCTCAGCAGCAGCTCAGCCATGCAAGTGACTCCTCAGACGGCCGTCGTCCAGGTTACAGCCCGAGTAGCTCACATGTCCTTCCCACTTCATGCTGCAGAACAGTGAGACGCACACTCAACCCCTCTACTTCATTAAGGACTTTTTTCTCACTGTGAGTACACAGAAGATAGTGGAAGCTCAGCTAGGTACCCGGGCCTTGTTTCCTGCCTTTATCTCCTCTTGCTTTTGCGTGATCAGCGTGAATGTTAACACTGTTAGAAAGGCAAGCACACATTAATATTGTTGTGAGAACTGTTTTCATCTCATGGACTCCCTCAGAAGAGCTTCAGACACACCCAAGTCCTGCAGACCACCCTTGTAGAACCACTGATCTAGCTAACCCCTTCGTTGTGCATTTGGGACATGGAGACCCAGGGTCCCAAGAGTCGGTTAAGAGTCTGGTCATGGCCAGAAGCCCAAGTCTTCTGAAATCCTGGAAGCAAGGCAGCACAGTGAAAACATAGGCTCCAGTCACTCTGATGAACAGCAGGGGAAACAGTGTCCTTGTGACGGGGTGAGGGACAGGAAGGGGTGTCAGTGAATGATCTGCAGAGAGACACCAATGTAGCCAAGCCTGTCCTCCCTGGGCCTTGCCCGTCCCCACCCCCTGCCGTGTGTGGAGTTCCAGCATCCATCTTTTCCCCTCTGTAATTGGGTTGCTAATCTCTCCCAGCCAAGGCAGCCCTAATTAAACTATTCACCATCGCCACTTTGTGTTCTAAAGATTTGAGGTTGGCCATTATCACTTTTCTTTTCCTTTGACTAAGCTCCCTATGGGTAATTTTATTCTGCCCTTGTCATTTCTTAGAAATTTAGTCTATCCAATTTTAGTTCTTTTCTTCTATCTTAGAACATTGAGCTCAGGAGAAAGGCGGCTGAGGGTAAGCAGGGCATCATGAATTTGGAAACTTCTGCCCAGTTCACCTTAAAGTTCGTGGCTGCAGAGTGCCCACTTGGAGGCTCTAAAAAGAAGCCCAGAAGGATGACTGGCAGGGCTTAGCCCCCAAGGGGAGAAGGGCACCAGCAGGAATGGCACCGCATGAAGCTGTCCTGAGGGTAAAGTTTGGAACTTCCAACATGCAGCATCCCACTCGTAGTCAGAGGCTTTGGTGACACAAACACACACTGCCCCTCCCAGCCCACACAGGCTCATTCCAATGGGGCTTCAGGCTTTGTAGGGCAGTGCTCATCCCTAGGCTCCCGCAGGAGGGTGCCCAGTATGTGTTTGGCAAAGGTTTTACCCTTACTTTGGGCTAGGACCAGAGGTACGAAGCCATACCAAGTGCAGGGGCGAACAGATGGTGTTTAGGTGCCCAGTGTGGGAGCCAGTGACAGGGCCTCAGAGGACCCAGGCCACAGTCACCCCCAGGCTTTGTGAAAAAACATGGTGTAGCAGGAAAAAAAGCTTCTCTCTACATAAAACTGCATCGAAGCAATGGGAAGTTCCCGTGGTTCTGAGGCTAGGAAGGATGTGACCCTTTAGAAGATGAAGAGCCTAAAATCAGGCCTTCTCCACCTCCACTGGAGGCAGCCTGGCCTGGAGGGGAACACTCCCAGAGGGCTTCTGACAGACCCTGGAGGGACCTAGGAAGCTGGGCCTCCCTTCTGCACCTAGCTGGAGGCCTCCAGAAAGCCTTCCATAGCAAGGCCACTGGCCCCTGACAAAGGTGCAACCGTGGGACTTAGGGGGAGGGGAAGTCTCAGGGCAGTTCCTCTCCCATGTGCTCAAAGGACCAGCCAGAGGCTGGGGGGAGTCTCACAGTTTGTTCCTTGAAGGCCGCTTTGAAAGTTCTTAAGGCCAAGACCCCACCCAACATCTGCCACAGAGTAGATGTGTGGTGGATAAATGAGCAGATGGGTGAAGGCACAAGCGGTAAATGGCACGATGGCCGGGTGGTAGATCACAGCGGGATGAACAAGCGGCTGAGTAGATAGCTGCTACAGGAGCTAGAAGGGCATGGGAAAGTGAAAGGATGAATGGGTACACACAGTGGCGGCTGGTAGAGGATGTCATGGTGGGGGAGGCCCCGTGGGTGGATGCTGGAAGTTGATGGGTGGGTGGTACGGGGCATGAGGCGGGCTGGCTGAGGAGGGGCAGGTGGATTTAAAGGAAAGGAGTGGGAGGATGGTTGTCCTAACGGGGGAAGAAAGGCAAGGTCAGAAAGGCACCAGAGTCTCAGCTTCTTTGTAGAGTCTTTGAGGGGAACAGGAAGAATCCCTTTCCTAAAGCAAGTGGGCCTCCTTGGGCTCCACAGTGCAGAAATCCTATGAGCTGGCACATTCTGTAGGCTCAGGTCTTGCTTGGACTCCACAGCCTAAGTGAGGAAAGAGCCCCAAGCCTGCCTGACCCCAGCCACAAAATGTCTGCAGCACCCATTATTGGCACTGCCAAAGACATGGCACAGAGGTTTAATGTGCCCCCCGGGGTGGTGGGTAGTTCACACTTCCACGGAGAACATGGTTGGGGCACAATGTACCAGCCCAGGGCCAGAAGAGCAGACCGCTGCCTGAGGCCTGAGGCTATGGGCCCCTCTTTCCACCACCGCCCCACTGTCCTGAGGCCCAACTGCAGAGCAGAAGGGAAGGGGCTCTCCCATGTGCAGGCCTGGGTCAGTGAATCTGCCCGCCCCCAAGCACCCCGGCTGACCCTCCCGTCACTCACCTGCCAACATTGCAGCGCCCTGGCGGGGCTTCCACAGCTGGGCTCACTCTGCCCTTTCCCCTTAGGAGCCCCAGGGAGTTTGGCCATGGCCAGGTGCCTGGTCTCTGGCTTGATGTGTCCCTCTCTCATTCTTCCTGCCCTCTAGTGGGTTCTGGGACAACTACAGCAGAGGGACTGGGTGGGGGACCCAAGCAGGCTTTCTTGGTAAGTGGAGAACTAGGGTGTGTGTGTGTGTGTGTGTGTGTGTGTTGTCCTCAGAGATTAGAGATAGAGGAAAACTCTGAACGATCCAAAGCAGCTCCTCAGATAGAAGGGGTTATTATTATAATTACTATAATTATTGTTATCAAGATTATCATGCTTGCCTGGAAAGTCTTGCACAAAGCAGGCTTCTTTTATGTCAGCTTGTTGTTTGTGTCTGAGGCGCTTCATCTTTGTTCATAATAACTAGCATTTGCAGGATTCTTTCATGTTGCCAAGCTGTGTCGCTTGTCAGCCCATCTCTGCACAAACAGCTTTGTGCACCCGGAGCTCATGGCAGAGCAGAGGCGAGTGAGTGGTCTGTCCAAGGCCAGGATTTGAACTTGGTCACCTGCACAAGATCCTCATTCGCTCCCCCACCTTATCCTTTGCACCTCATCTCTGAGAGAGAAAATGTCCCTGTGACCCTCTGGCTCCCAGCCTCTCTGCCACCAAATTGGCATTGCCCTGAGAAGAAAGGAAAGGTTTCGAAGGCCCAGGAGTTACAAGTGCAAATAGTGAGCACAGTCTGGGAAACAAGATTCTCTTGGTCAGCACTGCCACCCTGGGTATGGCACAGAAGAGACAGGGATCGGCTGTAACCCTCAGCTACCAGGGTGGGAGAAGTCAGTGGAGGGGGCTGTCTGTGCCCAGCAGGTGGCAGTGGGTGGACACGGCCTCCCAGGGCCCTGGGAGTCACCACCCCTCCTCCCAGAATGGATGCTGGCTCCTGGGCCCAGCGGGCTGACTGGAGCAGCACCCCTCACTGCTGGATGCCAGCGGGCTGTCACACTGGCTGTCACCTGAATCTCAGCGCTGCTTCCCACACACACTCCTGATCTGCACCCAGCAGCACATGTTCTCGAGGCAGGAAGCCCCTGGGCTGTGGAGCACAGCGAGGGCTCCACTGTGTGCCACCAGTTCAGGGCATCACCGCCGCACACCGCCCTGGATGCACTGCTCCTCAGCAGTGACCCAGGGCAGCCCACGGGGGTGGGGGGCTCCTAGAAGGAGCTCCCTGCACTTGCACACACAGGAGATGGCCCCCAACCCGGTCTCCACCTGCCCCTTCCTCTCCCTGCCCACCACTCTCGCCAGCTGCTCCTGGTTGCAGGACACAGGTTTGCACAAGGGGTATTCCAGACTCCTGGGTTCCCCAAAAGTGACATGTCCACATTATGAGAAAGACATCATTTAAACAGAACAGTTACGCTGATAAAAATGAAAAAGGGTGACCTTGGGAAGTTATAAACTGTCTTAGCCCCAGGTCCGCCACCCACAAGAACAGCTCTTGCCTACTGTCCACATTCAGATGCTCCAGTCCCAGCCATGCTCCAGGGAACAGCACCAGCCTCCCTCCGGCACCGTCATCATGATGGGCAGATCAGCTCCTCACCTTTGTGTGTCCCAGCAGCTTAAGAGACAGGCAGGGCGTGCCCACTGGGCGGGCACCAGCACAGCTGCCGTCCCCATTCTGAGGGTTCTTGGGTTGCATGCCATCCCCAGGGAGACCCAGGACTCTGAGCCTCAGAAAGGCAAAGGCCTTTGCTCATGCTGGGAGTCCAGACTGGAGGCTGGTCTGGGTGGCTTCTTATCTGGTCCCAAGGCCCAGGAGGCTCACAGAGCAGGACTGGGAAGCCCCAGGAGGGAGTGGCCAGATGAGGTCATTGGAGGAGGCTCCCAGGGGCATGGAGGCCTGTGAGTGAGCACTAAGTCAATCACTCCAGCAGTCAAACGATGGTGGGCTTGGGGGCCTCCTGGCTGTCAGCAACTGCCAGGCCTGCGCATCCCAGGAAGTACAATTGTGCTTTGTCCTACAGGAGCCCCTCCCTTCCGCTCTGGTGCTGGGCCTCAGGACAGTAGGAGCAGTGGTGGACGGAGGTACACGCCCTTGCTACATGTCTAGACATATGAACTGCACTGTCCGCTGGGTCCCAGCAGGCTGTCTGTAATGTCCAGCCCACAGACAGTACCCGTGACATATCTAGTGCCATGCCAGTCTGGTGGGGAAGAGAGGGCCACTCATGCAGGATACAGAACAGAACACCCAGGGCGTGGTCCGGACAGTGAGAGAGAAGGAGACTCAGATACCAGAAGAACCATGTGGACTGCAGTGGTGGGAGCCTCGCTGGAGGAGGTAGGCTGGGCACCAGCCTGGGCGGACCAGGAGATGAGATGGGGCTTTGGGCACAAATACAAAAACAAACAAAACAAATAACGGATCCTCAACTAGATTTTAAAAATTAGCAGACTGATTGCCTCACATAACCAGAAAGTGCAGAGATAGCTGGATCCAGGCATTGCCTGTTTTTATGACTGGTATCTCCCTCTCAGCCCTGCCTGCCTTAATGGCAGCTGCATGCCCAGATGGGCCTTCCCTCTGAGACTCTCTCTTTGCTAATAGTTCCCACAAATGTCTTTGAGCTGGTTGGGGTGATGAAACTAGTTGTTAGTCTCATTTGACAAATATGGACTCTTTGTCCACCCCAAAGTGTTCACAGGCCAGCAAGATGGATTAGTCAACACTAAAGCATGTGTGGCCCCACAGTCGGAACAGAGTCATCCCCCCACCCAGACCACTCAGACTGGCTCAGAGGAGGGCATGTTCCTTCTGAGAAGCCGGGGCTCGCTGCCTGAGGAGGAGGGGATGGAAGTAGAGAGCTCAGCACCCTGCAGAAAGGGCCTAGGTGGAAAGGAGGGACAGGCCCATGGTCACCGCCTGGCAGCTGACCCCTGCCTGGGAAGGAGCATACAGGAAGCTTCCTAGAGGCCTTAACACCAGCAGCCCCCACCAGGAACCTCCCATGGGTCAGACCTGCTGTCTTCGTTGCTCGCGCTGCTGTGACCGATGACCCCAAATGAGTCATAAACAGCTGGACTGTTTATTTCTCAATTTGAGGCTTGGACAGTCCAAAACCAGTGTGCAGCACGTCCTCTGGTTGCAGGCAGCTGGCTTCTTGCTGTGTCCTCAACGTGGGTGAGTCTCTTTCTGCCACACCTTGTAAGGGCACTAATCCCATTCTTGAGAGCTTCACCCTTGCAACCTCCTAAAGGCCCTACTTCTTAATGCTGTCACCCTGGAGGTTAGAATTTCAGCATATGAGTTTGGGAGGAGGCAATATCCAGACCGTAGTTCCTGGTGAGCCTGCCCTGAGGCCATGTATGTGTTTGGTCATTCCTCATGTTGCCTGGACACCAGGTATGCTCTGACCAGCAAGAAGCATCAGTGCCACATAGCAGACAGGTGCTGGAAAATACCCTGCACCTCTGGCCCCAGAAGAGGCCTGGACAGGAAGACCAGGCTCAGTATGAGCCCTGTTCCCAGGCCCTTGAAGGGACACAAAGGCTCTGGCTCTATTAATTGCTTGTTACACTTGATACCCACTGCGCTAGGCCAGCCTAGCAGCTTCCACAGGCCTCCAGGGCATATCAACAAAGCCCTCCATCCCTGCCTGGTCCTGTCTTCTTACCCTTCTCCCTGCCCATTGTTTAGGGTCTGGGCTGTGCTAGCATGTCCTGAGCTCTGGCCTCTGGTGACCAGGCCTTGTCTGAGATCAGGCGAATCTATTGGCCATAGCACAATACATGTTGAGGACATGCCTGATATTAAGATACCAGGTGTCGCCAAGCATAGTGGTACACATCTGTAATCCCATTTCTTAGGAGGCTGAGAAAGGAGGATGGCCATGAGTCTGAGGCCAGCCTGAACGACGTAGTGAGTTCAAGGCCAGCCTGAACTACAAAGCAAGACCCTGTCTCAAAAAAAAAAAAACCAGAAAACACCAGATGTCCTTCATCCCAGTCTGTGCTAAGCACTAACCCTGTACAGAGCACTGCATGAGACCGTGAGAACTCAGGAAGCCAGCCCTGCCCTGAGGGACAGGAGCACACAGCACAGTGCTGACTTGGGATGGCCACTGCACTGCTGTGGGAAATAGGGGCGGGGTGCAGGGGGGGCTGCACCGATGGAGCACTCGGAGGCAGGGCTACCTGTCTGAGGAACAGAAAGAAGGAAGCAGGGGCCCATGAGGACGGAGAGGTGAGGCTTTATAGTCTACAGTGAAGAGTTTGGAGTTTAGCAATGATTGGAAACTATTCATAGAGCTTAAACGGGAAGATTAAGTTTGACTGTGAAAACTAGAGACCCTAAAAATAGTGGATTAAATAAGACAGAAATTTATTTTAAGTGTTAAAAAAACATTTAATGACTTCAGATAGTGTGGAATTTCCACAGGACCTAGGCTGATTTTAGGTCACCGCTCCACCGTCCCCTGGGTGAAGAGTTTCTCTGATCCAAGTTGGCTGCTACAGCTCCAACCATTACATCCCAGTCCTGGGCATTAGGAAGGAGGAAGTGAGAGAAAGAGTGGCCTTTCTCTTTAAAATTACATTTCCAGGGCCGGGAATATAGCTCAGTGGCACAAATGCCTGCCTGGAAGCGCAAGGTCCTGCGTTTGATTCCTGGTACCCAATAAATAAATAAAGTTACAGTTCCAAATACTTCCCCACAGTTCAGTGCATCTCTCACTGCACATAACTTGTCATGGGATTACACCTAACAGCAATCAAAACCGGGAAATGCAGCCTGTCAGTTGGATGTCATTGTATGCAACCAGCAAAAAATTGGGGAGTTCTTTTTCTAAAGAAGGAGAGAGTTGCCGTTAGGGGAAAACTGATGGCCTCCTGTGTGGTGCCCAGACTGGAGAGGAGCAAGATGCAACCGGGCAGCGTGGAAGGAAGCGGGGCTTGAGCAGCTGGGTCTGAGCAGCGGGGCTGGTGGTGGCATCCTGAGTGTGCCGAGCTGGGGAAGATGATGTGGGAACAGGAAGGAGGTGAAGGAGTTGCTAGCCCGGGAGCTCCCCTGCCCCAGCTCACCTCGGGGAGGAAGGAAATTGGAAGACTAGACCCTGGCTGTCCCTGGGAGGCATCCCAGGAACTCACCTCACGGGCTGTCTACGTCTCATCACAGTGGGAACCATAAATTCCATGTCCTGCATGGAGGAACAGACAGGGTGGCTTTGTAGGGGTTGCACCGTTTATACGTACGGGGCCCCATGCACCCTGGATGCAAAGTATGGCGTGGCTCTGAGCACTCAGACTGGAGTGGGCTTCTCCTGCCTGGCCGAAAGTCAGGCCTAGACTGCCCTGCTGACTCCCAAGGCCTGATCTGCTCTGCGTGGGTCACTTCACGGAGGGTGGCACAGAGGAGGAGGTTTGGGAAACCATGGCTTGCATCACAGGTGGGAAGTCTGAGCCCTGAGGGCAGCCTTGCCCCAGAAGCTAGAGCAGGCTGGGGCCCTGACTCACAGGCCTTAAAAAGTTGAACTGTTTTTAGCCGATGGTGGAGGTGCCACTCCTGCTCACCCACTTGCTCCTCCCTGAGTCATCAGCACCTACCCAGGCTTCAGGTCAGCTTTCCAGGTCACTGCTGCCAAGGAGGCCTCCAGCAGCCCAGGTTTCCTGTTGGGTACCCCCGTCCCATGAGGGTGGCTTGGGACCAAGGGCCAGTGTAGTTGACTGGATTTGGATCCAAATCAGCATTGTGGTCTTCGCCTTCCAGCCCTCATGTCAGTGGCCTCTTCCTTTGTGGGGTAGGCAGTAGGGAAGGGGACAGCTTCAAGAACTTTCGTACCAGCCTTCTGCAATGGGTAGTCTGACGTGTAAATAGCTACTTAGCCAGACAGCTCAGTTCTGGAAAAGTCTCCAAGAAGGCTTTGGCCCTACTTACTTTTGTGTAGAAACTTTTGTTGCCCACAAACCTTCCAGGTGCTGACCCAGTTTCCTTTGTTTCTCCCACCCTAAAGGAGGCCTACAGGTTCTCAAGCACACCCCACCCCACTCACTTGCCATGGGCTGGGCAGTCTCTCTTCTGCTGTCACTGGAGGGATAGGGTTAAAAGGACTCACTGCAGAGCAACCACTAGGTACTTATAGCCACAGCCATGAATAAAACCCCACTCAGGAGGGCCCATGGAGTCAAAGAGATAGGGTCTTCTGTACCCCACTCGCAGGCCAACAGGCTCAGCCCAACAGGGAAGGTACCTGGAGGAAGAGCCAGGAAGTGCTGGGCACCCACCACCCCGCCTTTGGATCTGTCCCTCCAGTGCCATATGTCTTACTGAGTGTACCATTTTTCATATGAGACAAGCTTAACAGGGCATATCCCCAGTCACTGGTATGACCAAGACCTGTGTCTGCCAACCCATGGAGAAGCCTCTAAGAGCACAGCTACCAGAGAGAAGCAGGAAAGTGTCAAGGTATTCTGGTCCTGAGCCTGGGTTCCTTCACCCTCTCTGTGGCCCCTTGGGATCAGGTGCTGCTGTCTGCACACAAAGGTCATGACTAACATGAGTGACTGCTGTGTTATTAACTATTGCCACACCACTGCCATGGAGCGGGCCTCCCCTAAACCCAGCCACTGTGTTCAGCTGAGCATCAGAGCTCCAGGGCAGCCTCAGCTTTACGTGGCACAAACTAGCTCTGGGCAGAGGGCACAGATCAAGAGGGTGAAGAAGTAGCCTATCCAGCAGCTCCCAGGCTTCCTCCTGAGGAGGCTGTGAGGTTCTGAGGACGTGGAGTGTGCACACAAAGGTCCTTTGTAAACTGTAAAGCGCCGTCTGCATGTGTGAGCTGTGCTGATGGTCCCGTCTTGTGACTTGTGACTTCTCCAAGAGCCCCCTGCGCTTTCACTGCACTCTCGGTTTAGAGATTACACGTCCTTGATTGCAGTCACTGAAATTGGGGACACATTTGTTGTCTCCAAGAATGACATAGTAAGCACACAGTGCTTTCTCTGCGTGTCCAGGGGTCCTGTATGCCTTAAGCAAGTCCAGCTCCACCCCTCAGATGAGGAGGAGCGGAAGGAGGCCGAAGGAGAGGCTCCCAGTCTCAGTATTTGTCCCTTTACCCTTCCGTTGCTTAACCAGGCCTGGGTTCCCCTGGTAACCGCAGGCCGCAAACACATAGCTATGCATTCTTATGTCTGATAATCTGAGCAACTTCGCTGAAGGTTACAATATGTAATATAACAACCACTGTTAATTCCTATCACCTTGTTTTGAAATCCTGTATCATTTTTACTGTTTTTATGTTCTTTTGTTTTTGTCTTCATTGTTGTTTTTTGGGGATTTTTTAATTTTTTGGTTTTTTTAGACAGGGCTCACTATGTATCTCAGGCTGGGCTTGAACTTACTACCTAGCCCAGGCTGGCCTCAAACTCATGCCAATCCTCCCACCTCAGCCTCTTGAGTTCTGGGGTTACAGGCATGAGCTACCATGCCCGGCCTATAAGTTCTTGAAATGTATAGTATTGACAGTTCCATGGGGGTGAAATACCTCAGTCAACCATAATGCTCAAATAATCAGAAATTTGCTCCACCCTGGGAAACATATGTAGGAGACTGCAACAGTAGCCAAGAACACTGATTTTTAAGTTTCTTTCCCCAAGAAAATGCTGGTACAAAACCCCAGTATTGAAAACAGGAGAGCAGAGCTGCCCCAGTTGAGCAGCAGGGTGAGGAGCAGAGCCCTGTGTCCCGCACTGCTTTAGAGCTTACGTGGGACAGAGGCCTGAGCGGCCCTGGTATCCTGGGCACAACACGGATTGGGCGCCTCCTGAGCAAGCCGGCACTCTGCCTAGCAAGTCACGCTGCACTCCCAGCTGGGCAGAGCCCCATGACGCCTCAGAGCCTGGGGTCCCTCTCTCCCTGCAGGCCGATGCCAAGATGGTTTGTGACGTGGTGAGTCGCATGGAAGACACTGAGCCCTTCTCCGCCGAGCTGCTTTCTGCCATGATGCGACTCTGGGGTGACTCAGGAATCCAAGAGTGCTTCAACCGGTCTCGGGAATATCAGCTCAACGATTCTGCCAAATAGTGAGTGTCCCCTGCAGGTGGGAGGCCTGGAGCTGGGTGGGCGGGGTGGGGCCTGGTAGGGCCATTCCTGCCACTGCTGGTAAGCATCAGGAGGAGCAGGGGCTTTCCTTCCTGCGCCCAGGATAAGGAGGCCCAGGAAAGGAGAGGCCAGGAGAGACCAAACAGGAAAGTCGCCTCCCCAGGGTCAGGACTTGCCACCTTCTTGGCCTGGACTATGCCCGCACTCAGAATGAAGGTTTCAAGGTAGCAAATTTTTTTTCTTCAAGAAACTTTGACCACATAATTACCAACCAAGGGCCATACAGGCAGAACATAACTCAAATAGTGTCATTTCATTTTATTTTGGAGAAAACAATAACCTTTTACAACTGGAGATCTAGTTCAGTGGTAGCATGTGCAGAGCCCTAGCTCAATCACCACAACATAAATGCACTACAAAACAATTCTGATATCTTAATAAAGTTTCCATTCCTCTAACTTTAAAATTAAAAATAAGGAATGAGAACTAGACGTAGTGATGCACACCTACAGTCCCAGCACTCTGGGAGTCTGAGGCAGGAGAGTCACAAGCTGAAACCCAGCCTGGACAACTTAATGACCTAGGAAGACCTTTTCTCAAAGTGAAAAGGGGGGAAGGGGCTGGAGATGCAATGTGGAGGCCCTGGGTCAATCCCCACTATCACGAAAAGTTTTTTTAGAAAAGGCATCAGTAACATCATTCAAAAAATAGAATAATCAGATATTACTTCTTATTATGTAATAACCGAATGAGGAGAGATTGGGAGGGACGAAGTGGTGGAGAAGAGTAGAGGAAGTAGAGAAGAGTAGAGGAAGTAGAGAAGTGGTCAAAGCCAGAGTGGGTGAGAAGAGCTAGAGAAGGGAAAGGCAGAGAAAGGGCCTCAGGCTCTTTAGGCCCACCCAGCAGCTGTATGACTGTTGGACACCCTCACAGTTACTGTCCTCAGAGATGGGAAGCTCTTGCAATGGAATGTCTTCTGCCATGCAGGGGCTAGGATTGCTTGCATCGTGGTGCCCAGGAAAAAAACCCACATTTGCAATCTCGTTCCCAGGCTTTCAGTGGGGGCTTGCAGTGAGGAGCCCCTGGGCTTTCACCCACTGTCTGAGGACAGTATGTGCTCTGACCTCATCTGATTCAGCCACTGTCACCAGTGCTTCTCAGCTGGAGCCATTTTGCCGTACCCCCAGGACATTCAGCAATGTCTGGAGGCTCATGGCATCTAGTGGGTAGGGGCCAGGGATACTGCTAAACATCTCTCCTCTGAAGTAGGTACCACCAAAGAAATATTTGGCCCAACATTAATAGTGAAGACATGGAGAAGCCCTGTGCTGCTGTTAACAGGCTGAGCTAATGGAGCAGCACTCACAAATGGACAGTTGGGGATTTTCATTGATGGGGATGACAGCTAACAGACAAGGGATTCCAGTAAGGCTAGAAGCATCTTCCCATTTCCACACACCTAGACTGCCCACAGGGCAAATGCCTAAGTCCTCCCAGTCCCAAGCGGTAGCCGCACTGCCCCCAAACTGCTGAGCCTTGATGGGAAGGGACCCAGGCTCCTTGGGCACACTCAATTCACAGAGCCAGAGCCAGGCCTCCCAAGAACTCAAGAAGCCAGACAGTATTCCTTTCACCTGGGTGGCCCTCAGAGCCTGCAAAGCCTCCTTCCTTCCCTTCCTCCCTGCCCACACTGGGAGGGGCAGCAGAACCCTCCAGGGCCGCGACGCACCAGCTGGCCCCTTCAGGCTCATCAAAGCATGCTCTTCACTTACACTTTTACGTACTGCATTAATTATACAATGAATACATTTCAAAAACAGTTTCTAAACAACAGATAGGGGTACAAAATGAAGAGTAATCTCCCTCTCCCAGTCGGGTCCCCTTTGCTATTAATTATTCCACTTTCTTGTCCTGGTGGTGAAAAAATAAGTTGATCTTGCAACTTTAAGTAGAATATTTCTTGACCCCCTCCTGTAGGATATGAGGAATTCGGCTCACCTTCCTTCTCCCACCCCTTTCCACACCCACCTCCAGTTTTTTGCTGGTTACAGGATTATTTTTAGTTCTTCCGGTGGGGATCATTACAACGTTAAATAAGAAACTAAAGTCGGTATTTGTCAACTCCCCACCAAGTGAAGCTGAGGAAATTCACCTTCTCTACATATTCCTTCTCTACCCCCTCCCCCTTCTCTCTCTCCCTCTCTCTGCCTCTGCCTGTCTCTCTGTCTCTCTCTCTCTCTCTGTCTCTCTCTGTCTCTCTGCCTGTCTTTGTCTCTCTGTCTCTGTGTGTCTGTTTGCCTCTCTCTCTCTCTCATCTCACATCTCTCATCTCTGCCTCCTTCCAGATTTTCCCCTACCAGGATTTCCACTTAGGTCCCCTGGCTTCCTCTCTGGGACAGAGTTGCGCAGCACGGAAGTGGGGACACTCAGACCATAAGGGTCCGAGGGGCTTAGATACAGTCCAGGACTCCGGTGTTGTTTTAGCAGTTAAATCTCAGCTTCTCCCCAAATCTTAGGCCCAATATATAAAGCAAATGAAAGGAAATGTGTTGTGATAGAAGGGAGACGGAGGCCTCATAGGGCTGTCACACTGCACAGCTCCAGGGAGCACCGGTGACACACCAAAGCCCCAGTCACCACATAGCCTGCACCCTGCGCATTAAGGTGCAGGCTCAAGCTCGGAGGGGAAAGCGACATGGTCTGTGTTGTCTGTTGCTCCTGAGCTGAGCTCTTTCCCCTCTCCATGTGCCCACGCCTCTGCCAACAGCAGCCAGCTCTCCCCTGGAGTAAGCACTCGGAGGCAAGTCCCAACAAGCCAGAAGGCCTTCCTGTGCCCAGCCAGGGACGGGAAAAGTTTCCATGCCTTGCTTGGTTTTGGTTTTCCCAGACGCTGTCCCCACTGAGTCGGCCCTGCTGGCCATCGAGCTCCTTCACCTACCGAGCCTGCTCGTGGCCTCTCGGCAAGCCCAGGCCTCCTGCAGCCCCTGCTCCCTGGATGCTGGCCTCGGCTCCAAACTGGCTGCCCTCGTGCTCCCTGCACATCTCTCCTGGAGGCCTGAGCTCTCACCTCAAACCTCTTCCTGCCAAAGCCTGGTCCCTGGGCAGTCTCCAGGCCCACATGGTTTTAAATTCCTCACACACCTGGACCGCTTTCAAATGGACACTGCGGGTCAGCCCTCTCTCCTGCCATCTGCCTCTGTGGTGTGCATCGGGACGTTCAAACAAACCTCAAATTAAAACGAGGCTGTGGAACTCGAGTCCACCCTCCCCAAGGGCTGCTGCCTCCCTCTTCCCTCCCATCAGCTGAGTCTTCACTGTCACAGCGAGGCATTTGAGGCTGCTGCTCTCCTATCCCTCACCCTGAGGCACCAGCGAATGTGGCTGATCAGACACATCCAGAATGTATCTGCCTCCCGTCATCGCTCACCTTCCCCCCACCCCCACAAGCTCCCCCAGAGCCAGCAGAGCCGAGGCTCCGGCAGCCTTCCCAGGGCTGCCCTCTCACCCAGAGCAAAAGCTCAGGTCCTTACCCACACCCCAAGGGCCTGCATGCTGTCCCCATCCTGCCTGCTACTCTCCTCTGTGATCTACCCAGTCCCACCCGGGCTCACCACCTTCTGCCCCTGCTGTGTGAGCTTCCTGCCTCACTACTCCCTGCCTATGCAGGCTCCTCCTCCGCTCCCGTACTCTCCCCTGGGTCCCCGTCCAGAAACCTTCCCCAGCCCGCCTGCAGGCCTCGCAAACAGCAACCTGGTGCTTTCCTCTGACACTTGCTACCTCTCTTGCTCGCATGTGCATGCACACGCGTTGGTCCACTGACACCTGTGTCAGTCATGGCCCATGTCATTGCCCACCCTGGCATGTGGGGCAGTGGGCAGAAAGGAGGCAGAGCAAGTGCACATGGTCCCTACCACATCCCTGCCTTCCCACTGCCATCTTGTGTGAGACAGGCAGGAGCCAGGTCATGTGTCCAAAGGAGGTTTGCCTGGCTGGGATGCGGGGGGGGGGGGGGGCAGGGAGACCAGGGGTCCCCAGGCCCAGTGTCCAGCAGGGGAGAGAGCAGGGTCAAGGAGACCCGCACAACCTGCAAGCAGATCACAGGGCAGCCTCAGCTCCCTGGCCCTCCCATCCCACCAAGCCTTCACAGAGAGTAGTCAGACTCCCCAGAAGAGGCCCTGAGAAGAGCGCTGATTCCAAAGGCCTGGGTCCCAGAGCCTTGTGTGTCCCTGAGCACCACGCCCATCCCTGCCCCCTTCCCAGAGCATCCACTGGGAAGAGGCGAACAGATCCTTTGGTAAATAAGAAGGAATTGTGGGAAAGCAGGCAGAGCCCAGGGCCTCTCAGAGCGCACTGAGCACTAGGACGAAGACGCTGGAACCCAGCAACTAGGTCAAGCCGTGCACACAGTCCTTACTTGCACTGAGCCTCGGTTTTCTAATTATGAAACAGTAAGTACACTTGATACAGGGAAAGTAAGGCTGGAACGTGCTCACATGTAAAGAGTAAACCGGCGGGGTGTGGTGACACACACCTGTAATCCAGCGGTCTAGGAGACAGGCAGGATAATCGGAAGTTTGAGCCTAGCCTGGAGAGGCAGTTTAGCAAACTGGTAAGAATCTGTCTCAAATTAAACAAGAGAACTCAGTCACATAGCTCAAATATCGCATGGTTTGTCCTATATGAGAAACACAAATGTAAATATACAAGTAAAGAGCAAAACAGACAGATAAATAGGAGATAGAAGTTCAACTGCTTCCCCAAGTTACGTATTTTCTTCTTGCAAAAATATTTTAATATATATGCTAATTCATTTCATTTATAGTACTAGCTTATCTTAGATCATTGAGAAGAAAGTTTTGTGTTATTATCTGTTTCTTCTTTGTAAGAATCTTTTTGGTTTATGTCTTATACTTTGAGTAACTACTTTGACGATAACAATACACAGTGTATTAACTTGTTAATCTCTTATTATTTTGCCATGAGATTTGATTTTTTCATAAAGTAGAAAATACAAAAGAGGCGAGGATGTAGCTTAGTGCAAACACTCTAGGTTCAATTCCCAGTACCACTAGATAAATAAATAAGTGAACACACCTAACGGCCAGCCATTATTATTTTTAAAATAAAGAAATGGAAGCGGGGCATTGTGGCACATGCCTGTAATCCCAGCACTTGAGAGGCTGAAGCAGGAGGATCACCATGCGTTCAGGACCAGCCTATATAGAGGCCCTCAAAAAAACTACATAGAGACTCTGTCTCAAAAAAAATAAATAAATAAAATGAAGACCTAGAAATGACAGGATGGTATTATAAACATGGTTGTCCCACCTAGGAATTTTGTCTGAGTGTGCCAGACAAGATTCCCTCGGGTCTGAATGACAGGTTCTTTGAGACCTGGAGGCCAGGACCTTATGGTCCTTCTGTCTTGATTGTCCCCACACCCCCTGGCTGGCCCCTCCAGTTACCTGTGAGGGCCCCCAGCTGATACTGGGCTCTGCAGGTAAGTGGCCCTGAAAACCCAGAGCAGTGCCCAGGTCCCTGGTCCATGGCACCTTGTGTGTTGCCCTCCCCAGCTACCTGGACAGCCTGGATCGGATTGGGGCCGCCGACTACCAGCCCACTGAGCAGGACATCCTCCGAACCAGGGTCAAAACCACAGGCATCGTAGAAACCCACTTCACATTCAAGAACCTCCACTTCAGGTGAGGCCCAGGGAGACCGCCAGGCCCTGGTGAGGGTGGTGGAGAGATGGGAGACCCCCAAGGCAGCCTCATCTCACCTGGTACAGCCAAATAGCGCCCCGCCACAGAGCGCTTTTGGCACTGGGACAGATCACCCGTCTGTGCTTGTTTTCCGCCACCTTCAAGGACCAGGGTGAGCAAGCGGGCTTCCTGGAAGAGGAGTCGTGAAATGAGGCTGTGAGGACAGGGAGGGTTTGGATGGAAAAGGAAGTGACTTCTGAGGAGAAAGAGGTGGTGGATAAGCCCAAGAGATTCCGGTGATCCTGGGGACTCAGGACAGCTCAGAGCAGTAGGGGCTGCAAGAACAGCTCACCGCCCTCTCTCAGGCTATAGGAAGCTGGGTCGCAGGCCCAGAGCACAGTGAGGAATGGGCTCCACGTGCCTTAGAATGGACGGCCAGATTTCTCAGGCCCGCTGGAGGGCTCGTCCCTCTGGGGTAACCTCCATGCCCTGAGGCCTGGCAGCCCCTGCCCTGTCTTCCAGGCATGGTTTTTGGGTGTCAAGTGGAGCAGGGAGAGATGCCCAGAGGGAAGGGAGGGCTGCGACCTCCGGCCAGTGGACAGGTGTAAGTGCTGTTTCCTAGCTCCCTGTCCCTCCTGTCCAGGTGGAGGGGCTGAGGCTCTACATTCCGTTCCCTGGGCCTCGCGGGCAGCCTCTCTGCAGGACTATTGGAAGCACGCTGGGCCTCCACTGACGGAGGCCATCGGGGTGGGCCGTGTGGCCCCTAAGGACGCTGTCTTGCCTTCTAGTCTCCAGATGGGGACCTCAGCTCAGCTCTGCCCAACAGTCACGTTCTAGAAGAGCCACAGAGACCGCTGGCCAGGCTCCCTGTGTTTCACACAAGGAGGTGGGATCCACGGGGGGCAGTGGTAGGATGAGACCTAGACCCGTTTCCTTGCAGCACACCTGCTCTGCTCTCTTCGCCTGCAGTTGCTGTCTTCTGTCTGGAGCACAGGGTACCTGTCCCCGGGAGCCCAGGCCCATCCACTCTGAGCTGTGTGCCAATGGGCTTCCTGGCCCCAGAGGCCTTCAGGGCCCTTGTGCAGAGGATGCGGGTGTGAAACTGACCTCTCAACAGAGGACCCATGTCCTGTCTGCCCGCAGTCTCCTCCTTGGACCCCTCTGGCTGGAGACTGACAGGGGAGAGGCCTGGAGCCAACTGCTAGGGAGAGACGTGCAGAGCGTGGGAGGTGACCCCGACTTTGCAGACAAGCCTGAGTCAGAGCCCGGCTCCACTGGACTCACACCAGGGTCTGGGCACAACCTTGGCACCACAACCCTGGTGCCTCATTTTTTGCACTTACAGAACGTTACAATTCCTGCCCATCTGCCTCCTGGTCAGCTTTAGAGTTTGCCCAGAGCACGCGCAAGAACAGAATGCTAGTGTTAGCATGAGGGGAACCTCTCAGCGGCACTCCTTGGAGGCTACTGGGATTTCTCCATAGTAACACTGTGCAGGTGGAGGGCACAGCCTTGAATCGGCCTGGATGAGCACAGCCTTCCTGGGACAGGCTCCAGGACCAGTCCTGGCCGCCTCCATCCCCAGATCTGTCAGGCTGTCAGCACCTGAAACGGGGCCTCTTCGTGAGGCCCAGGCGCTGTGCCCACCCCTGAGCACACTCACAGATGGGCCACCAGGCATCCCCCACCTGCCTGGGTCTCACCACCCACAGTTCTCCTGTCTTCCCGGCAGGCTGTTTGATGTCGGGGGCCAGCGATCTGAACGCAAGAAGTGGATCCACTGCTTCGAGGACGTCACGGCCATCATCTTCTGCGTCGCACTCAGCGGCTATGACCAGGTGCTCCACGAAGACGAAACCACGGTGAGTGGCCCTGGGCATACCGGATGGGGGCATCATGAAGGGGGCCACAGAACTGGCCACTCTGGGAACACTCGGGCCTCAGTTGCCCATGCGGCCCTGGGGTCCACCCAGCCGCAGTGGCTGGGATCCTATGATGGATAGGCTGTGAGGCCCAGTCTGTCACTCTGTGTTGCCAAAACAAAGGCCTTGGGACGTGCACAAACTGGTCACACAGCTCTGCAGAATTAGGCTCACGGGCGCCGCCTCTTCTGTAAACTCAGTGCAGTCACTGAGCCATCAGGCCAGGACAGAATTAAACAAATCCTAACTATCAGGGTGCGGCCAAGCAAGAACGTTCACACAATAGAAATAGCTGTTTTAGCCTGACAGCCCTTTCTGGCACTGGCCAGGGTGCTGCGGAGGGATGTATAGGGTCAGTACCCCGGGAAGGGCATGGGGATAGGGTGTACTGGTGAGTGACAGGTGGCTCTGAGCTCCGTCTTTGCGGGATGCCAGGTCAGGCTCCCACCTTCTTTCCATAGGTCACATTCAGCCTGGGGCCTCTGGTTTTGGCCTCTGAGAACTTCTAGACCCACTTTGGAGGGGAACAATCATTGGGAAAACAATGCGGACCATGTCCTTTTCTGCTCCGTTACTGTCGCCCTGTAAAGGGAGAGAGTGATAGTCACTGCCTTGTCAGAGGAGCTAGCAAGGCAAGAGATGACGCACGTGTCACACTTGGAACCGCTTCTGGCACAGTGGGGCTGAGCTGATGGTTATGTGGTTGCTGGTGATCGTTCTTAGCCAGGTGGGCGGTCCCCACCTCTACTGCTGCCGCCGTCGCCGCCACCACCACCGGGGTCTTAGGCCTTCCTTTCCTCAGGATCTGTAAGGGAACCCAGGCCTCGAGTGTGGCCCACAGGGTCACTGGAGATGAGCCGCAGAGCAGGGCTCACAGCTGTGGGCTCACACCTGGAGATGAGCCGCAGAGCAGGGCTCACAGCTGTGGGCTCACACCTGGTGTCTGTCTTCCTCCCATCTGAACCCTTAGCCCCTGAGCCTTTAGGTCACAGTGGGGTTTTGAGAAAGCGCTCCTCATGCTGGCCATGAGGAAGGCAAGTCTTTCCTGTGGGTTCGAGTTTCCTCTTCAGCCCTGGCCTTGCTGCCCCCACAGGCTGCTGTAGAGATGGGATAAGCTTTGGGGTATGGGCTGCTGGGTGCAGTGTTCTGTGGGAAGGAGCCGCCGCCCTGAAGGGCTCACTCCACCATGGTGGGGCTTTGGCAGATGGGATTGGAAGCTGCCAGCAGGGTGGGGTTCCGGACCCGCGCGGCGTGCTGACTCTCGCTGGCTGGGCTTCAGCTGTGTTTTCAGTGGCCTCGGTAGGCGGTGGTGTCTAAGAGGCACCAACCTGGGCCTAACACTTAGTGTGGGGCAGATGCATTGTGGGCCATGCTTAGACCCAGACTCAGTGCACACCCAAAGCCCAGCACTGCTCCGGGAGATGCATCCCTGAGAGTGCCTGCCCCGGCACATCCTTCGCTGCGCTCAGTGGACCCTGTGCTGTCAGAGCCACTGTTCCTGTCCCCTTGGCCACGCCCATTGTGTAAACTTGGCTCGCTTCATCTTTTCTTCCGGCCACATCTGCAAGTAGCTGCTGCGTGTCACCGTGGGCTTCAGGTGACAAAGCTGGAGGCCGGGGGGGAGGCCCTTCTCACGGGGGTCTGTCCACGGGGCCGAGGCTCTCATTAACCTCTGGGCACAGTACAGATGCAGGGGGATGTCTGGGTGGGTCTGGCAGCCCTAAGCACCAAGCTGCACAGCCCTCAGGTCTCCAGGGAATTTGGGCGCTGAGGACAGTGCCAAGCCAGCCTCCTCTGAGGGCGCCTCGTGGGTGCTGCTGGGAGGCCCTGTGTCCGGGAGCACCTTCCCTTCGGTTCCCCCTTCCTCTCCTAACTGCTCCTCCCACCCCTCCCTCACTTCCCTGCTGCTCTGCTGTCTCCCTGCCCCTCTCCACGAAGGCGGGAGCACAGGACCTCAGGGAAGCAGGAACGTGTCTTTCCTGGACCTTTTCCTCCCCTGCACTAGCCACCTGCAAAGCGCAGGGAAGAGCAGCAGCCCTCCATGGAATGGGGTTTGGCTTGGTGACCTGACAGCAGCCCTCAGGGACAGCTCACTACCATGGTGGTGACAAGAGCGGTGCCATTGCTGTAGGACCAAGTAGTCGTCCGTGTGTCCAGGGCATGGATGGGCAGACATGGGGGGACATGGGCAGCTTGTGAGTCAGATGGGTCTGGTCCAGGGTCTGGGACCACTCTGTAAGCTGTGACCATCGCGCCCCCAGGGGCCTCCTCTGTAAGTGGTGGCGATGGCACACTGGGCTTGTGATGAGTGTGAGACCTCTGGGCCCAGACCTGTAAGAGGACCTGAATGTGGGAGGTGTCACTCCGTAAAGGCCAGGTCCTGGTCCTCTGTCCAGACTCCGTTGCCTCGAGGACAGGCTGTCGTGTTCTTCCCCAGAGGCAACATATAGCCAGCAGTGACCCAGTCCTTGGTCCTCAGCCTTCCTCTCTGGTCAGCCCCCTGCTTCCCAACCTGGCCTGCGGTGAGAGGTGGAGCTGCCCGAGACTGAGGTGTCTGGAGGCAGCTCTGGAGCTAGGCCATGCGGGCCCAGGGGCTAGTGGCTGCCACCCACCGGATCCATCCCAGGACCCTGAGGGCTCATCCTGTCCTCGTACCTGCTCTCAGCACCGCCCAGCCCGGCCACAGGCTGCCACAACTTCTCCACCACCACTACCACCACCACCGCCTGCAGGTCCTTATCTTGCCAAACCAAGGCCAAATCCATGAGCAGATTCTGAGAGACCCTCCAAGCCCAGCAGGTATGAAGCACCTCCCTCCAACCAGAACCGTCACTAAGAGTTGAAAGCAGCAGGTTTTCTGCACCACTGGTGACTTTGCTGTGAAAGCCTGCCCCAGCCCACTGCCCACCCACACTCAGCAGCCACTCATTCGCTCTTCCGGCTGAAGGCCCCCTTCCCCTCCACCCTCCCCCTCCAGCCGCTCGGTCCTGGTCCCAGACCTGCCTTGGCTTCTGTGAACCTGCACAGGGGCGCCAGCATGGACTGGCTGGGACTTCTGGCTCCAAGACTGGTCGAATTGACTTTTCAGTCTTTTTCCTTCTTTCTCCTATATTTGCTGCTGGGATTTTATCTCCCACTCATTTTTAATCCACTTTGCTGTGTTTCTTCTTGGGGTTCTTCTGGCCCCTCTACTGAGAAACCTGCCAACAACCAGTTCTCCCGGAGCCTCCCCCTGCCCCATCCACCACCCAGCCAACCTGCCAAATCACCCAGCCAACCAAGGCCACAGCAAGCTCGGCCCCGAGACCATGTCCCCCAGTGTCTGCTTCCAACTCTGGATTAATTCGAGGACCTCTCAGTCCTCGGTTAATGTTACCCAACTGAATGCGTGCAACCCCCCAACCTTGCCGGCCAAGCCAATGAGACCCTGGTAGAGAAGTCTGCATGACCTGCGGTTCTGTGCAACCGTGTGAGATGGTGGTTGCGGCCCCCTATGTGCATGGTGCATGTCCTCTCCAGGAGCTGAAGCCTCTCCAGTGACCTCACTGCCCACCGGGCCAGCTCCCTCTGGAAGGGGGCAGTACCTGCCACCTGCCCACCCCAGCCCCCCACCACCCTGCCTGCGTGTGGAATGAAGCAGGGACGTGTCCTGTTTGTCCTGTGGGCCCTCCCGTCTCCATCCCCAGTGACCCGCCCAGCCGCGTTGGTGGACCTTCCCTTTGCTTGTCCCGCTGTGTCGTGGCTGTGGTAGGTCAAGGCCCCCACACCGCCATCCCTCACGCACCTTCCCGCTCTGTTGCAGAACCGCATGCATGAATCCCTGAAGCTTTTCGACAGCATCTGCAACAACAAGTGGTTCACAGACACCTCCATTATCCTCTTCCTTAACAAGAAGGACATATTTGAAGAGAAGATCACGAAGTCCCCACTGACCATCTGCTTTCCTGAATACACAGGTAAAGACCTCTGCTGGATAGCAGGGGCCTGCATAGCCCCTTCAGGCCACACGGGCTGCTGAGGGAGCAGGCTGTCCTCCTCACGGTACCCCGCCCCGCCCCAGAAGCGTGCCACAGTGAAGCAGCTAGAACAGCTCACCAGGCCGGGATCCAGGCTCCCACTTCTAACCACGTGATCTCAACAACCCTGGGGAGCCTGAGCCCTCCTCTGTGAATAGAGACTGTGTGTACAGTGGGGACACCAAGGTGACCGTCAGGGACAAGCTGGGGCTGAGTCGAGCTACTCAAGGTCTGGCCCTGGTTTGGCCACTCATGAGCAGGTCACATGGCTTCCCTGTGCCTCGGTCTCACATGTGAAGTGCGATGATCGCCATGCCAGTCCTCTCTCCCTCATGGAGCTGCTGTGAGACGAAACGAGCTAACGCTCACACACAGCACAGCATGGTGCCTGCCGCTCACTCTCAGTTTGTGCCCACTCCAAGTTTGCTCTGACCATTAGGATAATGATGGTGACAAAGAAGCATTCGAATAGTACCTCCCACATAGGCTGGCTAAGAGATCCAAATACTGTATTGAATGTATGACACAGCCTTGCAAGCTGCAGAACGTGCTGGGGACAAGAGGCCAGCTGTCCATACTGCAGTGGTTTTAGCCAACCCTGGGCAGGTGGGCAGACTGGAGGCAGTCTGACCAGGGTCCTGAGGAGCTGTGAGGCTGGCCGTCCTGGTCAGGTGGCAGCAGGGATATAGCAGGGCCCCCGGTAGCCCAGTGCTCATCAGCCCTTCACGATGGCTGGGCCCCGTCCAGAGAGCTAAATAGAAGGAGGCATTCTCTGCCTGGCCAACCCTCAGGCCTGCAGGACATAAAGCAGGGGCACGCAGAGTCCCTACAGAGCGGGCCTATGAGCCATGGCCTGCGGTTGGGCAAGCAGTGCAGCCCTCTTTACTTCCTGTCCTTCCCCACCCCCACCCAGTTTCTCAAAATCAGGCTGACTACCCTACGGGCCAGGATCCCAGGGCCCTCTGGCCAGAGGGAACAGAGCTCAGCCTCCCTCACAGCTACGTGCCCACCAGCCAACTTCCTCTCTAGCCATAAGTTGGAGACCTGTGGATCCTGTCTTTGGGGCAGGAGAAGCAGGTGGAGTGATTTGGTCACCAAGACCAGTCTGGAGCTGGGGCAGAGAACGAGGTGCCCCCTAACTGAGGGAGTCTGAGAGTTCCCTGCTGTCTTGGGGATATTTCCCTTACCTCCAGCCCAGATTTAGCAGATCTGTAGTCTGGTAGACCCTCAAAGCCAGGCCTGTGGCTGCATTAAGGTGTTTGAGATGGCTGCAACCCTTCCCCCAGGTACAGCACCTCAACTTAACCCTGTACTCAAACTCCGGTTCTCTTCCCTGCCTGTCCCGTAGTGAGTGGCTGCGGCCCAGCCTGCGCAGACGGTGTGCAGTGCAAAGCCAGGGTCCCACTCTTCTGCTCCTCCCCAGGCCAGCAGCTGCTCTCCCAGACACCCTCTTCTGGGTCCTGGGCGGCAGATCAGTATGGTGCATCCTGAGGAAGAGGCAAATGAGCAAGCTCGGAATTCTCAGCCCTCTGAGAGTGAGCGCCGGAAGAGGGGAGGGGGAGGGGGAGGGAGAAGGAGGCCAAGGGGGGCTTACAGACAACACACTCACCACAGCAGATACAGACCATCATCCCACCTTGCCCCATAGCAGCTGGGTGGCTGCATCCTGGCTATTCTGCCCCAGTGCCCACAGAGAGGGTACCCTGCATGAGACTGGCACCTTTGAACTTCTCTGCTCATGACCCATGGTACAATGATGTAAAGGTGACATCCGTAGGAGTCGGTAGGTATGTGTAAGAGGAAAGCAGCGGTTTTGTACAACTGCACTGACAGGTGATGGCTGGAAAACCTCGCGGTCTGCTTCAGTGGTGGCGAACCCATGGCACATGTGCCACGGCTGGCTGTTTGTTACCACTGAAAACTCTTAACGGGTTCAGCATCACTGGTCTTTTTCCTTTCATGGTCGCTAGCCTGGATTTGAAAGGCCGTCAGAATTGCTTGGCACACTGTTGGAGCTGAGCCCTCGGCCTCCCCACCCCACCAGCCTTTTCTGACAGGCTATCTCTAAGTGACCCCAGGCATCTGCTCCACGGCCCAACCAGCCAGGCCAGGGGCCATCCCTGCTGGGTGCCCATGGGTGGCTCCTCTCACCTCCCCTGCTGTTTCCTCCCGCAGGGCCCAGCGCCTTCACAGAAGCCGTGGCTTACATCCAAGCCCAGTACGAGAGCAAGAACAAGTCAGCCCACAAGGAGATCTACACCCACGTCACCTGTGCCACGGACACCAACAACATCCAGTTTGTCTTTGACGCCGTGACGGACGTCATCATTGCCAAAAATCTGCGGGGCTGTGGACTCTACTGAGCCCCAGCCCCCGGCCCAGATGCCCATGCCCTGCCCAACCCCCACCCACTCTTCCCTGGAACCAGAGCTCTGCCACTTCTCAGACCGCTCTTTGCACTGAGGAAGAAGACCCAAGAGGCTGGCACCAGGGGGGAGGAGGGAGCGCCCTTCATGCACCCCCACCTCTACCCCTCCAACAGCTGGATGCGCGGTAACTGGGCTGGACAGGGGTGCTGAGCGCCGTGCCATGCACCACAAGGCAGGAGACCTCCTCCTAGCGCCTGGGTGCCGCTCCCTGGCCACTGCTTTGTCTAAGTGTTTTGTTCAGAGGCTGGGGTGTGGAGTGTGTGAAGCTGCCATTTGATCCAGAATGGGCATGTCTTGTACTCTGTGGCGCTTATGGAAGTTCTGAGGCCTCCTGCCATCTGGGTGTTCTGGTGGCAGGATGGCCTACAGCAGCATGCAGGCAGCTTGAGGGGCAGTAGTAGCCGTCCTTCAGCTTTGCGTGGGCTCTGTCTGGTTGAGTGCTGCTCCGTCACCAAAAGCCAGGGTGGAACCAGGCCAACCTCGTGTGAAGTGAGGGCTCAGGTCTTGGCGGGGTCTCCCACCTCCTCTGGTCATCTTCCCCTGCCCTTCCCCCAACAGGAGCCCCAGTCCTGACTGCCTCAGGCCTGGAATGCTCTGAGAACGACTGGCTGCAAAGGTGGGTGGCTGGAGTCCAGTCCTGCATCAGACAGAGTTAAGGAACAGGAGGGAGGCCCTTGGGCGGGAGGCGGAGGCAGCAGCACAGAGCTCCAGCTGGTCTCCTGGCACAGTGGACATACTTTTGCTTCTTGAAGTCAGCAGTGAGCCCAACTGAAACCAGCAGGGATGGGCAGAGCCCTTTGAGCCGGGGGTCCTGGCAGTAGGAGGCCTAGGGGCGGTGTGGGCCATGCCCTGCGGCCAGTGCCCCCACTTGGCTCCATCTTGGTCCAGAAGTCAGGAGGCCCCCGTTGTCCTCCCAGCCTCCAACAGCAGAGGAGGACAGGTAGAGGGAACCAGTGCCCTGGAGTGTGAGCTCTGAAGGCCCAGGCCCACTCGGACGCAAAACCTGGCCCCCGGAGGGGGAGGAGGAGTTTTGCTGCAGAAGTCCCTGAGTAGAGGTGGGTGGCTTCTGGTGATCCTAGCTCTGGCTGGCCTTGGGCAGTCAACATACCTGCTTCTGAGTCCTGGGCTCCTCCAGTTGCTTGATGCCATAGCCAGTAGCCCAGGCGGATGTGCCACAAAAGGGCGGAGGGCTGCCTCCTGAGAGGCCTCTGCCTCCTCCGCAAGCCCCATGGTCTCCTCGTCTCCTCTCTAAACACAGCTCTGTCCCAAGCCAGGCAGGGTCCCTGGGCAGCCCCCTGACCTGCCTGGGAGCCAGGAAGAGCCCCATACCTACAGCTTTGCATTTGTTGGCTCTGACGGGCACAGAGCTCTGGGTGGAGCAGGAGATCCTGGGGCCCTGTCTCGTGCCAAATGCCTGCTTTGGGGTGGCCCTCCCTGCTCTGTCTTGCAGCTGCCTCTCGCAGCCAGGCTGCAGGAGCCAGCCCACCCACCCCACTCATCACCTGTGTGTTAGCCTCCATCACTTCTGAACCTCGTACCAGGCACTGGCACACGGCCGAGGACGGGCCCTTGGCGCCAGTCCTGTCCATGTCCTTCCGTGAGAGGCTCAGGTCTGTTGAACCACTTTGCCCAACACTGAAGTCACGTGGGTGAGGCCAGCTGTGTCCCCCATTCCACCGTACAGTCTGGGCCCAGAATTGGAAACACTTGAAGAGAAGGAGATTGGCAAATGCCTTCTCTAAGGCCATTGCCCCTCGGTGGAAGTCACAGACCTGTCACCCCCGGGCTCTTCATCTCCCCCACTGGCCAGAGCCCCAGGCTGGAGTCAGGACACTGGACCCTTTCCTCCCCTCTGTAGGGTTAGGGGGCAGGTGCTCAGGGCCTTCCCGCTCTGCCCTCAGACTGCCTTTTTCTTCTCTCAGATGCTCTGTCCTGCTCAGTTGTCTCACACTGCTTTCGACTGGTTGTCCCACCCCAGCCTGCCAAGGGAGGGCCTTTCGGTTGCCTAGTGTAAGCCCTCAAGGAGAGCAGACCCAGGGGCGTCTCCCTGAGCACCACAGTTCCCAGCCATGTCGTCACCAGTGCCTCTCCCACGGGGCGGAGGGGAGCAGCTGGGGGTGATGTGGGTTTTGGCTCCGTCGTGGATAAGGATGTGGGGGGAAGTGTTGCGAGTGACCGGGCAAGGGTGGATTGCTCATCCACAGTGGCCCTGGGTGTGTCCCCAAAGAGGCCATGCTAGACTGTGGCTCTAATTTAGCAGGCCGAGTGGAAGCTGACTTTTAGGAAGGTTACCTTTGCCAAACTGGTGAAAATGTGCCTATCACTTAGATGCCTAGGAGCAAGCTCCGTGCCCTGCCCAGTAGCAGTCCCAAGAACCAGGCCTCTGAGTTCCCTGCCTGAGTGGGGTGGGGATATTTGAGGCCAAGGACTCTGGCCTGAGGAGCCTATGTCCTCACCAGTAGCCCTGGCCTTCTGGGTCCCCTGTCTTAGTGCTGTCTCTTTCTGCCCCCACTGGCCTGGCTGAGCCCAGGCAGACCTTCACTGTGTCCAGTGCCAGGAAGCAACTCTGCCTGCCAGCCGCTGCGCCCAGCCCATCCCCACACCCTACTGGTGGGAACTGGAGGCGCCTCTGCCCACAGGAACCGAGAGGCAGGCGGCAGCCTAACACCTCCCCAGCTCTGTAGCCAGGCTGTCCGCGAAGCCCCAGCAGCCAGGGCCCTGGCATCGCCTCACCAAGCCTTTCCTTCCACCAGCAGGATTACACCACAGCCCCCTGTCATGCCCCAGCGGCAGACTCTTCTTTCTGGCCAGCCTGCATCTCCCTGCCACCTTGTCACCATCTGACCTAGTGTACCCTTAAACCTTCTTGACATGTAATCCCAAAACCCAGCTGACATAAGGAGTCCCACCTCTTCCCTCCAGACCCAGTAGCAGCTGCCCACCCGCTACTGAGCTTCTCTGGCTGCCTGTGCTTCTCTCTGACCCTTCTAAAAGCCTCCAGACAGAGCCAGGCAGCTCTCAGGAGCCCACACCTGAGGCTCCAACCCCATATAAACAGGATTGACCTGGGGTGCTGAAGGTTAGCACTCCAGACCGTTGCCCCTGTCGGGTCACAGGCAGAGAGTGAAGGGTCCCAGCAGCCCAGAGCACAGGGCCAGGGTGTGAGCCATGACCCTGGGGCCTGGGGCCCAGCTCCCTATTCCCCAGTCCCTCAGTGGGGAGAGCCTTGCATTTGATTTACCCTCCCCAGAACGTGGAGCTGGGGCCTCCAGACAGACCCCACCCCAGGCAGGTGAAGTCCCTGTCAAGGAAGAGGTAGGCGGGAGCAACAGCACAGAGACTGGCCCCATCAAAAGTCCTAGGCCCGCTCAGGGAGGGGCGCCCTTTCCAGGGTCACTGCCATCCCCAGTTCCTGCGCACCAGGATCAGCAGTGCATGCCTCTCCTCACCTGGCTCCCATGCCCAGCTCCTGAGGCCCCACATCTGCCCTCCACATCTGCCCTCCACATCTGCCCTCCCTGTCCTGGGCAGATACACCTTCACCTGCTGGTCTCTCCCCGCCGCTTCTCACTGGTGCCCTAGCTGTGCCTCCCCCTGCTGGGTCTGAGGCGAGGTGGGCCTGGCACCCCACTCCCACCTTAGCAGAGCCTTACCTAGGTGCAGTGGTCGCACCTCCCAACCCGCCACTGCCATCCAACCCATATTAACTGTAATTTTGCAAGAAGAGTGACTTGTTGGTTTAATAAATCTCTAGTTATTGTAATAATTTATTGGCTGCCGTAATGTATTTATTAGTCACCTATCGTTAATAAAAAGTGCCAGCTCTTTCTAGCGTGTAATGTGTTGTGTCAGTCAGTGCCCAAGGAGCTTCTGCCAGGCGCACAGCACATCTGTTCCTGTGCCCTTCTAGGACTGTGAGCAGCCTGGTGGGGTGGGCATAGGCCTGCTGGATTCCAGGTGCCTGGCCGCCATGCCCACCTCAGCCCTGCTGTCCTGGGCCCAGCCACCATGCAATCTAGCATCCCAGTGCTCTGGCATGTTTGGTGCTAACGCCACATGGTCTGGTGCTGGCACAACTTCCTTGCTGCTCTCAGGTTTCACTCGGGCTGGGCAGGTGGGGCACTTGGGGTCAGACAGCTCTGAGGACAGCTCCCATGGCTCCGCGGGAAGGCAGTAGTGAGCAGGGGAGGGTGGCTGTTTGCCATCTGTGACCGCTGCTTTTCTTTTCTCACGTGTTAGCATCTCTGATTTGAACGTACTCGGCGTGTTCCTCCTGGGAAGCTTGTCAGGACGCGCTGTGCTCTCCGGTCCTTGGTGACGGGGTCTGGAGGGGTGGGGCGTGAGGGGGGTCTCAGTGCCGGCGCCTCACTCCACAGCCCCCTCTTCACTGCACTCGCCAAGTTTCCAGGATCCACCTTTCCAGGTCCACTCCAAGCTCCTGCTCTCACAAAGCAGGCCTGACTGTGCAGGGCCTCTGTTCACCAGGCCCTTCCTCCTTGCTCCCAGGACCCCAGACATGTGTAATGTAAGTGCACTGTCGCTGCCCCGCTAGACTGTGAGCTCTCCTAGGGCAGGAGCCTGGCCGGGTCGCCCTGCGTCCCTGTGGCAGCCCAGCAGAGGGCCTTGTACACCAGGACCCGCGGTTCTCAGCTGAAAGAGAGAGGGAGCAGCCCCGCAGCCCGGCAGAATGAGCTGCTGTGGAGGGCTGAGCCTCAGCAGACGGGGACCTGAGAGCGTCTGTGGACTGGCCTGGAGTCCTCATGCAACCTAAGCTCACAGACACTTGGGGAGAAAACCTTCAGCCCAGGCCATGTGTCAAATGAGCGCAGTCCACATTTTCGGTGCAGGTCATCCTGGGTTCCCCTTCTGGTGATTCCCTTTCGGTCCTGGGAAGGCCAGACCTCCCCACAGACACCTGTGCAGTAGAACTGGGAACTTGCCTCGGGCTGTGGGTTTTCAGCTCTTCCTTGAGCAGCTGCGGGATGCTCCTGTGTGGTGGGAGCCCTTTCCCACGGAAACCTTGCGGTCTCAGAGTCTCACCACCGGTGGTGTCCCAGTGAGCCTTGGGTGTTCCCTGCTCTGGGTCCTGAATGTGGTTCACTTGGCTCTAGGAAACTACCTGCCCTTTCTAGAGTGGACTCCACCATTCTGCTTCTCCGTGACAGGGATTGTGTGAACGAGAGGGAGACTTTTGGGAGGAAATGGGAATGAAACTCATTGGTTGAGGCTGGAAATCGATGAAATCGTAAGAGGTTGCCAAATGTGTTCAGTAGACTCAAAGGACAATGGGATTGGCTACAGATCCTGAAGGAGGCTAAGGCCATGCCACATATCTAGGCTCTCCCTGGGGCCTCTGAGCACTCTGCCCCTCCACCAACCAATCGAGCCTATAAGAAACAGTGCTCACAGTCACTGATGTAGTACTGCAGCTGTGGGAGAGATGACGGGAGGAAGGGCTAGTCATAGGTGTGTGGGGCCAGCCATGCCTGTCTCGTTATTTATTCAGAAGTCCGCAGACTGCTCAAATTGACTAGAGAAACCATTGCCTAAGTTCTGGTTCTCCCCAGAGTCAAGTACAAGTCTCTTCTACGTCTCTCTTTTTATAATGTGGTGCTAAGAATCAAACACTGAGCCTCATAAATATCACCACTGAGCTGCATCCCCAGCCCCAGCCTTTGCTCTTCAGGGTCCCAGCTTTGTCCATTTCTTTCCCCTAAGGGCTGATGACATTAGGTGACACAAGGCAGGTGAAGAGCTAGGCACAGAGCTGCACGGACTGGGCTTTGCTGACCAGTGCGGGTCACTTCACCATCTTCCTCATCCTCCTGACAGAAGACAGTCATGGCTGCTGAGCCAGCAATTTCCCCGGCTC
>NW_004955433.1:14163655-14182603 GCF_000276665.1 Chinchilla lanigera
AAAAAAAAAAAAAAAAAGACACTACTAGCCACACCAGCTCTCTTCTCTTTCCCATTCCATGTTTTAGTCTGTGCTCAGAGGGGTAACATAGCCTAGCTTACCTATGGATTTGGACTTTAGGCGCAAGGGGTCAAGTTGGTGGTGTTGAAGTTCCCAAAGCTAGTATGCGATTCTTGGGGAAAATAGAGAGGCTGTCCCTTCCCCCACCTCCCTGTGCAGAAACATCTCTGTGCTGCAAAAATAGATTACCCGAAGTAGAAAAGTCTGTCCTTGCCCAGGACTCGGCTGTATTGGGGATGCCCATCACATGCATCCATTTGCTAAGCAAACTTCCATGCGCACGGCAGTACTTCACATAGGCTCTGCTTGCGGGCTGTGACGCAGTGGATTTGGACCCAGGGAGGGTATGGCCAGTCCCCCAGCACTCCTGGGGGCAGCCTAAGGTAGGAGCATCTGTCCTCAGTGGCATCCTCCAAGGATGCCAGTAGGACTTGAGGACTTCCCTGTCAGACCACAGAAGCCTGGAGTCCTCGCCACTCCCAGAGGACATTTCCTACCCCACAAACTGGGCCTAGGAAAAAGGTCCAGACAGAGCCGAAGCCCAGCAACCCACTTGCAGTCCAGCACTGCTACCACGCATTCACAGTCTTGGAGAACCTGCGGTGGGAAGACGCTGGGTGCCCCTGTCCTCAGCCTCACCCAGAGAACCATGGTCCGTCCCCAGTGCAGACTCACCGTCGGCCGGAGATGATGGGCGCACTGGTGTAGAGGCGCTCTGCAAGTCTGAGTGAGGTGCAAGGTGGCGTTTGTAGATTGCAGGTTCTGTCTGTCTGTCAGCCTCTCGGAGGAGCCAGGGCACAGGGGTCCTGTGAGCTGCTGAGGAGCCCAGTCCCTCTCTCAAACCTAATTCTCCTCTTCTCTTTCCCTGTCTCTGTGTCCTCTGTCTGTCTTGCTCTCCTCCTCCCCCACCCCGGGGCTGCAGAACCGCATGCATGAGTCTCTCATGCTCTTCGACTCCATCTGTAACAACAAGTTCTTCATCGATACCTCCATCATTCTCTTCCTCAACAAGAAAGATCTATTTGGCGAGAAGATCAAGAAGTCACCTTTGACCATCTGCTTTCCTGAATATGGAGGTGGGTGTCATGGTGGCCCTGCACAGGAGGAAGCCCCAGCCCTGGAGGGGACCTGGGTCTTCCCCAAAAGACATGAACTGGAGCCCAGCTGCCAGTGGTGCAGGGACAGGCAGCTCAGCCAGCATGCTCAGGGCAGCTGGTGAGAAGGGGCCAATGCAGGAGTCTGGCAGAGCCCAGAACACTAGGGTGTCGCCAGGCTTGGCCCTTCTCGAGACAAGGCCTGATGTGATGGGCACTGGCCCCTCCTGAGTAGTATGTCGTGATAGGTGACTCAGGAGTGGCACTGCAGGGTTCAGGGGTAGTACAGACCCACAGGTGTCCCCTCTGCTTTTTTCCCCTCAAGATTAAGTCTCCAGACTTAGCAGAACAGCCTTCCCTCACCCCTGCATGTGACAGCCTCTGGGCCCCAGCAACTCTGTGTGGAATGGAAGGGTGGACGTGTGGATGTAAGGGCCCCAGGCTGCAGCTCAGGCCCCACTGCTCTCCACTGCTCTGATGCGCTGAGCATGCCCCGTGTCTGTGGAGCCCAGGCCTGGCCCGTCTCTGACGGCCCCCCTTTTCTCCCCCTCCCCCCACACCCACTGTTGCTGCTCTCTCCCACTCTTCCTCCTGCGCTGGTCCTTTCCTAAATCAAGCCACCCCAACTACTGCAAACCTCCCCCACCCCATCTTCCTGTGTTCTGCCTTACCTGGAGCTTCTTGTTCCCATCTGGCTCTCAGAAGAGTATATCACAGACCCCACAATGAAGCTCTTTCCAAGTAGGGCAGGAGGGAAGGTGGCTCTGTAGGACACACGCCTCTGGGATGCTGCGAAAGGCTAGAGGCAGTGCTGCAAGGGCCCAACCTGTCCCTCTGGGGATGGGAAGTTTCTAGGTGTCTCAGGGTAGAGTCACCTCTGCATGCTGAGAAGAGGGCCAGCACCCACAGTGAAGGAGGATGTGCTCTGCTGTCCTCTAGGTAAGGGCACAAGCGGGTACAGCCAGGAACCCACTCACTGACAACCCGAGTCAGCCTGTGGGCATGGGCTTAGGCGCCAGGGCCACACGATTCCCGAACTAGCCAGAGGGTTCCCGCAGAGTGGACGCCAGCCTCTCCATCCCTCTTCACTAGCAGGCATGGTGCTGTGAAGTAGAAGGGCCCACTGGCTTGTCCTAAGCACAGCCGGTATCCTTGCTGATGCTCCACGTTGCTTAAGACTGTGCAAGGTGCCTGTCCATCTCCAGGTGCAGAGGGCAAGGTGGGGCCAGGGACTGTGCCCTGCACTCCAGGCCGTTGGGTCTGACAGATGTTAGCAGCACCAAGTCTCCAACAAGGCAAGTGGCCAAACCGGCCTCTGGAGCTAGACCGTCTACAACTCTGGGCAAGTCACGCCTTTGTGGCTCATTTTCATCTGGGTGCTGTAACAGATCACAATGCCACCCCAGAGGTGACTCCAGGTGGTGGAAAGGCATTGTAGGGAGCAAGGTGGGGACATCCCTCGGGTTGGGTCAAGGGTGAGCCTCCCTGTTGGCCAGAGGGACAGCACGGGAGATGGTGGTTGGTGTCAGGTCTATAACTTCTCGCTGTCATTGTTGTGGGTATTTAGAGAACCTAAACCATGGAAGAGGTGCTCTCTGCAGGCCCCAAAAGGCAAGAAGGGCCTGGTCCATGGGTGGGCAGAGCAGGGCTGGAGTCCACCCACTTGGCAGCCATGGTGGACCTCTCCTGCCTCAGCAAAGGCATCCCCACTCCCCGGCTTTAGAAAGCAGTGGTGACAGGGTGTGGCCTGGCAGGCCCTCAGCAAGAGGTACAACCCCAGGCTCTTGTCTAGTGTCTAAGGGAGCTTGATTTGGGCTGTGGCCTGAGGACCACCTGTCTCACTGCTGTGTAGTGTAGGTGCTGGATGCCCCTAGCAGATGTCCCCAAACAAAAGTCAGTGTGAAGTTCCCCAGGGACCTCAGAGGATCTGGTCTGAGTTCAGACAACATAACAGATGCAGGCCTTTTGGGGACACAGAACAAGCTGGAAGGGTAGGGACAGGAAGAAGCTGACTGACTCCAGGACCATGTGGGTCCACGTGCACTGGGCAGTAGTGAGGCTGTGGATGGTCGCCAGGCTTGGCACATAGACAGCGCCCTCTGCCATGGTCTGTGTCTCTATTTGGCCTCTGGATGGGACACTTCCTGACAAGACCCACGTCCTCCACTTTGTCTATAACAGTGTTTCGCAGCTCAGCACTCAGTGTGCTCCTGCTCTTCACATCTCTGTGGCAGTGGGCCAACAGGGAGACTGAGCCTTGTCTCCACTTGAGGGATGGCCCCACCTTACCCTTTACAATGCCTCACCCACCACCTTGAGTCCAATTACCAGTCCAATTATTTAAATATAGAATGACCTAAATTTGCATATTTTTCATCCATTTTTATTACAGGAAATGTAAAAATGACAATTTTGTCCAATTTATTCAATATAAGAATCAACTAGTTGAAATGACACCTGCCCTAGCGATGCTCGGGACAATCAGTATGTAAACAAATGTGCTGTCCAGGTGACACTCTGGTAAACTGTTAAGTGGTTAACGGAAAGGAGAGAAATCCTTGCTACAGATCCCTCCAGTGGCCCACATCCTAGCCAGCACATTCTGTGCTCACACCCTCAACCTTCGGGGTGATGAAGCAGTGGGGAGGATTATCTCACGGCCCCACATGCTGTTACCGTCCTGGGCCAGATCCTAGCAGCACTGAGGAAAAAGGAGCATCGTCGCCATACGGGGCTTTTTCATATGTCTGTGATAGTCCATATTCTGTGGTAGTTCATTGAAAGCTGTCCTAAGGGCCAAGCTACAAAGCATTAGGCTGTCCCTGACTGGAAAGTCCTGTTATCCACTCCCCAGCCCTGACTAGGCTCAAGGGAACAACCAAGGAATCACTGGGTGCTAATATCCCCTTAACCTTCCCACTATGAGGATATACTGGTCCCATGTCCTGACCTCTCTAAGCACCAAGCGCTGAGGCCGCTTAAAGATGCTGCCAGCTCCACAAAGTGGCCGCTCAGAGAAGACAAATTAAGGAAGTAGCACAGGACCCATCCCACTTGTTCACCAGGCCCTGAGACACCAGGAGTCCTCAGATACCACCCTGCTGGGCAGTTCCCTTATCAGACCTTATTGATTTATGGAATCAGAAAAATTTATTTAGATAGACTACGGGAAGATACTTCCATTTGATTATTGAGAAAGCAAGAGATAACCAGTGGTCATTGTCTTCCCAGGGCTTCTGTATAGATCTGGTGTGAAAACAGGATAGAAAGCAATGGAAAGTCAGAAGGCAGGTGAATGCTAAGCCTTATGTAGCCCCACCCTGTTCTGTATCTTGTTACAGGCTCCAATACCTATGAAGATGCAGCTGCCTACATCCAAACACAGTTTGAAAACAAAAACCGCTCACCCAACAAAGAAATTTATTGTCACATGACTTGTGCCACAGACACGAATAATATCCAGGTGGTATTCGACGCTGTCACCGACATCATCATTGCCAACAACCTCCGGGGCTGCGGCTTATACTGACCTCTTGTCCTGTATAGCAACCTATTTGGTAATGATTCCAGCACTCACAGAACAGCTTGCGTGCGCGTGCACACAGATACACACACACAGAAACACACACACGCACACACACCACTATCAAATGCAAGTTGGTAAATAAACTTTACAGAGGCATAAAAAAACCTTATATATACACAAATATATGTTAGAGAAATCTTTTTAGTTTGTACTAGGAAGAGCTGCGGACAGAACTGACCACCATCCCATAGCTCATCAAGGTTTTCCTGGGACACACATCATCGAGGGGATCCTGGCTTGAGAGTCTGTCCTTCCAAGGACAGTTTTAGGGCCACAACCCACTGCTGTGAGCAGGGGAGGCAGAGGAAGGCCTGGCTGTGGCCCAGCTGGTCCTCCGCATCCCACCCCCAAAGCTGTGTGCGCTCACTTGTATCCTACTCCAAACCCTCTAAAAGCAGCCAGCACCCAAAATGCCTCCCTCCCCTCTCCCCACAGCAGCAGGAACATTTAAGGTCACTTCTCTTCTGGGTGGTGGTGGTTGTTAAACTTTAAGAACTTAGAAGAATCATTGCTCTGATCAATGCACTGTCTCCTGAGTTTTCTTTATTCATGTGAACAAGACAAGAACTGGGAGACTTGGTCTGCTTTGTAAAAGCAGCTGATGGGAGGGGATCTGTGAGCCACAGCTCCAATCCGCCTGCAGAGTTGAAGCCAGCTTCCCTCCAAGAGGGCTTGTGGGAAGGAGGGATGAGGAGGGTCAGGAATGGCCCAGAGGAGGGCAGACTTGCAGACCTGACCTTAATCAGCGTCCTGTGGGGTAAGGGTTCCCAGGGTCCCTGGGATGGGCCGCATTTGAGTTCTTGATCCCTTGAGAGTATGCCCCATTTGGCCCGGTCCCAACATTAGTTACAGGGTCTTAGGGTTTTCTGGTTGGTTGGTTGGTTTTTAAAATCAAAGAAAATGGTCAGACTGGACCCCTTATCTCTCTCTCTACAGACTGCTTCATGGACTCTTTGCTGTTGACGTTGATCTCCTGGTAGCATGACCTTTTGGCCTTTGTAAGACACACAGCCTTTCTGTATCAAGCCCCTGTCTAACCTACGACCCCAGAGTGACTGACGGCTGTGTATTTCTGTAGAATGCTGTAGAATCCGGTTTTAGTTAAGTCTTTACATTTAGAATTTGAAAGGAAAAAAAAATTTTTTTTCTCATGTGCTTTGTAGCTTCAAAACAGGAAAAAGAAAAACTTGCCATTTCACCCACATTTCTTTTTCTTTTGAAATAAATGTATACATCAGTACCCACGCCCTCTCCGTCCCAGCTCGGTGGCCCAGTGCCGGTCTGCGGCAGGGGGTCCTGTGCGGCGCACTGGCAGGTGGAAGTGTGCTCTGGCCGGGCTTTCCAGTGGGCCCCAGGCCACTGCGGTCCCTCTGCCCATCAGTGCCCGGACATCATGGATACCACCAAGGGGGCAGCCCTGCTCCCCAGCCCCACGCCACCCCAACCACACCCTCACTCCAGGTTTGTATAGAAAAAGCACAGCTCTCACTGGCCAGTAGCTGCCAAAAAGAATACCTATCATGCATAGAATTACAGCCTTCTAGAAACAATTTCCCTGCCCACCCCCTTGCTACAGATTTCTTTCGTGATCTTTTTCCCTGCCCCACTGAGCACTTTGTGTCACATACCAGATCAGCTCTCCTAGTCTCTGGGAAAGGGGGTTGTGGTTTCCCCTCTGACATTTCCGACTCCAGCCTTCAGGCGGATGCGCTCCTTCTGTGTGTGTGTGCCCCTCTCCACCTTTCCTTTGTTCCAGTGACCTGTGTCCACTCTTTCTCATGTGGGGATGTTTGTGCTGCAGATAAAAATAACAAAAACAATTTTTAAATACAAGATGGAAGAAAAACACAAAAAATGAAAAAAAAAAAAAAAGGATGGAATGTAGTGTTTACATTAAAGCCACAGTTTTCATGACCAGTCCTGTCATTTCTACTTTGACTAGTATCCAGACCCCAGACCTCTACACAGTTTCACTTTTAAGACAATATTTGCTGAAGACCAGTCACAGCCATTTGAAATAAAGAGGCGGCAAAAAGACAAAACACACAAAAAATTTAAAATATGAAAAAAAAAACTTGAAAAAAAAAAGAAAAAAAAAATAAAAAAAAAGCCCACGGGTCTTTCTAAGCCTTTCTATTCCCAATCGGTGAGGTTTCTGTGATATCTTACACACTGCCAGTCTACTTCTCTAATGGAAAATTCATGTGTAGCTCAATAAAGAGAATGTTTGTCTGTATTCTTGAGTCTCTCACCCTCTACCTTCCAGAATATGGTTATTCGGGGCGGGCTTTGCTCCAGCCGGAAAGGGAAGGAGGGACATGGCCACACGCTGGGAGGCTGGTGGGTAAGGCATCTCCCCGTGGGGCCTTTTGTGTCCCCCTCCCTGAGTTTACCAGGGGTGTCAGTTCAGTGTGCAGGAGACGGGCAGCTGCTCATTGCCCCCAGGAAAGAGGAGAATGGGCAGTTTCCAGACTACAGATGATTTCTTCTTGGCTCCCAGCTGCACCTCGCCTTCAACTGGTTTTGTTCCTGGTGTGATTTAGGATTAGGAAAGGAAAGTGGAATTAGGCCGGGCAGTCCCAGTTCCTATTTTTTGTACCCAGGGTTTGTACCACAGTGGAAGAATAGTGCTTCTAAGGCAGCCAGGACTGCCCAGGCACCTGTGCATATGGGTGTCATCCACTGCCATGCCAACAGCAAGCTCAGACCAGGTAGACCAGCCAGCTGAACGTATCCTTCAGCTTAATGTCCCCCACTGCAGCTGGATCCTGGGGTGGGGAGTGGGGGTTTGCAGGCCAAACACACAGGGAGCAGGGCAGCACAGCCTAGGCCACCACGCCAGTGTCCTCTCCTCTGTGCTGTTGATACCACATCTCTCCCCTAGATGGCCACAGATGGGATCCAGAGGTACAGCAGCCACTGAACCGTGTGCTTCACACCCAAATGCTGACCATTCACTAGCAAGCGGGAGCGCCTCCCAAAGGTCGGCTCACTGGAAACCTCTCCATATCTCAATGGGAATTATCAGCTCAAAACCCCTCTCCCTGACCATGGGTCATTTGAATCTTGTGGGGGTAGAGGTGGGGATGATACCGTTTCAGAGATTAGGAAGAACAAGAGGTTGCATTCCCAGCCAGCCTATGGACCCCTACAGCCCCTCTGCCAGGACACACCTCTTTCCAGTGCTTCCCCCAGCAGTTCCCTTAAAAGCATCCAGCTTATGGGCAGGTGGGCCCACACAACTTACCCTCTATACTGATGGAAAGGTTTGCAGTCCAGGCCACACTTTTACTCTGATCTCAGAGAACTAAGATCCAAATGGAAGGCTGGAGAAAACTAGCACTCTTTCTACATATAGCATGTCTGAATTTCCTGAAAAATGAGCCATATTCATTAAAATATGAATTCATTCTAATGAATATGGCTCATTTTTCAAATGACACTTGTAAATAAAACAAGTTTTTTTCTTTCTCCTGGTGCTGGAACCTAAGGCCTCACATATGCCGGGCAGCTGCTCTGTCACTGAGTTACACCCCCACTTTTGCCTTGTCTTTCTTAAAAGGGTAACTGCTAGGAAGCCTTTTCTGGAAAGGATACAGGGAAAAGGCTAATTAGAACAAGAACCATGGGGCAGAACCTATACACCACGTTTTCCCCACTCCACAAGTGATTCTAATGTGTAGCCCACAGAAAGCACTGTGGGGATGTTTCTGGGGTCCAATGGCCTTGCAGTGGGCAGGCACTACCCTCTGACAAGCTCACTAGAAGCCCAGGGCTCCCTTCTGCACATGCGCCATGCTTCCAGAGTGTTGGGACCCTTTCCCCATAGTCACAACAAACAAGATTAAGTCTGAAAGGCAGAACATGCTGTCTACACAGCGCAAGCAGGAGGTCAGATCCAGGTTACCTGATCACCACCAGTAAAACGTCTGCATGGCCCACCATTCTCTGTGGCATAAAAGTCTCAAAACCTGAAAATCAACCACCAAGAATCTAAGAGGTCAAAAAATAGGGGCCAATTAGGAAAATGAACACAAGACTGGTTCCAAAAGAGCCCAGAGCGGACAACTCAGCTGCTACTCGTGAGTGACCCTACTCTTCTGCTCGGCTGCACTGCAGCAGCCTGCTTCAGCTCTGCTACTCCAAAGGGCTGAGCGTGTGGAAAGCCCTCTGCCAAGCCACCGGCCACAACAGTGAGAGGACCCATGAAAGCCTCACTGCCACTGCCTTTCGCACCTGCCCCATGCTCCCAGGAAGACACAAAAACCAGGGGCCCTTTATACATCCAAAATCCCTAATGGTCCAGGTGAAAAGGCTAAGAGTCAACTTGAGACTTCTTTTCCTGGGCCATGTTAAGCTATTTAAGTAGACACACCTATTTTGATCACTATTATATTACTGTTTTCCACTGTCTCAAGACCCTCTAGAATTGATTGTAAATAATTTTCTTTTTTGACACACCTGAAACACAGGAATACATGGAATTAATGTTGTCTTTAATGTATGACATGCGAAGTATGACATAATTCAACAAAGTAAAATAACCTTCTTTTCCCCCTACTTACCTTGAAAACATGGAATACTAGGGAAGAAAAACTCAGTGCTGCCTTGTCCAAATAAAACATGAGAAATTAAATACCCCAACCTCAAAAGGAGGAAAAGAATCTCCAACCAAAACGAGACATAAAAGCAAAACAGGATTCACTGTTGACACCTCTGAAGACAGCTCCTTAGCTTCCAGTCACACACAGCACACTAGAATAGTTTGCTTTTTATTATCAGTTTTACAATAAAAACAACTATGCTCTCAGCAAAACAAATTTTTAAAAAATCACAGAAATTTACTAACAGCATTTCAAGGTAAGGCTTTTGAAAGATTTATTGAAATAAATTACCTGTGCCTACTCACTCACTTACCACCCTTTTTTTCAATTAACTTGTCAACATTCTAAAAACTTTCAGTTATGTAAAATACATTTAACTTTGCCAATAATTTTAGATAATACTGGATTCTTCCCAAAAGGACTACCATAAAACTATGCTTTCAAACATTGAAAAAAAATCCAATGGGACAGAAAACTGAATTATGTAGTAACAATTGCATTTCAAATCCTTGAAGTTAAATGCATGAAGAATTTGAAAAGGTACAGGACCTGGGCCTGCTTCAAGGCATATGGGTTCAACATCTTACCTATGTTTAAACCAATAGAAACAAAGCTTTGAAAATAAGGACTCCAGGGAAGAAAGATACAAACGGTATCTTTTATCTCTTCAATGATGTCTTCCAAGAATTTACTCTCCCATCTTGCAAGGCCCACACCTTCCCCAAGCACCAAATCTACAGGCTTTGTCATTGCCTTATTTACCTAACGAAGGAATCAAAACCATAAACCAAAGCTTGCTGCTTAGCTCCTTCAAATGTCCAGAGGTGGCAAGGAAACAGGAGAGGAGAGAGATCCAGGGACAAGCATATGGGATGCAAGAGCACCAGAGTGAATGGAAATAAAGCCAGCTGTGGGTCAGTCCCAAGTATCATAGGAAAGGAGTCACCTCCTCAAATTCTGCAGTCCTGGACTTTTCCCTTCTGCTGCAGGTACCAAACCAGGAGTTGTTTTTATAAGATGCTCTGCTGGCCCCGGGGTCCAGGGGCCTATGGGCCAGACCTCTGGAACATTCTCAGTGCTTCTTCCCTATGGACTGTTTCACAACAGATATTCTCCTATGGTGTGCAGTCAGACTCATGCTGGGTACCTCCTCACTGCTTTATGTATCTTCCCCAGCACACACACTTCCCGCCAGATATGGAGCTAAAGACACCAGCATGGGTTGTGATTTATGCAGGAAGCAGGACGAAGGTGCCTGCTGCAGGCAGGTGCTTGCCTACCTCCTCTTGATTATCACCCACCCCTAAGAAGTCCAGTCAATGCCAGAAGAGATCATGCCTAGAGTTAAAATGTGCGTGTTTCTACAGGGAAGAGAAATGTCACATAGAAAGTATTACAAAGGAGGGTTAAATTTCTCAGCTGTCCAAATACTATTAAGACCACATGCTTTATACAGCAGCAATGCAGTCAAGCCCACTTCTTCCCAGGCAGGACCCAGACAGCCTCTTCCAGGCAGGCTCAAAGAGTGGCTGTGGAGGTGTGGAAGTGCTAGGACCGCTGCTGCTTCTGAAGCCTGCGCTCAGCAGCAGCAGCCAGCATCCTCCGACGCAGGGTCACAGGGTCAGAGGATGTGCCTTCCGAGGGGAGGAAGCTCTCTGAGGCCGTATCGTCTTCACAAGTTTTGTTCAAGAATCGCCTACAAAAAACAAAGAATCATGTGATAGAGATGGGACACTCGAACATGTACAGAATGCTGCTTTATTTTAAATTTCCCCCTTCTTTGGGCACCTTCATGAAGCTACCACTCAGGATCATCCCATGAAAAAGACACCTACATACCTATCCCAGAGGCTGGGGATGTGGTTCAGTGCAGAGCACTGGCCTAGCATGCATGAGAGGCTCTGGACTCCATTCCTAACAGTGAAAAGAAAAAGAGACTTCTCCTTGACAGATGAGCCCATGATCCCGGGAAAGGCCTGTCAAGCAGCTGCTCCGCACTCTCTCCTTTGCCCATTCCTGCCCACAGACTCAGGCCTATAGGGCAGAAGACCCACCCAGATGAACACAATGCCGGCCCTGTCGTCAAGAACTGAAAGAAAAATTCCTGTCCATCCACAGGAGCACTTTATGCTCCAACTGCCACAAAGTGGGGAAATACATAGCACTCAGATGCCACTGTGTGCCACGTCAGCCCTCAGTGCTGACGATGCGGGCTGGAAAGGCAGACAGAGGTCTTGGAAGCCAGACCCCAGGCCCAGGCTAGTTTTAACTTCCCCAGGCCTCTGTTTATTGGCCGTCAAATCAGTACAACAGTGCTCTTTCTTAGAGCTATAAAGAGATGAAAAGAGTTAATATAAAGAGCTGCCAACATATTGGCACAAGAGCACTGTCTGTGCAAATGTGGGTGCAGCGGTCCACAGGGCTGACCGGCAGCAGCAGCCCAGCAGATGTAACCAGCCGGGCTCAGCATGGCCAGATCCTCTGCCGTTTCCAGCAGAAGGGCTTGAAATCTGAGTTGTCAGGTGACATGTAATTGTTTTACAATGTTGTCACCTACTTAGGAAGAGAAGACATGGGCCTGACGTGACAATGGCCTTCAACCAGTAGTTTCTGACGTGGGCTTTATGTCTACAAGCGTCGTAGAATCAACCTACTTCCGAGCTTGTTGCAGGAGGTCATCCTTACGCTGGACTAACATGCGCTGTCTCTCATCAGCAGATTTGGAGAAGCGGCTGCCCCGGGCCTCAAAGTCTTCCATCTCACAGGACTCTACTTCCACCTCACTGAAGTCCAGGGTCTCCTCCAGGCGAGGACTGAGGTCCAGAGGCACATGTTCAGTCTGGACACAGGGAGACAGCTATGAGCACAGGCTTACTTCCTAAGCAGATTCCACACCCCACAGGACACCCCCTGTACCAGCTTCTTGTGGACCCACAAGCATAAATATGGAGATTCAAGCTTCTGGAGGGCAGGCTTACTGGATGTGGCCTTGTGCTACTAATACATGCAAAGTTCAATACAGTGGCCTAGGTACGTGACAGCCAGCAGGAACAACCTGAGCACTTCCAAACTGTACTCTTAGGTTATGAGAGCAAAAGTCAATGCTGGTTTGCATTCTGGGAATTTTCTGTTCAATTTTACTAAATGCTCAAGAATGTAAACAAATCTTACTGCATGAATGTTATATCTTCACTTTAAAAGCAGAGTTAAATACATAAAAAGGGTAAGGCTAAGGATTTAAAAACCCAGACATAATAGAGTATGTGGTTACTTGTGCAACATGATGCTCTGGAAGCTGGTGCCCAACCATCTATACTGCTTTAGCTCCCAAACACAGCCCCAAGCAGGTCACTGCTGGCCTGTACCCAGCTCAAGGCTCCAATACACCTGAAAGGCAAGCTGTTTTATTTAAAAGTTCTTGCTTCTCTCAATACCCTCACCACAACTTTCTGCCTTCAGCCAAGCCCAAGAGGGGACTTTAAGAGGGCCATGTGGAGAGCCTGACTCCTATCCCCTGGAGCTTGGGGGACCCAGGAGCCGATCATTATACAACCTGAGAAATCAAAAATAAGTAGCTGGCTACAGCAGACTGAAACAAAGGGTGGGAAATTGAGGTGGGGTAAGTTCTACTTCTACCATCTATAAGCCACCCTGTGTATCCTGGGGCTGCAGAAGGAAATCAGCATAAGTTGCTGAAAATAGACTTTGTCCAAAAGGACACTTGGAGAGGTGATGTGGCCCCTCCCCCGAAAGGTGAGAGAGGCCGTCACGAGCCAACCCAGTAACAGATTTGAAAATGATTTAGGTTTTACAATTTCTTATTTGCACGAACAGACACAGAAGGTACAAGTAGCCTCCCTATCACTGCTCCCAGAAGAGCCCTGGCCCACACCGGGAGAAAGGCAAGAGCTATCGTTGGCCGGAGCCCCCCATGCAAAAAGCACCACACACCACAGAAAGGAAAACACAAAGGCAGGGTTGTTTGCCTTTATTTTTGTTCTAAGAAAGTGTTTTGAAAGTCCAGGAATTTCCTCCCTCTAGTAATGGAGGAAGCAAATGGCAGTGAGAGCAGAGGGACAGGAACTGGAGTCCCCAGAGTCTAGAGCAGAGGGCAAAGGGGAGTGCGTCTCTGCCTGGACACAAGGCAGAGCTGCTGCTTTCCCAAAGTGAGCATCTGTCTTGGTTCTCAAGACAGCCACACTCCCAGCCCACTCCACCCCCGAGCTCAGGAGGTCTTGTTTTCACAAAATACATTAAAGGACATGGAAATCCTGAGTCAGACAAGTGATGTACAGGAAAGTAATGCCAATGCCTTAGCTCCCTAGGGAGTGTGCGCTGGTCCATCCCCATCCAGGTGTGGAGGACGCCCTGGGGTCTGACCTTTCTGCCCTACCTCCTGCTCCTAGTCAAGCTCAGGGTAGAAGGGCTGGTCCAGGGAGCACCAGGACAGCATCCATGGAGTAGCTGCAGAGTTTGGGGGGTGGGGGGAACAGGCCAGACTAAGGGTTCCACTTGATCTGTAAATTTTAATACCGAGACAGACATAACACATGGCCTTCTTTTGTACTCTTGTCCAAGTCTCCCAAATGTCAGGGCTAGGGAGACCACTGCCAGGGACCACACATACACCCTCTCTCTAGTGTGCTCATCTTACCTGACTAGAGGTTTCTCCCTCTTCTTGGTCAGTACTCGGCCTTTCAATAGGACTGTTCAATGCAGGTCTAACGCTATCTGATCGCTGAGAGAAAGAGAAAACAGTCATTCAGACTGAAGTAACACTAGGGCACAAAGTGAGCTATGGTCCCTAACACAGCCTGCAACATAACAAAGTCTACAGTACCAGTAAAATTAAAATGCTGTAAAGATTAAAGGCAAGACAAAGGGGATTGGGGCTGGGGATTTAGCTCAGCGGCAAAGCGCCTGCCTGGCAAGCGCAAGGTCGTGAGTTCGGTTCCCGGTACTGGAGAAAAACCAAAAAAAAAAAAAAAAAAAAAAGGCAAAGGGGATTGAGGTGAAGTTTGAGAGTCAACAACAGGGTCCATATTTAGCTTCCTTTCATAATACTAATTCCAGAAAACTGACAATAGCAGACAACACCAAGTAAACATTTAGTTTTGTGCATGGCACCAAGGAAAACTCTAATGGGATTGTCTCATTAACCCTTTAAATATCCTACTGTTACTCTCACTTTAGTTATTTTAACATCTGGACCAATGCTGTAGATACCCTGGGGTCCTACCCACAATACCTCTGGTCTTAGCACCTCAGTGACCACTGGTCAGTTTCTGTGTTTTACTTCCTGAGATTCTCTCTAGCTACACGAGGTAACTGGTACCTACAGAGGCAGTCAAAACTCAAGTCCAACAGCTGAGACAGGGAGCACCACCTTTAATATCTCAGCCCACTTAACTCCAAAGGTTACACTCTGCCTCTCTAGAGAGTTTCAAGTTTCTTAATTTCATTAATACATTTCTGTGTACCTTTTTCTACTGAAATTGACTAAGTTCTTTGGTAGATTATTCTCTGATTGTATATAAATGCCTTGGTCCTCCAAGAAAGTTTGCCTGTGTTAGTATTTATTTACCCCTCAAAAAAGCTATGGGATAGGCAAAGAGATCTGACCTTTTTTTGGAAAGTCAAAAGTTTATGCCTCAGAGAGATGTGAACTACACCCACAGAATCCCATACTAGTGTTCAAGGCCAAATCAAGACAGATGGCATTATCTCCTAGGGCAACAGGTCCAGAAGCTATAGCCCCAGGGTCACACTCACCCCTCCCATCTATTTTTATAAATAAAGTTTCAATGGGCCACAGACTTGTTTTTTCATGTACACACTCTCCATGGCACCTCTGGTGGCAACAAGGACTGGTCCACAAAGCTGAAAATACTGTCACTTACAGAAAAAACTTGTCAATCCCTGTCTTGGTGGTATCAAGACCCCATAGACTGGCAAAGGCATAATGGTTTGAGATATCTGTCCCCAAATTACTTAAATACATTTTACCCACACCTTTGATGGATCTGTTCTCATAATTTGAGATAAGTGAGGGAATTTATAGAAACCCTTCATCAAATCATGAGATACTCGATTATGAAGTAACGAAAAAAATTACTCTAGAGATTAAATATTTGGGAAGCTGGAACTCATCTGTCATGCTTAAGGCGCAAGGCCAGGCATGGTGGCGCACGCCTGTAATCCCAGTACTTGGGAGCCTCAGGCAGGAGGATCATTGCAAGTTCGAGACCAGCCTGGGCTACAAAGTGAGCTCACAGCCAGTCTGAACTGCACAGCGAGACCCTGCCTCAAAAAGACAAAAAAAAGAGGGGCGAGGTCAGTTTTACCTGTGTAGGAAAAGGTACTTGAATGCGTCCTTCTAGGATGTTGTCTGTTGTGATTTCAACTGAGCGTGTGAGCTGGAGGTCCTGTAGCACGAGGTGGTATGGAACCTGGGGGAACATCTCTTGAATCTGATGAGCCTGGAGAACACAGACAGAGGCCTCAGCAAGTTCACTCCCGATAGTCACACACGAGGCCACAGCGCACACAGGCCTTGGGCACGGAATCTGATGCCAGTGGAGGAGGCCACTTCTGTTCTGCAAACCGCCTTCATACTGCAGTCCTCTTAGCAGTTTTCCAGAAGCCAGAGAGACAACTGGGGACAGCACTGATTTCAAAATGAAGAACAGACAGAAACCCAAAAATCCTGCCTTGGATCGCAAGACAGGTTCAAGCAGAATCTCCTAGTTTTACAAGAGTTCATTTTATTTTTTTATTAATTGTTTATTGGTACAGTTTAGGTATACATAATGATCACATTCATCACAGGAAATTTGTTCATGTACATGATATAACTTGATTCTTTTTCCCATCCCCCTACCCTCCCTTCAACAGCTCTTCCCCTCCTTTTTACAAAGGCTTTGTTTCTATTTTTTCCTTCTTTTTTCATTTTTTCTTTTCTTTTCCTCCCTTTCCCCTTCCCCTCTCCTAGTTCCCCTTTTCCATTTGAACATTTTCTTCCAGTTTCACAGTATCTATTACACACTTTGGTCCTTATTTCCACTTTTGGTTTCTCACACCAGAAAAACAATGCAGTATTTACACATGTATCTAACCTATTTCATTTAAGAGCATGGACTCAAGGTGCATCCATTTACCTAGCAACGTCTCCAGTTTATCCTTCTTTGTCACTGAGTAGTACCCCATTGTATTAAAAAACGTATTTTCTTTATCCATTCATCAGTTGATGGACATCTGGGCTGTTTCCAACAAGAAGGGGAATACCTGGGTTGAATGGACCCTCCAGTCCTAGCTTTTTGGGGAATCTCTACAATGATTTCCACAGTGGTTTCACCAGTCTACACTCCCACCAACAGTGAAGAAGAGTTCCTTTTTCCCCACAGCCCTGCCAGCACTTGTTATTGGTTGATTTCTTGATAATAATCATTCCTTCTGGGGTGAGATGAGATCTCAGCATTGTTTTAATTTGCATCTCTTAAATGACTGATGATGTTGAACATTTTTTCATGTATTTATTTGCTGTTTCTACTCTTCATCCGAGAAGCATCTTTTCATCTCAGATGCCCATTTTTGGACTGGGTCTTTAAACTTGTGGGGGGGGGGCTCTGATTTTTTTAAGTTCTTTACATATTCTCGATAGTAGACCTTCTACTCTAGAAATAGCTGTCAAAACTTTTTTCCCACACTGTGGGTTGTCTCTTTACTCTGCCGGTGGTTTCTCTTACTGTGCAAAAGCTTTTTAATAAGCTAAGGTCCCAGTTGCTGATTCTTTGTGATAGCTCCTGTGTGATCAGGGTTTGTTCATAAAGTCTTCGCCTATACTAGTGTCTTCAAGAGTCCTACCTATTCTCTCTTCCAGCATATTTAGTATTTCTGTTTTAATATTTAGATCTCTGATCTATTTTGACTTAAGTTTAGTGCATGGTGATAGACATGGGTTTAGTTTTAGTCTTCAGCATGTGCAAAGCCAGTTTTTCCAGTACCATTTATTAAAGAGGCTATCTTTCTTCCAGTGAAGGTGTTTGGCTCCTTTGTCAAAGATCAGGTGGCTGACTATGTCTGCAGTTGTTTGGCATCTTCTAATCTGTTCCACTGATCCTCAGGTCTGTTTTTTTTTGCCAGTACCATGCTGTTTTTATCACAGTAGCTTTGTAGGATAATGTACAGTCAGAGATTGTGATGCCCTCCGCCTTGCCTTTGTTGCCCAGAATTGCCTTTGCTATTCTAGTTCTCTTCTGGTTCAAATAAATTTAAAAGCTGTTTTCTCTAATTCTGTGAGGTACGCTATTGGAATTTTTATCAGGATTGCATTAAATCTATATAACAATTTTGAAAGTATGGCCATTTTCACTATATTGGTTTTTCCTACTCAAGAACAAGGGATATCTTTCCATTTTCTGATATGCTCTACAATCTCCTAAAAGTATCCATTTTAAAGCTCAGTATAACTTGGGTATTAAAAAAAAGAACATGTTTTCCTTAAAGACATAATTCCTAAAAAAGAACAAACTTCAGATGCATACAACATGGATGAAATTCAAATGCGTTATGTTAAGTGCAAGAAGCCTAACTCAAAAGCCCAACAACTGTATGAGTCCATTAATATGACTTTCTGGAATAAGCAAAATTATCGCCAAAATAACCTGATGAGTGGTTGCCAGGGCCTGGAGGTGGGAAAGGCGTAACTAGATCTGGGGGGAAGGTGAATAGAACCGTTCTGTATCTTGCTCACAACTATGTGAGCTGAACTAAATACTAAATGGTAAATTTTTACTGTGTAAATTACATCACAATTTAGAAAAAATACAATCATGAAGAATTCAAATTCCTAATATTGCCCAGGAACTAGAGTTTTCAAATTGTACTTTAGAAAATGCCTCAGAATGCACTTAGGGCACCAGACGGGGCTTGGGTGTAAAGGAAGCAGACAAAGGCCTATACACACCACTGTCCATACTGCCAACCATGTAGCTCCAGGTGTTATTCTGTTTTCACAAAGGTACATATATGTATTTTTTAAATGCTTACACTAAAGCCTTATTTATGGAAAAAATCCTAACAATCAAAAGAAAAAGATGAGGAAAAAATTAACTGCTTTAGAGACAATGAAGTCTACTATCAGGACGTTACATTGTAAAGGGCAGGTGTCAGCACCAGGGCACTGAAAGGAAAGATCAGGTTAGCACCTGCACAGAGTTTTGGTTACAGTCACTTGGAGCTGGGGTTGGCAAGACAAGCAGTGCCCAGAAGGCCCCAGGGCCTCCACATCACTATGTTTGTGTATTTTTGCTCGTATGAGTGGATCATTTTCACTGAGGAAGAATTCATAAAAACCTCTATGACCAGATAAAATGGCTCTCTAGTCTCAAATAGCTTCTGACTTCATTAGACTGAAGTTTTTCTACCAGAAAATCCAGTAAAATATTAGCTCTTAATAAAAAGAAATGTCTAGGCCAGGTTCAGTGAGTCATACCTATAAGCCCAGCTATCCAAAAGCCTGAGGCAAGAGGACTGCAAGCTCAAGGCCATCTTGGGCAACTTAGACCTTATCTCTAAAAAGGGTGGGGGTGCTGGGCATGGTGGC
>NW_004955433.1:14182948-14209735 GCF_000276665.1 Chinchilla lanigera
GAGAAAAGAAAGGAAATAAATATTGGTAGGAGTCAGACAGAAAACAATCAGCCAAGCTATAGAGGAGCAAAGATAAGAACTGGATCAAACTTCTCAAACTCCACACAACTATGAAATGAATGAAGTAGAGAAATAAACCACTGACCTAGAATTCTACAAAATCATCCTTCAAAAGAGAAAAAAAAGACTCTTAGACAAACAAATTGCAGGGTTCAGGGGGTGGCCACAGACCTGTCTTGCCACAAATGTTGAAAGAAGTTCTTTAGAGACTAGAAGAAAATTGTTATGGTCAGAAATTCAAATGTACATGAAGGAAGAGCATCAGAAAAGATATGTGACAGTAAAATAAAATCTTTTATTTTTCTTATTCTTGATTGAATGGGTAACAATTTGTTCAAAATAATTAATGCAAACAATACATTCAATTATGTGTGCTTACATTTGAATATACAAGCTCATACACAAGTAAAATGAAAGACAGCAATTGGTAATGTAAGAGAGGGAAAGGAGTGACTAGGATTGTTTTCTTATGAGGTACACACCTATGAAGTATATGAAGTATACAATGTTATTTGAAAACAGACTTGAAATTATAAATGTATATTGTAAACTCTAGAGCAACCACTTAAAAAAAGTAATAGATGTACAAGTGATATGCTAAGGAGAGAAAACGAAATTCAAAAAAAGTTCAATTAAAACTACAAAAGAGGAAATGAGCAAAAGACAAAAATAGGAACAAAGAAAAGAACAATAAATAGAAAATAGTAACAAATATGATAATTAATCCAAATATGTCCATAATCACTTTGAGCATCAATGGTCTTAAATGAACCAATTAAAGAGAAGAGCTAGCAATGTAGGTCAGTAGTAGAGTCCTTACCTACCGTTAGGGTTTGTGTCTGGATGCTCCCCCAAAGCCTCTGCAATCACGAAGCAGGCTTCCAGAGTTTACGATTGATTTATGGTCCAGTGTTGGAATTATGGGTGTGAGTGGTACACACACCCTGGGGCAGGTAGTTTGCATACAATGTAAGGCAGGGAAAGAGGCGCTTGCCACTGCTCCTCCCTTTTGCTCTTGCTATCTTCTGTCACCACGAACAGCTGCCCTCTGCCATGTGCCACTCTGCCTTTGAGCCAGCCAAGGATGCACTGAAACCTCCACAAACTGTGAGCTAAATAAACCTTTCCTTCCTTAATTTTGGGCGTCAGGTATTTTGTCTCAGTAATGAGAGAAAAGTAACCAAGACACTTACCATGCGTGAGGACTTGGGGTCAATCCCCAGTACTGATGGGGAAAAAGTAATTAGCTGCATCCAGTTTACAAGAAGCTGATTTTAGTTATATAAAGACACAGATTAAAAGGAAGAAGAATACACCATACCAAAACTAACAAAAGAAGGCAGGGACAGATACATTAATTTCACCAAGCAGACTTTGAAAGTTATCAGGAATAGTAAAGTTATCTGGGATAAAGAAGGGCATAATACCCCCAAGAAGACAGCATCCTTAACATCTGTACACCAGACAACAGAGTACAACCTCTATACATAGGACAAAAGTTCAAAGAACTGCAAGGAGAAACAGATGAATCCACCATGAGAGTTGGAGATTATGATACCTCTCTGTGAGAAATGGACATTTTCAACAGGTAGAAAATCAGTAAGGGTAAAGTTGAACTCAATATCATCATCTATTAAATGGATATATTGACAGCTAGTTCACCCAACAACAGCAGAATATACATTCTTTTCAAACTCATATGGGACATTCATCTATTTTTTTGTTTGTTTGTTTGTTTTTTTCCCCATACCGGGAATCGAACTCACGACCACGCGCTTGCCAGGCAGGCACTGTGCCGCTGAGTTAAATCCCCAGCCCTGGGACATTCATCTAGAAAGACTAATTCTAGAGCATAAAACATATCATATTTAAAAGATCCATGGACTACCTGAGATTAATCTAGAAATTAACAAAAAGAAGACATCCCAAAATATACAGAGGTTAAACACACATTCTAAATACACACAGGTCAAAGAAGAAGTCTCAAGATAAATTTTTAAAATATTTGAACTAAATGAAAAAGAAAATACAACTTAGCAACATCTGTGAGATGCACAGAAACCACACTTAGAGGAAAATTTACAGCACTGAAGCACGTTAGAAAAGATCTAAAGATCAAAAATGTTATATGCATGTATGAAAATACATTACACCCAATATTTTATAAAATTAGTATGTAGTAATTTTTTTGTTTTGTTTTGTTTTTTTTCCGGTACTGGGAATCAAACTCATGACCTTGCACTTGCCAGGCAGGCTCCGTGTCGCTGAGCTAAATCCCCAGCCCCAATATGTACTAATAAAAATATACTTTCAAATGTTTAATAAAACTGGGGTAAAAAAGACCTTAAATCAGTCATTTTAAGTTCCCACCTTCAAAAACTAAAACTAGAAAAGCAAATTAGAGATGAGGGTATACCTTAGTAGTAGAGCAAATGGTAGCATGCATAACAAGATCTTGGGTTCAATCCCCAACACCAAAAAGAGAGAGAGAGAAAAAGCAAATTAAATCTAAAGTAAGCAGAAGTAGTAGCAAAAGTCAGTGAAACTGAAACAAAAAAACAGAAAAAAATCAACAAAACCAAAAGTCCTTTGAAAAGATCAATAAAACAGTAAGCCTCTAAGTCAGCGCCAGCGCACCTTTTAGAGCTTTCAATGATACCAAAGAGCTTGTTGCAGCACGTGTGCCAAGAGTTCACCACCACGGCTCTAAGCCGTGCTAAGGAAAACAGAGAACTGCATTACTATAGCAAAGAAAAACGAAAAGGAAAAAGGTAAACAAAACACTTGAATCTTGATGTCTTACAGGACAGAGCCAGATCACCACGGTCATATACTATATACATGTTTTAGAGCTTTTCTTGCTCTTTTAATTACTAGCTCTCTTTTTGAAGCAGTTAACAATCCTTACCATTGCATTAAGCTGGGAGTTGCTTGCCTGCGTAATGCCAAGAATGTTGGTGGTGTGCATCACTTCAACTGAAAAACTTGGCAGCCAACTTGCAATCCGGGACCCTAAAACAAGACCAGTACAACTTTTAGAGCCCTAAGCATTCCCCCTGTTGCTGCTCTAGCTGCCCATTCTAAAGTAAAATCTGGTATTCACTGAGGCTTACTTTATACTTTTGTGTCAAATATTTCACATGCATTAGTTCATTTAGTTCTCACTAAAACCCACATAGTACCACCCCCCATTCTTCTCATTTTATTCTTCTACACCATACAAGCCTTGTCACCTGCCCACTTGGTCTCTGGTCCCCAGGGCACTAGAAGTTAGGTAACTCAGCCAAGACCCCACAGTTTAATGATGATGGCCAGGATGTGAAGTCAAACGGTAGGGTTCTAAAATACTCTACTACTAACCTTTCCTGCTTTCCAGTGGCCCTTGATCCATTCAACCTGCCATTCATTCTCCAGGCCTAGGATCTAGCGAAGCTTTCTTTGGCTCTACAGATGCTATAATAAATGAGATCTGCCTCTCTTTCACACCATATCCAAATTACTATTCAATTGAATACATCACTTTCACATTTACCTCCATGAAATATTTTCTCTTGAATAATCTGATTTAAAGATTTGACTTTGTGACTCAAAATTCTTTTCAAAGAGTTCCATAAAACAGACCTGTGGATTGACAGCACCATGAAGAGTGGTATTTCTATTATTTCCTTATGGAAAGGGGAGCCTGTGATACAGTGCCACCAACTATGGCACTAAAACAACTCAGTATCAAGCTACATATTTAAGAGCACTATTTCCTCCTCCTCCTTTTTCCTTTTTTGGGGGTTGTATGTGTGTGGAATTAGGGATCGAACCTAGGGCCTCCTGGCTGCTAAGCTATTGCTGCATCACTAAGGTATACCCCCAAACAAACCTTTTTTATATATTTTTATTTTGAGACAGGATCTCATTAAATTGTCCAGGTTGGCATTGAACTTGTGGTCCTCCTTCCTTAGCCTCCTGAGTAGCCTGGGTTACAGGCATGCAGCAGCCTGGCTTGATGTCAACACTTTACAAACAAATACTATGGGATGAGATATAAAATCAAATTAAACAGCCATTTCAAAGGTTTTGCCAAATAAAAGGTACTCATTTTAAAAATGGAGCCAGGCGCGGTGATGCACACCTGTAGTCCCAGCATTTGGGTGGCTGAGGCAGGAGATCATGGCAAGTTCAAGATCAGCCTGGGCTACAAAGTGAGTTGAAGGCCAGCCTGAACTTCATAGCGAGACCCTGTCTCAAAAAGACTAAATAAATAAATATAAATAAATAAAAAATGGATACTGCTAGGCCTAGTGGTACACGTCTATGATCCCAGCACTCAGGAGGCTGAGGCAGAAAGGTAACTGTGAGTTCAAGGCCAACCTGGACCACACTGTGAGACTGTCCAGAAAAACAAACAAAACCCCAATAAATAGATAAAAAATAAACAATGGATACTTATTTCATATACTTACTAGAGTCAAATAAAGGTAACTTTGACAATATTTTCAATTAAAAATTCATTAAAAATGGCATATATGGCCAGAGTCTATCTCCAAAATATGATAGTGTATTTCAAAATGGACTATACCTAATAGAGGCCTTAATTAACAACAGCCAAATCAGTCCCTTAAAACCTTTCCAGCACCCAAGTCCAGATAGGTAGGTCTCACTGACTCTTCAGGGACTTTAACTTTTTCCCCTGGGCACTTTTCTTTGAGCGAATTCACCAACGTGCCACCACTCTCACCAGGCTCCTTGCTTGGAAACTCAAGTCAGAGATCTGAATGGTTCCTTTCCTAATACAATGCCAAGGATGTCTGTTTTAGAGTAATAGAAATATGAACTCACAAAATGCACTGGTACTGGAATTGATGGACATCAACAAAAGTCAATGTACCTAAATTAAAGAGGGATGATCTCAAGTACTCAAAGCCTTAGAATTTTAACTGTTATTTTTATTACAAAACTTTCAACACTGCTGGAAGGCAGAACATTCGTATATTATGGACAAAACAACAGGGTTCCACCTATGATTCTGCTTCTGGTATTCACTAGTACTCAACAATCTTCCATTACTTGCTTAAGTACTACCCAAGTCCAACAGATTATTAGCAAAGGTTAATTATTAAACTAAGTGTGCTCCTTCAAGGCAAGGTTGATTTAATTTTATTATCTCTACATACTGACTCCTACCCTCTCCATAATGACACAGAATCTAGCAAAATACTCAGCACAGATTAACCCCAGTTGTATCTACCCATGCATCCTGAATGTCTGCACTGAAACTGAAATATTAAACTGCTCTGTACAGGGCAAATTACGCAAACCGTTTCCCCTTAGGGAAGAAAACCCCATAGATACAGTTTCAAAGGTTGAAACCAACTAACCATCAAAGTGGAAGAAGTGATTATGTTGGTTTAAGCGAGGTCTGCCTTCAGCAGCTGCCACAGGAACCAAGTTCTCATCTAAATTCTCTCCCTGATGGTCTTCCCTGGCACGATTATTGTCAGCAATATTAAGAGACATTCTGCATGTTGGACAGGAGGTATCTTGTTCTAGCCAGGAACGAAGGCAGGAACTACAAAACATCCAAAGTAAAACATATGAACACCCTCAACTGTTCCTTAACATACTTTTAAGAATTCACCAGAAGTACACAGAATGTATAACAAGTGTTCCAATTTTACTTTCTATTTACAACTAGCAAGATTTAAATGTTGAGAAACATTTGTCCTGTTGCTAGTGCATCCTATGAACATGAATTCTTTTTTTTAATTTTATTTTTAAGATGAACAAAAACAAATTAACAAACACAAAGATGTAAACAGAACAACAGAAAAACAATAAAAATGATACAGAATTTCAACAAGGTGATAGGAAATTAACAATGGTTGTTGTATTACATATTGTTATCTTCAAATTGGTTACTCAGGGGGCTGGGGATTTAGCTCAGCGGCAAAGCGCCTGCCTGGCAAGCGCAACGTCGTGAGTTTGGTTCCCGGTACCGGAGAAAAAAAAAACAAATTGGTTACTCAGATAAACCAATATAGGCATGCAGGATTGATCAAACAATTACAACAGATATTGCAGAAGGGAATGAACATGAATTCTTGACCATGCAGAGTCAACTACCAAACCTTTGCTAAGACTTCACAGCATGGGTCACCATCTTTCTTTCTAACACTATCTGGCTCTTTCAAAATCCACTGGCTCAATCACTGGACATCCTGGCCTCTTATGTCCTTCAGTCCTCTATCCCAGTGATCTTTTCTTCCCCTTTGCTTTAGCAATATGGTCGTAACCTTGGCCTTCAGAATCTTGACTTTGGAGACATCATTCACTCACCAAACAAAGCGCCTCTCCTTCTGATTCACCTCTCTTGGAACTAACTTGCCAAGATCATACATACACTTCTTCATCAAGCATGGCAGCCTCTGGGCTCCTTTTTCCCTCCCTCAACCAGCTCATCTAGAACTACTCCCTTACATTTACCATCTCCACTTTCTCCACCTTCTCTCTGCACTGTGCTTTCCCAATAAGGCTGAAAGCTTCTTTTGCCCTCTCTCAGGGGGATGATAATGCCCTAATATAGCAGATGCTTAATAAGTAATTGTGGTGTCCATTAAAGTAAGGGTACCAGAATATGAAGTAGAAAATTTGTGATCTGGCCCTAACTCAACCACTGACTAGCAGTGTATCACTGGCGACCTTTAATCTCTCAGAACTAGTCCTCTCCATTGAAAAATAAGAAAGTTAGATGAAGTGATCTCTAGGAACCCTTCTCATTTTACGAGAATTCATTATATTTTCTAAGCGCTCAAGGAGGCACTGAATAAAAATGCTCTGAGGTTCTTTTTCTTAAAAAAATATGTGAATATGTGCATAAAGTTATAAAGGAGAACCTCACCAAAATGTGATGACCTTCTGAGAAAACACTTCTCCTTATAACTACAATAATCTTCCAATGAACAAATATTTATTCTCCGTATGACACTTCAGTGTATTAAATATTCACTGGATTCTGAAATCTTGCCGAACTCGATAGCAACAAATTATCTAGCTACCGTCTGCTGGAATCTAGCCATATGGCCTTATCACAAATTAAAATGCATTTGCCTTACACTAGGCGTGTCCAATCTGCCTTCCATCAGCCATGTCCACAGGTTGTTTGCTCTCTTTTTTAAATGTTATAATAAATATTTAAAAATAAAGTTTTGTAATATATATGATATATATATATATATAATATTTTAATGCAGCCCAAGATAGCTCCTCTTTACTCAGTACAACCCAGAGCCTGCCTGGCTCCATCCTGCTTCCACTTTATTACCACAGCTACAAAGCGAAGCAAGCAAAGAGGACATCCTAACAATGATTTGCTCATTCCTCAGAAGGTGAAAATATGCTTTAACATTAAATCCTAAACAACCACTGGCTCAAAGAAGAAATGAAATCACTTAGAAAATCCTTTAAGATTACTGAAAACAACAATATATAATATTCCAAAATTTCTGAAATAAATAGAAAGCAATGCTGAGGCAAATTCATATTTAAAAAGGTTTTAAAAGAGGGCTGGGGTTATAGCTCAGCACAGTACCTCCCTGGCAAGGACAAGGTCCTGAGTTCAATTCCTAGTACCAAAAAAAAAAAAAAAAAAAAAAAGGCTTAAGAAGAAAATAAGATCTTAAATCAAAAATCTAACTTTATACCTACAGAAAAATCCAAAGCCAACAGAGATACCTTGAATAGTCAAGATGACAGAGAAAGAAGACAGAATAATAACAAGAGCTGGGGAAAGAGCAGAGTGGGGTCTTACTGTCTAACAGGTTCATAGTTTAAGTTTAGGAGCATGAGAAAGTTCTGGAGATGGATAGGGGTAAAAGCTCACTCAACACTGTGATGTACTTAAGGCCACCAAATGTTATATATATTTTACCACAAAAAAATATATTTGAGAATGATCACTGAAAAACAAAACAAAAATCATCACGAGATACCACTTTCATACCTATTAGTATTGTCATAAAACAAGTACTGGCAGGAATGTGAAAAAAACTGGAACCCTCATACGTTGCTGATGAAAATAGAAAATGGTGCAGCTGCCATAAAAAGTTTGGCAGCTCTTCAAGAAGTTAAACATAGAATTACAGTGTGATCCAGCACCCATTCCTAGGTACATGCTTAAAAGGATTAAAAATAGTATGCAAATGTTCACAGCAGCATTATTTACAGAATGGCCAAAAGGTAGGGAGAAACCCCACCAGGGGATATTGTTTAACTGCTGTAAAATTATTTAAATTTAGCCATAAAAAGGGAGTGAAGTGTGGCTACATGCTATAACATGACCTCAGAAACACCATGCTAAGGAGAAGTAGTCAGTTAAAATGGTCACGTACTGTATGATTCCTGTTACATAAAATATCTGGAATAGGCAAGTCCATAGAGACAGAGACAGAAAGCAGATCAGTGGTTGCCAGGTGACAGGGAAGGGAAGAAAGGGGAGTGACTGCTTAGTGAGTATGGGGTGTTACGCTGGGTGATGAAAAGTTCTGAAACCAAAGAGAAGTGGTAATTGCACAATACTGTAAATAAACTAAATGTCACTGAATTGTTTACTCTGAAATAGTTACCTGTATGTTAATGAGTTTTAATGGGATGCTATATTAATAAATCTTCCCCCAATCAAAAAATTAAACCCTAAAATTAATCTAATCTTATGGTTGAAAGTGTATCTTCTGGACTAAAATACACCCTGCAAGCTTCTTTGAGACTGAAAAGTTTCTGAGAAATGTGTGCAAATTCTCCGGTCTTCTCAACCCCAACAAACAGCACCTCTATATGGTAACAGCACAAGTTACAAAGTTAAAGAGGACTCTTGATACCTCCTTTATTCTTCACTGTGCCACAGCCAATCTAGCTCACATCCTTCCAATCCTCCTCAAATCTGGCCACCTCTCTCCAAAGGCACTTCCTCCACAGCACTTCAAGCTGTTCAATGTACCCCAGAACCACTACAGTTCCTTCTAGTCCCCTGACCTCTTCAACCTACCAATCTTATCCACCATTCCCCACTGAACCCCTTCAATGGCATTTCCCCCTTCTGATAGCACTCTGGACCCCACCAGCTTCCTCTGGTTCAGCAAACACTCCTCTTTGTCCCACTCTGGGCTCCAGGCACCAGCTTTTCTTCCTGTTCCTTCAACACACCCAGCTCTCCTCCCACTAGAGATGCTCCCTCTGTCTCCCTCCTTTCCCAGATCTGGCTCCTGCTTGTCCTCCAAAGTCACCACCTCCAAGTTTGAATCAGATGCCTTTGATACTAGCTCTCAAGAACCATGTTCCTTTTCTGTAATGTACTTCTGCCAATTTATACTTCGTAAATGTGCCCAGTTAATCTGCGTTTATCTCCTTTATTACACCGTAAGCTCCACAAGTGCAAAGACTACATCTGTTATTTGTTTCATCCCAGAGCCCAACACAGCACCCAATGCATAAAAAAAAAAGTCTGTTGATACATTTGTTCAATGGGACATTTCAGCTCCAAAGCCCTTCTAAATATTAAAAAAGAATATAAAAACAATTTGGGAATATAAAATAGGGAAAATATGATTTAAAAATGTAAAGATCAAAATTTTCTCAAAATGTAATACTGACCAAAGATACAAAGGGCCAAGAGATACCTCCAGGTCCATCAGCATCAAAACATCCAACCTATGAACAGAACGATTTAGGCTATACAGAGCCCTGATGCAATCTCTAAAAATAAGAGATTACTTCCATCTTGCAGGTTTACAGAAGAGCCTATTTTGCAATCCTTCTCAATAGTCACAGTACTGTACTCATTGGTGGTTCTGCTCTGGTCCCTATCTCAGCCCACTTCTCTGGAATGTTTTCATGCTGTGCTTAGGCATGTGAAAAATATAAAAATGTGTTTTTTTCTTTCCTCAATTACATACTGAACTGCTTGAAAACAAGGCTTCTTCCTGGAGCCCTTTCTTTTAAGTCTTATAGGCATATTTAACTGTACCTCAGAGCTTAAGTAGTGAGAAAAATATAAAGACAGCTACACACCCAGAAGTTAAGATGGCAGAGCATAAGTGAAGAACAGGCCTGAGGACACAGAAAGAAGCTGAAGATAGAGAAGGATAGTCAAAGCTCCCCACAACACCAGCAACAGCAATATGGCCAGTAATGTTCCCAATCCTTGCTGGGATTAGCCTTGAGCCGAGGTACAAAAACACCCACATCCCCTGTACAAAACACTAGTCCCATATGGCCCTTCACAAAGCTCCTACTTGTGGAAAAGATGTCCACAGGGCAGTTTCCTTGCAGCCTGCATCGAGTCCCAGCAGATTGCACAGTCATCATTATTGACAGCAAGCTCCTCTGGAGTTGCAACTGCAAACCTGTAAAAAAATCAAAACATGCCCAGGCTAAATCTCTGCCAATTTCACACACATAATATATCACTTCATAGACTTCACCTTTAGTCACCTTTATAATGAATCTTTATAAAAAAGAATCTTCTTTATCAGTAAAAAAAGTTTTGGTTTCTCAGAATCTTTATCAGTAAAAAAGTTTTAGTTTCTCATCAGAGCCCTTCAAAGGGTAAGTAAGAAAGTTATGCACAGAAATTAACTTTGTGGCAAAAACAATTCCTGTTAATCATGACTTTAAGAAACATTTCTGGGCAAAACAGAATAAGGATCCCACAGATTGAAACTATCTCCTGGAAACAAAAAGAACACCCAACAATCTCAGAGCTGCCGGCTCGGTTCAGCCTCAGATTGGCAAGTGAGTGCCTTCTTCAGTGAGTGTGAGTACCTATGTGCAAGTACACATGTATGCAGAGTAACTGAGAGCCACCTTCACAATAAAGAGGGCAGAAGCCCAGGGAAGCATCCATTTAATCATGATGATGCTAAGATAATAAAGACCTAGTATCAAGCCGGGCGTGGTGGCGCAGGCCTGTAATCCCAGCACTCGAGAGGCTGATGCAGGAGGATCGTCGTGAGTTCGAAACCAGCCTGGGCTACAAAGTGAGCTCAAGGCCAGCCTGAACTGCATAGCGAGACTCTGCCTCAGAAAGACAAAATAAATAAATAAATAAATAAAGACCTAGTATCTCATGGAATCCTCCCAACAGTTCCAGGAAAAAGGCTCTGTCACCATCATTATTTTTTTTTTTTTTGAGACAGGGTCTAGTAATGTAGTTCAGGCCTTGAACTCACTATGTCACTCAGGGTGGTCTTGAACTTGTGGCTATTGTCCTGCCTCAACCTCCCAGGCACTGGGATTACAGGCGTGCACGACCATACCTGGCCTGCCTATTTTAGAAGTAAAGTAGGGGGCACACAAGGAGTTATTAATAAGATGCCCCAAATCAAACAGCCACTAAGCAGGATTCACACAAAGGCAGTCTGACTCCAGAACCTGTATTCATCATCATCTAGTTAACAGTTTATAAAAGCAAGTTCTGATACATAGTCTAGGGTTTGTTTTTATTACAGAGCTAAACTTGGGTAACAATCCCAAGTTTTTATTACAGTGTAAACTTGGGTAATAATCAATTTGTGCTTACTTACCTTGCTTCCATATTCCCAACCACACGCAGATAGTTCTTGTGCCGACGGATTCGACGCTGTACCTCATGAAATAGGTAACGCAGCTGCATAAAAATGACCAGGCTGGCCATGGATAACCAGATGTTGCCAAATAACTTAAGAGAGAAAAAGAATAAAAAACACAATAAAAATGAATGTGAGCTCACTATGATGATGGTGCCTAGTGCACTAGAAGTTCTTTAGAGCTGGTGAACTGGGACATCCTTTGAGAAAGAAAATGCACGTACTGATTTCATTACCCCAAAAAATGCAGTGCTCTTCAGCCTAAGTGTCCAACTTCCAGCAATCTTTCCTGAACAACTAACTGGAAATTTTAAAAAGCTGTGTGCAAAAAGACGTCCATCTAAAAAAAAAGTCCATCTATGCAATTATAAAGGAGAAAATACAGAAATGCAAAAACTGCCTGCAGAAAGTTAGACTGAAAATTTATATAATGTGATATTACATATTCATAGTATTTATTATAACATGTAATTACACATTAATATATTTCATATGTAATAGTTTTGAATGTAAACTACTTGAAAAATGATATTTGCTGAGTGAAAAAAGGAGTGAAAACACCTTAATGAAACTAGTATGTAATTTTAAAAAATAACGTAAAGTTGTAAAATAGCAAACATCTAAATATAATCTTAATATCCCACTATGGGGTTTGGTTAAATTATGGTATATCCATATGATAAAATTTTTTATCAGGAAAGTATTAAAATGCTTTGGAAGAATTGTTGCTAGCCTAAAAAACTACCTATAATACATTAGTATAAAAAAGAAAATTTACCCAATCATGATGGCGCACACCTGTAATTCTAGCACTTGGGAGGTGAAGCAGAAGAATTGCAAGTTCAAGTCCCACCTGGGCAACTTATCGAAACCATGTCTTGTTTTTTTTTGGGTTTTTTTGGGGTTTTTTTTGGTTTTTCTCTGGTACCGGGAACCGAACTCATGACCTTGCACTTGCCAGGCAAGCACTTTGCCACTGAGCTAAATCCCCAGTCCCCGAAACCATGTCTTAAAACAAAAAATAAAACCTAGCATGCATGAGGTCCTGGGTCCAATACCCAGTACCACAAAAATAACTGAATAAGTAAACAAATAATACTATATGTCTAAAAACAGGATCTCAATTTATAAATGTATGTATTTAAATATATAAAGGATCAGACAAATACAACAAAACAACAATTACCTAAGGGCATTTGTCTTCCCTTTTTTAAGGGAAGGAGGAACTTTTTTTAAACAAAAGAATTACATGCTTTTAGTTTTCTAAAGTATGTTTTCAAAGTTATTTTCAAACAGTAGACTTAGAAATGTTAGGGGCCAGGAATAAAGCTCAGTGGTGAAGCGCCTGCCTGGCAAGTGTGAGGCCCTGAGTTCCATTCCTGGTACCCCCCCCCAAAGAAGTCATATCTAACTCAGTAATTTTTAAACATTAATTGATATGCTTGCTTATGATGTAAATAAACTGCCCATCAACTACACAGTTTTCATCATTAGACTGATGAAGCAATAAGCCAGATTTACATAATTTCTGACACACAAGACCAATGTGGCAGGAATTAAGTACAAGGACTTTGTTTTTAATTACAAAGATGAAAAATTTATGAATCCATGAAGTAGCAAACACTGCAGGAATTCCCATTACCACCTACAAGGTGAATGTACATGTGAGAAGCCAGAGAAAGTATAGGGAGAGGTATCACTTTAATTTTATGCTAAAAACATTATCTACTGACTTGGTCAACAGAATTTACTAAGTCTCACAGGACAGCAATTGCCTCTGGAGAAAGGCATCATCCACAGAGGTTCTACAACACTGCTATACACACACCGGCAAAAAAAGGATGTAAAGCCACTTTTATAACCTTTTAAGTGGCTCATCCACATCTGATTCTAAATGTTTCCTTTTTAAATATACAAACAGAGGTTCCTGGTTCTGAAAGTCTTAGTTCTGCGTCAGAGCTCTTTCTGAGGAAACTTACCAACATGTGAATGTGGTGCATGAGATCTAGGGACAACAGAGTGAGTTCCATGACAAAATCAGTGTAATAGACATAGGTTCCCTTTCCTTCCCAAGTCCCTTCATGGTTTAGGTCCCACAGGTGTATTACATAGCTGCAACACAAAAGCAGAAAAACAATGTTAATTTACCGCTGTGACTGAATTTAGTTTAATTATGTTACAGTTTAGAACATTTGCATATATTTTACACCTGTTAAATCTTAAAGTTAACTGAATGAGCAGACCTCAATCACTTCTCTCCCAAATTTCTACTCACCGCAAAATCACATGAGCTGTCCTCACTGTCACAAGAAGAGACTGTAAAAGACAAATTGAATTGCTCAATTCAATTAAAAAGCAGATTGTTCAAGTCTACCTGCTATTTATTTCTCCAGCGTCAATGGAATACTTTTACAATCTTAGAAACTCAGCTTTTATTAGGCCTCTTCCTGGTAACAGATGGAGATGGACACTTGTCCATCTCCTGGGGATGTCTTATATAATCTTGAGGTCTGTCCCACTAGTTTGACCATCATCTCTATTTGATATAGCAGTAAGTCATCAGAATTGATTACCTAATGCCTACCTGGTGACAAGATAGCTTAAAATACAGTTTAGGCACTAGTCTCCTAGATAGGAGCCTCATTCTCTCTCAAATGCTCTGTGTATTCCCTTTGTCTGCCAGAAGAAGAGAGAATAAAGGGGAAAAAAGTAAGGCTCTCATGGAATTTTTTATTACAGAAATTGCTATTAAGAACAAGTAATCTATAGCACAGATTAGACGGTCAATCAGAACATCAAATCTATAGCATAATAAATTACTTAACTTAAAAGATTAAACAGTAATGAGCTAAAATAAATGTTGTACTATAGTATGACCCAGTAGCCTTAAACTTACATGTGTTTATTTTTAGGTGTGTCTTTTTCAATGTGTGACTTAATGTTAACAGAAAGTTAAATTTACAAAAGCAAACACCAGCTGGGCACGGTGGCACAAGCCTGTAATCCTAACACTCCACAAGTCTGAGGCAGAAGGGTAAGTTCAAGCCCAGCCTGGGCAACTTAGCACTAAATTTAGGGAAACCCTGTCTCATACATACATACACACACACATATATATGGCTAGGGAAGTAGCTCAGTGCAAGTTCCTGAGTTTAATCTCCAGTACCCACCCACCCTCAAAAAAGCACACATGAGTATTATTCAAATATTGCTTTTAATAAAATATATCTAAATGAAAATGTCACTATAAAAAACTTTTAAACATCTTTTTCAAGAGGAAATATAATTGCATACCTTTCATATACCATTCAACTAGGATTCCAAATGTCTTTATTAAGTACTTAAATGTTCTTTTTCTAATTTTATTCAGACTACTATACTGTACTCCAAAATGAACATTATTAAGCAAAAATAAATTTTAACCCTGCTCTAACAAAATTCTAATGAGTAGTTCACATCTACATTACTCTACTTAGTTTATTTTAGTATTAATTAGCTTTAGTATATCTAATACAGTGGTCCTCCCTTACCCACTAGAAATATGTTCTAAGACCCCCCAATAGATAATAAAACCACAGAAAGCACTGAATCCTAAGCACATTCTATAGTACTAAATCAATCTGCCTTTCCATGTTTTATGCCTGGTGCCTTTGCACAAGGACACTTGCATATTGGGGTCATCATTAAGTAAAGTAAGGGTTACTTTAACACAAGCACTGGGATACAGTGACAGCTGATCTGACAAATGAGATGGCCAGTTGTGACTAATGTGCGAGTAGCATACACAATGTGGAGACTCTGGACAAAGAGATAATTCACGCTCCAGGCAGCACTTCACCACGCTTCTTAGAATGGTGCACAACTGGAAATGTATCCATCATGAGGCTAGTGGTAACTGTTCCCTGGAAGCCCTGGGGTTTAACCCCCAGCACCAAACAAAATAAAACACTTATGAATTATCTATATCTGGAATTTTCCACTCAATATGTTTAGGCAGCAACCAGCCACAGATAACTAAAACCACAGAAAGTGAAACCATGAGTAAGGGGGATATATTCCACTTTATAAAATAGCAAATATAGATAAGATGAAAGTAGTTTGTCTTTGGTCTAAGGAAAAAGCAAATATGCTAAATGAATAAAAGAACATACAAAAAATTGAGGTTTATACTAAACAAAATTTCGTATCTTTTGGAAGGTTTCAAAAAGTAAATTTTTAAAATTTAAAGTATATTTTTAAAATATTCAGAAAGGAGCAAGCATTAATTCCAGCTGTTCAGGCAGCTAAAGCAGGAGACCACCTTGGGCAACTTAGCAAGACCATTTCGAAATAAAAAATAACAAAGGCCAGGGATATTGCTCAGTGGTAGAGTGCCCCTGGATTCAAGCCCTAATATGGCAGTCAATCAATCAATCAATCGTTTTTAAAAATTCCTAGAGAGTTGGAAGTGTAGCTCAGTGGTAGAGACTTGTACAGTATGCACAAGGCCCTGAGGCTGATGCCCAGCACATGGAAGGAAGGAAGAAAAAAGAGAGGGAGGGCCGGAGGGGAAGGAAAAAGAGAAGGAAGAAGGAAAGGAAGGAAGGGGGAAAATGAAAGGAACAAGGGAGGGAAAAAGGAAGGAAGAAAAAAGAAAAAAAATATTTTCTTTCAAAAATAGTGACAAGAGGGGCTGGGGATATAGCTCAGCGGCACAGAACCTTCCTGGCAAGCACAAGGTCCTAAGTTAGATTCCCAGTTCCAAAAAAAAATAGTGACTATGGTTTACACATTATTTTCTAAAATTTTAATTTAAAATAAACAACTAGATATTAATTTAAAATAATAATTACACATTTCATTAATAACTATCATTAATCCATTGTTTGTAACATCTCAAAAGGGATACTCTTCTGAATACTTTGGTAACAAAGGACTTGGCCTATGTCATTTGCCACTCTAGAATCTCAAGCACCGAAAAATATTTAGTTCATCTCTATGCTTCAGGGTCCCCAGTACAAACAGGAATAACAAATGAGTCAGTCCATGTGAACTATCTAGAGCAATACTTGGCATATAATAAGAACTATATAACTTGGAGGAAAGTAATTTTTACAGATTATAACAAGGACTACATGAAGTACTACACATAAAACCACTTAGCACAAATTCCTACCATGAAAAAGGAATTCAATAAATGCTTATTAAAATCAATGACCAGCTGGGGATACAGCTCAGTGGTACAGTGCCTGTCTGGCAAGCACAAGGTCCTGAGTTCAAGTCCTAGCACCAATAAAATAAAATAAAATCAATGACCACATATCCATCCATCATTTCATCATTAAAAATAATCTAGCTCCTTGAAAATATACAGGAATATAATCACACCAAGCCTATGTCCAGTATCCTACCTCTGCAGCCATGAATGCCAAAGTGTGCATTCCATGGGTATAGCCAGTGACACAGCAGACAACTGCTAATCCACAGCAAGAAAGTAGCATCGCAATCAACAGAGACAGGACTCGGCCATGGCTGCTCATTGGTGTGGTAGGAGAAAAGGAAAGCTGAAAGGAACAAAAGAGAAAGGCAATTTACTCTTCTTCATGGCCGTGGTAAACTGCCTGAGAATCTCAAGGTCAGGCTCACCATCCCTGCTTCAGGGGATCTGTCCCAACCACAGAAAAGCACCTTATTACCTATGGTCAAAAGTCTCCAACACCTAAATATGAGCAGAAGCTGCTGATATTTATAGATCTTTATCATTTAATTTGCCAAATATAATGATATGCATCATATTTTTGTCTCATATTCTCAATTATTCTCCTACCATGGGGGAATATAAATCTCTAGGAGCAATTTTCCAAAAATACACAATTCTCTCTTCTAACATTCAATAGGATTCAGGAGTGTCATATTCTGGTGCGCTTTTTGCTCAATCTTACTCTAATTTTCTTCCTCAACATTCACCTGGAGGATTTGCCTTGTCTATTAGGGCTAGGACAACTGAAATGTATTCAAGTGCAGATATAATAATGTTATGTTAATATTATGCAAGGAAAAGCAGCAGCCTAAAAAAGAAGCCTGGAGCTGTGACTCCTAGAGTAGTCGGTATGGATTACAAACCAGTTTGGGAAGTTGTAAGCTCCTACTTGAGAAAGGAGATGGGAGTTGAATTATAAAGAAACAAAGGCTTTGAGAATGTGATTAACTCAAAGAAGTGCAAAGGCCACCTGGTCCATGAGGAGTGGGTAAAAGACAGAGGCACAGAGGCCCCAGAACAGGTTTAACTGAGAGGCAGAACTGCAGGCGCATGTTTACCTGGGCCCTACAAGACTAGTGCAGGAGCATTAATGAGGGAGAGCACACTTGCACAGCTCTGACCTGAAGTCAGAGGCAGATCTTGTACCCAGACAGGAAAGGATTCACTTCTCCTGAGATCAGGGAAGTTGAGACCGCTAATTCAGGCCCGGTCTAGGGGGAAACAATATAATCTAGTCAGAGAAAAGCTCCAAGAATTGGGATAGGAAGGAGAAAAGAGGGAAAGAGACTAGAACAGAAAATATCCAGAAGAGATCAGATTTTATTTAGTGTATATATCAAGATATCCTTGCATTCCGGCCAGAACAGTTTGTGTAAGTGAACCGAGTACAAATGGGCTATAACTCAACACACTAAACACTACAGGGGTAGGGAGGAAACAAGCTCAGTGGGAGACGTGGCTCTTACGTCCCTGGGCTGCTGCAGACATTTCTCAAGAAAGCAGAAGTGGGGACCTGACCCAGAAGTCTTTCCCTTTAGTCTACCCGAATATGCATGCTATGGTTCATTTACATTACACAATTCAAATCTGGCAAATGTGTGACTGTGTAAGCAGAGGCTGGCTAAAACTCACATATTCAAACCGGTCCTTGCAGAGCTGAACCATCAGGTGTAGAAAAACAAGTCCAGCAAACCAGAGACACCACATAACCACCTCTTCCACAGTCTGGACGTTCAGCACACCAAAAATGAAAATGAACTTGTAGAAAATAAAATTCCAAAACTTGTCTTTCAGGTGCTGAAAAGAAAAATATAAAGGTGAGCACCATAACACCTAACCCATTTTTAAGAGAAGTTAATGTAATAAGTGTGCTTTTAAAATTGAAATATTTTGCCCTTGGCTTTCCAATACTTGTTCACAAGAAAACAGAAGACAACAGCCAGGTGTGGTAGTGCACACCTGTAATCCCAGCACTTGGGAGGCAGAGGCAGGAGGATCACTGCAAGTTTGAGGCCAGCCTGGGATACATAGTGCACTCAAAGCCAGCCTGAACTACACAGTGAGACCCTGTCTCCAAAAAAATTTTTAAAAATTTAAAAATCAAGAAAACAGAAGACAAAAGAAAAAAGAACTCTGAGGAATAAAAGTGAGACACCCACAAAGTAATTTATAAACTTTAGACTGTAACCCTGAATCACTTGAGATTTTAGTCATTAAAAAGACAGTGATATTAGTCCAATACTTCATATACTAAGAAATTAAAACCCACAGTAGAGAAGAGTAAGGGCTATCAGTAGTATTTCTGCCCCTAAATTTTAAATAGTAGAAAATATTAGACTTTCTTTTTTAAAAAATTATTTTAGAATTAAAAATAGTACATGATCATTTGCTATCCCATAATCAATAAAGCAGGAGAAAAATAAAAATATACCTTAACATTTTTATGTACATCTTCTTCTGATGTACAGAATACATTAATTTTGAATACTGCTTCCTTTCACCTATTCATATTCTGAATATCAGTGTTAGTGAATATTCTCTGAGTATAGCAATATACTTTTCTTTTGGTTTGGTAGTTGAACTCATGAATGCTAGGTTATATTCCCAGCTTTTTATTTACTTATATGTTTATTTAGAGTCAAGGCCTCACTAAATTGACTATATTAGCCTCAAACTTGGCATCCTCCTGCCTCAGCCTTCTGAGTAGCTGGGATTATAGGCATGTACCACTATGCCCAGCTAATATGCCATTTTAATGGTTACAGATGGACAAAAACTTTTTACTTTTCCAAAATTCAGAAAGCATTGTAATGAATACCTCTGTGTGACTTTCTACTTCTTCAGCATTCCTAACTCAAAGATTAAAAATGCTTTTATGCTTTCTGATAGGTAGTAATAATCACTTAATTTCCAAAGAAACTGTGTAAACCTCTACAAAGGATATATCTGCTTCACTGTACTCTTTTCTAAACTGAAGTATTCCAGGGTCTTGGGATTTAGCTCAGCAGCACAGCGCCTGCCTGGCAAGCACAAGGTCGTGAGTTCGATTCCCGGTACCGGAAAAAAAATCAAACAAAAACAAAAAACAAAAACAAAAACAAAAAAAACTTAAGTATTCCAGTTTTAAAAATCCTTACCAGCCTGGAAACACTAAGGAGGGGAACAATGAAGGAAGTCTAGTCCTACCATATGTTAGTATGTACAATATCGGGTGGGAGGGAACTGAGTTAAGAAAATAAGAATAAAAGCATGACTTTGACTTATAATTTTGAACCATGTAAATGTTTTACAAATTTAAAAAGTAAAGTTAAAATGGAGCAAAAGGGGGCTGGGGATTTAGCTCAGCGGCACAGAGCCTGCCTGGTAAGCACAAGGTCCTGAGTTCGATTCCCAGTACCGGAACCACCCCCTCCAAAAAAACGGAGAAAAAGCAAAATTAAAAATAAATTATTGAGCCTACATGTATGGCAAATTGACAACATAACTACTTAAAAGTAAGAATTATCTACAGACTTCATAAACACTGAACTGTGACTATGCAACTTGTGTACACAGAACAAAATGAACTGGAAAAAAAAAAAAAAATCAGAGTATCTCCTAATTCTGTCCTCCAAAACATAAAGACCCCCCAGTAGCAATAAGTACGTATAACTAGTGTAAATCTTGGTTCCTGAATACCATTCCCAAATAAAAGCCTTGGTGAATGTGTTTCCAGACTTGGGGCAAGAAAAATGTAAGATAAACCTAGGATGTTTTGTGCCCTGGTTTTGAATCTTGGTTCTGCCACTGAGCTTCACTGTGACGATGGGGTAATCACTTTATATTACTGTTCTCTGGCTTCCCCATCTCAAGATGGGTCTTATAATAGCAGCATTTATCTCAAAGAACTTTAGGGGGGATTAGCATATATATATATATGCTTTCAAAGGACCCATACTAGGCCTTAAGTGCTTAAAAACAAAAATGTATTGCTCTAAACCTCTACTTCACATTTTGATATTTGTCCCATTCTAGGTATCCAATGTCTTTCCCTCTAGTGTTATTCTATTTCTTGAACTTTAAGTACCCATAGAGCAAACCCATGTCAATTCTGTAAGTCAAAATAAACCAACACACAACAGCATGAAAGATGAGTTTTATACTGAAAAAAACTACAAGTTAGTAAAACAAATATGCCCATTATGGTTTAGATAGATAGATAGATAGATAGATAGATAGATAGATAGATAGATATAGATAGATAGATAGATAGATAGATATAGATAGATATAGATAGATGTATATATCACAATTGATGAAATATTCTAAGGTTGTGTTTTCTATTCATTTTAACCTGTTATCTAACATTTTAGTAAAAACAAAGTATGTAAGGTCCACTGGTGCCAGATCAGTCTACCAGTGATTAGATGGCCTGCCTCTAGTCTGACCAATTTCTGACCCACAAATCAAAAAATGTGAAGGAAATTTTCAAGGAAGTAACAAAGGAGCTCTTTATGGATTTTTTTTTAAAAGTATACTCTACTAAATTCCTCTGGGAGACCTCTAGAGCTGGTATTTTGGAGAAAGTACTCAATATTTGGTATAGAAAAATTCTGGGAAAACAAAATAGTCCTGCTCATAACAGCACTCAAGAGCTCCACTGCACAGTAACCACATTTCAGCTCTAAAGTCAGTTGCAGCTGACTTTATAAAAGGAGTTTTGAGTTGAAAAGGCAGATAAAGTCTAGAACACTGCACTCGGAAAACGCAGGGAAAACATTGTACTTCTAATGTAGTACGTTTCCCGTGTCTTATCACCGGGATGAGACAAAGTAAAATACGGTTGTATTCTTAGGTCAGTTCTAAATTCTTTAGAACACACCATTCTACCACTAAAATTTTTGGTAAACTATCAATCTATATGCTTTGCTTGTGGCATAATTTTTCATTGAAACTCTTCTCTGCCCTTATACACATTCTGAGAGTCATGTTCAACAGTCTTGCCTGAGACAAGGACAAATTACCTAATTTTCTGCTTGTAGAACAATGAATCTTAACTGATTGTTCCATGGGTGGGGATCAGTAAATCCTTTAGGGAAGAAGCCATATTCTTAAGAGTAATATTTACGATGATTCAAACTACAACAAATTAATGCTTTTTTATAAATATTTCATTTTTTAAAAGTGATGGGGGAAATAGCTATAAAGGACAATATTGGGACCACTTGGCTATGCTGAATATAGACTGTGGATTAGACTAAAGTATTTTATCAATGCTAAATGTCCCAATTTTGGTCACTGTGCTAAAGTTACATAAAGGGCCATAATGTCCACTGCTTACAAATGGATTAGAAAAATTATGCATATACAAATAAAAAGTGAATATGAAAGCAAACGTAGGAAAACAGTAGTAGTTGGTAAATCTGGATAAAGTATTTATAGGAGTTCCTTGTATTCCTTGAAATTTTATATATATATATATATATATATATATATGTTTTTTTTTTGAAATCATACAAACTATAAAGTTTAAAAAACAAATCTGATAAGACTTACCTGTCTCTCACTCACTCGAAGAGGGCCAAACACAATGCACTGGATAAGTTTAGCCACCAACATCAAAATACAGCAAGCAGTATTTACCAGAACCTGTACACAAATCAAAGGAAGTTTTTAGTTCCTCCTGTTAAAAAACAAAAGCCATTCTAAAAATTTCATACTAGGAATTCAGCAATAAATTTCAGTGATTGAGCCTTTCCAGTTCTCTACCAGTCCAAGCTAAGTACTATTTGCAGGGGCATGGATTATGGGCAGCAGGAGTAGGTGAGAAGTGGGAAGGAGAAGCACCAGCTTAACAGTTAACTCACAGATCCTTGTTCAAATGTGTACCCTCCAGTAGGCCACCTTACCTTCTAGTCTTTACTATAATGTTGCACTGTATGTACAACACTGTAAAGCACCTTAGACACTGCAGGTATATTCATTTCCTACACTCTTTGATAGCTTTAAGAAAACTATTTGAAAAATGGAAGTTACCATGATCAGTAAAATTCATCACCCAAATATCCTGTCCTGCCAAAGAGCAGGTAGACACAGAAGTTTTGGTCATAAAAATCACAAGACCATGAAGAATCAATAACCAAAACACACACAGATGGACGGACAGACGGACGGACAGACACACACACACACACACACACACAGACAAATATTGTCAAAGGACAATCTGCCAACTAAAAGAAGACTGATCTCCTTGCTTTGTGTCAGCTTTGAAGTAAAGGCTCTGGGGCACCAGAGCAGAACAGGGCATGTAAAACAGGAAAGAGAAAGAAAACTAGTGAGAGGGCTAAGAAAGGCTACCTTGTGATAACAATGGAAACCCAAGGTTTTCTTCCATCCCTCGTAAAAATTAAGAGATGGATATTACACCTAAACAAAAATCTCAGTGCTTACCAAATGGAAGAATGGGCTGTCCCTGAGCAGGTTAAAGAAGTATATTACAATACTGATTCTGAAACTATTTTGAAAACCCTAAATGATCCCCAAAAGTCAGAGGGGCCTTAAGATAAACATTAAAGAATTTTTTATCACCAAGCATCAAAGAACATGCCTGAAATCCCAGCACTTGGGAGGTTAAGGCAGAAGGATTTCAAGTTCCAGAACAGCTTGGGCTACAAAGCAAGACTCTATCTAAAAAACAAAACTAAACCAAACAAAACAAAACTTGATTTTTATTGAAAGCAAATGAAAAGAGACACTAGTTCAATGAAAAGGAGGCTTCAACCTTTGATCCAAGTTTATAAGAAAGGGGCAATGTTCCTCTTCTCAACTCACTCTATGTCCTATACTTTTAAAAGCAAATGATAATTTGAGAAAAAAAAGAGAAGAAAAGAAAAAAAGTTATAAAAAGAAAGTCACATAGGAAAGCAAACTCCCGAAGATCTCTCCATGTTCTGCTTAGTATCTCACACCACCCACTCCTTGGTACAAAGCACAATGACAGTCCTGATTCATTACACAGAAACAATAATAGGGGGAAAAGTACAGAAAGAAAAAAAAAATATATATATATATATATATAAAATATGTATTTTTTTGTTGTTATTGTTTATTTTGTTTTTGTTTATTTGGAGACAGGGTCTTGTTTTGTGGTTGAGCCTGCCCTTGTAGCCCAGGCTGGTCTTGAACTCTAAGCCTAAGCCTCTTTTGCCTATGCTTCCCAAGTGCTGAGATTACAGGCCTGTATCACCACACACAGAAGAATATAATTTTAAACAGTTGAAATAAAAAGTTTTGCTGAAAAAATAAACAATTTTGTTACTTAAATCTTTCAAATAACCAGGAAAAAACAAACCTGAACTAGTTAACCAAAACATTCCATACCCTTACTGTGACTCCCTCTGTATCAGCTCTATTTAAAATAAATCCCAAACAACTAACAATGCTTAATTTTTAAGGTGATGAAACAGATATTACAGTAGGCTTATCTTCATTGCGGGCTTCCAGTCACATGTAACCTTAGCCATGTTCATGAGGAGAAATGACATGACACAAAATTACAACCCTCATGGCACATCCTGCAGCCAAACAGGCCATTTAAATCAACCAAACACCCACCAGATTAATTACAACAGAGATTCAAAAAACAATTCTTCCTGATTTGCCTGTAGGCATATGAGTTCAGAAAATAAATAAATGCAACATATTTAGCCCTTGCTCAAGGGAGGTGGGAAATTAGAAAAATAAGACAGATCTGGACCCTGAACTCAAAGAGCTTTTAGAATTTCCAGAATACACTAAGCAACTGATGGTTCACAGAAGCCCAAACAGACTGCTATGAGAGTAATGAAGAAAAAAAATTAAACTGAGGGTCACTTGGTTATTTTTCTACTCAAAACAGCATCCCTGCAGTATCTTGGGTCACAAAATAAAACGTATAGTATCATTTATTATTTCTCAATTAAGATTTTTTTTTAAAATTTGTTTTGTTTTGTTTTGTTTTTCAAACTCACGACTTCATGCTTGCAAGGCAGGCGCTGTGCCACTGAGCTATATCCCCAGCCCAAAATTCTTTTAAGGGGATTTAGCTCAATGGCACAGCGCCTGCCTGACAAGCGCGAGGTCATGAGTTTGATTCCTGGTACCGAGGAAAAAAAAAAAGTTTTAAAAAAAGCAAAGTTTAAAAAAAAAATAAAACATCAATTCTTCATTTAGGGCCAGGGATATAGCTCAGTAGTACAAGTGCCTGCCTGGCAAGCGCAAAGTCCTGAGTTTGATTCCCTGTAACCACAAAAAAAAAAAAAAAATTCTTTTAAGTTAAAAAATGAGGTATAATTGCCTGACAAACATGAGATCCTAAGTTCGATTCCCAGTACCCTCCGAATAATGCGTAAGTTTCTTTGATTCACCCCCCAAAAATGATTCAAGTTTCTCATCAACCATAGATTATCATTTCCTACTTAATATAAATATCTCAGCTAAGAAGCAGAAAGAGGCTTGAGAAAGTATAGGACACTAAAAAAGGGAATTTGTGTAAAGAGAAAGATTAATTTTTGTTATCTTTATATAGAAACCAAAGCTACAAAGGTCAGGAACAACCAAAAATTATTTTAAAATTATGAACAAAGTGTTTTTTAGAATACCTTAATGATTATTAATAACTATTCTATGTGCTTATAGAGAAATAATTTCACAAATATTATCTCTTTCCAATAAGTACAGAGTAACTTATCCACCTGTTACAACTGTAAATACTGAAAGAATCACACTTATAGCTTTCTTCATTTAAAAGTAAATCTCAAATCAGATCCCTCTAGGTACACATGATACTCCTACAGAATCAACACGTTAGCCTGGATTTAAATCCACAGACCTCCCTAGCATTGGTCCCCAGTACTACAAACGGAAGTTAATATAAATAATCCACAGAACTGTGGGACAAACCTTCTCACCTCCAATAATTACACTCAGGCTCACTTCATTCATTTAGACAACAATAAAAAAGGTAACATTTCGGCTGCTCTATAGAGCCAACCAAGTTTTCTTATAGGCAGAATCCAAAACAGGCTATAAAGAATTCACTGAAACACTTCATAATACCAGAAAAGTGAAAAACAAATGTCCATCATGGCAGGGCCTGTGGAATAAAGTGTAAAACATGCATTCAGTGGATCCAAATAAGGCTAATAAAACAAAGCCAGCAGCTCTACATTGCTATCATTACACAGCACCTTCTAAATAACTGAAATATCAGAGTTACTTCAATTTACGAATAAGGAAATTAAAGGTAACCTCCAGATCACTGAAAAAAGGGGGAGACACACAAATGTGATTAACTATACTACACGCTGTATAAAAAAGAAGTATATACATATACATGTGTATATAACAGGCAGATGTGAATTGTGTCAAAGACTTGGAACTATCTGAGTATTTCTTAGCCTCCCACTTAACACCAGTCCTATTTACAAGAACCTGGTAATGCTCACTGCTGACAGAAGGAAGCAGGTGGCAGGAAGAGAGGAAGTTTTACTTTTCACTGTCTGTCACTTTCATACCCTTTGACTTTTTAACCATGAGCCTGTGTCATTTCTTTTTAAATTAATTTTTAAGTACAGAACCTACTAAGCTAACCTGACTAGTTCTGAAATTCCACATTATTTTTCTCACCGTTTGAGAGACGGATCACTAACAAACCAAATCTGGGTAGCATTAGTCACAAGTTAGCCAGAACTCCCACACTTAGAGAAATAAATACCCGAAGAGCTTGTCCAGCGTCTTACTATCATAGCAGAACGACTTCCTCCACTTCCGGTTACCCCAGGGTCCTCCTTTTACCCTCCCCACCTCCCTTTTAAATCAAAAGAACCCGAAGATTTTTTTTTTTTTTTTTTTTTTTTT
>NW_004955433.1:14209835-14212118 GCF_000276665.1 Chinchilla lanigera
TTTTTTTTTTGGTTTTTCTCCGGTACCGGGAACCGAACTCACGACCTTGCACTTGCCAGGCAGGTGCTTTTGCCGCTGAGCTAAATCCCCAGCCCCGAACCCGAAGATTTTTAAGTTAACTGCCCAGAGCAGGGATCGCTCTGCAGATGTCAGGCCCTGTCCTCCCCACACCACTCTGAGCCTGACACTGTTTTCTTTACCAGGAATACGATTTCCTGCTTGGAACACTTCCTACCTTCCAAGGCTAGGGCTACCTCCTACCTTCCCTGAGTCCTTTCCTAAGCAGAATTCCTTCATTCTTCCTCCAAAAGCCACTATATTTTGTTTGTACATCTATCATCACTCACATTTTGCCTGACTTAAGTATGAGTTACTCTGAGGTTAGAAGGAAAGTGTCGTTCATAGCTATGCCCTCCAGAGTGCCCAAAATAGCACCTTTGAAAGGTTTTGAATTGAGTATGCTAATTTAAAAACTCCGATATAAATATATATGTAAATAAAAAACTATTTATATGAAAAAAAAATACAAAAACTCCAGAGATGCTACCACTTACTCTAAATTGTGCTCTACAAAGTAAGTTGCAAAGATCCCACTATACTTTAAAAAAAAAAAAGAAGAAGAAACAGGATTTGGAAACTGGCACAGGGATCAGTTTTTGTTCTGTCTTGCTTGGCCTTGGCAGGCAATGTTTTTTAACAGAATTTTATCTGAATACCTATGTGCAGGGTTCAAGGAACATCCATTTTGACAAAGGCCCGACCACGTGTGCCCTCAATAATGTTATCTGCCAGGCCACTGGAGAAGGTTTCTGAGATTACAACTTCTACTTTGAGGAATAAAAACATAAAACAATACAGTGGGTGAAGAAGAAAGCTTCCAGCGCACACACGGAGGTTCTGAGAAACCAAGGAAGGCCAAAATCAGTGTGTGAAAAGTCAGAGCAGAGACGGATGAAAAACAGTATGGATCGCAACTTAGAAATAAATATACCAACAGAGAGAAGAAATGATGAATCTACCTAAGGCAAGACCGCTGGGAAGGGCAGACAAGTTTCTACAAAACTGTAAGTTTCACAAAAAAATCAATAGGCTTTAGGTAATGTTTTATGGAGAATTATCAACCTTGGAATTTGAACACAGGTTTTGTAAGAAGAAATTTGCAGGCAAAAAAAATCATTATATACTAGTAGCTGTTATGTAAATACAATAGTGGTTCCTTCTGAAAGGCTTATCTGTATCTTAGACTTAAAAACCTGTTCATGTCACTGCAAGCTGTTTACCTGTCAACTCAAATGCAAAAATAGATATGAAATTAAACAAGAGCTGTTCGTTGAGCTTTTCTTCCCTTCAATGGCACCGGTTCAGTTCGACAAAGGAGTAGAGAAGTGGAAACTTCACCCTTCACTGCCTTCTAACTCTTCATCAGAAATATCAGGAGACTTAATGCACAGCCAACAGAGTTCATAAATCCCACTGCTTCCTGATGAACCGCAGTGGGAATAATTAGAACAAATGAGTTGCGTACGATCCTATAATCTTGGAATATTAATCTCTCGGTCATTTACAGCCTACTCTCTACCCCGAGTGAGAATATGCAGAAGGAGCAGGATCCACGAAGCCACAGTAAATTGAAGGGACAAACTTAAAAGTCCTAAAGCAACTTTTCCGATCACTGTGGGGCTTTATGGAAGAGGCATTCAAGCACAGGGTGAGAGCAAAATTCTTCACCTAAAATAATGCTCAACTGCCCAGCCTGAAAGGATCTTTCTAAAAACGTAAACTCGCATTTATGCCATGTGCATGTTGTTTTATCTTGCGCAGGCAAACTGGAAACCTTATTTTTTAAAAAGGATCGCTAAAGGGAGAACTCTTGACTTAAAACGACAAGCTGCTTTTTGATTCTAAGGTTTTGCTGCCTTCAGATACCAAAGGGGACGTCAGGAACATCAGGTGAAAGCATCAGGAAAGGAAACGCTGTGGTTTCACTAAACAGCACCCAAAAAGGACAACTCCTTACTGAATCGCAAGAAGGAAAAAACAAAGTTGTGGGACACTGTCCCTTTCTGAACGGGAACGCCCGAAGACCCCCAGATGCCTCAAACTGCCTCAAACTCAAACTCTGCCTCCCCCACTTCATCGGAAACCCACTCGCGACATCCCCACACCTCACCGAGCAGAAAAAGCACAACTCGCATCACACCCTGGGGCGACGCTCCCCGCGCCGCGCCGGCGTCGGCGGGGTCAGCGGAACCTCTCCCCGCTGCCCGCTCCGCGTCCCCCGCC
>NW_004955433.1:14212923-14233040 GCF_000276665.1 Chinchilla lanigera
CGCCGCGGCCTCCCTGACGCGGGCGCCCGCGCTGGCCCGGCCGGGTCCCCCCAGCCGCTTCCGCTCCTGTAACGTCCGCCCGCCTGCTCGCCCCAGCCCTGCGGCGACGTTAGCAGCTCCCCCGGGGTCCGGAGGGGGACACGGTGCTTCGGAAATGAGACGCCCCGTCCCAAGGAATATTAATCAGTTCTTAAATTTCCGTCCACTGGTAGCCTCGACTGAAGTCTCAAAAAAGAACCTAATTCGGCAGGAGATAAAAATGTGTTTCCTCGTACAGAAAAGCGAGAGAGTAAATTTTGTGCAGCTTCTTTGGAAAATTGTCAGTTCCTCAAAGGAGAGTGACCACTTGGCCTAGCAATTACACTTTGTTACATGCCCAAGAGAAGTGAAAATACACATCCACACAAAGCTTACACACAAACCTTGGTAGCAGTATTACTCATAATAGCTCAAAGGAGGGAACAACCCTAACGTGCATCTAATGATGAGTGGATAAAGGTGGGTAACTCATACAATGGAGTATTATTCAGCCATAAAAATGGAAGTACAATACACCCTACCATGTGGAGGGATCCTGGAAACATGCCTCCGGTAAGTCCAAATAGTGTGTGATCCCACTGATAAGAAATGTCAAGTCAGGCACAAACACATGCAGAACACAGAAAGTAGATAAATGGTCAAGTAGGAATGGAGGATAAGAAGACCTGCGGTCTTAGCGGAAGGGTACAGCTTTCCTTTTGGAGTGAAGAAAATGTTCTCTAAGGGTGGCACAACTCTGAATATAGTAAAATGTTTGAATTGTATGTTTTGAACAGAGTTACATATCAATATGTGAACTGTATCTCAGAACTATTACCGAACACGGAAACAGAAAACAGCTACCTTTCTAAAAATGTTCTTTAAAGGTCTTATTCCTCATTATATCCCCAACGCCTACAATAGTATCTGGCCCAGAGTATTGTATGTGCTCTGTAAATATTTGTTGAATCTTCCAAACTTTCTAGAGAAAGAAACCTAAATTACTAAATTAGCGTTTAAAGTCTTTTTTATGCCCATATTATAATTCTAAAGACTAGTTAGGAAACAAAACAAATCTGAAGGTTTGCAACCACTTGGGAATTTTTGGAAGTGTGTTAAAGGGCCTTCAGTGAAACCAGTTTGGCTTTACCAGGGAAGATGAGGATGCTTATAATTGCCTATGTGTATTTTTGTTTTGTTTTGTTTTTGTTTGTTTGGAGACAGGGCCTCACTATGCAGTTCAAACTGGTCTTGAGCTCACTTTGTAACCCAGGCTGGTCTCAAACTCGCAACGATCCTCCTGCCTCAGCCTCCCCAGTGCTGGGATTACAGGCATGTCCACCATGCCCGGCTACATACACCTATGTGTATTTTTAAGCAGTCTTTTATAAATACTAGATTTCAGTTCCCCTTTGTTCTGTTTTGTGTGTGTGTGTGTGTGTGTGTGTGTGTGTGTGTGTGTGTGTGCTGGGACTCGAACTCAGGGCCTTGTGCTTGCCAGGCAGGCGCTGTGCTGCTGAGCTATATCTCAGGCCCCTCAATTCCCCTTTGGTTTTCTGCCCACAACTATTTTGTTTAAAATACTGAACTTTAAGCTTCATGGATAAAACCAAGCTTTATTTTGAAGAAAATAGGATAGTACTTTTCTAGGGAAGTGTTCTTTATAAGTGAAAAGTAAGTCATCATACTAAGCAGTCCTCATACTAAGTAAGTGACTAAATCATTGTAATTTTTAAACCATACTAACTTTGAATACATATTGAGACCAACCCACAATAGATTTTACACGCCATCTTTATCCTGTCATCATAAGAGGGGCTTGTTAATAGATTTGTGTTACTGTATTAAATTTTGTGTTACTTCATAATCTTGAAAATCCTGCAAATCCAACTTTCTGCAAATCCAACACATGAACAGGTAGCTGAAAGTAACCCAAATACATATACATATATATACATACATATATATATATAAAATTTATTTTAAAGGTTTGTGAGTGAATGTTTTATTAGAATTGGTAATCTTTCTACCACATTGTACTTTGCACATCCATCTCAAGGATTATTTTAGAGATGTGGTCTGTGTTGCTCAAGCCGGCCTTGAATTTCTGGGCTCAAGTGATCTTGTCTTGCCTCAGCCTCCCAACTAGCTGGGGCTACAGGCATGCCCCATAGCGCCAGTCTCAGTTGTTTTCTGTTTTTCTTTTGTTGGCAGAAGTGGGGAGGAAGGACCAAACCAGCCTCTTCGAGTCTTTAACCAGTACTTTCAGTTCTTGGTAACTGCATTTTCCTCTCTGAGGACCAGGAGAGGCAGGACACAGAAGGGATAGACACTTAAATGTGCCCAGAAAGCCAGGACTACAGACATAAGCACTACTGCTGTCAGTTGAGCCCACAGCCACAAATGTAGCAGGGAGGCAACAGAACCAGATTTTAAGAAGCTGATTCTGCTTGGACCAGAAATCGTCGGTCAAGTCCATGATGAAAGTTGGAGTCCCCACCAGCAAATGGCACACAAGTCTTCTAAACTTGAGACTGAGGAGGTCCTCCACTCCCAATGACTCCCTAATAGACTGAATTTCCTGCCATCTTTGTGGGATTGCAACTCTGATTTCATTTATTTATCTAAAGTACTGGGGACTGAACCCAGGGCCTCTCCTATACTAAGCAAGTCCTCCCCCACTGAGTTACATCACCATCCTGTTTATTTTTTAAATTCTGAGATAGGCTGTCACTGTGTTGCTCAGGCTGGCCTTGAAACTTCACCCTCCTGCCTCAGCCTCCCAAGTAGATGGACAACAAGTGTCTGCAACCACATGGGGCTTGGATTTACAGTATTTAATGGAAAGGTGTCATTTCAGATAAAGCAGTTTGTGTGAAATAAGACTTGTGCCTAGATACATTATTGCAATTTTCCTTTATAAAATACCTAAAGTCCTTTCATATTTATATGACTTCAACTTCACCATCCAGTGAGAAAGGCTGGGTAGTTTTGCTGTTACCTCAAAGTCTCAAAATCCTAGGTACAGAACTTCACTGATCCAGTAGCCTTAAGTATATTCCCTTGGAATTCTGTTTCATGAACTAGACCACACTGAATCTAACAGAGGGAGAAAATAACCAAGTCTTTAAATTTATAGGAGGGAAAAAAAGCTTAAATTTTTACTTTTCTTTCATACTCTTCATAGATCTTTGATGCCCAGTATAAATATACAAGTAATAAATTTTTCAAAGCTTTGCAGTAACTTTATCAGGTTTCATTCAACTTTGGTCCTCCAAAACGCTCAAATGGCTGTGGTTTTATTACACATCCTTATATTCCCATAGTATAAATTTTTAATTTACGGTATTGAAATTAAATTACACAGTATCATCTATGCAGCAAGCATGATGTGTGTTCACAGAATATCCAGGAAAGTGGAGGAAAAAGAACTAAAGGAGTGAACACTGCACAAGAAACTAAGTCCCCAATAATATGAACCACATGCAGTTAACAACCCAGCTGTAACCTGCAGTCCTGTTTCTTCAGACTCCTTCAGCTGCATCTGCTAAAAACATGCTGCTGAAGCACAATGGAGAGCCCAGCATCACTGACCCTGACCATCAGGCTCTTGCTATGATGCTGTTATGGTTTACATTTAGATATCTTCTTAAAGCCTCATGCACTCGTACCAAAGGTGGGGCTGTAGGGAGGTGACTGGACCATCGGACCAAGTCCACCAATGAGTTTGTAACTAAATGTGATTTTTTCTTTTTCCGGTACCGGGAATCGAACTCACTACCTTGCGCTTGCCAGGCAGGTGCTGTGCCACTGAGCTAAATCCCAGGAGTTAAAGCCTAATGGGACAAAGTGGCTCCCTGGGGGCGTGGCCTGGAAAGGTCCATCTCCCTCCCTCCTCCTTTGATCTGTCTGGGCTTCCTGCTGCCATGCCAAGAGCTGTTCTCCTCTGCCACACCCCTCTGCCACGCCGCCCTGCCTGCAGCCAGTGGACTATGAACTGAAACCTCTACAAACTGAGCCAAATAAGCCTCTCCTCCTTAGAGATGTCGGTGTCGGGTATTGTGTCTCAGCAAAGAGAAAACCAAGACAGATGCCAAGCTGTCTCTCACCCGGTGACACGCAGCCACTGACACAGAACAGAACCATGCAAGGTTTCTACTGACACACCAAGGTTAGTGAACTCCCCCACAGCCACAGGACTACCTCAAACAAGCATTCAGTTTTAAATATTTTTATTGAAATGACAATAAAATAAAAAAACTTTTTATTGAAATGACAATAAAATAAAAAGTGACCATTTTAATCAAACTCTTGCTTCACAAATATAAAAATATAACCAGAACTTCAGTTTCTTTTATACATTTCCCATAAACAATACCAAAAAGTTCTCAAAGCCAACCAGTCTACAAATGGTGCATGTACGTTATGATACAAACACAGTAACCCAGTTTATCTTCCCCCTTTATGGTGCTAGAGATCACATCCAGGTAAGCAAGTGACCTCTCTGCTAATGAGCTAAACTCTTCAACAAAGTAACTTTTTAAATACATTGATGTCTCCCTCAACAGACAATACACCTAAACTGGCTTAATGTAGGTTTTAGAAAGTTTTACTCACAAAACAGGCTTAATAAATATGAACTAATATTAAAATGCAACTTATGGTTCAAATCAAATTACAGTATTATGTTTCTCACCACATAAGCAACAAAAGCTGTTTGAAATAAGTCCAGTTTAACCCAAAGAGTGATTGTTTTATTTCACTTAAAACAAGTGAAATATGTATGGGAAAATCAGTCAGAAACTACTGAGCCTTCTTTGGCAATACAACATATAAAACTGTTAACTCTTCTGAAGCAGTCTTACAGATCAGCATGTACCAATCTAAATACGATAAACTAATAAAAACATTTTCTGGAACTCAAATATGGTTTGTTTTTTTTTTTTTGTCCTTTTGACACAGGGTCTCACTATGCAGTTCAGGCTGGCCTTGAGCTCACATTGTAGCCCAGGCTGGCCTTGAACTCGCTGTGATCCTCCTGCCTCAGCCTCCCCAGTGCTGGGAGTACAGGTGTGCACCACCACGCCCAGCTGGAACTCAAATATGGAAAAGCTATTGCAGGCATTTCACCTCAACTAAATGACCATGTACTTAAAAAGTAATTAAGAAGCTAAAAGTACAATAGTCACATCTTTGTTACTGGCCTGCTGAGTTCTTTTTCATTTGTTAAATCAGGGTCTCCCTATGTAGTTTTCAGGCTGGTCCTGGACTCACAATGTAGCCCAGGCTGGCCTTGAACTCATGGTGATCATCCTGCCTCAGCCTCCCAGAGTGCTGGGATTACAGGTGTGTGCCACCACACCTGGCTCTCTACCTCTCACTTCTAGGCATTGAAAAAAATACATCAGCTAATTTGGTTACCTTTTGTCCAAATGCAATACTAACTTAGTGGAAATTTTAAATATCTCAAATAACTGAATATTGTTTTAACAAGGCAGAACAATAAAAAGTAAAATATCTTCCACATATGCCAGTAACAGTATAAGCTCATATACAGAATTACCATAATGCCATTTTAAATATTACCAACTTTTTAAAAAATCATAATGATCTTCATCACTTAAGGGAAAAAATTCACTATTCTCCAAAGGGATAAGTCAATCAAATATGATTTCAAACAGTTGAATATAACTTTTTAGTTTTCACCCTTACTCAAATATTTCTGGTATCATTTAGTATTTTTATATAGAATATGCACTATTTGGATTATTCAGGGAAAGTAAGATGGCATATGTTGTGACTATACAAAAGAGCTTTCATTTGTAGACAAACCAGAAACACAGTAGTCTCAAAAATGTCTGTTCATCGGGAACTTAGCTTATCTAGTACTCAGTACTATACAGATATTGGAATACTCAAATTTAAAACCATTAGTTCCTGAAGAAGGGCAAAAAGTTCCATATCAAAAGGTTTCAATGTTGAACAATGCTATGTATTCTCTTTTAATGCTTGTAAGAACATACAAAATTTGAATCCCCCTGTATCAGGATAAACAGAGTATTGGGATTCAACTGTATCTGACCAGAGCAAAGAGTTTTGTTTCTGCAATATGAATTTCACATTCAAAACCCTATCTCTTATATCCCAAGGTTAATAACCTAGACAACTTCAGTCAAGGTTTTGCTCACTAGGCCCCAGTATGGGTAACTGACTCAAGTACTTATATTAGGAAGAAGTGATCAAGAAAGAATTTCTAGGTCAAAGCTTAAGTTACAAAGGACAAGAATGGCCTTGAATCAGATGACTCAAATTCAAACACTCCTTACTGACTACTTACTGATAGCCCTTTATAAATCACACCTAGGAAAAATTCACCTATCTCTATCCCCACAGAATTGTAAGAGCGAACATCTGAAGTGTGGTCACTGAAGTACTTCCCTTGGATGCCAAAACCATCATGGAAGGTGCTTTTATTCCCACAAATTTGATCCTAATTGAACAGTGTTTTTAGGTTTTTTAATTTGGTATTTTTTTATCTTAGGCTGACAAAATTTGACCCCCACCTATCTTTGCCCTAGAATCCAGCTGCTTCACATTACTCCTAAATATTTTTGAAATGCTTTTTCACTTGCTAAAACCATTTTCCTCTCTATGGATATAATCTCAAGTTAATTGAGATAACTTTGTGAACTAAAAGTTCGAAACCTAACTTTTTTCACCACTGTACTAAGAAGTACTAGACACAATTTCATAATAGCAGAAATATCACCACCATTACATAAAGGAAAACTAATGAGTTCTAGTTGGGTCTCTTTTTTTATACCAATTCCCATGACTATGCTGACCTAGCCAATTTTAACAGTTTTCTGTATGTTTAGGGTCTGTTGCTTTTAACCTAAGGCCCGGATGGTTATAAAATGTACCGGTCAGTTAATATACTGAGTTCTCTACAGAACTCTAGAGCACCAGTGGTGAACCGATGGCATGTGTGCCACAGCAGGCACTGAACCAAGTGTATGAGTTGTTTTTTCCTAAACTAAAATTTCGGTGTTCAGGTTTAGTTGCAGAGTTGGCACTTTGCATAAATAAGTGGATTTTAGGTTGCAGTTTGGGCACTCCATCTTTAAAAGGTTTGCCATCACTGCCCTAGTGTCTAAAGTCTGGTACACAAGTTGCATCTTGGACTCAACCAGACAAAGCTAGTCCCTAAGTAATGGAAGATCCCTATCACAAAGGTCTGTATAGTCATGAAGTACTCGTGTATGCCTTAGGATGGTACTGGAGAAGGGTTCCTTAAAACTCTGCTGACCCAAACTGTGTGTCTTAACATTCACCAGCCTAAAAGGAGTAAAAAATGACCCTCAACCATAGGATTTTTCAAAGTTTAATGAGAAATTTAAAAACAAAATACAAATAGAAGTTCGCTTTCTTTAATGTTGTACAAAAACGTATGAGAAGAACCAAAAGTAAACATCACATTTGTCTGCATCACTGTCTAGTTCATGTTAACTTTATTAGTCAAACAACAGGAGGAAGGGGGCAATGTAGGAAATGGGAAAAAGATAAAAACCAAAAAAACACCTTTTCTACGATGTTTATTCCTCTACACTGTTTATAGCTGTGCTCACAGAGACGGCTTCTTTTACTTCTCCTCCGAGCAGGAATTCAGTTGTATATAAAATTGAACCTGAATTTTACAAAGAAAAATATCTTTATTAAAAGTTTTAGTTACCCACTTTTCACCCTAGATAAGGAAATTTATCTGGATGTTTCTACCCTTTTTTGACATTTTAAACATTTTTTTTTGAGACAGGGTCTCACTATGCAGTTCAGGACTGAGCATGGTGGCACACTCCTGTAATCCCAGCACTGGGAGGCTGAGGCAGGAGGATCCCTGTGAGTTACATAGTGAGTTCAAGGCCAGCCTGTACTACAGAGTGAGACCGTACCTCAAAAAACAAACAAACAAACAAACAAACAAACAAAAAACAACTATGCAGTTCAGGCTGGTCTTGAACTTGTGGCAATATGATACTCCTGTCTCAGCCTCCCAAGTGCTGGGATTACAAGAGTACACCATGTCGCCCACATTTTTGACATTTTCTACACCAAAAGTTTTCCCTCACCAGTCACACTTTATATATTAATAAGGATTTTACTAAACACAATAATGACGGTAAATTGAGTCTAAATTTGATTAATTATGTACTATGAAGTTCCTTGAAGGCAGGAAAATGTTGTACATAGCCTTGGTTTTTTTGTTCTGGGTTTCTTTTCCTTCTTTTTTTTTTTGTAGTCCTGAGGCTTGAACCCAGGGCCTATCTACTGTGCTACACCCCTAGTCATTTTTTATTATCTTTTTTTTGCTTTTTTGGTGCCAGATATCAAACTCAGGACCTTGCGCTTGCCAGGCAGGTGCTTGTGCCACTGAGCTATATCCCCGTATTGTTCATTTTGAGACACAGCCTCACTGAGTTACTAACTACCCAGGTTGGAGTTAGAATTTCAATCCCTCCGCCTCACCCAGCCTCCCAGAATGCTGGGATTACAGGTGTGTGCCATTACATCCATCCTGTTCTTGTATTCTGATGACTCAGCGCAGTTCGTGTACCTGACAGGATCAGTACCTATGATCAGTACCAGAAAAACTAATAAAAACTTCCTATCTGCCTATCAAAAACTTACAAATTCTTTTCTTTAGCTACATCTTGCATGATTTCTTTTACATTAAGCCTATACTGGTCTATAATAAAGCACAGAAAAACATAATATGATTAGAAGTTTAAATAAATGAATATGATTTTTTTTCCATACACCTTATTTTAACCTGTAACCTAATGTAAAGTCAAAATGCAGGAACAAAAGATGAAGTCTGATAAGTGACAAAGTAAAAAGACTAATTTCATACTCAACAACCTTTCACTACTGGAATTTTTTTTTTCCTTTTTTGACAGTACTGGAAATTGAACTCAGAGCCTTCACAACAGGCTATCTTCCTAGCCCTTTTTCTTTTCTTTTTTTTTTTTTTTTTAATTTTTAGACAGGGTCCTGCTAACTCACAAGGTCACCCAAGCTTGAACCTGTGATCCTCCTGCCTCAGCTTCCCAGAAAGGTAGGATTACAGCTGTACACCACCATGCCCAGCTTGGAACTGCTCCTAGACTAACATTTAGTAAGCACTTACCAGGTGCCTGGCAATGTTCTAAGCATTTTACCTATGCTATTTCACTTGGTTCTCACAATCCTGTGAAAAAGGGGCTTCCACCCCCATTCACAGATGAAGAAACAAATCACACAGTTTGTCCAAGGTCACATTACCATCAAGTATTAAAGGTGAGATTCAAATCAAAACACAGACTGCAGAATCTACAGTTTTAACCACTATAGTCTGTAATTCTCATTTTGGTCTTTTTTTTTTTTTTTTTGAGACAAGCCTCACAATGAAGTTCAGGCTGATTTGAACTCACAGCGACCCTCCTACCTCAGGTTCCCAAGTGCTGGGATTACAGGTGTGTGCCACCACGCCTGGCTATAATTCTCATCTATAATTGGTTCTAGGAATCTCAACCAATACAAAATTGACTTCTTAAAAAATGCATTTCTCACTCTGCCTAAAAATGCACACTCCACTTAATAAATCAAGATCTAATCCCAAATGTCCCAATTTAAGAGTAACTACAGTGAGTTCCAAAAAGGAAAATGAATATATTACACCACGAGATTCAATTCTCCTTTTGTATAGATGGCTCCATTCATGTTTACACACTGTTGACTACTTTACCACTTTTTTTTTGAATAAAGACTTTACTCTAACTGTACAGAGTATCAGATCTGGGGAAAAGCAGCCAGACCAATACCCAAATATTACACCACAATTTATGAGTTGCTTTTTATGGCCAATATGTGAACTAACAACCCAGGTGTCTTAGTTTCCTTAAACATCAAAATGGATGAACTACCTCTTCTCAAGTGGCTTTATTTTAAATTTGACAGTTTATATGGACGAATAAAAAATGTTCAACTTTCCATACCTGCTCAACAGCTGAGGAAGACTAGAAATGATGGGTCCATATCCTGGAGCATTGTCATACAATTCAAACAATGGTGCAGCTACCAGCTTGTAATTTTTAGGGACTGCAAACAAGGCTAAAACAAACCAAACAGTATTCATTCTTTAATAATTTCTCATGTAATCACTGTTTCCATTTCACTTAAAATTAATCAACAATTTTACATTTAAGAAAAATTTCTAAGGAAAAATTCTTATTAATACATTTTAGTTGCATCTTTTAAGATAGAGATGAAAGCCAGATTTGCAACTTACTGATTCTCTCAAAAGATCCATACTGTTAAGAATCAAGAGCACCTTTATTAAAATACCAACAGCAAAAACAATTATAAAAATACTATAATTCTCCAAGCGTGGTGGCACACGCCTGTAATCCCAGCATTCGGGAGGCTGAGGCAAGAGGATCATTGCGAGTTCGAGACCAGCCTGGGCTACAAAGTGAGCTCAAGACCAGCCTAAACTTCGAGACCCTGTCTCAAAAAGACCCCCCCCCAAAAAACAAAACAAAACAAAAAACCCAACTGTAATCTGGTATTTTAGAATCCAGTTAAATTCACCTTTTCCCCTGTACCATGACTGGCACAACCAAGAGAAACTAGGTAATTCTGCATAAACATGGTATGTTTTTCAGTTTTATAATAAATCAAAAGACATTCAAGAAACTTGGGTAAAACACAAACATCTGTATCCTTGAACACACTCCAAAAGTTTTTAGATAACTGCCTTCAAAAACAAAATAACTGGCTGGGCGTGGTGATGCACACATGTAATCCCAGCATTGGGAATCTGAGGCAAGGGGATCACTGTGAATTCGAGACCAGCCTGGGCTACACAGTGAGTTCAAAGCCACCTGAACTACATAGTACCCTGCCTCAAAAAAACAAAACAAAACAAAACAAAAACTTACCTTTCTCTTGAAGCTGAACCAGAAACAACTTCTTATGTTCCTTTGGCTTTGTAATATGTGCAGGAATATATGGATACTAAAATAACAAATGAGAATAATTTGTAGTTTCCAAGATCTACCATTTTTTTTATAACTCAGTGCCTATATCAAATGCTCCCGTATCTAACACAAAGCTCAACTATAAACCCTTCTGAGACCAAGTTCCTCATATCCTAAATATGATTTCAACATGTATCCCAGGGCTTCATTTATTTCTTTATACATTTATTTCCCAGTATAGTGCAAACTGCTGGTAATGTACTACTTTCTAGTTTTCCCTTTACCGGACCCAAATACCTAAAAGATGTACTAATAAATGCTTTCACACATATTTGATTTTAATTATAGTGTGTTTGATAAAAACGTGTTGCTGCTCTTAAATATAATTACTAAGTTAAACGCTCTAGAACCCTGATGTGGACATGTTTACCATACTAAAAGTATAAGTGCAGCCTGTAAAGCATCTGACAAGCTCTTGGTCCCTTTGCCCCACCCGCCCACCCCGCACACGCTTCGGAAACCCCCAATGATCTAAGTGGAGTTCTGCCATCTTGGGAGAATATAACTGCTTCGTAAAATTAAAAAATTATAGAGAATTTAAAGGGATGGAGACAATTACAGAGGGAAACTGCTAGCTGAGAATGAATAATTTTGACAGAGACAAACGAGATTTTGTTTGGCCCTTTAGTGATATGTTATAAAAATCTCTCACATATCTCCCCACAATATATTCAGAAATTGACTTTACTTTTGGAGTTGTATTGGAGGACAGTAGAGACAAAAGTACTGAAAATAAGTATGAGTGGGGAGTAGAATAAAAGCAGAAGCTAGCACTTTAGACAGGAACTTCTGCTAAAAGGCCAAGCACTTTACCCAAGTACTGAGCTAAGTAATGAAGCCAAAATTCACCTGCATCTGTTAACCTCTTATTTACTTATAACAGCCCATGTTATTTCCCACTGTTACCTACTGGCACCCAATCAGTGTTCAAGTCAGGATAATTACATACCAGAGTCATCCGTTAAGGTACTACGAACTGAGACAACTGTGCCAGGTTTTGGCAACTCCCCACACTATCATAAAAATGAAGAGCACCAGGACCAGAGAGACAAAGAGGTGTGAAGTGGCTTGAAAATCACGTGCTAAAAAAATCTGTTTTACAGACAACATGTTTTCCAATCATGACCAAACCCTATCTAATTTTCTTCTACTTGAAGTTACAAATGCCTTCTTTTTCTTTTTAAAACCAGTCCCAGTGTAAACCAACTGCACTACATGACAAGGTCAAGCGAGGGAGATGATGTTGACCCTTCTCCTACAGATACCTAACTAAAACTCTAGGAGGACTAAAACTCCAGCTCATGCCAGTCCTTAGGGGGATCAATCTAGTTTGAAACAGCTGTAATAAAGAGCAACAATATTATTTTTTAATTTTACTTCTGCTTCTCATCTCCCTCATCCTATACTCTTTTGCTTCCTATGAGCATCTCCCAAACTGTCTATACCAAAGTCTGTGTCAGATTCTTGATATTGACTGAAGTCTTCCGAAGAGGCTAAGGAGTGAACTCGTTCTTCTGAAAACTGGTAAGTAAATAAATAAAAGCATGTATTTGATTTTACAAATTACTACACACTTCAGGTTAACCAAGTAGTTGAAGAGAGAAGTTTTTCTATAAAAGGATCACAACCCTAGATCAAATATTACAAAAACACAACTAGATATACAATTCCTGACGGAAGTACACGTCGCCATCTGTGTAAGCCAGGTTCTACGGTGACCCCTAGTGAGCCTCACCTCCTGGCATTCACACCTTTTGGAGTCCACGCCCACCATGTACAAGGTATGACCAACAGGGAACAGCAGAAGTGATAGTCTGTCACTGCCAAGGCCAGGTTACAACGGATCACACTTCATACTTAGGTCTTTTCTGTCACTGTCTCCCTCTATGTCTGCCAAATTACATACTCTGGGTGAGCCAGTTGCCTTGCTGGGAGTTATTCTGAGGAAATGTTCTCATGACAAGAAACTGAGGGACATCTTGGTCAACAGCCAGCAGAAACTGAAGACTTCAGTCCAGTAGCCTGGAAGGGACTAAGAGCTCTGCTAAGAGACACATGTGAGGAAGGGACCAGACCCTAACCTCCGTACAGAGTTACGATGCAGGCCCAGCTGACCATTGACTTACTTCATGGAGAGCCTAAGCTAGAACCAACCAACAGGGTAGCTCCCAGATGCCCAACCCCAACAAACTGAGGTAAGATAAATATCTGTAGTTTTAAAATGTTAAATTTTTAAGTACAGTTAAGTATTCCTTAAAAGAAATGCTTGGAAATTAAAGCATTTCTTTTTTTTTTTTTTTTTTGTGGAAATGAAAGTATTTCCAACTTTCAAATTTTTCAGATTTTAGAATATTTGTTAGACATTACCAAGTTAAGCACATCTAATTAAAAAATCCAAAGTTCAAATATCCAAAACAGCCAGGCATATTGGCGCACACCTGTAATCCCAGCACTGGGGGAGGCTAAGCCAGGAGGGTCATTGTGAGTTCAAGGCCAGCCTTGGCTACAAAGTGAGTGCAAGACTAATCTGAACTGCATAGTGAGACCCTGTCTCAAAAAGGCAAAAGAAAAAAAAAAAAAAAAAATCCAAACTTTGTTGGTGGTACTGGGGATTGAATTCACAGCCTTACACATACTAGGCAGATAGTTTACTACTGAGCTATATCCCATTCTCCCATTTGTTACTCTATTTTGAGACAAAATCTTACTAAACTGTCCAGGTTGACTTCAAACTTGTAGTCTTCCTGCGTCAGCCCAACAAGTAGCTGAGATTCAGGCATGTGCCACCATGCCTGGCTATATCAGCCAGAGGATCCTAGATTTATGATGTCTGGATTAGGTATATTCAACCTGCTATACAGCAATAAATAATATAAATAAATAATATACTACCCATGACAAGTCTTGTTTGTACCCCACACACACCCTAACTCTGTTAATAAAACCTGAATCCAATCTCTTAAGCTAATTATCAATATATAGGACATACAAGACAAAGAGCTACATGTGCAGTGACAACAGGAGAATGTAATGAATGGTGGAAACACTGAAGACTTAAAACAGCCTTTCATTAACAACAGGAAAGAGGTAACCAACCTGTAGATCAGAAAGAGACTATCCTAATTCAAACAAATGTATTAAAAAAATCAGGATATGTGAAAACAGTAACTACAGAGAAAACGGAAGATGAAAAAGGGGATAGCTGGCCTGCAGATGTAAAAAAAGGACTATCTCAATGCAAATAGAAAACCAAAACTATAAATAATCAGAAAATGTGAAAAATGACTATATATTTAATGTTAGGAAATCATTTATTTTAGTATGATAATAGTAGAATGTTGTTATATTTAAAATGGAAATGGGGAGGGAACGGGAAGAGAGTAGATGATCAAAATTCACTGTGTGTATGTGATAAGCCCCCAAACTGAATGTAATCACATATAGCAAACATATACAAAATTCTTACTAAAATATTTTAAATTGATTTTTTTTCAGTGCCAGGGACTAAACCCAGGCCTTGAGCATTTTAATCAAATGCCCTACCACTGAGCTATACCTCAGTCCTGAAATATTTACAATGAAAATGGTGTCTAGGACTTGCTTCAAACTAATCTAAGGTCAGGGCTGGATGAATGGAGTACTATGCAGCAGGGAGCTGATGAAATATGCTTGACCATGAGTTGCTAACTATATAGTTGGATGACAGATTACTGGATTCATTTATTCTCTACTTTCACATATTTTTGAAATCTTCCCTTAACAGGAAAAAAATGTTCGGGTTTATAACTCTATCTACATTAAGGAGGGGAGAAGGAAATTTCAAACAACGTCTATGTTTGGAGAGTCTCTATTTTTAAAAGCATTTTAAATAAACTTTATTTGATCATTTTTTTAAGTCAAGAATTAAATCAATTGTTTGCCCAAATGCCCAGAAAACATAATTGACACTAACCTGAGGAGGCTCAAAATTTGGCCTCCACCAGTTACCAATGCAGTCATCGATAACCCAGTCTTGCAGGACTCCATCCTGGCGACCCAGTATCTGTCGAAAGAATTAACACAGGTTAGGCTGGAGATACAGCTCAGCAGCACAGTGCCTGCGTGGCAAGTGCAAGGTCCTGAGTTCAATTCCTGGTACAAAAAAAAAAGGGGCGGCTGGGGATTTAGCTCAGCGGCACAGCACCTGTCTGGCAAGCGCAAGGTCCTGAGTTCAATTCCCGATACCGGAAAAAAACAAAAAAAGCATTAACATAGGTTGTGATCTAAACATTTATACTTATGAATACTCTTCTTTCCTGGGTCCACAGCGTGGCTGGCAGAAGGCAACAACAAGCAACGAGGCAGACAGCCTGCAAGGAATAAAAGGGAGTGCTACTACTGCTACTGCTTGCTTCCTTGCTGCTCTGCTGTCTCCTGCCTGCCCTGCCATGGACTATTTCTCCTCTGTGACGCCTCTCTGCAATGCCACCTTGGCTTGGAGCCAGCTGACTAGGGACTGAAATCTCTACAAACTAAAAGGTAAAATAAACCTTTCCTCTTAACTTGTGGGTATTAGGTATGTCTCAATGACAAGAAAAGTAACGAAGTAGGTTATGATGTGCCCAACTGCTGTTCAGCTTCTCTGATTTTTTTCCTGTGATTGTCTCATTGTGTACTCTCTCAGTCCTACTAGAGCTTTATCTTCTTTCTTTCTTTCTTTTTTTTTTTTTGAGATAGGATCTTACTATACAGTTCAAGCTGGCCTTGAACTCACTATGTAGCCCAGGTTGGCCTCAAACTCTTGGTGATCCTCCTGTCTCACCCTTCCAAATACTGGGACTACATGCATGTGCCACCATACCCAGTGGATATTTATCTATCTTTTCTTTTTCTTGAGACAGGGTCTCATTATATAGTTTAGGCTGACCTAAATCTCACTATCGAGCCCAGGATGGCCTCAAACTTGTGGTTATCCTCCTGCCTCAGCCTCCAAAATGTTGGGATTACAGGCATGCACCACCACACCTGACTGGAGTTTTGTCTTTTTAAAGATACCCTCTCCCTGCCTTTCTGGTGGGTCTTCAGAAGAATCAGAGTTAAGCAGATGGGTTCAACCTACCACCTATGAACATTACACCATATGTAAGAATCACAATCACTCAAAAACAAACTAGGAAAACAAACCAATTGATCAATAGTGGAAGAATTACAGGTGATTTTAGTTCTTTGTTTTTCTGTGTGCCACGATTTTTGTAGATGGTATTATTAGTTTTGCAATTAAGGGAGAGACTAAATGTTAAAAACTAAAAATATTTAATGAAAACACTAGCATCTCAAAAGCCTCCAGTATCTAGGTATTTAGTTCCAATTCTTAAGGGGCAGACACCAGAATGATTTTTTAAAAGTAGTACAATCTGAGCATAACCTATAAAATATGTACATAAATGAAAACAAACATTAAGAAATCTTTCTCTTACTCAATTCTAGAGGCCCACTTTTAACGAAACTGAAAGGATTCAAATCTCCAGTTCTACTACACACTAGTTGTTATAACAGCAAGTTATTCATGTCCCAGTTTCCTTATCCATAAAACAGGATTCATAATAATACTTACTTCCCAGAACTACTATGATGATTAATATTACTGCATGTAAATAACTTAGAACAGTGTCTAGCACAGTACTACTACATGTTGGATTTTTATTTACCATTATTGTTACATCAACATTTGCATTTTTAAAATGTTAAGACAAATTAAGTGTAAATTTAACTTGTAGAAAATAAACATTATAATAATGCTTGGGTTTCAGTTGTACTTACTGAAAACAAAATATACAAAATAAATTTATCCTTTTCATAAGACATAACAAAAGCTGGTGGCATTCAGATGGGCAATAAAACTGTCCAAATGACTAAACAGAAAAATACCTCTGTCATTAAGCGTTTTAGTCCTTCAACTTCATCTTCTCCTGGGTTAAGTTCACCACCAGGTCTGTGTAAAGGTTAAGAATTTCAGCTTTCAACTTAATACAATTGAGGGATAACAAGAAGAACACATTAATACTTTTATCAAGCAACTAAATAAGACATATTTCACTGTATGATAAGGTACTCAAAACTAACAAATATCAATGGCAGAGGAGAGAATATGCTAGAAAGTTAACCAAACTAACAGTATACAACCTTAGTTTTAAACAGAAAAAATATGTAAAACAGCATATACACATACATAGTTGCTGGCCACCAATCCATCCCAATCTCCTCTCTGAACAGACAACATTCTTTAGGTCTAAAGAATAAGACATTTTTCAAGAATTTCAACCTAAATTTTGGAGATCTTTTTTGTGCTATAATCAAACAGTTGTAGACCAACTATATAATAAAAGTTTTATGAGTTCACAAGATAGAACTAAACTGTACATCATCCTAAGGAAGCAATATGATCAGCTGCTCTTAGTAATGCTATCATGATACTTTTTCCTACCAAGCTCAATCATTAACATCAACAATATACGGATACATGGAGATTTCTAGTTAGGAACGTAAATAGCACTAAAGAAAATACCAGTAATTTTTTCTTTCTAAAGACTCCATTAACAGCAATGTTTGTTGAAATAAACGACTGAGGGCTAAAATTGGATTACAAAGCTGCATAAATCTTATTAAAAGTTACCCATTAAATGTGAATTTCTAACAACACTTACAATTTGAAGAAAGTTGTTCCCAGCTGTAGGAGTAACACATGGGGAAGCCGGTGCTCATGTACAATCAGAACCCCTTCTACTGTCCTCCTCATTCCAATTTTATCAAATTCCTCCCGCATGCGCTGAAATCTGGCTGCAACAGAGCTGTCCTTTTCATAGAGGGGCTCTTTTGTTCCAAAAGTGTAGTTGGTAAGAGGGTACCTGTAATCCAAAAAATATCTAGCATGAGAACTGAAGACCATAATGTACTATAACAGATAGCAACCACAAAGAAAGCAACCGTGGTCAGATGTGTATATATCTCACTATATTGTCCTCAGAAACAAAGGATTTGTCCCAAGTTATCTGATTAGCTAATGAAATAGCAGTGATCAGAATCTTCTTTGGACTCTATAACCTGAGCTTCCACATGATCAAAAGACTACCCTTGCCAGGTGTATTGGCTTTCACCTGTAATCCTAGCCCTATGGGAGGCTGAGGCAGGAGGATCACAAATTTGAGCCAGCTTTTCAAGCATAGATAATACTACCTTAAGGCCCTTAAATGCTTAGAGAGGTGGTTATTTAGAAATTAGTAATCCTCTGGTTTTAGATCATGGCTCTTATAGCAACAATTACCAACCTGGTTCCTCTGACTACTAGTCTAATCATAAATTCTAATACTTATGAGTGTTAATGGCCAATCTCTTTTCCAAATGCTGGGCCACCACTACCCATCAACATCTTTCAAATATTTTATCTATGGTAACTTCCCTCAGATTTTTCTAGCATCACAACCTTTTCCTTTTCAGATTAATTTTTCTATATTTTCTTTCCAACCTAAAGCTAGTAAGAAGCCTTTCTTGCCTTTTGCATTCATTCTATCCGGCATCCTTATTCTTCCCTTCTAATGTGAATTTCTACCCACTAATCTGAATATCCACTTCCTTTACCAAAAACTCAAAATACATCTTATACTACCAGACAGTTTTCATCTTACCAAAGATCAAATTTTTCCTTAAAGATACTATAGCATATCTATATTAAAGCATATATATCATCTTATAACTCTATGATTATGTATCTGCCAGTAAGAATGTTTCTGTCACATGTGATTAATCACAATGTATTTATCAAAAGCCACTGATACTATAGTTAAGTGGGGCGTGGTGGTGCATGCCTGTAATCCCAGCACTGGGGAGCCTGAGGCATGAGGATCCTTGAGTTGAGGCCAGCCTGGGCTAATACTGAGTGTAAGGCCAGCTTGGACTATAGATTGAGACCCTGTCTCAAAAAACAAAAAAAAAGAGAGCGGTGTTATAGTTAACTACACATCTATTCTATTCAGCTACTGCTGAAAAGAGAAATCAAGGTTGCTAAAACAACAAAAAAATTACTTTAATTCCAGAAAAGAAATTCTAGGCATAAAAAAGCTCTTAAATAATTAGAATACATTGTTTCCAGGATGCCTTAAGGATTATAAAGAATTTCTCCAGCATATCTAAAGCTAAATCTAACACTCCAGCCCTGACAAATTTTTAAAAATGCTTCCCATGTATTAAAAATTTAGTTCTCAAACCTGAATTAGAAAGAATTAAGGTTACACAACACATCTCCATTGCAAAAGCCAGCTCCCACGTCAGTAAACCCAGATTATCTATTATCAAACCGTGTGCCTCACAAAGCAAGGCCTACATCTTACCTCCTCCCCACTGTATACTCAACATTATGCACAATGCCTGGTACAAATAGGCATTCATGCAGTATTTTCTAAACAGAAAGATATTGAGGGAGATTTATTTTCAATTTAACTAATTACTACTCACCAGTACTGATCAACTTAAATTCACAGTAATTATTTCTCAATACTACATTCAAGGAAAGTACTATAAATCAGTGCATAACTTTATTTTATTTATTTATTTATTTATTTTAGTGCATAATTTAATGTAGCAAAGTAAAACATTTTTCTGAAAGCACAACTATTTCACCATTTTTTCATAATGATGCTAATCATTGATGAACCAGTAATCAAGACAAAAAAGAAAAAAGCATGTACAAAATTGTGATTCTAGTTCCGATCATCACTGACTGTAACCCAGAAATTGTGCTTTCACGGTTAAAAAAAATGGCCTTTCCCATTTCATGGGAATCTTATGAGGGTATTTTAAAAAGTAACATGAAACTAAAGTGCTACTATAAGTTAACAAAAAGTTACACAAATTAATTTTATACACACAACTATCAACTAATTTCGGATTTTATAAAACCTAGCACTTGGGCTGGGGATATAGCTCAGTGGCATAAGCGCCTGCTTGGCAAGCCCAAGGACGTGAGTTCGATCCCCGGTACCGCAAAAAAAA
>NW_004955433.1:14233140-14334315 GCF_000276665.1 Chinchilla lanigera
AACAACAAAAAAAAAAAACCCTAGCACTTTATTACCTAGAGTTCCAAGCCAGCACGTGTTTTGCAAAAGAAAAAAAAAAATTTCAAAAACACAATAATAAATATCTTTTCAACTTCAATCCGCTTTTGATCTTGAGGGTGAAAGTTCATCCATACTACATTGCCTCCCATACTCAAAAATGACAGAAAGAAGATATCGACAATTTCTTGAGGAAGATACAGTTCAAATACCAATTCCTTGCTACAGGGAAATTACTTTTGAGAGTGACTTTGAAATGCAATGGTTTGCAGCCAGGCATGATGATGCAGGCCTATAATCCCAGCACTTCGTAGGCTGAGGCAAGAGGATCACCACCTGCGGCCTGCCGAACTACACAAGGGAGAGCCTGTCTCTGCCCGCCACCCCAAGAAAAAAGCAAAGCATAGGTTTGCTTAAAGAAAAAGGTGTATTGAAAACAAAACACAGGCAGCACCCTGCTCCCCTTCAGGGTCTGCATGACCACCACCACGCCAATCCATGCTGCCAAGAGGATCTACCGGGGGCCGGGATGCCCTCGCGGAGGTAGATGAAGCATGTACACGCACACGGCGGCCCACAAGCCCTGAGCAGATGAACAAAACACGGGGTGTGCATAAAGCGAGCTACTGCTAGGCAACCCTTAAAGGCAAAAAACTAGACCTCCAAAGCTTATTATTACATGAAAGTATAAAGTGCTAAAATGATAGTTATACCATTCATTTCAGATAAAAACATATAAAGCAATACCATACAGCTGATGTGAAAGCTTCAATAGTGAATGGGATTTAAAACATACACGCACACACACATTTAAGGGTACATTCAAAACAAGCTTCGGCATTACCCATAACGATTGAATACAGAACGGGAAACACGTTTCATTTCAAAAAGGAGAACCTCTCCTAAGCGGGCTCTAAATCCTCGGCGCGCAGGCGTTCGCGCAGCAGGGAGGCGCGCCGGAAGGACCGGCGCCCGGTGCAGACGTTCACTGGGGGAGGGCGCCCGCTAAGGCCGCGCCACACTTACAGGTTGATGGTGCGCTCCAAGGTGAGGGGCTTGGTCTGCTGGATGTACTTGTTGCCGAACTGGTTGACTCCCCGCGGCCAGCCCGTCTGCGAGCGATTGGGCGGCACCACAGACATGCTGGCGAGTTTGGACCCTGGAAGCGAGCAGAAAGCCGGAGGCAGGGGAGACTTTCCCCGTTCGCGCAGCGGTTATCTGCGACCCGCTCAGCAATTGCCGCCCGCCATTAACAAAAAAGCGCTAGAGGAGCCCTACGTACGCCGGAAGTGAATCTGGACTCTCCGGCAGCAGGAAGTAGGGAGGCGGAGGCTTTCTAGTGGAACACCTTTAGACCAATCGCTGGTGGTAGAACCTTAGTATCTGACACTCCCATTGGTAAGCTGGTAGAGGTTCCGCCTCCTCGTAGTTTGCTGCCTTTTATTGGGTGACACTAGGGAAGACGAGATAGGCGGCATTCTGGGAACGGTAGTTTCCCAGGGGAGCATAGCCTCTCGATTGGCGTGGCGTGGTTCTATACCTTGAGATATGAATGGGAAGCGGCCCGCGGAGCCTGGCCCGGCTAGAGTGGGCAAGAGAGGAAAGAAGGAGGTGATGGCGGAGTTTTCGGACGCTGTCAGGGAGAAAACCTTGAGAAAGCAAGTAGCCGAGGCCTGGATTCACGGGACGCCGTTCAGTCATGGTAACCGGGTGCTGTGCGGGAGGAACGTTGCGCAGGGACGTGAACGGCCCCCAAGAGCCCCCGGACGCGAGCCCAGCCCTGGGCGGCGGGGCCGCAGGGGAGATGCGCGGAGGCTTTGCCGCCTCCCACCCCTCTGCCGCGCCTTTCCTTCACATTAGGTTTGAATTGGAAAATCTGGAAGAAAAAGTGCAGGCCATCGAGTATCGGGAAGTTGAGGGCATAAAAATTACCCTTTGAACCCTGTAATCGGAGGTCCCTGAGTTAAAATCTTCACCGATTGTGTATCGTTGGCAATGATTTTTAACTTTAGGATAATTAATGGTATTTCCCTCAGAAAGCTGTTGGATGGGATTAACAGGCTCATGCATGTGGGCGTCAAGGAACGCTTCTCTGAATCAGGAAAAGTAAACATTTAGACAGATATTTGAGAGCCTCAGGTGATTTTTCCGCGAGGCTAATGCTCGGTTGTCCCATGATGATTTAGCCAGAGCTTTTGTTGTGAGCTGCCATAGGGCAAGCGCTTGAACTTACTCGTTTTGACGTACCTGTAGCTCCACTGCATGACTCAACGCGTGGTGACCTAGGTAAGGAACGCTTGTCAGAGGATTCCCCGCCTCAGCTTCCAGTTATCACCTTATAGGATAAGAACTCTGCTCGATGTGTTATGCATTTCCTTCCAAAGTTCACGCCCTTTTTTCCCCCAGTTGTTAAGTGCCTTTGAAGAGCCAAATTCTGGATGCTCTGGATGCAGAGCTTAGTGTTTAAAGTGCAAGCTCTGAACACTCCAAGACTTAATTTCCTCATCTGTAAGATGGGGACAGAATATGGTAATACCTACCCCAGAATTGTCCAGATGTCTAAATAAGATGTAAAGTACCACTAAGCCAGCCATCTGATTGTGTTAGAGAAATAGTAGTCTAACCTGCAAGAGGTAATGGATACAATGTTGGAATAAATCGAGGAATTAGAAGGTCTTATGCCGACCATAACTTGGAAAAAGAAAAAGTAGATTGAAGAGAAATTGCCAGCCAGTATTGTTACTCTCTTTTAATTTGTTCTTATTTTAGGGGGGGTGAATTAAGAATCTAATATACATTTAGTTCAATAATGATTACACTGAAAAACTAAGAAGAACAAGAATTTTTATTTTTTTTTTTTTCTTGTCTTTTTGAGACAGGGTCTCGCTATGCAGTTCAGGCCGACATTGAGCTCACTTTGTAGGCCAGGCTGGTCTTGAACTCACAACGATCCTCCTCCCTCAGCCTCCTGAGTGCTGGGATTACAGGCATGTGCCACCACGCCCAGCTATTTACTTTTTTTGTTTTGTTTTTTGAGGTAAGGTCTTGCTGTGTAGTGAAGGCTGGCCTTGAACTCAATTACATAGCCCAAACTGGCCTTGAACTCAATTATGTAGCCCAGACTGGCCTCAAACTCATGGTGATCCTCCTGCCTCAGCCACCTGAGTGCAGGGATTACAGGCATGCCCCACAACCCCCAGCTAAGAACTTTGATTTAGTAACATCATCTTTACTCATTTTAAAAACTAGTGTTTTAGGGCCCAGGATATAGCTCACAGCACCGCACCTGCTTGGCAGACGCAAGGGCCTGAGTTCCATTTCCAGTACTGCCCCCTCAAAAAAAACCTAGTATTTTAAGCACACTGAATCTGAAAGGTAGCATGGTAAGTAAAGAAAGAGCAGAACTTATAATTCTTGTCCAAATCTTAGACTTTGGGTATTAAGTTCTCAAAATTCAGTACCATCTCCTTTTATGTTCTCTCTGCTGTTACTTGGTGGTCAAAAATACAAAAGGGCAGAGAGCCATAGATAATGTTTTCCTTCCAACAGAAGCCATTGTCATGGACATGGACCCATTTCTTCACTGCGTGATCCCAAACTTCATCCAAAGCCAAGACTTCTTGGAAGGGCTTCACAAGGAACTTCTGAACTTGGACTTCCATGAGAAGTATAATGATTTATATAAGTTTCAGCAGGTATTTATTCCTCTGTCATTCTAGTTTTTCTACCTCAGAAAAATTTTTTTAAATTTTATTTTAAAGAGGAAAAGAAATTCAAAATAAGATAATAGGAGACTAACAATGGTTAATACACTGAGGATTGTTATCTTAAAATTAGTTACTTAGAGTACAAGATTTAGGCATTTAATTATCCAAACAATATTAGCACAAACCTTTCTTTTCAATGAACTAAGAAAAAGTAGTATAACTATGTTAATATCTTGTATATATATATATATATGTATTTTTTTTCTCTTCCCTGCTAGTCTGCTTTCCCCCATCCCCGTTTCTCTTTCCTTTTAAACAGTTTTGTCATCCTATAATATCTATTGTATATTTTGGATCTTACTTACTCTTTTAGCTTTCATACTAGGGAGACAAAACGATGTTTACAGATGTGAGTTTGATTTATTTCACTTATGAGTATAGTCTCAAGTTGCATCCATTTACCTATAAAAGTCTCAAGTTTATCCTTATTTATGGTTGAGTAATACTCCATTGTACAAAAAGACCACATCATTTTTATCCATTCCTCAATAGATGGGCATTTGTGTTGTTTCCAAGATCTAGCTATGCCAAATTGTGCTGCTATAAACACAGGTGCATTATATTGCTATGGTATGGTGTTTTTAATTATTCTGGGAAGATACTCAGGAGGAGAATAGCTGGATCAAATTGGGACTTCTAATCCTAGTTTTTTGACTAGGAATCTCCACACTGATTTCCACAATGGTTGCATCAGTCTACACTCTCACCAGCAGTGGAGAACAGTTCCTTTTCCCTGCAGCCCCTCCACCATTTGTTATTGGTTGATTTCTTGATAACAGCCATTCTTTCTGGGGTGAGATGGAATCTCAATGTTGTTTTAATTTGCATCTCTCAAATAACCAGTGATGTTGAACATTTTTTCATATATTTATTTGCTGTGTGTATTTCTTCATCTGAGAAGTGTGTATTCATCTTAGATGCCCATTTTTGGATTGGGTCTTCAAATTTGGGAGGTCTGATTTTTTTGAGTTCTTTGTATGTTCTCAGTGGTAATCCTTTATCTGGGGAACAGCTAGCAAACATTTTTTCCACATTGTGGGTTGTCTCTTCACTCTTTTGGTGGTTTCTCTTGCCATGCAGAAGCTGTTTAATAAGATGAGTTCCCAGCTGTTCATTCTTTGTGATAGTTCCTATGTGATCAGGGTTTTATTCACAAAGTCTTTTCCTATACCAGTGTCTTCAGGTTTTACATATTCTATCTTCCAGCAGATTTAATATTTCTGTTTTAATAGTTAGATCTTTGATCCATTTCAAATTTAGTTTAATGCACAGTGAAAGAATTTGGGCATATTGCTTCCCTTTCAGTTTCATTAAAGTGTTTCAGAGTAGTGATATTAAGTCTTCTCTAAATTTCTTGTAGAATTCAGCAGTGAATCCTTCAGGGCCTGGGCTTTTCTTTGGTAGTAGGTGTTTAATTACACCTTTCGATTTCATTGATTGATACTAGTTTATTTAGAATTAGATTGCACATGCCAAAGATTATAACGGATATGTATTAACTTATCCTTCTCATGTTATTTTCCTGTTGTTGGCCTCCCCACTGCACATTTAGCTGTTTGCCTTACCTGGTGAATTCCTTTGGTTGGGGACTATGCAGTTGTAGTCCTTGTTATCTCTTTCTAGAATGTCCTTCAAAGCGTTTTGGAGTGTTGGTTTCATGATCATAAATTTCCTCAGATGTTTTTTGTCATGGAAGCATCTTATTTCTCCCATCAGTTTTGAAAGATAGTTTTGTGTGGTACATCAATCAGGGTTGAAGATTGTTTTCCTTTAGAGCTTAAAATACTTTGCTCCAAGCTCTCCTTGACTTGAGGGCTTGTGCTGAAAAGTCAGCTGTGATTCTGATGGGCTTTCCTTTATATGTGATTTGTTTCTTTTCCCTAACAGCTTTTAAGATGCTTTTCTTGTATTGAATTTCTGGAATCTTGACTATGATATGACTGGCTGCAGACTTTTTTGATTGTTGCTAATTGGAGTTCTATATGTCTCACTTAAGTGTATCTCAAATTCTTTTTCCATACTAGGGAAGTTTTCTGCCATGACATCTGTGAACTGTTTTTTTTATATCATTTGTGCTACCTCCTGCTTTTTCATTGACTCCAGTCAGTCTTAAGTTACTCTTCTTTGCCTCATCTAACAGCTGCTGTATTGATTTTTCATGGTCCCTTGCTATTTTTAAGAAATCTTTCTTTTCAGGATGGCTAACTGCAAGCCTGTCTTCTATATGTGAGATCCTATACTTGCATTGGCTTTTTCTACTGTGGATACTTTCAGTGGAATTTTTATTCTCCTGGATATGTGCTTGAATCTGCATTATGGATTCCCTTCCTTTCCTATGCTGAGCATTCATGGCTTCCATAATTTTCTTAAGCTCATCTTCTTTTCTTTAATCTATATCTGCTTAGAGTACTAAGCTTAGTTTTCATTATGAATACCATCTCTGCAGTTATCTGAGAAATTATTTCCAATTTGATTTTTTTTCTAGAACCTCATTCAATTGCTTTGTGTTACCACTTCAGAGAGGCCAGGTGGGTGGCTTTCAGATTGTCCCCTGGGTTTCCATTTGGTTAACTAGATGTCTGGGGTTGAATCTTGTTTAAGTGTCTTCTTATTTTTGTTTCTTTCCTTTCTTTTTTTTTTTTTTTTTTTAGTTTCATTCCTGGGGTGATGCTTATAAATTGCTATGGTGGGTTGCTTTATTGCTAGTATTTAGAACCCTTAGGAAATGACTACTTTTCTGTGGTATCTTACAGGTGTAGCTGGTTTTTGGGTTTTGAGTCTATTGTAAGACCCTACCTCTTCAGTTTGTTTGGGATGAGAAGTTGCTGGCTATTTGGCCCAGCCCCTGGTTCTTTGGCACTGTTCCCCAGTATTTTCTATGACCGTTAGTCAATCTCAGTCTTGGAATACCAGAAAAAATACCTGTTTAGAACAAGTATGTCACTTTTGGCTAAGGTGGTACCATCAGCAATAACAATGGCACTAAACACAGCCTAGAAAATGACAAACTGAGGTAATCATTAATTTGCCACCTTTAACTGTATGAACTAGATTTGTGGTTATATGAAAAAATCTAAAACCAGAAAATTATATACAGTATATAAGTCCTTAATATGTCAATGTTGCCCTCAAGGGTTAAAATTTAAAAGGGGTTAGAGAGAAAATAGAGAAGTAGAAGAAGAGGAAGAGATTAGAAGTAAGGTTCAGGGACAAAGGGGGATCTTGCTGACTTGGGAAACTAATGCAGGAGACCACAAAAAGATAAAAAGAAGAACAGAACAGAATAAGAACCACAAAGAGGATAAAAACCATGTTCATTCTCATAAAAACAAGATCAAACAGTGAAGGAGAAAAGAAAAAACAAAACAAAACCAAAAGCACAACAACAAAAAAACGAGAGAGAGAGAGAAGTTCACGTTCACATTTGTCTCTGCTGTCACTGGTACACAACATGTGGAGACAGAGTCCAGATCCATGTTGATTTATTCCAGGAAGCTACCAGTAGCTTTTTGGTGGGGCAGTGGATAATCTCAGCGAGCCTGCACCTTTTAGTGAAGACCAGACTCATTTCACTGGTAGCTGTCAGTGCATCTTCACCGGGTCTGAGCCCACCTGGGAGCCACTACATGGAGCCAGCAGCCAACCTGAGTTATGTGCGTGGCCAGCCCCGCTCCAAGATAGCTCCCAGCCAATCACTCTCACTTGTGGAATGACTGAGCCCTCAGCATTCACCACCAGCTAATGCAGTCCTTCACATCCATTGCTGCCCTCCACTGCCATATCTGTCTGTGGAGGCCTCTGGGATTGCCAGCAGACACTATGTGTCCACAGGTTTGAATCTCCTCTCGCACAGTGAGTCCTGTCTCAGGGAGAAGGTGCTGCCACCTACCTTCTTCTTCGTTGAAGTTTGTTTCTTTACTCTCTCATGGGCTTCAATTCACACTTCAGATCCTTCCTGGGCCCAGGAAACCCACTTCCTTCCTTCTTCCTCACGTTGGTATATTCCAGCATCTGGACAGCACCTCTCAGAGAGGCTCTTTCTCTGCTGCTTGCCACTCCACCATCTTGGTGCTCCTAGAAACTTATTTATCTATAAAATTATTCAATACCTTTAAGACTTGAGATTTTACAAAACAAGTGGATATTGCCCTAAGAAAAGATTGCTATGGGTATCTTAATTTTCTAATTTGATATTTTAAAAAATCATCTGTATAAGATGATTTTAATCATCTTTAATCATTGGCAATGAAAGTTAGATGATCCATTGCAGTCTTATGCAGCAATATAAAAATTATATGCAGACAGTAAGACTCATACTTCTACTTGTTAATTGAGCATTTCACTATGAAATGCCCAAGTCTAGGAGAACAAGGAAAGCAGAGAAGAGCTGGAATTGATTGCACAGCTGTTTCTCAACAAGCACATGTCATTAATAGAAAAGCAGTCCAGGCCTTCTCCCACAGTCACCTGCGTGTACAAACCCCACTTCCGTGCATAGCCATACAATAACTGCACAGGTGCTGGACAGATTCTAACTACATTCTAGATCATGTTTTGAATTTACTGATGGTCAGGGAGATCAAATATGAACAGTATTGATATGTGACATACACATCTTTGTTATTCTATAATAAAAAATCAAATTCAAAAATTTGAAAGAAAAAAAAGATGAAGTTTTAGATTGGATTTGCCATGGAATGGATCTCACCTTGATCTTCTAAAAAGCACGACTTCATTTAACAAGAGGTACACTGAGTGTTAACTGTGTGTTAGGTGCTTTAATTATTATAAGTGATTTTGACAGTTCCTGCTCTCTGACTTTTAAAAATCTAAAATAATAGGGGTGATATTGATGGTGACAAAGTTAAGTCAAGAAACACATTAAACCAGTAAGTATGCTACAAAGGAATGAAATAGGTTTTGAAAGAATGAAGAAGCTCATACATTGGAAGATTGTAACCATTTAAAGTTTTGAGTTCATGTCTTTAAGTGACTTGCTGTGTTGCAGTGTGTTTTGAATTGTAATGTATCCATCAGAGTTAAATCCGTTCTTTTTTTGGTGGACAATTTAATGTAGCTAAACAGCCTATCTTGTAATCAGGGCTAATTTTTCTACTCTTGGAAGATACAGCCCAGTCTCTAAAAATATAACTCACTGATTTCTCCAGTTTGGAGCTATCTTTTGGTACATGACATACATCAGTCTTGGAAAAATCCTTTAGAAATAAGGATTTTTTAGAAAAGTCTCAGTGACATCAGAGCTTAAAATTTCAGTATATAAAAATGAAGAATTATTTTGTTTTCGTTTCATTTTCCTTTTATCTGGGATAAGAGGATATCTGATACATTTCTCTTTTTCATTATTGATCATGTGGCCATCTGGCATTATCCTGCCCTACAATCTTGTCTTTGGACCTCAAGCAGACGATAGAATTAACCAGGCTAAATGCATGAATGATGAGACTTAATTCAGAAAATCGAATGACAATTAAACTTTAATTCATAGTCAGGTTGCTCAAGTTAATGAAAATCCACAGTTGTCTGCCTTTATAAGTATGTCCACTTTGATAACACTAGACCTCTTATTGATTTAGAGAGATATGCATCTCTGATTATTAAATTGAGATATCAGAGTGGTTTTTTTACTTGATGCAGTTTGACAAATGAAAGTATTTCATTGATTAAAATCAGTGAGAGGAAGAAGAATAAAAAGGGCCTTGGATAAAAGATGAGGCTGTTACTTTAAACCCACGTGGGCTCTGCTGTGAATAGTTTTTGTCCTGCTCACTGTTAGACAGGATCTCTCCACCCTAAGACAGTAGGTATAAAACCTCTTCTCAGTTTTCTGCCCCTTCAGACCTTACCTATATCCCCTTTCTTTGCTTTGGTATGAACTGAATAGTTGGGTCTCTGATATCTTCTGGCTGCCCTAACCAGGTAAACATTGTTGAGTATATACTATGCCATTCTAAAGAGCTTTATATTTATTCATTAAATCCTTATGGCAATCCCATGCAGGAAGTGCAATCATATTTCTGTTTTATTGACGGGGAAACTACGTCCGTTGTATTTTGGTTTTTTTATTTGTTTGTTTTCCTGGATCATTTCCTTAAATATACCAAAAACCAAAAGAAAAAACTGTTCTTTTCATCAGAAGGCAAAAAATGCCCTTGACCTAACTTTTTCCTTCAGCTTCCATCCTGTCCCTCTGTTTAATTCCCTCAACAGCAGCACGCCTTTTAAGAGTTGTCTGCTACTGCAAATTCCTCTCCTCTCTTTTCTCTGGTAAGCCCGCTATTATCAGGCTTTCACCTCTATCATTCCACTGAAGCTGTACTTGTCAAAATCACTCATAACCTCCACATTAATAGAACCATATTAGCCAGCAGTTTTCAGTCCATAACTTTCGAGCAGCATTTGACCTACTGTATCCTTCCCAGAGACAAATGTTTGTTTTCCTTTCAGAATACTATGGTCACTTGTTTTCCTTTCTACCTCATAGACCATTCCTTCTTAGTTTTCTTTGCTAGATCTTCCCCATATAACTGACTCCTGAATGACAAGAGTACTCTAGGGCTTAATCTTATGACTAAAATGTACACAGATTCCCATGGAGCCTCATGGCTTTGTGTCCTCTTGAATGTCCAGCATGAGTCTCACACCTAAGTCCAAAACTGACCTCCTGATCTCCTAATCTGTTCCACTTCCCCATGTCAGCTACTGGCAACTTTGCCATAGCTTAAGCCAAAAATGAGTCATCTTTGACTCCTCTTTCACCTCTCATATCCCTTCCATTGAGGAAATATTTGTCTCTGCCTTCAAAGTATGTCTGAGGGCGGGGATTTTAAAAAAACCTTACCACTTCCACTGCCAACAGTCAGCACCTGGTTCAGGCTGTTTGTCTCTCACCAGAATTAGTCTATCACTGTTAACCAATCTGGTCTGTTCACTTGCTTATACAGTAGCAGCCATTGTGTTAGTTTAAAATGTAAACAAACCCAAGAGAATTAAAAACACATGCTCGTATAAAAACTTGCCCACCGAATTTTTTTTTTTAAAGGAACTGATTCACAAATGTGCATAACATTTATAATAACCAAAAAGTAGAAAGAACCCAAATATCCCATCAGCTGATGAATTCATAAACACAATGTGGTATACCCATACAAGGGAGTCCTACTTGGCTATAGAAAGGAATCTGCTGCTGCAAGATGGATAAAATTTGAAAAAAATTTTACTAAGTAAAAGAAACTAGGCTACATATTATATGATTTCATTTATATATAACATCCAAAATAGGAAAATATATCTATATAGACGGCAGTTTACAGGTTACCAGAAGCTGAGCAATAACTTCTGATGGGTGCAGGATTTCATTTTGGAGTGTTAAGGATTTTTGTGGGGTTCTTTTGTTTTTTATTTTTATTTTTTTTTTCTTTTTGAGATAGAGTCTCGCTATGCAGTTTAATGCAGTTTATGCAGCTCACTTTGTAGCCCAGGCTGGTCCCAAACTCACAATGATCCTCATGCCTCAGGCTCCGGAGTGCTGGGATTACAGGCGTGCGCCACCACGCCCAGCCAAGATTTTTGGATTTAATGTTTGTAGACTTAGCTGTGCAGTCCCCCTGTGTGTCTGGAATAGGCTTTGCTTTACCTCACTGAAGTCGGCCCCTGATCCTCCTCTATAATCACAAACCACCCCCACACTCTCAGCACTCCCTCACTCCTCTTTCCCTGCAGGTTTTTTCCTTTACACCTAGCACCTTTATGCCAGTGATCTACTTTTATGTGTATTATTTCCCTCAACAAACATAAAATTCTCTATAATAAGTAGAGTATTTTCTCAGTGAGTAAGATACACAAAGACCAAGTAACTGGCCCAAGTCATATCTGCCAGATGGAAAGGCCATGTATCAAAGCTAGGAAGTGTGACTTCAGAGTCCAGTCTCTTACCCATTGTGCTTTGCTGCCAGAGCCTTCACTAGATTATTCTGCTCTTTGTGCCTAATATATAATAAAGAAATCCATGTTTTCTTTCTTTCATGATCAAGTCTGATGATTTAAAGAAGAGAAGAGAGCCTCATATCTCAGCTTTACGGTAAGCAAATAATTTGTTGGGTGTCAAATATGTGTTAGGTATAGTAGTAAATACTTCGAATGTATCTCACGTAGTGTTTGCTGATGTTATTATCCCATTCTGTACAGGAAGAAACAGACTGAGAAATTAACTAGCTTCTTCCAAGACTACCCAGCTAAAATTGAGGGAGCTTGGATATAAATCCAAGTTTGTCTGATTTTAAGGCCCAAATTCTTTTTTTTTTTTTGCCTTTTTGAGACAGAGTCTCACTATGCAGTTCAGGCTGGCCTTGAGTTTACTTTGTAGCCCAGGCTGGTCTCGAACTCGCAACGATCCTCCTGTTAGGGCCCAGATTCTTAAACGATAAAATGTTTGGCTTTGTTAGTGATCAAGGAAACACAAAGGAACAATGGAGATACCATTTGTCACACTGCTAGGTAGGGAAATATTGGAGGAAAAAAACAGTATAAAATTCCTTTATACTGTACACTGCTGCAGCCTTTTATAGAGGATGGTTTGGAAAGATGTGTCAGGATCCTTAAAAGTATGTGTATCTTTTTTAGAAAATAATTCTACTTACAAAAACTTATCTTAACAAAATAATTAATGATATCCTCAAAGATTCCATGAGATTGTTGTAATGTTCATATGGACCAAAATTATATACAAATTTAGATGGCCACCTATGGAGATATATATATAGATAATGGTATAAAACATAAAGTGGAAACTATATAGCCATTAAAAATGCATGAATTTAAATCTTGAATTTGGTAGTTATATTCTTCTTTCATTAATTCAAAGATACTGGTTCTTTTTTTTACATTTCAGTATCTGTGTGAGCCAGTGTCTCACACAGTCACTGTTTTGTCCTAACTTAATTGATAGCATTTTGTTCTTAGGCACACACAAAGTAATAACTTTTACAATCAAAGCCTTCTTAAATCATTGAAATACACTTTTATTGAGAAAAAAGTTAAGATAGTTGACCCACATGATATGTTCCTAGTTAAGAACATGTCACATAACACATTAAGAAATTAGATGTAGTTCATGCTACTAGTAAAGAATTAAATTAGTTAAGAACATATCTAAACATTAAACTAGTTAAGAACATATCACATAACACATTAAGAAATTAGATGTAGTTCATGCTACTAGTAAAGAATTAAATTAGTTAAGAAAAAAGATGCACATATATTGGGCTATCTATGTACGTAGTAAAATACTTGGAACATGGAATGTTTGACTAGTAGGATTACAGGTTTGTTTGTTTTTTCTAAGAGTTTCTTTTTACATCTGTTGGATTTTTTTTTCCCAGTTTTTCAATGATAAACACATGTTGCTCTATAATAGCTGTTTTTCATCTATTTTATAGGAGTTGGTTTTTGTTTTTAGATTCTTTTTTAACTCTGAGATTTTTTTTTTTTTTTTTTTTTTTTTTTTTTTTTTGGTTTTTCTGCGGTACCAGGAACCGAACTCACGACCTTGCACTTGCCAGGCAGGCGCTTTTGCCGCTGAGCTAAATCCCCAGCCCCAACTCTGAGATTTTAATATGTGCTGGAAGCCCACACAGGTTGTTATTTCTTCTATATCCTGAAGTATTGCTTATATGTTGATTGTAACACATAATATTTCAAATTTATTTAGACTTTTTTCCCATCAAAGAGAGGCAGTCTCACTTTAAGGCATTATCTTTTTAGTTCACAGCAGCCTCTGATAATCATTTCATCTGGGACCGAGTTACATTCCATATCCACAGGCTCACAGCCAGATAAGTGTGCTAGCCAGAATTCCTTGGTCACTACAGAAAGCCAGTCTTTGTGTTTTTATCTCCCATTTGGGTTCCCATGAGAATTCTCTCATGAATGAAATTAAAAAGTGGTAATGATGTCAGAAAATAAGCCTGTTCCTGGCACATTCATAGTAAGGATAGAAGACTCTTTTATAGAATAAATTTTGGGGGTTTATGCTACTAGTAAAAGGGTTTGATGGTATTAGTTGCTTAAAATACAAACACTTTGCAGAAATGTTTTATCACCTACATTGTCTGGAACAGCCTGCTATCTTGGTCCATTCTAAGTAACTTTTTTCTTTTTTTTTCTTTTTGGTACTGGGAATCAATTCAGGACCTTGTGCTTGCCAGGCAGGCACTATGCCGTTGAGCTATGTCCCTGGCCCCATTCTAAATAACTTGTAGCTCTGCCTTTAAAAGTTACAGAACATTTCTGGTTGCACTAACCAAGCATAGTATTTTATGGTATATTTTGAGTGGTATATCAAAAAGTGTTTGATAATGAAACCTTACAGATCTATGTGGAGAGCTAATACTTAGTTATGAACACCAAAGTTGCATTTTGGGGGAATTTCAGTTATATATTTTTGGACCAGGATGATCAAAAAATACTAATCAAATATCTTTATGTACATGATTTAAATTAATATAAATCCTTTAAAATTTTTATAATTCCTGAAAGTTAACTTAATTTCAAAGTTCTTTGGCTGAGTGAGCTATGAATTGTGTTAAAGAGATTTCTACACAGAGAGTCAGTTTAGCTAGTAAATGGAAATGTTCACCATCTTTTTCTTGGTATCTCATTAGCACCAGAACTTCTGTGAAGGATTTTACTGATCACTGTGTAGTTTGGTACTCATTGTTTCTGCAGTTTAGTCTTTGTGACCTTCGGCAACAGTATCACCTAAGTGTTCCTTGAATGGTGGCACTAAGTGAGTGCTTCTGATATTGCAGTTTATAATAGGAAATATGTTTGGTCTTAGTCCTCATTCCTGGCACCAAGCTCTTAAAACCTTGGGAACATAAGATCAGTAAAGGTAAATGAAGCATCTTTTGTTAAAACAAACCCTTTTTGACTCCACCTGAGTTTATATTAATGAGATGATTTTGGAAAGCCCTAAAGATTTGAGATGTGGGGCTGGTATCCAGGGATGCTAACCATATGATTAGAGGGTTAGAACATTCAGCCCCACTACTACAATCTTTGAAGGAAGAGAGGTACTGGCAGTTGATAGGGCTAATCACCAATGGTAGTGAGTGGTTTGTTTTAATCAGTCGTGCCTGCATAATGAAGCCTCCATAAAAATCCCTAACCAAGAGGGATTAAGTTTGCTGAAAACTAGGAGTTCCTGGGGATGATAGTATGCCGTTACCCATTACTTTGCCCATGAATCTCTTGCTTTTGGGTGTTGAATGTAGAATGTAAACTGTCCAGCAAATGACCAAACTTGAGGAGGGCTCTGTGGGAAACTCTGATATGTAGTCAGTCAGTTAGAAGCATTGGTCATAACCTGGACCTGAGATTGCTCTCTGAAGATGAGGGGCAGTCCTAATGGACTGAAGCCTTCCATGCTGACCTTTTGCAGAGAGTGTCAGAATTGAATTGAATTCTAAGATAACCAGTTGGCAGCCAGGTATGGTGGCTTATGCCTGTAATCCCAGTACTCAAGAAGCTGAGGCAGGAGGATTACCTTGGGTTCAAGGCCAGCCTGGGCTATATATATAACCAGTTGGCTTCAGAGCAGTCAGTCAGTCTGGGAAAAAAACGCATATTTGGTTTAAAAAAAAACAGTTGCGTTTTCCATTTTCCTGCTCAAAAACATGTCTGGAAAATCAGTAATTTGGAATGCAGCAACGGTATGATAAGTTGTTATGACAAAAGCCAAAGTGCTTCTGTGGTAAGACATACTTTAAATTTAGAAGGAAGAAAATGAAATAAATGAGCCTTGAGAGCAAAAATATGCTACAGTGGCTAGAGATTTACATTTACTGACCTTAAACTATGCAAGTTAAAAGTGTGAAACATTTCTCAGGACCTTTTGAGTTAAATCTGAGAATGGCTCTCTTCAACAAAATGTGACCTCCAGGAAAATAGCTGTGGCACAGATCCAGAGAGAGCCCACACTATGGCATAACAAGTCATCTTTTGTTTACACTTCTAGGAAACTTCTGTTTGAAGATTTCCGGGCCTGGCTTTCTGACATTTCGAACATTGACCTGGAACCAACCATTGACATGTCCTGTGCTAAGTATGAATTCACTGGTAAGGAAGACAAAGTTGTCCGTAAGAGTTAGAGGCTTTAACTCCATAATAATGGAAATGTAGCATCTAAGTACCAAAAAACTAGCCTAAGTGTTCCTTCATGGTTAAAGTCCAGCCCATATACTTTGCCACCTTCTTGGAAGAGATAAGGCACTAATTCTCTTTGGGAATATGATGAAAGCTATTGACCCTATTTTGAGAAAAATGCTCATAATGCGCATACATGCCAACCTTGCATACAAAGTCAGGAAATTCAAAGGTAATAAATTCTGTTCATGGACTTCCTAAGAAACAACCATCTCACTGCCATTTTTCTTTTCTATTTTGAAAGTCGTAAGTGAATATATGCTTAAAGGAACAAGTTCAAGCACTGTAGAAGTATTCTGTGTTAATGCCGGTTGCCTCTCTGCCCCTTTTTTCCTCCTTGGTATCCATTATCACCAGTTGGGTGTACATCCTTCTAGTTCCTTTCAGAAGATATAATTATACTTATATCCTTATAATTACGTACAAGTTTGGGAAGTTTGTTTTTGTTTTTGTTTTTTATTAAATAAAACTGTGGCTGAATGTGGTGGCACACACCTGTAATCTCAGTACTCTGGAGGCTAAGGCAGTGCTGTGAGTTCACGGCCACCCCAGACTACATAATGAACTATGGCCTGAACTACGTGGTGAGATCCTGTCTCAATCTATCAATCAATCCATACAAATAGATCAAATTTTGATTTTATTAAATACAAATGATATATATATATATCATTCTGAGAAAATTTAAATTGGTAACAGCTTTTGTGGGGATAACTGAGTGCATATGAAAAGCCATGTTATATATCTTTACTTTGTTAATTTGAAGTAATTTCAACCTTACAAAAAAAAAAGTGGCAAGCCCAATACAAATAATTATTTTCTATTTTACCTAAAAGTTGATTGCAATCATGATGTTTCTTAACACTGGATTCCTTCAGAAATTTCTATAAGTATATTCTCCTACTTGAAAGTAATAGGCATCCAAATCAGGAAATCAGCATCTATACATTATTCCCATTTAGCCCACAGGGCCCGTTCACATTTAGTATTTGGCCTCAGTAGCAAAAGGATCCGTTCTAGCGGTGCACATTTACTTGTCATGTCTGCTCCCTCGGCCCAGAACAGTCTTTCAGTCCTTTCTGGACTTCAGAATCTTGGTGCTTCTGAGGGTTTACAGGGAAGTTATTTCATAGTCCTTCTGAAATCAATTTGCGTTTGTCTGATGTTTCCTCATGATTAGGTTCAAGCCATGGGTCTTTGCCCGGAATAAATTCTGTGTTCTTTTCACTATGCCCTGCTAGGTGGTACACAGTTTCCGTATGTCATGTCATTAATGATGTTAACTTTGTTTACTTAAAGTGTTGGCTGATATCAGTTTGCCCACTGTTGTTTTTCCTTTATCACTATGTATTTGTCAGGAGATGCTTTAATATTATGTAATTATCCCTTTTCTCATCAAACTTTCATTCATTTGTTTTAACATCCACTGATGTTTCTTGCTAAGTTCTAGCAGTGAAGGTTGCCACATAGTGATTTTATAATACTGTCATTTCTTCTACTTTTATTAGTTGTCATTTATTTCCCCATTATCTACTCATTCACTTATTTATATTGGTATGGGTCTATGGATTGCTCTTCCTATAATGAACTATTTGGGGCTTTTTGTTGTTGTTGAGTTTGGGTTTTTTGTTTTTTGCTTTTTCTTGGTGCCAGGGATTGAACCCAGGGCCTTGCCCATGCTAAGCAAGTGTTCCATTACTGAGCTTTGTACCCAACCCTTTTTTTAAATTTTATTCTGAGACAGGGTCTCCCCTGAGTAGCTGGGATTATAGACATGTACCACCACACCATACCATACTAGTTAGTATGATGATATTGAAGCTTATATTGTCCTCGATTTGATCAAGGAGAGCATGTTCAAACTGACGTCTGTACCATTTTTCTATGTCCCCATTATTCTTTCATTTCTTACATTTTGTAAAACAGAAATTTTCGGACTTACATTTGCCTTCCCAGGTCCAAGAATAACCTAGTCAGCCATTCTTCCCAAGAACTCTGGTTCCTTTTGGTGAAGAATGATTCATAATAATCAAGATCTGGATTCTGGGTATCTTTGCCATTGGGGTATCACTGCCCCCCAACTCTTTCACTACAATACATGAATATATATATATATATATATACATGGATGCACACACATGTATTTGTATGTATTGCTATACATACAATATGTGTGTGTAGATCTAGGAAATTGAATTCACATTGATTCCTCCAGTTCCATTTATACAGACAGCATAGAGGGACAAGGTGGTACACACCTGTAATCCTAGCACTTGGGAGGCTGAGGCAGGAGTGTCACCACAAATTCAAGGCCAGCCTGGGCTACATAGTGAGTTCCAGACCAGACTGCACTACAAAGCAAGGCCCTGTCTCAAAAACACAGCACAGGGTTTGTTATAGAGTTCTCCTTTTCCATACTTCTTCTTTTCCTTCAACAGTGAAAAACTGGAATCCCATTATCTTCAATATAATTTTTTATTGGCACAATCACTGTGTGTGTGAATGGTCTCGGTCCACTATGGTCTTCTCCTCTTTTTATCCCACATAGATGCCTACCTTGCTCAGCCCCACCAAATGGCTTTAGAAATTTAGCTTAAGCAGTTACTAGGAACAAGTATGAAAAGATCCATATATAATGATATTTATTAAAGTATTCTTTGTAGTAGCCAAAAACAACTTAATTAGAAATGAGAAACCAGGGCTGGGGATTTAGCTCAGCAGCACAGCGCCTGCCTGGTAAGCGTGAGGTCGTGAGTTCGGTTCCCGGTACGGGGAAAAAAAAAAAAAAAAAAGAAATAAGAAACCAATTAAAGAGGGAGGAAGGTAAATTTCTATTCATGTAGTAGAATAACTTCTGCTATTAAAAAGTGAAGTTAAATGTATATATTGATGTGGAAGGGCATTTGCCATGTAATAAGAAAGGCAAGCCACAAGTGTTCAGGTTAGGATACCTTCAATATATGTAAAAAATAATATTAGTGACGATATATAGATTTATCTGTATATATGGTACACTCTTCACTGTTTAGGGTTTTTTCATACTGACTTTTACTTCTGTACTTAAAGAGAAGAAACACATGTCTTTTTTTTTTTTACCCCCGGTATTTGCGATTGAACCCAGGTCCTTCACACTGAGCTACACTCCCAGCTCTGTTTTTTATTTTTATTTTGAGACAGGGTCTCAGTTACTGAATTTCCCAGGTTGGACTTGAACTTGGTATCCTCCTCCCTCAGCCACCCAGAGTGCTGGGATTACAAGCATATGCCACCATGCCTGGCAAAGAAACGTGTGATTTTTAAAGCTGAGGGCTATTTAGGGCTGGAGCTGCCATTACAGATGGATATCAGATGGACTGATGTCAAAAGTAGCATCAGTGACAGGTGCTCATTGTCTATGCAGGGATCTAAGATGTGCATTAAAAATTTTTGCAGATGCCCTGCTCTGCCATGACGATGAGCTGGAAGGGCGCCGGGTGGCCTTCATTCTGTACCTGGTTCCTCCCTGGGACAGGAGCCTAGGGGGCACCCTGGACCTGTACAACACTGATGGTAAGATGGGTGCATGGTCGTCACCACCACTGACCCTTCCTGAATTACAACCAAGGTGACTGAGCATCATTGCGAAGGCAGTGAAAGCCACTTGTTACAGTGGTTCTGACAAGCACCTACTGAAGTTGTACTGAAAATAATCATTCTTCTAGAGAGAAAATTAGAATCAATTTAAGATGAGAAATAGAACCTGCTTCTAAATACTGACTGTGGGAGGGTAGAAAGCATACAGAGATGCCTGTGGCTATGAATCTGACAGGACCAGTCTGTTGGACAGGAAGTTGGGTTTTTTTGAATGACTGACACTACAGGTTGACACCAGGAAACTTTCAGAATTTACTTCAGCTTTTATCTGTTATAAATGGGTGATGTGGTAAGAACGCATCACCTAGCAGAATGAGCAAGTATGAATGAAACCGATGAAAGGGCATGGTTTTCTACAATGTGGAGGGTACTTCCACATAACCCCAGAAATTTGAGAGTTGTCAAGAGTGAAATGAAGTGGCCTGGAAGTGGTTAATGGTACTGAACCACGTTTGTGGATGTGTTCTCTCCTGGTGCAGAACACTTCCAGCCGAAGCAGATTGTCAAGTCTCTTGTCCCTTCGTGGAACAAACTGGTTTTCTTTGAAGTGTCTCCAGTATCCTTTCACCAGGTAAAGATTGTAAGCCACACATATACTGGTATACAAGTACTAAGAACATTCTTTCGTTATCTGTTATCTAAATGTGGCAGCTTCCTGTTGGGCTTGTTAACTGACTAGGTTGCTTTCACACCTGGCTTGAGGGATCCTCAGATTAATTTGCCTTGGCTGGTGTCCTTCCTCTCTCCCTTGGGTTGAAGTACCGCTGTTCTCCTTCTTTCAGGTGTCTGAAGTCCTTTCTGAAGACAAGTCTCGTTTGTCTATCAGCGGCTGGTTTCATGGTCCTTCACTGAACAGGCCTCGTACCTACTTTGAACCCCCCGTACCTAGGAACCCTCACATCCCAAAAGATGTAAGGATAAGTTATAGGGATTCTTATTTTAGGAGTTACAGCATTTCATTTTCTGATTTTAAAGTTAGGCCTTCGTGAAAAGGACACTAGACTTTAAGCTTGCACCTTCCACTTTTATTAGATAAACTTGTGATTTTGTGTTTCTCAGGCAGTTTTCCAGTACTTTATGCTTAACAGGAAAAACTTACAGAGTGAAGATTTACATATATTTTAGTAGTGTGAAAGATGTAAGAACAAAAGCTATAGAAATTATTATTAACTCTCTTTTATATCTGCTGCTTCTTTGTAAGCATGAAATTTTGTATGAGTGGATCAATCCTTCTTATCTGGACATGGAATATCAAGCTCAAATTCAAGAAGAGTTTGAAGAAAGGTCTGAAATTCTCCTGAAGGAATTTCTTAAGGTCGGTCAGCATATCTTGTTCGGCAGGCAATCTTGCCTCTTGAATGGGTAAATACAATCCCTGTTGCAACATCATCCACAAGAAAGTTTTGTTTTGTTTTTTCCTGGCTCTAATATTTATATAGTTCTTCTCAAGTAAAATACAGAAATGATAATAGTACACATTGGTGTTAGTTGTATGCTTAGTAGATTAAGAGTCTCTTGTGTATTCCCGTTAGTTTAGAACTGTTTTTTGTTTGTTGTTTGTTTTTGTGGTACCAGGGATTTGAACCTAGAGCCTTGCACATGCTGGGCAAGCCCTCTACTACTGAACTACATCCTTAGCCCTTTTTAAAATCTTATTCTGAGACAGGGTCTTGCTAGGATGTCCAGGCTGGCCTTGAACTTGTAATCCTCTTGCCTCAGCTCCCCTAGTAACTGGAATTATAGGTCGTTACGGGCCATTGCACCCAGCCTTTCTAGAACCTTATCAGACAGTGCATACAGGCACATAAAAGTCTACAAGGGAGTCTGCAAGGGAGTTGTTACCTAGTTCCCTTTCTATTCCTTTGATGAGTGTGGTTTTTGTTTTTTTTTTAACAATAGATACTATTAATTGTAGCTGAACAACATCATTATTTTTTAAATTTTTTTTTTTTTTAAGTATTGAGGATTATATCAAACATACTAGACAAGTACTGTAGCACTGAGCTGTATTCCCAGCCCTTTTTATTTCGAGACAGGCTTACTGCGTTGCTTAGGCTAGGCTCAAACTTGGAATCGTCCTGCCTGTGTCTCCAAAGCAGCTGAGATTACAGGCATGTATCACTGCACCCAGCAGTCAACATCTACTGATAAATGTTTGGCAGTGATGAGGTGATTTCTTACAGTGAAAAGAGGTGTGAAATCAGAAGACCTATATTCACATCCTGGCTCTGGTTTTACTAACCTGAGTAAAGCACTGCATTTCTCTATTTGTTTTATCATCAGTTACATTAGGGTAATACTGCCTGCTTTTCTTGCAGAACTTTGTGAGGGCTACATGAGATAACTGGCCTTCACAGTTGGCCATGGGCCCAATGGAATCACATTCCCACGAGCTATTCCTCCATGAAAAGGGGTGGACAGAGCCCACATGCTAGCTCTTTTCCTTGGGATTTTGTAGCTGACAGCGTATTACAGAATTTGAGGAGTGTTAGAGTAAATAAACTTGTTTGGCTAATTTAATTGCACTTACTTAAACCATGCTGTCAGGGTTTTTTCGTCTTTCACGTGTTTACAGCTGACAGGAGCTGCTGGTACTCCCTGGAAAATTGTATTAAACAGATAAATGTAAAGTCTCGTGGATAATGTTGCAAGAGATTAACCAGCTTTTGTATTGGTATTCAACTTTTTGAATTTAGAAAATTCATTAAATAAGGGCCAAGAGAATCTGTTTTATTATTCCCTTGTAATCACCCTGACTGTAATGCAGTTAATTTTTTTCCTCACGATAGCCTATGAGTTAAAAAGTCTGTATTATGCTCCTCATTTCATAAATCTAAGAATTAGAGATTGAAGATATGCAACCACTTAAAGGAATGCCCACACTGACACTCGGGTCTCCTAGCTAAATCAAGACAACAGTGTATCCAATCTGCCTGACTTCACAGTAGCAGATCTTGTATGAAAGAGGTGAGTGTTACATGAAACTTTTAGGAATCAGCCAGAGTGAAGTTTTGTAAAGCTGCTGCATCTGCCAGAGCTGTGTGAGTTCATAAGAAGAGTTACTAACTGCTTCTTTGTTTGCTTGTTATTAACTGCTTTATTTGCTTATTTTCCAGCCTGAGAAGTTCTCAAAGGTCTGTGAGGCATTGGAGGCGGGAGCTGTGGAATGGAATAGCTGTGGTCCCCCTAACAAAAGGTAGAAACCGTCATCCATGACATCTGCATCTGCATTCAGCACCTCCCTTTCTTGTCTGCACAGCTCATCTCCAGTAATAGGGCACTGGCCATAATGTTTTGCTCCGGGGGTGTCCGGTAGCAGGCCTTACCAAATCTCACCACTGCGAGAAAGATTTGGGGAGACAGGTCAGAGGTAATGATCAGCATTCATCCCGTGAGTAATTCTCGTAGGGCTTGATGAACTTGGCATTGCTGCTTTTCAGGTTTTATGAGAAAGCTGAGGAGAGTCGGCTCCCTGACATACTGAAGGACTGCATGGAGTTATTTCACTCGGAGGCGCTGTTCTTGCTGCTTTCCAACTTTACGGGCCTGAAGCTTCACTTCTTGGCCCCTTCAGAAGAAGATGAGATCAAAGACAAGGCAGAGGGAGAAGCGGCTCTTGCGACGGGTAGCACTGAAGAGGGGACCAGCCATGGCTCCTCAGAGAGTGATCAGGCAGCCATCAGTAACAACAGCCAACAAAGCAATGAACAGAGAGACTCAGCACCGGAGGAAGAAACGGAGAAGAAGAGTAAGCTGGTGTTAGGCTGTGTCCTTATTTACCTTTAACTGTTCATTGTACAATCATTCATTCATTCAACAAATAGTCCTTGAGTATCTACTGTTATGCTGAGCCCCATAATTCAGTTGGGGAACAAAACAGACAAGGGTGTTGCTTTCCTGGAGCTTACATCTGGTAGGAGAGAACGTAGATTAAATGTGTACACAAGCAACAGGAAAGTGCACCTGGCATTGTAATAGGGGCACATGAGAAGGAGCGACTGACAGGTGAGCGGGTGACCCAGAAGACATTTATACACACACGTTTATACTGGCATTAGGCCTTACATATTTTTCTGTAATCTTTTTTTCTCACCCAGTATTTCACAAACATTTTACACCCTTTATACTAATAGATCTGCACACGCTGGGAAGCCCTTCCATCCCCCGACCAAAGCAACTTTACATACCTGTGTTTGCTGTCCAGCGTTGCATTTTTGTCACTGTATTTCATTTTAAGACTGTCATACATAGCTAAGGGTTTTAAATGCTGCTGTTCTGATAATTTTTATTGACTATAAAATATCTCATCGGATGACCTTAACCAGTCCCATGTGGTGTGTTTGGGTTCTTTCCAGCTCTCTACCATCACTGTTCTTAGAACAGCTTCTTAGAACTACAAGTGTTAATGGGGCTGACCTCAGAAGCTAAGCCAGTTCAGGCCTGGTTCGTACTTAGGTGGGAGAGGGGGAAAGTGCAACATCAAAAACTGTATGTTTTTGTTTTTGTTTTTTAATACTGGGGATTTTATTTTGAAACAGGTTCTTGCAAAGTCATTAAATTGTACAGAGTGGGTTCAAACTTGTGATCCTCCTGCCTCAGCCTCCTAGAAAGCTAGGATTATAGGTGTACGCCACCATGCCTATAGACCGCTCAGAATTTTAAAGCAGTTGTCGAGTTTTCTTCCCTAAAACTTGCATCAATCTGCCTTCCCACCAGCATTCTGTATGAGGCTGTCCTTCTTTCTGGCAAATTAATTATTACTGTGTTTTCTTTTCCAACTCTGCTTATTCTGTGGATGAAAATGTGACTTGCCTTTCATTGATTAATTCGTTGTATGGTTGTAAATTTTCTTTATGTTTATTGGGTATTTGAGTTTCTTTCATTTGGCCTTTTTGTCATTTTCTTACCTATTGTAAAAAATGTAGGGGCTGGGGATATAGCTCAGCAGCGCAACCACCTGCCTGGTAAGCACAAGGTCCTGAGTTCTATTCCTGGTGCCAAAAAAAAAAAAAATGTTATTTATGGAATTATTAACCCTCTGTCCTATGTGTTTAATAGTTTGCTTTGTAATTTTGTTTAGCATGATTTAGCTTTTCTTTTAATGGGGAGTGTTAGGGATCAACCCAAGGGTCTCATGCATGCTAGGCAAGTGCTCCCCACCTATAAACTTTACAGAATGCTCTAGTAAACAAAGCTGTATCTGCTTTTCATGGTTTCTGCTTTTGGTAGTGACATACTGAGAAATTTTCCCTTCAAGATTCAGTGGTACTCAAGATTTTAAAATTTATTTGTTGGTTTATTTATTTGAGGTAAACTCAAAATTTATTACAGAGAAATTGAAATTTAACTTTCTTTCCCCTCACATATACCTGGTAACTTCTGATGATCATTTATAAGACTAGATGGTGGAAATTAAAGGTTTGCATGCACAGTTTCAGAGTTACCTGTAAAATTTATTGGCCTTTCTTCTGTTGCTTTTTCTTAGAGTCAGGTGTCCCCACCTGCCAGGGCGAACTGAGGCGTTGGAGGACTGGTCACTACACTTTAATCCACGACAACAGCCAGACTGAATTCGCCTTGGACTTAGTTCTTTACTGTGGCTGTGAAGGTAAGGACAGAAAGCAGTGAACTGTTTGCTTAGAGGACCAGTCTCTCCTGTGTGATCCTCTCCAGCTAGACCAACTCAAAAGTGATTTTCTGTAGCCAAGATGTCCTGTCACGGGATCTCACAGTTCTACGGGATGTTGAGTGTCAGGAATTTCAGTCTCACAATTCAAATTAGAATTTATATCTGACCTAAGAATGGGAGATGGACTGTACCATAACTCTCCCCCAAGGCCTCTTCTCCCACCCATAACTTTCAGGTAATTGCCTTTCAGAATATATTTAAAATTTCAATCTGTCAATTTTTTTATTCTGCATCAGTTGAAGTAAGGGTGTATTCCAGTTCATCTGTGGGAAATTAGGCCTTTGGGGAAAGGGACTCTGATAACAGATGGTAAGTTCACAAGTCACAGAGCTGGGGACTATTGAATCCCAGAGCCCTCACTTTCCTGCGGGTGATGGAACTCTTGCGGCAAGAGCTCTCTGAGTGCTGGTTTTTTTCTCTTGGTAGGCTGGGAGCCGGAATATGGTGGCTTTACTTGCTATATGGCCAAAGACGAAGATGAAGAGGTAAGGTGCTTCTTATACAAATGCTCCATTTTAGTTCATGAGAAGGCTTTCATTCTTCAGAGACCCAGTGTCTGTGACCTCTGCCAGTGTCTTTCAGCTGATTAGTCTATGTTGTAATGCCTGGCTGTGGCTCTAATTTCTACAAGAAAATACTCAGTACAGAATAAGGATAATTACTAAGCATTCATTCTACCCTGAGAAATTGCAAATTTGTCACAGATCTTTTCCCACAAACCTTCCAATGTCATTAGAAATACATGCATTCAATAAAACCTTTCTGGGTATTTGCTGATAGAACGGAGCTTGTTGAAAAAGTCTTGAAAACCAGAAGAAAGTTTATTTCTGAATGAAGCCTCTTTCAAAGGATCCCCTCTCCCCGTCTTAGATGCTTGCTATGGAAACTGTTTTGTAGTAAATTATTGAAGCTTGAGAATGAGCCCCATGTTGTAATGTGTTGTATTTGCCTTTTTCAGCTGCTAGTAGTGAATCCAGAGAACAATTCTTTGGCCTTGGTCTACAGAGACAGAGAGACTCTGAAGTTTGTCAAGCATATTAACCATCGAAGCCGAGAACTAAAGAAAACTTTCCCCAACAGAACTGGTTTCTGGGACTTCTCATTCATCTATTATGAATAACAGGAGTGGGCAGAGCTGAACAAAAGACACCCCTCATTCGGTCCTGGAGGGGTCTAGAAGAGCAAGGCGTTGAGAGCTCTCTCGCAAGCCCTCTGACAGTGTTCTTAATGCTTGTCCATTAATCAGATTCATGGTTGTCCTCAGCTTGCACCTTGAGCTTAGAGCTATATATTCATCTCTTGATTTTCTTTTTTCCGGTCCTGGGATGGAAGCCAGGGCTTCGTGTATGCTAGGCAGTGCTTTTGAACGTGGAGTTCATTTTGCGTATTGACTGCCTCAACTCTTTTTTTTTCTAACTTAAGTGATTTTTTTTCATTATTTATGTGGTTGTAAGACAAAATATATTTTTTAAAAAAAGACAAAATATAGCAGCTTAACCATTTTTAAATGCACAATTCAGTGGTATTGAGTACATTCATAGTGTACAGACATCACCAATATCCTACACTTTTTCCGTCTTCTGAAACCAAAACTCTGTGTGACAACTCCCCACTGTCCCCGACCGTTCTCCTTTCCATCTCTGCTGACTACTATTCCTCATCAGTGGAATCACAGTATTTGTATACATCATATGTATTTTGTGACTGACTTACTTTGCTCAGCATAAAGTGCTCAAAGATCATTGGCGTTTCCTCGTTGGTGTTTCCGTTCTTCTTCTAAGTGATTGCAGAGTCTGTTCCTCCCAGTCACACTGGTGTGGACAGTTACAGGACCTTAATCTGGTTCATGCTGGGCCTTAGAGATCTGACCCAATGTGAGTCACTATACTCCCTCTTCCACTGCCTGTGGGCTGTGTTTCAGTGTGACCCTCCCAGGGCGGGCTAGAGTTAGCTGATGTGTGGTGTCACTCCCTGGAAAAGGTCTGGATAAAACCACATGGCCTTAAGAAACATTGGGTTGGGGGGCTGGGGATTTAGCTCAGTGGCAAAGCGCCTGCCTGGCAAGCGCAAGGTCATGAGTTCGGTTTCCAGTACCGGAGAAAAACCAAAAAAAAAAGAAACATTGGGTTGGTAAAGAGGAAAGGCTGCTCGTTGCCCTGTGCAGGCATCTCTAGCCACCGCTGCCTTTCCCCCGGAGCTGTGGCTTCTGAGTCCAGCCTCACACACGGCTTTGATTTTCCTAGATGCTGCAGCTGTAACTGTAGAACTAGTTGCCTTTTTTCCTTTAAGAGGCCCAGGGCTAAACAGCCACATCAAGATGCAAGGGGCTTTCCATTCTGTTACATTCTTCTCCCTTCACATTGCTTCGCAGGGCTCTGTCTTAACTGCTGGTACGTGTGTGAGGGCATACGGTGGGTAAAGATGGTGTTCTCACTCCCTCTTGTGCTGTTTGCCTCTTTGCTTCCTTTCTTTCTTCTCTTACTTAATGTTCCAGTACTTTTTAGTAGGCGTATTTATTCACAGGAAAAGCATTGCACCTTTAAACTTCTCGACCATTCTGCTTCATGTCCTAAAACTTGTTCCTAAGTTTAAGAGAAAGAGTTTCATTTTGTTTTAGGTTGATGATTTTTTTTAAAAATTTTATTATATATCCTAAGCAAGAAAACACATTTTAGCATGTATGCCCACTATTAAGTTTTATACATGTAGTAATATAGTTATAAAATAGTATTGATGATCCTGACCTTGTGTAGACCTAGACTAAAGTATTTGTCCTGAGCTTTTAACAAAAAAGTCTAAAATGTAAAAATGAATTTAAAAAGTATGTAGAAATAAGGACATAAAATAATTTTGTATAGCTATACAGTGTGTTTTAAGATAAGTGTTGGGGCTGGGGATTTAGCTCAGCGGCAAAAGCGCCTGCCTGGCAAGCGCAAGGTCGTGAGTTCAGTTCCCAGTACCAGAGAAAAACCAAAAAAAAAAAAACAAAACAAAAAAAAAGATAAGTGTTAATTGTACGTCAAAAAATTAAGCTTTAGGGCTGGGGATATAGCACAGTGACACAACACCTGCCTGGCAAGGGTGAGGTCATGAGTTCGATTGCTGATACCAAAAGAAAAAGTTTATGAAGTTACATATGGTAAGTATGTAACTTACATACTTTGCTTCCTCAGCAAAGTATGGTAAGTAAAATTTATTTTTGAAGAAATGTAGAAGATATTGTTTATAGCTATCCCGGTTTAGTAGCCAAAGAAAAATGTGCTATACTATACCATATAGCCTAGGTGTGCAGTAGGCTGTACTACCTAGATTTATGTAAGAACATTGTATAATATTTACATAAAAGTGAAGCTGCCTCAACTTGCAACTATACTTCATTCTGTTTTTTTTTTTTTTTTGGTGCCGGGAATCAAACTCATGACCTCGCGCTTGCCAGGCAGGCCCTGTGCCCCTGAGCTCAATCCCCAGCGCTGGTACTTCATTCTTGATCCTCATTACTTTTTAGGGACTGGGGCCAGTGTCAACAACTGCTGAGTGGCAGGTGAATTAAAATACAGGCATCTTTTTATACCCTTTCCAGAAAAAGATATGATGTTCAACTGTATAATGTATGGCATCTTCCTCAATAGTGAACTTCAAAATTCTTACAACTCCCTTTACTAAAGGAAGTCCCCAGCCCCCAAAGAGAATCGCTTTATGTTTTTCAGAAGTCCCTTCCCTGTTTCCAGTTATCCACAAACGTGTCCAAGACTTGAAGGGCCCTTTGAAGCAACAGCTATTTGGTACCTCATGCACACTATTGCTCACCTTATTGTCCAGAATCGGGATTTGAGCCCAACAGTGCTTCTTCACCTTCCCCTGGGTCTTCCTTCAGCATCTCTGATGAAGGGTTTCAGTTACTGCAGGATACCCACAGCAAGATCAAGCGCATCAAGAACTAAGGTTCACTCTGTCCTGGGCTCTAGCTCATGGCTGTGGGTTCCAGCTATTCTCAACTTTACATCCTATCTGCCACGTGGACTTCAAGCTCTAGCATCTGATGGGAAAGCAGCCTTACAGAGACTACCTCAACTACCTCCTGTGATTAAGTCACGTCCCCTTTGTATATTCACTGTCATGGAAATAAGGTACATTTTTAGAAAGCTGATTTGCATTTTTAAATTTTTTAACAGGAAGAAAAAAGGATAACCCTGTAAGTAATCTAATACCAGGCTGTGGAAAGTGAAGCCTAGAAGAAAGTTACGTTTTGAACCTCACTTCTCCATTGCCCAAAGCCTTTGAAATTTCACTGTTTTCTTCCCCACAGAATATCAGAAAAATGCAGTTGTGGGGCTACATCTCCTAGACCAGTGTTTCTGCAACAAGTTTTTGGCTGAAGTACTTCCGCACCACTATCATATACTTACGCCACAAGGAGGCTGTGCAGCCTTCAAGGAGTGGATGTCCCTAGAACAAGATGACCTCTCAGATACAAAAACCCAACCACACAGGCAATGGAAAAGATACTTGGGAACTATCTGTGTGGCATCCTTTTTTAGGAGTTCTGTACTGTACAAATAAAAAGATGACTCAGGAGCTAGAGCATATAGTGTGGGCAGGGGCCAGATGGAAATGGGAAAATGCAGAATAAGTTGGCAGTGGGTGCCTTACTGTACTTGTTTCAAAGTGGAATCGGAGATAATTTAGTTCTGTGATCCTGCAGCTGCCCAGTTTGTAATTGCTAATTATAAAATGTGAAGCATTAATAACCATGTTGGAAATCATTTTTTAGAACACTTCTGGGGTTGCAGAATAGTTGTGAAGCACCCAGTTCTGTGGTTTCCAAGGCTCCTGGCAGATGTACTGAGGACAGACAAGCTCACAGAGGGCAGCACCAGTGGTTCAGCCCCAGTGAGGATGAAGAACCTGTTCTCACTAACGGGATTAAGAGTTGTATAAACAGAGACTGTTAAGGAATAGACAGGAAAAAGCTTATGAGCTGGGCCTTGGTGTCCAATAGGCAGACAGTGGGAAATAATAAAACCACACTCTTGAAAATACTGCAGCCAGGGGTGGTGGCACACACCTGTAATCCCAGCTCTAGGGAGGTAGAAGCAGGAGGATCACCATGAGTTCTAGGCCAGCCTGGGCTACATAGTGAGCTCAAGCCCGCCTGAACTGCATAGCAAGATCTTGTCTCAAAAAACATACATAGATAAATAAACTGCATACCTGAATTTGGATTGAAGGTATGCACATGTGTGGTATTTTGGGGGATCCTTTCAAAAAGTTTTCTCCCATATACCAGATTTTCACAAAATCAGCTGTGAAATGAAGGCTGGAGTATTCATCTAAAGCTTCGTTAAAAAAATTGAGCAACAAACTAGTTTAGCGATAGCTGCTAGAAGTAGCACTCAGATTATACCAGGATATGCAAATAGCAACAGAATAGAACAGTAACTGATTAACTCATTTCTAAGGAATTGCTAAGCTGAACATGACTGCTAAGAAGTCAAAAGAAGGAAAAAAGGGTAGCTGTGTTTTGTGAATATCTTCTTCCCATACAGTCTACTTACTTGGGGACAACTTGGACAACTTGGACTAACTGGAAGGGCCATGACCACAGGACTAGGTTTCTAAACCTTCATACCACAACTTAACCCAGTTTCTGGGATGCTGTACAGGACAGTCTGCCTTCCTAAACTAAGAGGCTCATCCCTGACATGCTGATAGCAAGATCGAATTAATGTGAAAGTTACTTATTATCCTTCAGGGCTGCTTACACATCCTGCTGCAGGCCAGCCCTTTCTAGCCCTGCCACATATATTTTGGGATCTAAAGGAAGCTTTCTGGCAAAGAAAATGAAGCAACCAATGATTGTATTTGGCTTATGAAAGATGAATGGTACCATGTTATTTAAAACCAGCACTAAGACTGCAATCTCAAAATGTATGAACTAGGGCTGCAAATATAGCTCAATGTTAGGGGGCTTGCCTACCATGCACGAGACCCCGAGTTCAATCCCCTGTAAACCCCTCCCAAACACATACAAAGCTATGTTAGGCTATGGTTAAAACAGGAAAAAATAAAAAACCAATCAAGCTTGAATTTGGTACTAATTCTTTGACCCTGGCAAGTAATTACTCTCTGTTCCTCAGTTTCTTTATCTTTGAGCAGATATAATACTTTGTTACTGACGGGAGTGGTGGTGCACGCCTGTAATCTCAGCACTCAGGGCACTGAGGGAAGAGGATCATGGCAAGTTTGAGACCAGCCTGGGCTACAAAGTGAGCTTATGGCCAGCCGAAACTACATAGTGAGACCTTGTCTCAAGAAGACAAAAAAAAAAAACCAAAATAACACACAAAAAAACTATTACTTAAGGGATTGTTGGAAATAATATATGTATCTCCAGCTTATAAAAATTAAAATTATTATTATAGAAATTAGGACTCCATAAAGCCTATACTTCAGATATAGGAGGAATTGTAAGTGGCCAAGTTGAGGAGACAATAAAATTACTGTAGTTTCTAACCTCAAAGGGAAGGTCTCACTCCACCCCCAACTGCTTATGAATGCTATTTAAAATGGGAAAACTGACGTGTTTTAGGCATTAAGCCAGTCGTGAAGTCTACATTAGGGCACAATTTTACCTCCTAGGCAGGGACTGGCTAGCATGCAGGGAGATGACATTTCCCGGCCTCCCCTGCAGGCTGGCCATGTTACCCAAAGCAATGGGAGTGAATGATAGTGTGCTGTTTCCGCGCCACAGCTCGAAACAAACGGGCTTCCTCCTCACTCTTCCTTTTCTGCTGCTTTGGATATAAATAACTGTCACAGCCTAGGCCCACTCCTGTCAGGGCTCTAAGAGAATGGAGGGCAATGCTAGAAGGCCTCCATTGTATGCAGTGAATATGAAAATAGTCACCTAATTCATTTTCATTTTGTTTATAATAAATTAAAAAGAAACGAGATCTGTTACAGCAGCTAATACTACCTCAACTAACTGATCACCCTAAACTGACTCTCCTTTAATATATATTTTTTGTTTGTTTTTTCTTCCAGTACCAGGAATCGAACTCACGACCTTGCGCTTGTCAGGCAGGTGCTGTGCCGCTAAGCTAAATCCCCAGCCCCTCTCCTTTAATATATATTGTTTACACTGTTATGGCTTGTGTCTTGATGTCTTCCCAAAGCCTTATATGCTCATAGATGCGGTTTTTTGGTGCTGGCTAGATCTAGGGTATGATACTGTAAGGGTGTTTGGTACTAAATTAGTGCACTAAATGGGTTTAGCACAGTTGTGGGTGTGGATAATGGAAACCCCACCCTGGGTATGGGTGGCACCAATCAATAGACTTGTATCCCGGATGGAATATAAGGGGAAGGAGGGAAATGCACACTGCTGCTGCTACTTGCTGCTTGTTGCTGCCTTCTGCCAGCCACACTATGGACTTTTTCTCCTCTGCAGTGTCCCTCTGCCACACCATCCTGCCTTGGAGCCAGCGACTGTGGAGTGAAGCCTCTACAGACTGAGCCAAAACAAACCTTTCCTCCTTTAACTTGTGGGCGTCAGGTAGTCTGTGTCAGAACAAGCAAAGTAACTAAGATGTTCATGTTTCAGTGATTAAAAGGAAGGCACACAAATTGAATAACTTACAGTTTTTTCTTAACAAAATACAAATGGTTTATACAATTCTTCTATGGTAGTTTTTTACAATCAGTCAATAACAAAGTATAATACAATCAGTCAATAACAAAGTATGATTTTAATTTTAATAAAAAGAGTCTATTTGAAAATTATGAATTCAATTACAAGTTGAAGGAAAAAGATATATTTATGCATTGTCTTTGTATATATAAACAAAAATAGGAAGAGGTTTCATTTTTTCAGATGTAATGCTTTATATTTAATTTGTGCAGATCACCAAGGTTTTTTTTTTTTCCGTTCTGAGCAATCTGGGTTCACCTGGACATGATCCAGGACAAAAGAGCCTAGAATTGTAGGAAAAACCTTTTCTAGGACCTTGATTCTTTATTTACTCTTCTATGAAGGAGCTGTCCCCACCCGCATAATTCTGAACAGTGTGTTGATGTTGTTGCTTCGAATCGCATCCCGACAAGCAGTTATCACTTGGTTCTTTGGTTTTCCAACTGTATGAGAAGAAACATCAAGTCAGTATGTCCCCAAAAGACTATTAAAAGTAAAGTAAAATTATACAAGCACTCGGGAAGCTGAGGCAGAAGGATCACTGTGAGTTTGAGGTCAGCCTGGACTACCTAATGAGTTCAAGGACAGCCTGAACTACATAGAACCTGTCTCAAAAACCAAATAAATAAATGTTAAAGTATAGAGTCGTTTTAAAATAATATAAAACTAGGTGAGAAAATAATTACATATGCAAATGTTACCAATTTATGTTACCACTCTCAAAAAGAGGTAATTTGATAGAGAAATTTATCATAAAACAAACTTAGAGAACATTCATACCTAGAAACCAATCAAAACTCACATGCATCTAGCAGTGATTATTTCTAAAAAGGTCACAGCATTGACCCAAAACAGCAGAAGTCAGATATCAATCTAGCTACATTTTTGCTACATTTTTACATTTCTTCTCATACATTTTTGCTTCCTTTGGTTTATCCTGTTGTTTTCAGTTCAGTGGGGACTTTAAGGCTCTACACTTCCTTCCAGGTATAAACACTAGGGTTTTCCTAGAAGATGCATCAAGATAAAAAGCTAAGGTTTTCCTTTTTTTTTGGTTTTGTTTTCTGAGACCGTCTTGCTGTGTACAGTAGTGCGGCAGGCCCCAAATTCACAGTCCTCCTGCCCCAGACTCCCGAGTGCTGGGGTTAGAAGCGTGCACCACTGCACCTCGCTAGAAGCTTCTTTCCCTTTGAAGTCTAGAGACTGAAGCTAAACAGTAGGCTGACTGATGGAAACCCAAGTGACGGGGCCAACTTTGGAGTGTTGGGGCCCCAGTATGAATTATGCAACTGTTACCGCCCAAAAATTACAGTGCCACGAACAGAGACTTACCACGCAGACGACCTGCCCTTTGAATTGCTTGATTTACTGCTTTAAGGTTTCCTAATAGTTCTGTGTGATTGTTACAGCGAATTTTATATCCATTCAGCAAGTCTTTATTAAGGTCATACAGTTCCATGTAACGATTCTTCATTGTTTTCCTGTGTAAATCAACAGAAAGTTAATATCATTGTTTCTTAATATGGCAGGCTTACGAATCACCTGCACACTTCTTAGGCACAGTTTTAGAAAGAGAGAAGACATTCGTAACTCTGTTTTCATTAAAATTGGGTAACCAATAAAGTTTTCTTTGAAAACCTTGTTAAGTTTCCATCAAAATCACCTATTAAATAAATAGAAGTCAAGTCGATTTTCTTGTAACTGGTCCCTAGTTGGTTTGGCTTTAAAAACTTAAGAATTACAAGCGAGAAAAAAAAAAAAAAAGAATTTTAAGCCCACTGTGTTGAACGTAAGGGAAAGTGAAAAAGGTGATAGGCCTGCCTTTCAAGTTTCAGGTTAATATTCATTAGATAAAACTAACCTATTCTACATAAATATAGCTAGACAACAGAGTCAGCTTCATTTTTTAATCAAGATATTTTTAAAAGTATATGATAAAACCACATAACCACAAAGAAATATTATTACCCAATAATAAAAATGATTACATTTTTTAAAAACTGAAAATATCACGCTGGAACAACGAGAGCAACTAGAACTCTCATACATTGCTGACAAGAACACAAAATAATGCAGTTATTTTGCTAACTTCTTTGGCAGTTGCTACATAACCTCGCAAACCCATCCCAAGAGAAATGAAATGAAATGTGTGCAGAAAACCAGTATTAAGTATATACAGCAGCTTGATCCACAATCATTAAAGTCTAGAAACAGCCCTAATGTCCATCACAGGATGAAAGGATAAATTACTGCACATCTATACGATGGAATATTATTCAGAACTTTTAAAAAATGGTCTCCAAATACAGCACATGCAACAACAGGAGAGAGCCGCAAAGGCTTCATGGTAAGTTAAAGAGGCCAAGCTCAAGGCCTCTGTATTATGGCTCCTTTTATGTGATATTCTGGAAAATGTAAAACTGCAGGGGAAGTAGTCCCACGGGGTTAGGAGAAACAAAAGCACAAACGTGACAAAAGCATTCTAAGTCTTGGCTGCAGTAACAGGTAAGTTTCTCCAAATTTATTAAATGGTAAACCTCAAAAAGGATGAACTGTCTGTGTATATGTTATATATTAACTAAACTGACAAATAAAAACAAATATATACATTAGAACTTCTATGAAAAATACAAATAATTCCAGAAAACAGAAACTTAGAGGCTGGTGGTCACTTTTCTCCTTAGGCATTTTATGCTCTTCAGAGTCAAATGCCTAATAATCCAGCAACATCGTTCTGATTTAAAAAAAAAAAAAAAGAGTGAGAGAGACAGAGAAAGTAGAAGGCCTAGAGCAAGCTGGCCAGAGAAAGCAAATATCTATTTCAATTTACAGATGATAAAAGTACCTATGTGCTGTGGTTTATACCTAGACGTCCCTCAAGAGCCTCAGGCACTCACAGGCAGGGCTTTTCAAGGCGATGGGATTACAGGGGTGCTACAGCGGGCTTGCTGTTAGGAGGCAGGGCCTGGTTAGAGTGGCGTCACTGGGCTCCCTTCTCTCTTCTCTCCCTGCTTCTTAACCACCATGACATGGAGCTTTTTCTCCAGAAGGCCCCTCTGCTACACCTTCCAGCCTCGGAGCCAGCTGATTATGGAGCCAAAATAAATCCCTTGAGTTGTGGATGACAGGGCTTGTGTCTCAAAAATGACAAAAGTCAATAAGACAACATCTGAAAAACTAATTTTATTTTTTGGACTGGGAATCAGACTCAGGACCTCACACTTTCCAAGCAAGTGCTACGCCACTGAGCTATATCCCCAGCCCAAAAACTGTAATTTAGCTAAGTAGCAGAATACAACATGAGGAGAGGTTTATTTGGCTCACAGTTTCCCATTGGTTCAGGGTATTACTGGCTGGATCCGAGGCAAAAACAGCTTGGTGGAAATGCGTGGTAGAGAAAAGCAGCTCAACTCACGCAGGCAGAAAGCAGAGAAAGGAGGGGCCGGGGACAACAGTGCCCCCTCCGGGTGGTCTTCAGTGACACATCTTAGCCAGACCTCACTTCCTCACAGCACATTTCAGCACAATAATCCATTAGCCCACAGTGCAGCACCCCTATGATCCAGTCACTTTCCAAAGCCCCACCTCTCAATAAGGAGGCCTTGGCGGAGTGTGTTAGATCTAAACCATAACACTTCATTCTTTTGCAGTGTTAAGAATCTAACTCAGGGGCCCTGCAACACCAGTGCTCCACCTCTGAGCCACATCCCCAGTCCCGCTCTTTACAGTTTTATCATTCATATGCTTCCCAAGGAATAGAGTTTGGCTTTTTTTCGAACTGTGTAAGCAGGGGCAACTAGTCTCCAGTCAGTTGCCTGTGTTTGTAAGATCTGTCCACGGTGTCATGTGTCATGGAGACTCATACGCACTCTTTGCTCTACTGGGCCAATGTTTAGTATATACCCATTGCACTGGCACATTAGTTTGGATCATTTCTACTTTGGGATTTGCTATGATTTAGATACAGTTTAAGCACACCCCCCCCCCACCGCAAAGGTTTACATGTTGGAAACTTGGGCCCAATGTGACCATGTTACAAGGTGGTAGGACCTTTAAGAGGTGGGACCCTAGTACAAGGTCGTGAGGTCACTGGAGGCCCTGCCCTCAGAATGGATTAAGGTAGTTCTTATGGCACCCTGGTCAGTTCTCTCAAAAGAACTGTTATAAAAGAGTAAGACTGACCAGAAAAACAACAACAACAAAAAAAGAGTAAGACTGGCCCCTCCCTGGTCTGTTGGCTGCCTGTCTTTCCACATGCTCTCTCTCTTGCACATGCTCCTGCAATGACGCCATCAGCCCTTAGGTGATACAGCCAGGGAGCTGCACCAGAGCTAGTGCCATGCTATTTGGACTTTCAGCCTCCCAAACTGTGATAATCCTATTTTCTTTATTCAGTACCCAGCCTCAGATATTTTACAATTCTGATGGAAAACAAATACAGAATTCTTACAAGCAATGCCTTTATGAACATTCTCTTTTGCAGTACTGGGTATTAAACTCAAAGCCTCATGCATGCTAGGGAAGCATCAGTTACATTCCCAGCTCCTTTATGCCGACTCTTGTCCATATATCCTGGTTCACAAGCGCACAAGTTTCTCTAAACTGTATACACTTGCTAGGAGCAGAAATGCTGGGTCACAGGGTGTACACATTTTCAACTTTACTGATGATGCCGTGTTATTTTACAAAGTCACTGTACCAACTTAAACTCCTCCTGAGAGTTCGTACTCACATGTCCCTCATCAGACGAGCATCCTCAGCTCGGACCAGCAAATTTCGGATGAGATTAGAATTATCAGCCATGTCAGCACTGAGCTTCTGATGCACTGTGTGATATTCATCCACCTGGAGATGTTGAACACTCAGGCATTAAAAAGGCTTCACAAAATTCTTCAAAACTAGACTAAGATACTCTCTACCATATACAGAGGTTTCTCTGCTCTGTTCACTTACACCATCAGGAATAATATTTCCTGTTATTGTATCTCTTCTTCAACAAAATAATTAGCCTATGCTGCCTCCAAGGATGACACTCATGTGAGTCCTTCCCATGCCTTACCATTGGAAGCCTTAGCAATATACATACAATATTTTAAAGATCTGGACTGAGTCAGGCATGGTGGCACACACTTGTAATCCCAGCACTTGGGAGGCTGAGGCAGAAGGATGAACACGAGTTTGAGGCCAGTGTGGACTACATAGTGAGTTCAAAGCCACTCTGAACTGCATAACCAGACCCCATTTTAAAACAGATCTGGATTGAGAATAGTGTTATACTTGTGAGTCAATCATAATCCTCCTTATTTTGCTTCTTTAAAATTTTTAATTTTGGTTTTTGGAAAGCTATAAATGGAAGACCGAAGTAGATATAACAAATAGGATGAAGCAAAGGAAAATATTAATATGACATGCATTTTTAAAAGTGTTACCCTAAACCAAAGGAAAAAAGGAGGGTAGCCAAGTGATTACCACTCACTTTTATAAGAAAACTTTTAACTGGTGAACTCTCCAAAACTAGTTCAATTCTTTACAAAAATTCTTTAGAACATGAGTACATTCATTTTCTTGTGTGTGTGTGTGTGTGTGTGTGTGTGTGTGTGTGTTACTAGAGACCAAACCCAGGGCTTTCATACTGAGCTACAATTCCAGTCCTTTTTTTTTTTTATTTTGAGACAGGGGGCTCACTGAGTCACTAAGTTGACCACACTGGACCTGAACTTGTGATCCTCCTGCCTTGGCCTCCCAGAGCTCATTCATTTAAAATAGACATCTTAGACTATGAGACCACCAGAGTTTCACAAATGCAACAAGAAGGTTTCCTCACCTTAATTAGCACCTTTCGTAACTCCTCAAAGTAGATAGGAAAATCTGCTTCTACTTGAAGGTCTTCAATAGCGAAAAATGATGCCATTGACTGGATGATATCACCAGCCAGATCAATATCATCAGTATTTATAGTAATCTACCCAGGAAAAATACAGGCAAGTTTAGCATTCTCAAATATGAAATAAAATCAAACGAGATAGAACCTGAATTTCTTAACAGTTGACATAATTGCTAAGCATATATTTATATATAATGATAAATGAGGTAAAGTTTAGCCTTTGGGAAATTACTAATGATATTCATTATTTCTTGCACATAGCTAAAAAGGTCAATCTGTGAGCCTTCCGAACTAAATGACAAAATTATTCAAATAACAGGAATGTTTTTATGCAGTTCAGTAATCTCACCCCTTCCCAAATTATAGGAAACAGTGAAGGGAAGGAAGGAGAAAGGCAGAAACCCCCTTGTAGATCATACGCCAGTGTCTGCAGTAACACTAACAGGCGAAGTGGAAATGTTGGTTTTTAAGATCTTGACCCTGATGTCACCCACTGAATGGTTAAACTGCATGAGAAGACTATGGATACCCATGACAGTAACACTGTTCTCCTTCCCTTTTTTTTTTTCCTCTGATGCTGGGGATGCAACACGGCCTCACACACACTAGGCAAGCACTCTACTACTGGGCTACATCCCCTGCCTGCCCCATGACATTCAACGTTACCTCTCCACTAGATTTTATTTTTATGCAGAGGTGACCACCATTCCGCAAAGATGTGAAACATGCTTGAAATGGTGCATTCTGAATATTAGTGTCTTCTGGCAACAGAAAGTTCTGGTTGAGCCATAGAGCAATCTTAAAAATAACAGAATGAAATAGAACTTCAGTTTTTAATGTACAGTTATTACAGAAGGAAGACTTTTTCCCCTCATTCTATTTTTACTACTTGGTTAAAAAAAAATTTGTACTTCGTCCCACACTAAGAAAACAATAGTCACACTCCTTTTACACCTCTCATACATGTTCTCAAGTAACATTCAGAATTGAATTCTCTGGCCCCACAGCAGGCCTGATTTTACAGTATTTTCTACTAAGACATACTCTCACCATAATGTATAAATGACCATGGTTCAATGCTAATTCTGTTTACAAGATAGCTATTCTTGTGGGTGTGTCCTGGATATCAGTGTCTGCTTAAAACTAATTGATTCTACTTTTAAAAAGTTTTTAAGTGAAATATTCAGGCATACATTCTACAAAGATATTTCCACATGGTAAGTTTCAATGTTAGCAGTAACACAGTGGTTTGTGACCCAGGCTCCATATAAGAACCACTCACGAGGCTGTTTGGAAGGGTCCACCTATGAACCTTCTGATTCCACAGGCCAGGCAGTGGCCCGAGAATCTATGCAATTAAAAAGCCTTACCAGGCCAGGGATATAGCTTGTGGAGAAGGACATTCTTTAGTTATTCTTTTGTGTATTGCCTCAGGCCTGACCAAGTTGTGACTGTTGGGTTCTGGAGGAAGTCTAGCAGAAGTACTGAAAGCCTCCGGGTCAACACTAAATGCTTTGCTGAGATATCCCCTAAGGAATGATAACATGATGGCTAATTAGTCAAGTCTTAATTATTGTCCTTGCTAAATTGGTGGAGATCCTCCCATTTGCACTGATGCTTCTTTTGTTCTTTCTGAATAGTTACTGAAATTGGTAATTGGGGCTGCAGTCCCAGAAGCTGTAAGCCCCCTGAACTCAGAATTTTGCCTCTCTTGGTTTTCTTTTCTTCTTACTTTTATATTCATCTGCGGGTACCTCCTTCTCTGGACCTGCCACCCTGAATAGAATGACAATAGCTCAGCAACACAAGAGCCTGCCTGGCAAGCACAAGGTCCTGAGTTTGATTCCCAGTACCAAAAAAAAAAAAAAAAAGCCTTACCAAGAATACTGCAACCCAGCCAAGGTTAAGGCCACTGGTATTAGTACTTCAGACTTTACAAGGTACTGTCATACCAGTTACATAATCCTCAAGGGTCCTTTTTGAGGGGGGCAACACTATCCTTACCTATAGATAAGAAAATTGAGGCTCATAGTGAAATACCCAAAGATTATTAAGAATCTTAGTTAAGATAGAACTTGAACCCAAAATGTGTTTGCAGCTCCAAGTCCCACTCTCTCTCCATCTTTTTTTCTTCTTTAACAGACAAAGTTTCACTTTGTTGCCCAGGCTGGCCCTGAGCTCCTCGGCTCAATCTGTCCTCCTGCCTCAGCCTCACAAGTAGCTGGGATTACAGGCACATGCCACTGCACCCTGCTTCTCCTCTTTCCATCTTGATGTAGGCTCCTTTTGCAACACTAAGTCAAGACAACCACACGAAGGCCGTAACAAAAGAAAGCAAAGAATTAAATTCCAAATTCACTGGAAATGGAGGGCTGCTCAGATAAATAGTGTGTGCATTTTTAAAAAATAAGATAGGTGAGCAAAAGTACTTAAAGAACAGACCATGTACTCACCCTCTGTGCCCGTTCTGTAATCATAAAGTTAACGTAACTGATGGGCTCGCTCGCAGAGTCTGGCCTGGTCAGCGCATACATGGAGAACCGGGGCAGCTGTCTTGTCAACTCAAATACGTGGAACTGGGTGCTAGGGCCAACCAACGGGACACCAGAGAAGTGTTTGGTATAGTGTCGTTTCAAAACGCAAGGCTCCAAAACTAAAGCCACTACTGGATCATCATCAGTTGATGTTTAAGGGCTTCAATCCCCAAAATACTTGAGGCCTAATATATTATAGAAGTGGGACCTGGGAATTAAACATCACGAGCGCACACATACACATGCAGACACTAGAGCTTTCAAGCACCTGAAGAGGGATGTGGAAACTTTTATTTTCCACAAATGTAGTGGTTTCTCTTTATTAGCTGAGATTATATAAAACCCTACTCTAAAATACAGGTGCACCCCAACTCTTTTAGTCTTAGTGGCCCAAACTGTAAGGTGACAAATCATTCATTAAGCTTGTCTTGGTGGTGCAATGCTGGAGATCAGACCCAGCACCTCGCACATGCTAAGACACGCTCTTCACGGTGCTACACCTCCAGTCCCAATTAAAACATTTTTGTGACTCTGAGGTCATCTGATTAAAACAGAAAATAACCATTTTAAACTTACACATAGGCCCCTGCCCTTTTTCAAAGATTTCAAATCAAGGAAGTAAAAGGTCCTGGGAAACCTTCACTGGAGGGCAGACTCACTAAGTGGTATCGCTGGCCCCACAGACTGCGTGCATACGGGAAAACAAGTGCTTGATGGAAATGAACTCGTAAAGGGTCACCTGCTTCTGTAACCCACAAAGGCTTTCAAGTGCAGATCAACGGGGACATCCTTGGGTGGTACCACTGGGACGCAGATAGAGCTGGAGAGGTTGTGGATGCTGGGATGTACCACGTGGCTTTCACCTGCAAAAATTCCTTCTGCAAAAATCAGTACTGCTCGGATGATGGTGTCTGCAGGGAAGAAGAAAAGGCAGTTCAGTATCTGTTCCCAGGCGGCCCAGGCACCTGAACTCATGCTGTAAATAATGTCTTACCATTTGAAGTGGAAACACACAACTCTGTATGTGCAGCTTGAGTCTCGCTTCCCAGATTGACCGAGAAGATGGTGTGGAGCCTGGTATTGGCTGGTATGACGTCCCTCTGCCCATCAGCCTCATTCGGCAGACCACTCAATTCAGCCTGCAAAACACCCCGCCCTCTTCAACTCATTCACCAAAATGCTGAACTAATGTCCACTTTATTCAGCTCCATAAGAAAAACTCCCCTTCATCGTTTTTCTTTTTTCTTTCGGAAGTATTAGGAATTGAACCCAGGGCCTCAGCTATTCTACCTCTGAGCTACGTACCCAGTGGGGTTTTCTTGTTTTTGTTTTTCATTTTTGAGACAAGAGCTTGCTAGCTTGGCCATAAACTTACAATCCTCCTGCCTCAGCTTCCTGACCAGTACTGGCTCTGTGACGCTTTTCCCACACTGCTGATCTTCCTGGTCAGTCTCAACATTTCAGTTCTATTTCCCCCTCACATTAGGCTTACCTTGGCGTTTTCCTCATAGTTACGGAGTTCCAGCAACAGATTCTGCTTTTTCTGACTCAGCTCTCGGATCAGGTCCTGCTCCATGCTGGTGTCCATGAGGTTTCCCCTCATCTCAGCTGTGCCTGGCAGGTAGCCCCGGACTGAAAAGAGGAAAAATACTCACTCAACTGAAGAACATCCCAAAGATGGTCACACCAACCTTTGGGTCATCCATTACTTGCTTTTAAAAGCCAAAAATCTAAATTCATCCTTCCAACTTAGGTGAGTTTATTGTAACAAGGGAGCCTCATCACAATATCTTGTAGTGAAATTTCCTGGCATCTTGATCCAATGAAATTGAAAATTCGACTTTTCAAGGATTTTTCTCATCCCAATTTACTTTCTCCATCCACGGAGCAGCAGATTAGCTGTACGTGGCCATCCATTCGGTAATCTCCCTCTACCACACCAGCAACTGCCGAAGAAAAGTTGTCTTTAAAGATGACCTCCCCAGTCCGGTCACTTCGCGCATCCACCTGAAAATAAAACAAGAACTTAAAAAGTCACTTCAGCTACAGCGTGAAAACAATGGCACCACCACAAAATTTTTAAATGAAAATCAGCTTTCGAAGTCATGTAGTCTAGTAGTTTTCAAGAGTACTGCGTGAAGCCTATAACTTCTCTGGAAATACCTACGACTGCTGTGGCCAGGAGGACCAAAAGGGGCCTCACTGGCCTTCAAACAATGTTTCCTCTTAAAAGTGGGCCTGCTAAGAAGCAGTTCATACAGTATACACAGCATGGTGCAAAAGGGTGTGGCTCCGAGGCCAAGATGCCTGATCAGAATCCCTCTGTGCCGCGTACTATGGGATCTTGGGTGAGTTTCTTAACCATCCTGTACTTGTTCTCATCTAGGCATCAACAGCGAGAATATCACGGAAATAACAGTCCCTACACCTCCCAGGGCTGTAACAAGGCCTACAAGAGTTACTACATAGAAAGCACTTCCAATAGGACCTAACACAGAGAGATACACAATAAATGTTATTGCCATATAAAATTGTATCTCTTATATGATATGTAAGTATATAAAAAACATTTACAGCTAAAGTCTAAACAATGCCAAATTAGCCCAATCTTCTACCATAAAACATTTTACAATAACCCTCATTTTACAAGAGCCCTCTTCCACATAAAAACTATTCAGTTCTTAGAGAACTCTCAAGTCTTCTCTTCCTAGAAGCTAACACAAATAAATAACTGGCTGATCAGAAGCAAATGTATCTGAAAAATAATGATGAGCTGTCTGTGGTGACACAATCCCAGAACTCAAGCGGCTGAGGCAAGAAGATCACAAATTCAAGGCCAGCCTGACCTATATAGTAAGTTCAAGGGCAGTCTGGACCAAAAAGTGAGACCCGGTCTTAAAAAAATTTTTCATATGCATCTCAGAAGCAACATGAAATTTTCACTTACTTGAAATGATAATTTTGTTCCAAACAAGGACACAGGTATCATCAATAAAAGACTAAAACACTAGCTACAGTAAATCTGGTATGGCATTTCAGTGACAATGCCATTCACTATTTTGTCTTTTTTTTTTTTTTCCTTGCGGGCCCAGGTAGGGCTTGAGAAAAGGTCTCACTATGTAATTCAGGCTAGCTTTGAACTCATGTAGCCCAGCCTGGCCTCAAACTTGTAGCAACCTCCCTGCTATGCCTGCCCACAATGGGGATTACAGGCATGTGCCACCATACCTGAGTACTGTTTTGTCTTTGACATCCTTCTTGGTAAAACTTCGCAACCAAAAAATAATGTAAATCGCAGTCTACCCCCTTGCCTGGAGTATATCACATTCAAATACCCATGTTACGTAAAAAAACATCACCTAAGCCTAGAGATGATGACTACTAAAACCTGTGAAAGAATGCCTGCATCTTACCAAAGGTCTCTAACTCAAGCTGAACTGACTTGCTGCTTTCCAATGAAAGCCTCACCATCTAACAGTTTCTTGCACTGCATTTCCACAATTTGAGCAAACAAAAGGGTTCATTTGCTCACTAAGAAGGAGGATTATGCATTGCTATTTCTGTAGATATTCTGCTGTTTTGCTCACCCTACATGAAAGTTGTCCCGAAGACAAAGATGGGCCTCTAACTTAGCAAGTGACCTACTATGGAGTGAACTGGCTAGTAGCATTTGTTTAGCATCTTTACACCTACCTTCCCAAGCTGCATCTGTGTGTTTTCCATTTCTGTGCTATTCTTGTTAAGTGTAGATAATCAGTTTCCCACTTATATAATTACCGTATAATTTTCTTATCTTTTTTTACACTCAGACATTATATAACAGGAAATCCTCAAAATTTTGAAAGCATTTAACTATAAAAACTCTAGGTCCAGATCATATTTTGAGGTAACTTTTAATGATTTCTCAAGTCTAGTAGTTTTCTAATTCTTAAATCAATTGTAATACTGTCTCCCATAATGTGGTCCCTTGCTCTGGTATGAATGATTATGTCCCAGCAAAGGATGGTAAAATCCTAACCCCAAGGTGACAGTGTAGGAGTCAAGAACCTTTGGGAAGTGGGTAGATCATGAGGGCAGAGCCCTCATGTCGGGGATCAGTACCCTTACAGGAGACCCTGAGAAGCCCCTTACCCCTTTCACCTGTGAAGTCACAGTGAGAAGGTGGCCCGATGAGGAACCAGGCCTTCACCATACCCACAACCTGCCAGCACCTTGACTTTCCAGAGCCATGTAAAGTAAATTTCTGGTGTTTAGAAGCTGCACAGTCTATGGTATTTTGTTATAAAAGCCTGAGTGGACGAAGACACTCATTTTATGAACTTCCAAATACCTTCATAAGCAACTACACAGTCTTCATATATATAGTGGACTGGGGATTCAACCTAGGGCCTCGTTATGCTATGCAAGAGCTCCACCACTGAGCTATATCCTCAACTCCCTTACCATTTTTAATACCCACATCACAAACAGAACTAAGAAGGAACTTAACTTCTTTTTTTTATTCTGGAGACCAAACCTAAGGCCTTCACACTGAGCTGCATACCTAGACCTTTTTATCTGTAATTTTGAGACAGGGATTTGCTAAGCTGTTCAGGCTGGGGTTGGACTTGCCATCCTTATGCTTCAGCCTCTCAGAATACCAGGATGACCAGTGTGTACTACCACACCCAGCTCTAACCTAACAGCTTTCTTTTCTTAACAATTTTATTAGTACACATTTGTGATACACAGTGAATACAATCATGGGAAGTCGTTACATGTATATATCACATCTTAACCATTTTACTTCCCCTTGACCTCCCCTCTCTCCTGTTTCCATTCCCTCCTAGATCCCTTTCCCATCTCCAAAGGTCTAAGTCCCTGTTTCCTATTATCTGTCTTTTACTTTGCTCTTTAGTTATTATGGATTCACGGTACATCCATTTTTCTAAAAATGATTTGAATTTATCCTTTTTATAAAAGAGTAGAACTCCATCATGTATAAATATCATATTTTCTTTATCCATTCATTTATTGATGAACATATAGGCCACTTCCAAGATTGTGCTATTACAAGTTGTGCTGCTAGCCAGGGATAGATATCGTTTAGTGGCACAAGTGCCTGCCTAGCAAGCGCAAGGTCCTAAGTTCAATTCCCGGTACCAAAAAAAAAGAGCTGTGCTGCTATAAACATGGGTATGCAAGCATCACTGTAATACGGTATCTTTAACTCTGTGGAGAAGATACCTTGAAGAGGAACAGCTGGGTCAAACAGAATTTCTATTTTCCTTTTTTTTTTTTTTTTGGTACTGGTACTTGAACTCAGGACCTTGCACTTGCTACGCAGGCACTTGTGCCACTGAGCTCTATCCCCAGCCCTTGGAATTTCTATTTTCTAACACCTTTTTAGAAACTGCTGTTTACATAACATCAAAGGAAGGCTGGAGGTGCTAGCCATAGGCAAAGAAAAAGCAAAAATGACGGAAATTTGCTGCTCCTCTTTAGGCAGTCCAACACTGACAGAGAAGAAGCGAGGGCAAATGGTATCCCTGGAGATCTGGCAGCTACTGAGGAGTTTCTAACGAGACAGTTTTGACTTGTCAAAAGACTATAAGCAGCTCTGGTTTGAGGGGGGAAAAAAAGAAAGCAAAAGAATATTACTTTAAAATTACAGCTGGGAGAGCAACATGCTAGTGTAATTCTTTAATGATCATTTCGGAATCAATATGATTCTCCTCATTAATTCTAAGTTTTCAATTAGTGTTAAAGATTTACTAGGAAGGAGCTAAGACAGTTCACTATTAGGTTATTAAAATTCTTTTTTATTTTTTACTGGTCTATATGTACTATAAGCAATCTGAACGACGGATTTTCACTCAAAGGACAGACTCAAAAGGATCTCTCCCTGGATATTTTATCTCAAACGTGGCTGATTAGGCTAAAAGAACACGCACTCACTCAGGAAGAAATAATCTAGAAAGATTGAGAGAAACGAAAACACAGCAAAGGAACTCAGGTTTGCCTTTCCATGTTACTATTCTCACGCAGCCAACATCACAGTCATTACTTTGAATTATAATGAACTCTGCTATTTAAACCTACCTTCCCATTTGACCAGCCAGTTATCAGTTCACACACTCCATCGGAATTAAGGTCAAAAGCATGAATGCTCATGGCATGATTTTTGGACTGAAAAAGAATTCCCATAATTAGTACAGAAGTCTCTCAATAGTAGAAGCATCAAATCCCTAAATAGGAAAGGCTACACCATACTAACTTTAATTCTCCAGGATCGGGCTGTTTTGTCATAAACTCCAACTGTGCCATTGGAAAGGGCATACCCAAATCGGCTGCCATACATGGGGCATAAAGAGGTGATGATCTGCAAAAGTAATACATACAAACACATCTTTTTGTTAGGGTTTAATTTAATGTGATATATAGCTTTAGAGAATTGCAAACCCTGCTACAATTGTATTAAAAGGAGATGTAAAACCATTTCCAGCCCACTAGTGGGCAATGTATTTCTCTGCCATGTTAACTATTTCAGAGTTGGGTAAGATTTTAAGATTTTCATAAAACTCACAAACTTTGGCATTTTAAATTAAGATTTGGTTTACTAAAAGGAACAATTAATACTTAGATTTTTTTGACCAATTTTGCATGCTTATATATGGTAATCTAAACAACTAATTTGAAGACAACAATATGCAATATAACAACCGTTGGTGAATTCCTACCATCTTGTTTAGTAAAGCTCTGTATCATTTCTAATGTTTTTTCTAAATTTTTTATTCTCTTTAATGGTTTGATCAATCTTGCTTTCTTGCATCTGGTAATCTCAGCAACTTCATTGAAGATAACAATGTGTAATATAACACCACTGTTAATTTCTATCATTTTGTTTTGAAACCCTGTATCATTTTTATTGTTTTTGTTTTGTTTTGTTTTTTTCTATGTTGTTGCTACTTTATTATTGTTTTTATTTAATTCTCTTTAAAATAAAAAATAAATCAAGATAATGAAAGCATGTTCAGAACATTATTTTAGAAGAATGATAATGAAACAGGATTAAGAAGGAAAAATACTGAGTATGTAAGCTCTAGAATATCTACAACAGCAGTTATCATATATACTATTTCAAGTGATTTTAATGATTCTTTCAGTTTCCTTAAATTTTAATAAGAATTATAAGCCAGTATTAACTAACTTTTGAGTGTACATTTTTCTATGACATAATTTATTGTTTCCCAAAGGTAAAAAAATAAAAAAGGAAGAATTATCCTTTCAAAACTGAAAACCCAAACACGTGGATTTGTGTGGTACGTAACAATAGACAGAATGCACATATTATATGGAAATACTTATAGGACTATGGAATTGCCTAATATCCTTAAAAGGATAAAATTTTAGGTATTGAACAAAATTATCCTTTAAAGTTAAAACCAAAGCTTAATAATATCTATGATCCTACAGATCTATTTTCTAATTCTGGCCCTAATACAAGAGATATTAAGAAATACATTGTATAAAGCAGAGAATAGTTATATAATTTCCTTTACACCTACAGCATTTCTACAAAACTACCCACTTCACTTAACTCTGAATACAAAGTGCTGTGCAGGATTCCAGAATTATTTAACGCAAGCATCCTCCTGGCAATACTTAATACTGTTCAACTGCCAAACGTATCAAGATTTTGCTCACTTGAGAAAAGACATCTGAGCTAAGAGCAAAACCAAAATGGCCCTATATATGAACAATTTTATAAGGTGTGTATTTTCATAAATTTAGCCTCATATTCCCCAGGTCCCTTAGTGTTTCCTTACTTTATTCATTTCTTTCTTTTGCAGACTACAAGAGGAACAAGTTCCCTCTAATACCTAACTCTATTTTAGTTCTCCTCACCTTTTCTAGGATTTAGGGGGAAAAAAAGGTATTTCAAAAAATTTACTCTCCTAACATCTAAAATTGACCAAAAATTTTTTTTTAAATCATATTTATTCCCACCAAATGGAAAAAGATTTACTATAAATTAGAATGAAAGGGCTGGGTGTAGTGGTGCCCACCTGTATCGCAGTCCTCGGGAGGCTGAGGCAGAGTCCAAGGCCAGCGAGGCTACATAATGAGTTTTTGTTGTTGTTTTTTTTCCAGTACTGGGAATCGAACTCACGACCTCACGCTTGCCAGGCAAACACTGTGCCGCTGAGCTCAATCCCCAAACCCCTACATAATGAGTTAAAGGCAAGCCTGAACTACATAGCGAGACTCTTTTTTTTTTTTTTTAAATGTGATGTTGGAAAGGAATTTTATTGATCAGGCTTCTTGGTTACAAACAAGTCCATTTAGACTTACATTTTATTTGTTTTTGTGGTGCTGGGGATCGAACCCAGGGCCTTGTGCATGCAAGGCAAGAACTCTGCCACTGAGCCACATCCTCAGCCCCCATAGCAAGACTCTTGTCTTTAAAAAAATTGCAATGAAAGAAATATAATGATTCAGGATACAGCACCTATACCCTACTACAGAGTTGGGTGTTTTCTGGGGTAGGGGTGGAGCCGAAAATCTCTTTAAGAACCTAATCAAAGCTAAAGACCCTCTTTCTGGAAAAGCAGAGAAATTAGAACCCCATATACAGATACACATCTTTACACTACTGCTTCTGTACTCGTTTTTCTCCTTTATTTCTTCTCTATCCACAGCTATCATTTTAAATTAGAATAATTGTGAATATATAAAAAGTACAAAGTAAGATGGGTGTGATGGCGCATACCTATTATCCCAGTACTTGGAAGGCTGAGTCAGGGGGATTGCTAAAGGTTTGAGGCTAGCCTGGCTACATAATGAGTTCAAGACCAACCTGAACTACATAGCAAGACTTTGTCTCAAAAAAGCAATCAAATAAAGAAAAGAGATAAGATAGTACACTAAGTAAAAATCCAATTTTTATTCTAAAACCACCCACCCAGCACTCTCATGTGAGAAGATCCCCCAGCGCTGTCATGCGATATTACATTTGACTGCACCACTCGATCTTGCCCGTATTTATCCCAACTCCAGGGTGGTATTTCTTACCTCTGTTTCTGTCATTTCTGCTACAATCTCATCTTCTTTAAAAACCCGGATATCAAAATCTTCAGATCCAACAAGAAGCTAAACGGGGAGAAATTATGAATATTTAGCTTAATAAGTAAACAGCAAAATTTCCATAAATAAAACAAAAAAATTGCACAATACTTTGCTACTACTACCACTCCAGAGTTCCTATTCTTCAATAATCCAGCGCTCAAGAGGGGCCCTTTAATCGGGAACATTTAGTTTGCTTTTCTTTCTTGGGTACCAGGAATTGAACTCAGGACCTTGCACTTGCCAGGCAGGCGCTGTGCCGCTGAGCTATATCCCTGGCCCGGGGCCCTTTAATTGGAGGATCGATAGATTCAATCAGTGAAGAAAAAGATTTTACTTTGCCACGTGGAGTGCACATCTTGCCAGAATATTTTCTTTCACTGTGCACCTGAAAATGCTCCCTGGCTGAGTAACTTTCCTTGCCTGCAAATGGGAGCCCTACTTTAGACACCAGCGCCCAGAGTCTAGGGGCAAGTTGACACCCAAAGCAGCATTTTGCATGCTCAAGCCCAAAACACTCATTTCCAGAGTCATTATTAGAATTAATTTCGAAAAACTAAAAGATAGTTGCTAAAACTTTTTAGATTCCTAATGAAAAAAACAGGCCAAAATGGAAACAACTTACAAATATGTTTCAAAGCATCAAAAGCAATTTACAAGGTTGTGAATATGACCAAGGTCCTGGAAACTGTTCTGCCTTCTCTCCCCTCTCCCGTCTTTGAGACTCCACGGCCTACTTCTTTGTATTAGACAAACACAAATGATTTCTTGTTCAAAAAAGAGGAGATAGCAGAACTATCTGCTATATTTCACAAATATTTCAGTTGCTGATCAAAAGCAAATGTGGCCAGTTAGGCATCATTCAGGTAACAAAGCTCCAAAATTAGCACGAGAAGCTAATACTCCGCTCAACACTAACACAGCTGAACACACACAGAGGTGTCTCCTTCCCCACGTACCTCTTTCTTCCCATCACCATCAAAGTCACACAAAGCCAAGGAATGAACATTGTCTCCAGTAACCTGGAAATAAAGTCACAAATCAGCTCTTCCATTTCATCCAAATATATCAGCTACAGGAAGAGAGGGATTATACAAGCAGTCAGTGAATTATCTGAATTAATCATATTCTTTTTAATACATGAATTATAAATAATATTCTGTTTTATTGTTTAATATAGACAGTAAATTTTTTTTCTGCTTTTTTTTGTTTGTTTTTTCCAGTACCAGGAATCGAACTCATGACGTTGCGCCTGGCAGGCAGGCGCTGTGCCACTGAGCTAAATCCCCAGCCCTCTAGACAGTAAATTTAAAAGTATCCTAAAGAAAAAAAAATAAAATAATAAATAAAGTATCCTAAAGAAAATTAAAATGACTTAAGACTACCAAAAAGAATGTTCTGTCCATACCGTCCAAAAGAGATCATTTCCTTCATGATCAAAACCCTGTAGAACACAATTTCCACCAATAATTGCAAGAGGAGAGGCTACATCTCCCAGTGTCCCCAGCACAATGGCATTTGCCCCATCTGCTACCTAAGAAGAAAAAGAAACACAATTTCAGACACAATGGCAGGCAGGCACACTGGAGGAAATATGGATCCGCCTTCTCATTTGTATCCTCAACTTCCTGTCGAGATTTGTGAGAAACCACACAGTCTCTTGAGAGGGCAGCCAGGGCTGTCCACCAAGGCCATCACTGTGGCTTCTGCAAGGATGAGAACAGACACATGGTAGACTCAGAGCCCTGGCTCTCACGCTAAACTGATCCAATATGTTGCTATGATTATCTGGGGCTCTCCAAGGCCACCAAGTACTACGCCTCTCACCAAGCACGGTGACACACACCAGTAACCGCAGCACTCGAGAGACTGAGGCAGGAAGATTGCTGTGAGTTCAAGGCCAGCCTGGGCTACATAATGAGTTCAAGGCCAGCCTGAACTGCATAGTGAGACCCATCTCAAAACAAAATTTTTTTTTAAATGTTTGCTTTTAAACACTCAAATTTTATCATTTATTTTAACCATGTGGGGATGGAAATATTTTTAATACTACTACCTAGTTCTCTTACCACTACTCTTTTTAATGTTTAAGTTACTAAAAAGTATAAAGAATAAAACAAATCCTCCTAGGCCTAGCATTCAGAATTAATAAATATTTCAGACTTCTTTAATATATTACACAAGCATAACTTATGTATGGGAGATTCAAGGATAATTTATTATATAGGAATATAATATTTATAATAGCCTTATGAAAAATATAAAGAAAAGAGTGACTATAAAGGAAATGAAGACATCATAAGATATTAAAACTTAAATAACTAGTCAATGAAAACATAAAAGGTAACTAAAGAACTTGGAAAAATAACTGCAATATATGTCAGAAAGTTATTTTGTTATTAAAAGGCAAATAAACAAGAAAAGAATAACCATCCCAGCTCCCCCAGAAAGAAATTCACAAGAACTGCAGCCAAAAAACATGAAAAATGTGCCTTCTCACAATATATAATTTTTCACTTTTCAATAAGCAATGATGAGAAAGAACATTATCCATTGTTGCTCAGGGTGTTATACAATAGGCACTCTCATATTGTGAGGAGGAGGTAGAAAAACAGCAGTTTTTCTAGAGAATAATTTAGCAACATCTGTCAGAAATCTCATCTAAAAATGGTTTTTGACTCAGCAATTGTATTTCTTCTTTTCCTGTATTTCTTTTTGTATTTATGTCCTCTTTAATTTGTCCTGACTCAGCAATTGTAAAGCCAAGGCCTTGTAATATTAATTTTATATATCAAGCTGGCTAGACCCTACCATGCAGATATTTGGTCAAACATTATTCTCACTGTTACTGTGAGGATATTTTGTAGAGGAGATTACATTTAAATCAGCAGACTAAGTAAAGCACATGATCCTCCATAAAGTGAGTGAGCCTCAACATTCAGCTGAAGGACTTCATAGGAGAAAGACCGACCTGCCCCACGGAAGGAGGGATCCCGCCTTCAGGCTTCAGGGTCCACACCAACTTTTTCCCACGTCTCCACCCTGCAGATTTTGGACCTGCCAGCCACCACAATCAGGTAACGCGATTTCTTAACCTACTCCCATTACATATATACATATTTTCTTGGTTCGGTTTCCTTGGAGAACCTTATGAATCCAGTCCTAAACTCCATTTCAGTCCTCAATGAAAATGTAGTAGGATTTTGTGACCTTGAAATAGGTATAAGGATTTCTTAGAAGGATAGGAAAAGCACTGATTATTAAAGAAAATACTGCTCAGCCGGACTTATTAAAAACTGAAGTCTTCTGCTCACCAAGACACCTATCTGTTGGAGTGCATTATGGACTCAGAGAAAATGTTTCTTATACAGAACTTACATCCAGTATATCCAAAGGATATCTACAAATCAGTAAGAAAGTGGGAAACTACCAATGAAAACTAGGTAGAAAGCGTAAGCACACTCAAGAAGCACGAGAAAAAGTGCTATATATCACTGGTCATCAGGAAACTGGAAAATAAAACCACAGTATGATGCCAATTCACATCTACTAAAATGAATCAAATCACAAAGCATGGTGGTACACACCGGTAATATCATCACTCTGGGAGGCTGACACAGAAGGATTGAAAGTTCTAGCCCAGCCGGGAAAACTTAGCAACTTAGCGAGACCCAGTCTTAAGATAAAAAAAATAAAAAAATGTAGCTCAGTGTGAAGGCCCTGGGTTCAATTCCCAGTACCAAGGGGGAAAAAGCTTGGTAATATCAAATGTTCACAAAGAATGTGCAGCAACTGAGACTCTCAACACTGCTGAGATGGTAGGAGTAGCAAACGGTACAACCACTTTAGAAAGCAGTTTGCCAGTGTTTTATAAAGGTAATCATATATCTGTTATACAGCCCAGCAGTTCTACTCCTCAGTGTTTATCCAAGACAAGTTAAAACACATACTTACAAAAAGACTTGTACATAAATGTTTATAGCAATTTTATTCATAATTGCCCCAAACTGAAAGAATTTAAATGTCTATACTACCTGTCTATCACCAATACAATAAACACACTGTGGTATATTCATGCAATAGAATACACTATTTTTGTTACTGAGCAACAAAAAAAAAGAACTATTGCTATATGCAACAACAGGGAAGACTTTCATAGATATTATCCTGAGTGAAAGAAGCCAGATACCAAAGGGTACACTCTGTATGATTCCATTTATATGAAGTTCAAGAACAAGAAAAGCAAATCCAAGCTGTCAAAAATCAGAAAAGTGATAGTCTATAGGGAATCAGACTTGAATGGAATGAGACACGATATTTTCTGAAGTGACAGAACTGTTCTATATTTTAATTGAAGGTGTTGGGTATAGGGCTCAAAACTGACTGAATTAAGCTGGGCATGGTGGCGCATGCCTATAATCCCAGCACTCAGGAGGCTGAGGCAGGTGGATTGTTGTGAGTTCGAGACCAGCCTGGGCTACAAAGTGAGCTCAAGGACAGCCTGAACTGCATAGCGAGACCTTGTCTCGAAAAGACAGAAAAAAACAACTGACTGAATTGTACACTTAAAGTTTGTGCAAAAAAAAAAGGTTTGTGCAACTCACTGTATGTATATTTTACCTCAATGGACCAAAACACCCCACAAAAGGGCATCTGCATATCTAGAAACTTATCCTTGGGAAATAATCAGGAAAGTGGTGGGATATATGCTTATTGAAGTATCAACTATAAAAAGAAACTGAAAAGGACACAAATGTTCAAAATATTGTATTGATGAAACAAATTATTATATATTAACACAATGAAATACTACAGAAACAATAAGAATGATATATAGATACACATTATCTTCATATAAAGATGTTCAGAATATATATAGTAAATGAAAAGGCCACGTGTAATAGCTAGGAAGTGGATTGCCCATTAACTTATAAATGGATAAATAAAATGTGATACACAATGGAATAATAAAAGCTATAAAAAGAAATGAAGTATTGATATATGCTACAACATGAATCAATATGGAAATTTTTATGCTAAGAAAAAGCAGCTAGACCGGACATGGTGATATACACTTGTAATGTCAGCACTTCGGAGGCCAAGGCAAGAGGATCACTGTGAGTTCAAGGGCAAACTGAGAGCTACACAGTGAGTTCAAGATCAGCCTGGACTATACAGTGAAAATCAGTCTCAAAAAAGAAGAAGAAGAAGCAGCCAATCACAAAAGACTACACAGTATCCTAGTATATGATTCTGTATTTATGAAATGTCTAGAATAGATAGAAAGCAGATTGCCTCAGGTGAGAAGGCCAAGAGAAAATGAAGACTGCCTACTATTGTAGCATTTTTTGTTTTGTTTTGTCTTTGGAGGTAATAAAAATGTTTAAAATTGATTGTGGTGGTGGTTACAAAACTTTCTGGTTTCTTTTCTTTCTTTTTTTTTTTTTGAGAGAGGGTCTCACTAGATAGTCCAAGCTGGCCTTGAGCCCACTATGTAGCCCAGGCTAGCCTTGAACTCGTGGCAATCATCCTGCCTCAGCCTCCCAAGTGCTGGGATTACAGGCATATGTCACCACACCTAGCTTAAAAAACTTTCTGAATACACGAAAAACTAATTAATTGTAGTGATAAATAGATGATAAGTTGTATGGTATGCAAATTATATTTAAAAAAAATTATACAGGAAAAATAAGCTAAACAACTACATGTACATAGTATGATCCCATTCGGTAAAAAAAAACTTTTTTATTTGCATATGTATAGTAAAAAATCTGCAAAAATAATTTAAGAATTTAAGAATTTTTTCTTTTTGCTTCCCTATTCTTTTCTATAACAAATATGAATTACTTGGTTAAGAAAGTTGCAATTGCCTGTAGATGGCAGGCTACAGTAAGGGCTTCTTTAAAGTACCTCTAAACTTTAATGCAAGGCCACCCGAAGAACTGCATGCTGGCTTCCCAGCCCTAGCTGAATTCTCAACAGGAGATCCTGACGAAGATGGCATCACACATGAGGTGTGACTGAGGTGTGTGCTTAGAATGTTTAAAAATGTATTACAGTAAAAGACACATTATTATTAATCCCCTCAGAACACTCCCATCCATTCAAACACACTTGTCTCCTCCTTCTTGCCACTTTCGGAAGCAGTTCTGGAAATCCTTTTCATAGGTGTCCTCAGTTTACCTATCATGTACGTCCTGAATCAATTCCAAATGTTTATCCTTCATGGTCATTTTGACTTCAGGAAGAACCAGAAGTCACATGGAGCCAGAACCAGGGAATCAGGTAGATGAAGACACACTACAATGCTTTAAGAGCCTACTTTTCCACTGGATAACATTCAACAACAGTATTCACTGCACTTTTTAATCATGCCTCCTAAAGACACTCACAAAAGAGAACTTCCAGAACTGCTCAGAAAGTAGCAAGAATGATGGGATAAGTGTGTTCAAAGTGAGGGGGAGTACTTAGAGCAGGATTAATGATAGTGTGTCTTTTACTACAAATTTTTTTCAAAATTTAAACATTCACCATATTTTTCAGTCACCCCTTGCATACCTCACAGATAAAGTACAGTGTTATCACGTTATTACAAGCCATGACCAAATAAAAAAGCTCCAATTACATAAAGAAGATGTAAATGACAAATACTCCATGTTGTTTAATTATGTTACAATGGCCACACAGTAAAGCAAACTAAATGGGGGACTTCTTTCAAGCATAAACAAACTAGACGTTAATAAGTAATGACGGGGCTGGGGATTTAGCTCAGCGGCAAAAGCGCCTGCCTGGCATGCGCAAGGTCGGTTCCCGGTACCGGAGAAAAACAAAAAAAAAAAAAAAAAAATAAGTAATGACAATTTTATGGTTGTAATGGAGGTATACTTGCCTCTCTGTAGAACAAATCTGAATTATTGTAGACATCATAAGCCAAAAGATTAGTCTGGGTCCCCACTAAAAGAACATCATGGCCAAGCTCAGGGTTCAGTACTCCTGCAGTCAGGCAGCTGACTGCCTGGTTAATGTTCAGAAGAGAAACGTCAGATTCCAGCGGGCTCTGCGAGACTCTGGGCGCACTGAAATACTGGCTCCGTGTATGAGGATTGTGAATAAAAACCTAAAACAAGAACAGTTAATTGCATTCCCTTAAAATATTAAAAATGACAAATTAATATCATACTTTTTTTTTGACAAAACACAGGTTAAAAACAGATGTCAACATTAACCAGAAGATACTTTAATGCCTTACGAAGCTTAAGACACCCAAAAATAGTTCTGTGCACAGCCAACTTTCAGTCATTACATAGTGTGGAAACCCAGTGATGAAGAAGCAGGTTATGAATAAGATCTAATTGTTGCTCACCAGGGAACCTTACATGCTGTTATGGTTTGTGTCTAGGTGTCCCCACAAAGTCGTATGCAGTCACGGGGTAGGTTTCTAGAGTTTGTGATAGACTCAGGATCCAATGCTGGGATTATGGCAAAGTGGCACATGGCAGCGGGCAACAGTTTATGGCTGAAGAAAACAGCAAAAGCAACAAGAGCAAAAAGGGGAGGATTGAAAGAGCAAGCCTCTTTCCTTCCCTTGTATTGTGTGCAGTCTACGTGCCCCAGGGCACCATGAACTGTTGCCCAACACCATGTGCCACTTTGCCTTGGAGCCAGTTGATTACTGCAATCTCCACAAACTGTGAGCTAAATAAACCCTTCCTTCCCTAAGTTTGGGTGTTGGGTATTTTGTCCCAGCAACAAGAGAAAAGTAACCAAGACACATGCTATCACCTACAGGAAGTCAAAGTACTCCTGCAAACCAACCTCTTCTTTGACCCATAGGAAACTGCTACGAGCTTCAACCATACTACACACCAACATCACAGAAAACAGAGCAGACCTTTCCTTTCATATCTTTGGTCCACTAAATTCACATCTCAATTCCTAACAGCCTAGTAGTTGGTAAATATATTTACAAACTTGAGACATGCCATGCAAATCAAGTTTCTTGAAAACTTTCCATCCTCTATAGTTGTAGGACGAATTAGTCTAAAGACGATAAATTCAACAGTTTCAATTAACATAAATGAATTATCTGAGAGACTAAATAAATCATTCAACTTCCATGGGCTTCACTTGTGAAAAGAAGGTTTGGACTAGAAAATGCATTCTTTTTGTTTGTTTTGGTTGGTTTTGGTTTTTGGAGACAGGTCTTGCTATGTAGTTCAGACTGGCCATCAAACACTCTGAGATCCTCCTGCCTCAGCCTCCCACATGCTAGGATCACAGGTGTGCACCACCCACGTCCAGCTTAGAAAATGTATTAAGAAAGGTGGTACACTACTGCTCCAAAGAAGAATAAACAAGTTTGGGATGGAGAGCTCTTCAATATTAGAATGGCTTGTGGCACCTAAGGGCTACAAAATGAGTACAGAATAAGACATACAGCATACATATATTATTAAAATTTCAATGGGGAATTTGTCTTTATCTAAAAAAGGCTCCATGAAGCCAATATGAAAAAAAGGACAGAGAACACTGGACTAGAGATCCTTTAGGTCCCTTCTATCTGCAAAATTTTGATAATTTTAAATGAGTATAAATCCAAATAGTATGCCAGGCATGGTGGCACATGCCTGTAATCCCAGCATTAGGGAGGCTGAGGCAGGAGGATCATTGTGAGTTCAAGACCACCCTGGGCTACACAGTGAGCTCAAGGCCAGCCTGAACTGTATAGCAAGAGCCTGTCTCAAAACGACAAAAAAAAAAAAAAATTTCCAAATAGTACTAATTTTAAATTATTACCTACACACACTAATCTAGTCAACAAAAATAATTTTCAAAAGAATTGATGAGAAACATGCAGAAAATGTGTACAGCTACTGAAGGCTGCCTTCATGTTCTCATCTGCATGACACTGCACAACATTCTTTCATAAACATGAATTCCACTTAATCCTCGCTCCAACCTGACTTACAGATGAGGCCAGAAGGGCATGGCCCCTTCCAAGGCCTGAAGACTGTGACCAGGATAGAACATAAAACCTCGCACGTCCCAGGCCCCAGCCTCTGACTCCCACATACTTTCTTTCATAACAGTTCTGAACAAAACAATTCTTACAATCTTCTGGAGAAAGAACAAGAGGAGAAACACCTTATGGGCACCACATTCATTGTTACCAGAACGGAAAGACTGTGATTTTTGCCAAGAACAACAGGAATCTCAGGAGTCAGACTCCTCCCTTCTTGGAGTCCCCTGCTGTCCTCTGCTCACAGAAAACAGAATCCCAGAGGAGACCTACCTGTCCCTCCAGGCAAGGGAAAAGCAAAGTTCAGTCACATAACAAATGGAGCACTCCCAGCGCCTATTTTTTAGACTCCTTCTAAATGACTGCCTGTAGCTCACCTAATGTTTGTTCTAGCTGAGGAGGTGCTGCTGACAATGTAAATTCAACTCATCCCCAGCTCCCTGGTGAGGGAAAAAATGTTCCTGGAGCAAAACACTGATGTCATCTTGTAAGAAAACACTTTTCAAAATGTCCTTGTTCAGGCCCAAAGTCAGGGTCCCAGATGAAATGACAACGGTCTGCTTTTAGATATGCAGGCTCCAGAGGTCAAAGAGGAGGCTCTGGCCTTACCTGGAATGTTTCTTTTTAAAGAAGAACATATTTATCTGTTAGATCATGAAAGGTTCTCAATTTTTTTTAAGTCTCAAAAGAAAAGAGTAGGCTAAGCTAGAACCCTGCAGAACTGTTGAACATCTGAACACAAAGTAACCAATTACACAGGACCTTTTCATTTCTTTTTTTTTTTTTCTTGCCATTTTCAGAAACAGTCCCAGAGTCAAGTGTCTGCTCCCCACTCAAGGTCACACTGTGATGTAAGAGCTTCCACAGAGGCTTGACCTGATTCCCCGCCTCTACTCCTACACCCACCTCCCAGCAACCCACTGCAGTGCATCCCCACATCCCAGCCCCAGTCTCTTTATCTAACATGGAAAGCAAATCTCATCGCTCACCGAATTAAAACCCTCAGTGACCTCCCAACACAGGCAGCGTCAGTAAGGTCTTTGCCATGGCCCACATGTGGCTCTACAAGATCCAGCCCTGCTTGCGGCCTGCATCATTCCATCCCAGCCCCAAAGACTCCTTGCGTTTTACACTTGCTGATCTCTGCCTGTAAGGCACTTGTCCCATGTATCTGGAGAGTTTGTCTGCCCATTTCCTCCCCCAACGCCAATTTTTTTGTAGTTGTTGCTTTTTGACAGAGCTTTGCCATGTACTTCAGGCTGGCCTTGAACTCACTATAGAGCCCAGACTGGCCACCAACTCACAGCAATCTTCCTGCCTCAGTCTCCCAATTGCTGGGATTACAGGTGTGTGCCACCATGCTCAGCTTCCTTCAGAATTCTGATCATGGCATCACAGGCCTGTCAAAAACAGCAAGTGCTCATCATCTCCCTTCCCTTAGTCTCTTGGTTTGTTTTCTCCTATTAAGATAGATAGATAATACAGATAGATACATAGATACATAGACACAAAGACAGACTTTTTTTCTGGTAATCATCTGGCTCCCCCTCACAAATATAAGCTCCAAAGGGAGGAAATTTGTCTGTCACATTCACCATTGCAGCTGAAGAGCTAAAAACAATGCCCAGCACATGGTAAGCCCTCAAAATAGAGGCTGAGCTAATAGCAGTGAAATATTTCAGCTCACTGTATACCTGCTGTGCACCTACAGCAGAACAAATATGAATTTCTTTTTGGCATTTGTCAGGGCCACCAACTAACATTATCAGGTACCAGACCCTATGCTAAATAAGTGCTTTACTCCATTATACTACACTTAATGAAAATGAGTCTTACTTCTTGGGTATCCCAAGGCATAGCACATGAAATAATATGGTCCTGAGAACTATAAATCACACAAACACTAGCTATGAAATGCACCGTGGGTTGGAGAACACGCACTGTAATCTCAATTCAACCACTCTCCAGCCGAGTGGCACCAGATACTACTTTGAATCTCTCTGAACTGCTATTTCTAATCAGTAAAGTGAGGATCACAAAAGAAAATAACAACTAATAACTAGTGACCACTTTCAATACGCCAAGTGCTTTACATGTATCATCTAATCCTAACAACCCTAGGGTAGGTACTATTATTAAATATCTTGCCAAAGGTCATGTTTTTGTTTTTGGTTTTTTTTTTTTTTTGGTTTTCCTCCGGTACCGGGAACCGAACTCACGACCTTGCGCTTGCCAGGCAGGCGCTTTTGCCGCTGAGCTAAATCCCCGGTCCCTTGCCAAAGGTCATGAAATTAGACAGGGGAGCCAGGATCACCCACACCTGTGCGATGCTACTGCCCTTGAGATAATTAATGTAATAAGCCTTTGTACCTGTTAAACGCTATTACCCTTGCAGTCTCCGTATTCCTTTGATTTGGGGGCATACTTCCATCAGCACACAAGACCAACGTGTGCAATGACAATATCTTTTTAAAAAAATCTCTATGATCCTTACAGTACAGAAAATACCTGACGTGTACTAAGCACTTAATACTTCGCAAATAAATTCTAGGGGGAAATTTGAATGTATATGGTCAAGGACCAACAGTGCAATGTGAGGGCTGGGGATATAGCTCAGTTATAAGAGGGTTTGCCTAGCATGTGAGAGGCCCTGAGTTCGATGCTGTGCAACACATACACACACACAATTTAATTTAGAGGTGTCTGCAGTCTTTTCTCTGTAAAGGGTGCGAGCGAGTGGAAGGAGTTTCAAGCGACAAGCAGAGGCACAGGGCTGGAATCTGAGGTCGGCTATTAGTGCTAATCTCAGCCAAGAGCCTTTTTTTCTTTATGAAGATTTCTCTTCCTAAGCTGCTTATCTGTCCTGGACTTCAACAATATCCCAAAGTGCCTAACGATAAGAAACCCAACTACTGTACTACAAATACGCACTGATTTTTAAAAAGTAAATGGAAAGAAAGAAAGGAAGAGAGAAAAGAAAGAAGCCAAACTTCTTAGAAAAAGTGTGGGAGGATGAAGCGGTACAAAAATTGCCCGATTGGTTGCCAGGCAACCTGGGCTGGGGCGGAGGCGGGGTGAGGGGCGGGGCCGCGGGAGGTCGCGAGTCCCCAGGGTCCGCGCTGCGTGCGGGTGGGAGCGGTTACCTTGCCCGCTTGGGTGGCGGCCGCCAGGCACGGGTGAGTCCCGTCGTAACGCCCCACGGCCACCATGCGAGGGCTGATTTTGTGGCGCAGTTTCAGGGTGAACACGGGCAGCAGCATGATGGCAGCGGCTCTGGGAAAGACTGGCACCCGGCGCAGGCGGGGCGGAGCCGGCCCCAGTCGCCTGGGTTAAGGGATCGAGGACAAGGTCCGCCTGGCCCCCGCGGCCGAAATAGCGCGGAACAGAGTAACGGGGACTCTCGCCGGGTCTGTCTGCGGCTGCGTGGATCCGTCCGACTCCTTCTGCGGCTGCGCAAGTCTCGCCCGTCTTCCTCTGCGGCTGCGCGTGGCGGTGCTGCATCGTGTGTTTGATCTTGTAGTTCTCTTGGTGTTAGAGTCTGTTTTTTGCTGCTGTAACTTCCCTGCCGGAGATTCAGCTCTACCCTGGGGTCTATGATAGCCTTGCCTGAGCCAGTGTACCCTCACATTTCCTCTTCAAGCAGGGCAATCAAGCTGCACCTCTGCAAACTCCACACACTCTTACCCTCCTCCAGAAAGTTATTAATTCAAGAAATTTTTGCATGCATTCTCTGTCCCTTGCTTTACTGTTACAATGAGGCAAGCCACAGCAGTTACCTGCACTAAGTACTGTATACCACTCTGCTCAAACGGGGGTGGGGGTGGGGAGGTGTGTGTGTGCTTCAAACACTCAGGTTTAAATAGTCTGAGGCAGTGAATGCAGCCTTACTTGGGGAAAAATGGGCTTTATAGATGTAATTAAGTTAAAGAGCTTAAAATAAGATCATAATGGATTAGAACGGGCCCTAAGTCCAATGACAAATGACCTTATAAGAGACAGAAAAAGACAAGACCATCGTCAGAGATTGGAATTATGCTACCAAAAATCAATGCCTGAGGGCAAAAGACCTTGAAAGAAAGAATCCTTTCATAAAACCTTCAGAGAGAGCATAACGCTATGAACATCTTGATCTCAGAATTTGGTTTACAGAACTGTGAGAGAATACTTTTCTGCTGTTGTCAACCATAAATGAGTATTAGGGGCTGGGGATTTAGCTCAGCGGCACAGCGCCTGCCTGGCAAGCATGAGGTTGTGAGTTCGGTTCCCGGTACCGAAAAAAAAAAAAAAAATAATAATAAATGAATAAGGACTGGAGACTTGTAAGACTCTCTGTACATTTTAAATGCACAAAAATTGTGACCATTCAGCAAGTATTTTTTGAGGGCATATAGTGTTTCAGGCACTTTTCTAAACCATAAATAGTAAATAAAAGACAAACTCATGTTCTCCTGGAAGCGACATACTAGTCACAGGAAATAAGCACTAAACCAGAAGCTCATAGTTTTGGTAGAAAGCACTATACAGAAGATCAAGATGATGGAGAGGATTGGAGGGAACAGGATTTTAAATAAGATGGCAGAGAAGAGACTTCACTGAGAAAGTGGCATGCAGACAAGGCTTGGAGAGAAAGGGGGCGGCCAGCCTGGAGGGCTTGTGTTCCAGCAGAGAACACTGGGGTACAAAGGCCCTGACGGCTCATCAGCTCGTTCAAGCTGCTTTCTGGAAACAGATGTTTAGAGGTGAGTGATGAAGCAAACGCTTCTCAGAGGGGACTGATAAGGAACAGTGACAGTGAGAAAACAGAGCCAGAAAACTATACTGTCTGGGAAGGGGAGTGAAGAGAGGATTGCCGGAAAGAGGGAAACAACAACTGGTAGACACTGCACATAAGCCTTTAAAGGTGAATTCTAAAACATTCTTGATATCTGCATTTTGTCCTGACAACCAGTGACCATCCTTGTACAAATGTGCACCTCCTTTCAAACATGTTGGTGTGTGTGTGACTACGTGAAACTTCTTTTGAAGAAAATGTCAAAAAACTAAATTTGAGGACCCTGATGGAGGGAAGACCAGACCTGATCCAGTGACCCCCAGGATCCCTCTGGTAGACCAGGCCTCTGAATTCTCCCAGCCCCTTTCTGTTGCATCCCTACCCCCCATCTGTCGCCTGTCGAGAACCCACAGTCCTGCACCAGCTCTGTGACCAGCTCTGTAATAGACATTGCCTTGGGCCTGTCTTTCTGCCCTTGGCCATCAGAACTTACTTTGTTTCACAAAGTCCCTTCCCTTCAGTCCACAGGCTCTTCTGGCATGAAGTGCTCACTTCACTGAATCCACTGCACTGTGCTAATTGCTGGTCACAGCTTGACAGGCCTCCTCTGCCAGGAGCGGCTTAGAAGAAATACATCTCTAATAGAGATCATTTGGGGCCCTTCATTTTTCTGGCAAACATGTATTAAGGTTCTCCAGTGTTCGAGGACCTAAGGATACAGTGGTGAACAAGAAAGGCAGTGTGTTCCTCTATGCAGTTCACATCCCATAGGGGTAGGGAGCAATAAAACGTGAAAGAAAATAAGGTCTTTTTATCTGGTCATAACGTCACGGTGCCGGGGTTCAGGAAATGCCTCGCAGAGGAAGTGGCATTTGAAATAATTCTATGACTCAAAAGTGCAGCCATTAGGAGCTGTGTCAGAAAGGCATTCCAGATAGAGGGAACAGCAATGGCAAAGGCCTAGGGTGAACATATTTGAAGATTAGAAGAAAACAGAAAAGTCTGCCAGGGCCAGATTACCTAGTGCTTGTGAGCCACACCAATAAGCTTGGGTTTTACTGTTTAGTAAGCACACAAGTCTGTGACCTACTGCATTTCTGTATAAGGCTAATCTTGGCTCCCATCTACCTGGCCAGGCTTCACCTACGTTATGTGCTGCCTTGGTGGTCTGCGTCTTGCGGTTACTCTTCCTAACAGGACATTATAGTTAGCAGCAGCACTAACATTTATTGAGCATTTTCTAGGTGCCATTTAAGTACTTTACATGGATCATTTCACCCAATCCCAGTATAGCCCTATGAGGTAGGTACTATTGCTAGCCCATTTTATAGATTGAAAAATTTACCATCATCACCTCCTCTCTCTCTATATGTCTTCACTGGCTCTCTATTTTCTTTTGGGGGGGGGGTACCAGGAATCGAACTCAAAACCTCAAGTTTGCCAGGCAGGCACAGTGCCACAGAGCTATATCCCTGGCCCCTGGCTATTTTCAACCAAAGAAAGTCCAAGGTCTTTAACAGATTACACGAAGACCTCTAAATTTCAACCACCTCTGCAGTCTCTTCCTTTGTTTCTTGCCTCAAATCTGGTCTCTTCTCAGATGCTGTTTCTTGCTCTCTCTGCACATCATGCCTTCTGCCTGGAAAATCCTTCCCCTGACTTCATAACTTTCTTCCATCTTTGGTACCGGGAATTGAACTCAGAACTTTGGACTGGAAGGCATTTATGCTGCTGAGCTATACCCCAGCTTTCCTTCCATCTTTAAAGACTCAGGTTGGACATCACCACTCCAGGAGTCATGTTCGATGGTGTCTGTCACTGCCATTACCACACTTAGGAGGTAGCTGCACTTCCTCTGTGCCGTTATCAACTCTCCAGCCATTGTATTAGTTGCCACATTGACAGTATTTGAGCTTTGGAGGCACAGTTCTAGTAAGTATTGACGAAGCTCCCCGCCCCAATAGAGTACACCCCATCCTCCCTACCAAGCACCAAGCCACGCCAGGGACTTTGAGCTTTCCTCTAAGGAGAAGGCCCAGTCCACCAGCAGTTCCAGAGTTCTCTCCCTCCCGTGACCCACTAGGAATCCCTGGTTCATCAGAGGAGACCCTTGTCATCCTCACAAGCTGGGGCTCCTAAGGACCTAGGACTTTGGGGGAGACAAATTGGGAGCTGGTGGGCTGTAGAGAGGTAGCACCACACAGTGGTGAGCCCATGATCCTCAGTAGTGTGCAGACCTGGTTTCTGTTCCTCCTCTTCAGCTGAGACCTGGGCCCAGTATTTAATTGGAGCACACAGGCACTTAACACCCCCAACTCACTAATCCCACAACCCTGAGAGGGAAACACTGTCATCATGCGTATTTTATTAGAAAGAATACTGAGTCACGGAGGTTCTATTATATAAGCCCAAAATCACAGAGTTGCTAAGTAGTAGAACCAGGATGGCAAAGGCATTCAGGTTCTAGAGCTGGAGCTCCCAACTAAGTGAACTTCTAAATGAGGTCCAGTGTCCTCATCTAGAAAAAAGAAATATTAGCTGTGCCTATAATCCCAGCACGCTGGAGGCTGAGGCAGGAGGCTGAGGTGAGTTTGAGTCCAAGTCAGCAACATAGTGAGACCCTGTCTCAAAACTTTAAAAAAGGGGCTGGGGATGTAGTTCAGTGTGAAGGCCCTGGGTTCACTCCCTAGTATCACAAAAAAAGGAAGGAAGGGAAGAAGGAAGGTGGGGTGGGGAGAGAGACAGACAGAGACAGAAAGTGAACAGTGCTGATTCTGAGGAATATTGTGGGAATTTGATGCAATGCCTGGCACTGAATAAGGGCTCCAATAACTGGTTAATAAATGGCTGTTATTATTATTATTATTTTATTATTACTACGTCTACCTGAAAGAGCAGTCTTTGACTGATTAGGGTGGCAGTGGTAGTAAATTCAGTGTCTTTTTTCTTTTCTGGCGGGTGGCATTGTACCTGGTTTCTTCTCAGCTCTGGGATGGAAGAAGAAGCCCTAGTGGGCTAGGTCAGGATCAAAATTTTACATCCTGACTTTTGGAGAAGGGGAGGGGGCCCGAGGTCCCACCAGCTGCCTCCACTTCCTCTCCTCGTCTTCACCTTGAGTTTACAAAGCAGCCCACTAGAGGGTGTGCAGGTGTAGAAAATAGAGACCCAGGCACCCAAGGACTCCATAGAAGAAGACATGGAGGGAGGGGGACTGGGAGGGCCTGCAGGATGGAGCCCCCAGCAGTGGCCAGGCTTGCTTCTCAGGAGTGGACTGGGGATCGAGGAGGACTCCCAGTCACAGGGCTTCCTTGTGAGGAAGGCCAGCTGGAACGGGGTTTCTGTCTTTTCCTTTATGCACTGTAGTGTTTGCTGTTTTTTACAGCAAGCTTGAAAGGTGGAGGCTGTCTGTGGATAAGTTCAGGCATCTGAGGCCATAACATCTCTCTACTTCTGCTACCCAAAGCCTACCAATAAAAGACCACAGCCTTAAAGTCGCCCATACTCTTTAAGGGAAGTGGCCATCAGGACTCCACCCTGGTCCATGGAGGGACAGGGGCCACCGGAGCAGAGCGAGCTGCTGTGAAGGCATTTTGTCCTGGTTTCCCTCCAGGAGCAACCCTCCTGGACATCCCAGCCCCCTACCTTCCATTGCTGTCTCCCTTTCTGGAACTCCGGGGAGCTGTATAATGTGCCTCGTGTGGGTTATGGGGTAGGGCTGCCCACTCGGTCACTTCTGTCAGCTCATTTCACACAGGTCACAAATGAGGACATGAAGCATTCTGTTCAGACCCATTCAACAGTATGTCACATGTGAAGAAAAAGTCAGCCACCTCTGACCAGTAGATGGGGAAAAGCTAGAATACCTATAAGAATAATAATAGCAAACATTTGTTGAATATTACTAAGTGCCAGGCTGCTAAGTCTTGTATTGTTATCTCACTTAATCCTCAACTCCATGAGGTAGGTAATAGCCCCGTTTTATAAGTGTAGAAACTAATTTCAAATCCAAATTGCTCCTCCCTCACATCGCATGCAACTGGCAGGAGATGCATCAAAGTCCTTGTTGAGGTACTTGTATCTCAGAGACCCATAAGAATCAGGAAGACCTAGTGGAGCCAGAAAAGGGTAAAAGGGCCTCTGACCGCCAGTCCCTTGTGGTAGCAGCTATCCTTGTCTTCGTCCAGGCTTACAGTGGCCTCTTGTTATGGGAGATTCTCTGACACTTCCCAGGGCTCGAATTCCCACAAAAAACACATGTTCCAGTGTACGGCGTCCCATGCCTCTTGAAGAATCATGTGGCCCTCCTCTAAGGCCTCATGCTAAGGCGTCCTCTAAGGCCCAGATCCATGGTGTTAAGATGCTTGTAGCTTAAGTCTGTAAATAATCTTAATAAGAGGTGCTGAAATTAGATTAAATAACAAACACGTTAAAATGGAATTGCAGGGGCTGGGGATTTAGCTCAGTGGCACGGTGCCTGCCTGGCAAGTGCAAGGTCGTGAGTTCGATTCCCGATACTGAAAAAAATAAAAAATAAAAATAAATAAAATAAAATGGAATTGCAGTACTGTGAATTTCAAATACATCCCACGAAGTGAAGAAGTTGTTTCTAAAGCTCCTCTACTATTGAGTTTTTGAACCTGACTTGCTGGTTTGTTATTCTGCACTTGCCTCTCCAGATCCATTTTCTCCTTCCTCCATTCTGCTCTGTGCCCCCGAAGGCTGACCACTGCAGACTCCGGCACCCAGGTCAGAGCAAGGGAGGACAGAAAGGTCAGGTGCCGAGTCCGCCCTCGCTGCTGGCTGTCATTTTGGCCATGGCTATGTTCCTCTGTCTACGGCCAGAGCTCCCGACAAGAGTGCCTCAGCCTCCGCGGCAGCTCCCACTGAGCAACACTGGTGCCACCTCCTTCTCCCGTTCCTCAGGCCTAGGAGGGCAACAGATTCCCTGGGTGCTAGTCTCGGGGCACCCCGTCATCTCCCTTGTGGTTTGCTCAGCCCCGCCCACACCTCTGTAAACACTGTAGCCCCTTCGTTAAACTCTTACCCCGCTGAAGGCTTGCAGAATATTTCACCCCAAACATGCTACTTTGGCATAAGGATTAGTTTTGAACTGAAGGCAGTGGAGAAATCACAGATATAAGGAAAGCTTTCTGCTTGCCCCCTATTGCCTAAAGCAGGATATACAGGTACAGGGGTGCTCCCTTACCTACCAAGAAGGACCAAGGTTGTCAGCAGAGATGATTTAAGGCCCTTATTAGGTCTTTATCAGCCTGGAGATGATACCAGAGGACTCCGCATAACAAACTTCACTAACCAACCTCAATCTACCATTACTTTACCAAATATTTGTCTTTCACACTTTCCTGACCCTAAAGACCCAAGGTCCTCTTCCTTCATCTTGTCATTTCTCTAAAATCTTATTTTTCATTGAAGATGCGGTGTAATTTGAAGTTCTAAGCCACTTTTTTGACAATAACTCATTCTTTAAACAAATGAATGGATAAAGCAAATGTGGTGTATATATATATATACCGTGGAGTACTACTCAGCCATGAAGAAGAATAAATTTGAGCCATTTGTAGGAAAATTTATGCACCTTTAGCTCATAATACTTAGTGGAGCAAATCAGACACAGAAGCTTAACTATCACATAGTTTTTCATATATGAGAAGCCCAAAGTATAAATCATTTAAAGGACAAAATAAAAGATAGTAGTAGATAGTAGTGGTAGAAAATAGAAGGTGAACTTTTGCAAATAGGAAGGGGATCTAGAAATGAAGGGCAGGGGATGGAACAAGAACAGAATTTTGCTCTTTCTGGATCATTTCCATCGACATACAAATATGCCATTGTTTCTTCTGTCTTAAAATAATTGCAGTGCCAAAGAATCTATGTAGATACGCTCCCTTCCAGGAAGTGGAGCTTGACTTGCCTGCTTTTTATTGTGGGGCTGAACTTCATGACCTGATTCTGAAGAGTGTGTTTTGGGTTTTTTGTTTTTGTTCTTTGTTTGCTTGTTTGTTTGTTTTTGTACTGGGGATCAAACTCAGGACTTTGTGCTTGTTAGGCAGGTACTTGTGCCACTGAGCTATATCCCCAGTTCCAAAGAGTGTGGAAAGGGCAAAATATTAACTTTAGGGAGAAGTCTGGTAGGCACCATTGTAACCAACTGATCAAGGTTAACACCCTCAGTGACAGGCGGTTGACATCGTGTCCACACGATAACGATATGGTGAGAAGGGCCTTTCATTCCTATCTAATTGTGAGAAAATACTCGACACACTCAAATGGAGGGACAATCTGTGAAACAGTGCTGAGCAGGGCTCATCAAAACTGAGAACAAGGAAAAGATGAACAAACTCTCACTGATTGGCCCAAGGAGACTGATTGCCAAGTGCAATTCCTGGGCAATCCTGGATGGGATCCCGAAACAGAATAAGGACGTTAGTGAGGAAATTGGTGAAATCCAATTAGAGCTTTCAGTTTGCTTAATAACACTGTACCCACATTACTTAATTTCCCCCAACCCTGGCACTGGGGACTAAACCCAGAGTCTTGTGCAGTGCATCACTGGGATGCATTCCCCATCCTTCTTTATTCTGAGACAGGGTCCCACTGAGTTGCCCAAGCAGGCCTTGAACTTTAAAGCCTTCTGCCTCAGCCTCCCTAATAGTGGGATTACAGGTATCTGCCACTGTGCCCAGCTCCTATGTTATTTGCTTAGTTTCAACATAATGTGACTATGCAAAACGGTAATACTAGGAAAGTGTCTATAAGAACTCTCACCTAGGGCGGAGGGTTGGGGAGGTAATACAAAGGTCAACTGTAAAGGGGTAGATGGGAACTTTGGGTAGTAAGAATGTTGTATACTTTGATTGTGATGGTGGTTATATAAACGTGTGTAGTGGTCAAAACTCCTCAAACTATATTATTTAAAATTAATAATTATTTAAAATAAGTGTATTTTATTATTGTCTATAAATTAATGCCTCAAGAAAATTGATTTTTAAAAAAATTTAATCAGCAAATAAGATCATGTGTCTCCTATATATAAAATCTTGCAATGACTTTCCATTATTCACTGAATAAAAAGAAAATCCAAACTCCTAATTTGTTCTGTGGAGCGCTGGTGTGTTTGAATCATCCTAGCACATCAAGTTCAATCTTATCTCTGGGCCTTTTGCACTTACAGTTCCTTCTACCTGCAATGCTTGGCCCGAAATATTTCCGAGTGTGGCTGTTTTATATGTGTTATATAACAGAGCTCTTATGTGATGGAACTCCCTCTGCAAGACATACCCCAGCCTAACATCAGCTGCACACCTTCCACATTTCCTGACAGATGGTGGGTGTGCTCTTTAGATGTTTGGTAAAAGAATGCTCATCTATTAAAAAAAAAAAAATCGGTATTTGCATCTTGAATAACTCATTTAGCAGGACCTTCTATATAGCACCTTACATTCCCCTCCACCTGAAACACTCTATCACCAGATCTTCTCATGCATGGCTCCCACATGTCAATCACATATCAGGTCAGGCCTCTTGTCCTCAGAGAGGACTGTCCTACAGTGACCTCTCTCATGTCACCCTCCTTTATCAATCCCAGCCTGTTCAATCAGCCTATATAATTTCTTCTCTTTGAATATACAAATTAGCCTATGTGGGCTTGCACTACTAAGCGTTGAGAAGTGGTGCCTCTTTCTTATTCCCATTTTGCACCATTTACCTTCTCCTTAGTAAGTGACATGACATCTACAAGACCATGCTTAGGATTCTGTGCATTGTGGGTGAGCCAGAGACTCCTGAAGCAAAGGGAAGCCATAGAAGAACATACCATTTGTACATATTCGAGGACCCCGAATGATTTTTGTTATAAAGGACAATAAGGCAATGTTGCACTTGTATCCTCAGTTATTCAAAGATTTAATGAGCTATGTTTAAAGACTCCTTCACAGAACAACAATAAGAAAGTGCTAGCAGAATGCAAATATCTTAGCAATGACTAAATAATTCACTCAAAGAGAAAAACATTTTGAGTAGTGGTTGATATTCTCTGGCTTTGGGCATAAGCTGCTGATTTGAAATCCCTGTGTAACTTACATAAACTGTGATGGTTTGGAATCAATGAATCTATTCTCTTTAATCTTTTTGTAAGGATCTATGAAAACCTGCCTTTCATCTCTACCTGCCATGCCCACAGAAGTAAGTAGTATTGATGGGAAGGTGTGACCAGAGCTCTGCTGATGATGACAAATCTGTTTTGCCAGAGTAACAGAGAACAAAAAAGTCTCAAATGATTTTGAAATTAGAGGTGGCCACAGTGGGATGGGTAAACCCAGCACCCAAGGAGCAGTGAAACCGGCTTCTGCCCCACCCTGCCCCCAGGTTCAGATCAAAGTGGCTTCCTGGAACTGGTCCATTTTCCAAAGAGTGTGCTCTTTACAACCCCCTGGAGCCATCCCTGGGTGTGGCCAGCATCAGACGCTGGCTAAGACTTGACTCAGCGTTAGTAACTGCCAATTTTGGGGGGAAGCCAATATCTTGGACACCTACCCTGGAAGGAAGGAGTTTTTCCACTTTCGTCTTAATTCACACTGTTGTGGATCTGAACGTCATATCTTCAGGGGACACAGAAGGCTAGAGGAAATTCCAAGTTCCATCTCTATACAGGTAGCATTTCTAAGTAGGAAGGGGCAGAGAGGTCACCAGCCTAGGCTTCTGCCCAAGGCAATAATCACCATCCAGCCCATGTGAATATTTCCTGTGACACATGGCTCACAACACATAGAAAGGCCATTTCATCAAGCATAGTTCTCAGAACTCTATTTCTTTCTTCTTTCTCTCTGTCTTTCTCTCTCTCTGTCTTTCTCTGTCTTTCTCTCTCTCTTTCTTTCTGTTGTTTGTTTCTTTTGAGACAGGGTCTTGTGCATGCTAAACATACTCTTTTCTACTACTGAGCTATACCCCAGCACAGTACTTCTTCTGAGAAGAGCAGACAAAAGCCAACTGGCCTAGGCGCTGAGGTGGGATGGGTCCCTGCAAAACACAGAAGTCGTGCTCATGGGGATTGTGAAGAAACTGATGAAGGGTATCATTCGGGAGCCCACGTGGGATAAGGTGGCCATAGTAGAAGCTGTGTCCACTTATTTGTGTCCCCATCCCCTACAAAAGATGTGTTCAAGTCCCGACCTCAGTTCCTCAGCCTGTGAGCATGTTTGGAGACAAGGTCTTTACATAGATAATTGAGTTAAAAGACATCAAGTGTCTCTATAAAAGGGAGAAATACGGACACAGGCACACACACACATACACACACACATACACAAACACACAGATATACACACACACACAGATACACACACACAGATACACACACACAAATGGAGATGAAAGCAGAGATCAGAGCAATGCTTCTGCATGCCAAAGAACACCACAGCTTGCCAGCAAACCACTAATGGCTGGGGGAAAGGCATGGAACAGATTGTTTTTCACAGTCCTCGGAATGAACAGCGCTGCAGACACTTTGATCTTGTCCTGGTAGCCTCCAGAACTATGAGAAAATCAGTTTCTATTGTTGAAGGCATTCAATCTGTGTTACTCTATTACAGAAGCCCTGGCAAACTAATACATTACCCCTAGGCCTAATGGCAAAAGGGGAGGAAAATCAAGAGCCCAGTAGGAAGGAGGATGGCTGAAGCTGTCTTCACAGAGGCTGTAATGCAAAAAGGGAGCGGGCAGTGAAGATCTTGACCATCTCTCCTCCCACCCTCCAGTCTCCTCTGTGGTCAGTGGACGAGGGAGGTGGGTGATTCAAACAGAAACTCAGTGCTCACTTTTGTCCACATTTCTCTTTTGATGTATATGGAGGAGGTCCCTGGTTGACAGAACGGGAAGGGAACTCAGAAGCGCCTGACCCAACCCTTTCATTGGACCCCTGGGGAAACCCAGTCCCAGAAAGCGTGTGGCAATGTGGCCAGTCAAGGTCAAGACTAAAATTCTGCTATCCTGACTCCTATAAATTCATTTATTTCTTTCTTTTTCCAGTACCGGGGATCGAACTCACGACCTCGTGCTTGCCAGGCAGGCGCTGCGCCGCTGAGCTAAATCCCCAGCCCCTATAAATGCATTTCTAAACATCAGGGCTGCTTTGTGTTTTATCATTATTGTCTTCCTGCTGTCACTCATCTATGGCACAGGGCCGTATTTAAGTTATTATCTGAATAGGTAATACTTTGATATGCCAAATTAAAAGATGCGAAAGGAATATACACAAAGATATGGGCAAACTGCTGTTGGGACTGTACGGAGGTTGGTAGTATAGTCACTGGGGAAAACAGTAGGACAATTCCTCAAATAATTAAAAAAAAAGAATTACCACATTATGCAGCAATTTCATTCCTAGATATATGTTTTAGTTTGGGGTTTACAAGGGGACACAATACAATACAGGACATTTAATTATAAGATTATTTTATTATAGTCACCCAAAGAGTCACATACAAAAAGAGTATAAGAAATCTGTCCACATACTAAAGACCAAAGAATCCAGTTGAGGGCCTGGATTCCATGGTAATGTCCTACATGAGTTCAGCTGAAGACCTAGAGCCCATAACAACGCCCCCAATGAGTCCAGCTGGAGGACAAGAGCCCATGACAATGTCTCATGCAAGCCTGTTTCATGGATCTGCACTAGGAAGGCCCAAAAGTCAGTGGTGGAAGCTAGAAAATCTATACTAGCAGGATGAAGCATCTGTGTTAGCAGGCTGAGGGATCTGCACTGCAGCCAGGAAGCAACACTCAACGTAAGAACCAGAGCTCCCCCAGACAGTACCACAGCTATCCTCAGCAACAGCAAGGTTCCAAGTTCCTCCAAAGATGAGAACAGCTGTGTCCATATCAGGAAAGCCAGTACAACAAGCTTCTCCAGGAGACTGCGCAGTGCACCATCTTCTCCTCCAGAGCCAGGAAGTGATGCTCAAAGTGAGGACCAGAGCTCCCCTAAAGTGAAACATAGTCACTCTCAGCGATAGTAAGGTCCCGAGCTCCTTCAACAATGAGAACAGCCCAGTTCATCAGAAAAGCCAGCATGACAAGGTCCTCCAAGAGAACGGACAGCAGCCCCAGGAGAACCAACAGCTCCAATAGTTCCCAGCAGCTTCTCTTCTTCTCCAGTTCTTTTATTTTGTTGGCAACAATCCTCAGGTGGGCCTCCACACCCAACACCATGCTGGTTCAGGTCACCTGGGTGTTACAAGTTGACCACCAGTTGTCAATCCACTACAGTATATATATCCAAATAATGGAAAGCAGAAACTCAGATACTTTTACCACTGTTCATAAAAGCATTGTTTGCAATAGCTAAAAAATGAAGATAACTCAAAGTTATCCACCAACAGACAAAGAAACAAAGTGTAGTATATGCACACAATGAAATATCATTAAGCCATAAAAAGGAATGACATTCTGACATATGCTACACCATGAATGAACCTTGAAGACTGTATGCTATGTAAAATAAGCTAATCAAAAAATAAAATAAAATAAGCTAGTCATAAAAGGAACAAATACTATGATTCCACTTACAATGGCATTTAAGAATAGTCAAACACGTAGAGACAGAAAGTAGACTAGAGATGACCCAGGGCTGAGGGAGGAAGGAATGGAGAGTTAGTGACAGAATGAATAGGAAGTTTTTGGGGGAATGATGAGAAAGTTGTGAAAATGTTGGTGATAGTCACACAAATTTGTAGCTTAAGGTGACTTAATTCGATACTGTAAAATGGTTCAAGGTGTTACATTTGTGTTATGCATACTCTACCACAATAAAAAAATATATTTTCTGAAAAAGCATGTGCAATGACAGGAAGTCCCCCTCCCATCCCTTTTCTTGCCACCAACATTTCCTTCCTGAAGATCCCCACTGGGACCAATCCCAGGGTCTCCTTCCACGGGTGGTTTGTGATTACACAGGTATCAGTATCAGTATTTCTAGGTATCAGTCTCCCTAGCTTTTGTATACCCTATAAATGGATGCATACAAGATACCCAGTTTTATATTTCACTTTTTTCACTAAATATACTCTGCAAACTATCCTCATTTTCTCAAGGCCACATACAAGAGTAGGATTTTTGTGTTTCCTTTTCTTCTTGAAGTACTGGGAACTGAACACCTAGGTCCTCACATGCTAGGCAAACACTCTACCACCAAACCAGAACCTCAGCCCATTTTATTTTTCAGGGCAGGGTCTTGCTCAATTGCCCACACTGTCCTTGAATTTCTAATACTCCCTCCTCAGCTTCCCAAATAGCTGGGAATACAGCTGTGAACTACCATGCCAAACACATTTGCATTTTAGAAAGGTTTAATGTCTTCCAAAGACTGAGTTAGGAATGGTAGAATTTCAGAAACCTCCCCAGGATATGTATGCATAAGGGGAGAATGGAGTGGCAATACAGTGTTTTCAGTTGAAAGTATCAAGCTTTATGGAGGCCACACCTGGAAAAGTGCCTTTGCTAGATTCTGGGATGGTAATAGCCAACAGCTATCTGTCTTCCTGGGGCAGCTAGTGTTTTAAGCACTTTAGTTGTACTAATTTATTTAATTAACAATTTGATATTGGTGCTGTTCTTAATTGCCCCCACTGCACAGGTCAAGTCTCCAGGGCATGAAAAGGTTAAGTTATTTGCCTAAACTCTAACAAATGACAGAATTTGGAGTGAGCCCACAAAGTCGGGCTCTAGGGTCTTGCTCCTGGTCACTGTGCCATGCTGCCTCTCGGGCATGCAAACATTTACTGAATTCCATGCCAGCCCCTGGGCATCCTACTGAGAGGGGTATAATGATGCTTTAGACATAAGCCCCACCCTCAAGGAGTTTATGACTGTGACAAGAGCACAATTCACCCTCATATAAAGCAGAGAATTCATTGGTGTTATAAGAAGAGCACACAGAATGTTCTGGAGCTTAAAGAAGGAATGGAACAGAACGATGCCATGTTGCACCAAGAAAGTGATCTTCAAGTGTGAAGAGAACCAACGTTCAGGAAGCCATCACCCGACACCAGCTTCTTCAGATGTTGAATCCTTCCAAAACCTGTTATCACCCCTACCTGACAGATTACAAAAATTAATTGAGGCTTCCAAAGACAGAAAATTGGTGAAGATGAAGTTTTCTCTCTGGATCCTCTAAGTCAGAGCCAGGGCTTCACCAAGTTGAAGTTCTGCCATGAGCCTGACAGGGTCTTCCCCATGCCATTTGCATCAGAAATGTTCGGGATCTTTGGTTGGGAACTGACGACCTTGGCAGGGATGCCCAAGCCTATTAATAAGCCCAAAGCACTTTGAAGATGAAATTGTCTATAAAAAGAGATGGTTCCCACAGTCAGAGGCAGCGAGGCAGGCACAGCTGGGGAGGAGGCTGTGGTGAGGATAATGTAGGCGCAGGTAGGAATATCTGGGCAGAAAATGCTTGAGCAAGGAGACTGAGATTCCAGGCTTTCCAAAAACTTCCCTCTCTAGCTTCAGAGGAGGCCACAACTTTCTAAACTTTAGCACAAATTACTCTTCCCTGAATTTTGCTGTAATTACGTTCTGCCTGTGCTATAATTTAGTCTCTTCATTAAATTGACTCACGTAAAAATCATTCCTCCTAAGCACCCACCTTTGTGAAATCGTAAGTTCAATGTCCTGCTGCATTTCTTGTTCATATGCATAAGACTAAGTTAAAACTACTAAATCATCTGCAAGTGTCCCCCTTGTGGGTCCCCCACATTAGAGGACCTAATTTCCCTGGTGAGCAGAGGATGCACTAATTCATTTCTTCCTTGTGTTCCGCGAGCTTGGGCAATGCCCTTTTCTTTCTTGGGGCCTCAGTTTTCTCATCCCCAGGTTCCTCACAGCTCTTATACAGCAGGTTGGTGAGATCCAGACCCCAGCCTGAGTTACCGTCCTGGCCCTACCTTTTTCCTCAGTGTAACCTCAGGGAAGTTACTCTTAGTCCATCTCTGCCTCAACTGCACGTTGTGGATGGAGACTACATCATGGGGCTATTGAGGGGCTTCGTGTCTGCTCCAAGGAGCCTATGTCGCTGTCCTCTTTTGTCCCCCACATGTCCTCACCTTTTGACATCCCCCGCATGTCCTCACCGAACACCTTATTCTTCTTGTCCTTCCTTCACAGCACTTGGTATCTTCTAACAAAATACAGGATCAGTTCATTGAGTGATTGTGTTTACTCTGCCCTCCTTGAGATCGTAAATCCCTGAAAGCAATGATAGCCCCAAGATCTGTCACTGACAGAGCCCAGCACCTGGTCTTAAGTGCCAACTTCTCAAATGAACGGAATGACTAAGTGAATCCTGAGTCCCATAGCCTCCCAAAGGGGATAAGAATCCCCTTGCCATTTGCAACAAAACCTCTGCCCAAAGAAACCGCTGCCTTCAGTTTCACATTTTGAAGAGTGAGGGGTTATTACGGAACAGTGTCTGACTCACAGGGAAGCCAGTCTTTTGGATTTTCTAGAAGTGCCAGTGTCACATCGCAAAAAATGAAATTATCTTAGAAACCAATGCCTTTTGTCAAGTTGGGAATGTGGGTGGGGATGCTGCCATGTAGGCTTTAAAAAGCTCTGTCCTGGGTCTAGAGAAGGCCTGTAGGTTGTGATTTCACCTTCCCTGCTGGATTGGGAAGAGTAGCTACCAAGGGCTTCTACAGATGAGCTCAATTTTTTTTTGTTTGTTTGTTTGTTTTTGGTTTTTCTCCGGTACCGGGAACCGAACTCACGACCTTGCGCTTGCCAGGGAGGCGCTTTGCCGCTGAGCTAAATCCCCAGCCCTGTTTGTCTGTTTTTAAGACAGGGTCTTGCTATGCAGTTCAGGCTGGCCTTGAGCTCACTTTGTAGCACAAACTCACAAGGATCCTCCTGCCTCAGCCTCCCAAGTGCTGGGATTACAGGTGTATGCCACCACTCAAAGCTCAATTATTTCTCAAAACAGTTAAATGTAGTAGGTGGAGTTATGCCTGTTTCATAATGAGATAACAAGGATGGGAAAGGAAAATGACTTCCTGATGGTCACCTGCCTGACTGACTGACTGGTAGCAGAGTCTGGGTTGCATCCCTGGCCTGTCCAGTTCGAGGTCTCCCTCTGTGGTCCACTTTCTCTATATTCTCCATTCTTGCTGCCACCTCGCTTTCCCACCTGTGTGGCCTTCCTCAGATGATGATGAGGGTGTGTAACTGTACTCACCATGGGAACATGCTCATGGCATCAAAAAAAAGCCAGACTTTGTTTTATGACCCCAAATGGATGTCCCACCTTGTCTACCAGGCTGGCTTCAAGAAATTCTGGTTCTGCCTAAAGGGATAAAAGGATTCTCCTAAGGGACTTTGGGAAACGTCAGTTATTAAGGCTACTGTCCCACAAAAACCATGTGCATGGGGGCATTCCTACACAATGCCAGTCAGATTGTCACCACATTGTGGATTCACCAGATGTTTTAATAGTATAGACATCCAAGGAGACACATAAAAAAGGAAATAGTTGCTGTTTCAGGGAGGAGAATTGCTTGGCTGGGTCAGGGGAAGGAAGAAGAGTTTCTATTGCTTCTTCTTTTGAATTTTGAATCATAGAACTATGTTGTCTATTTAAAAATAAATACAATGGTGCCTCGGTTCATGAATTTAATTCTTTCCATGATTCTGGTTGAAGAATTCAAATGTCAAGAGTTAAGCTCATGAACTGAGGTACCACTGTAAAGGAAACTAATTTTTTCTGGTGCTGGAGGTCAAACTTAGGGCCTAACGAGTGCTAGGTAAGCACTTTACCCCTGAACTACATCTCCAGGCCTTTTTAAATTGCTAATGTTAAAAAAAAAAAAAAGATAGTCCCAATACATGGTTAGGGAGAAGTGAAACTTACAAAGTAGCTTATAAGCTAATTTTTATGTTTTTAAAAATGTATGTGTAAGCCAGGCGTAGTACCATGCGCCTGTAATCCCAGCACTTGGGAGCCTGAGGTAGGAGGATCATCGCGAGTTCGAGACCAGCCTGGACTACAAAGTGAGCTCTAGAGCAGCCTGAAGTGCATAGCAAGACCCTGTCTCAAAAAGACAAAAAAAAAAATATGTATGTAACCAGGGATTTAGCTCAGTAGTGCACACAGTGCCTGCCTGGCAAACGTGCAGTCCTGAGTTCAATTCCCTGTTCAATACCCCCCCCAAAAATGTGTGTGTGTGTGTGTGTCTGTGAGTGTGTGCGTGTGTATGGTACCAACAATGGAGCACCCTGACATCGCTGGTCTCTTAATCAGAGGCACTAAGCACAGACCACCATTTCTGTGGTGTTTCTGGCAGAAGTGCAGAACCTAAGTCTAATCATAAACACTGGGCAAACCTTTAGGGATACTCTGCAAAGTAGTTGGCCTCTACTCTTCAAAACATCAAGGTCATAAAAGAGAGAACGAGCAGAGAATTGTTTCTGATGAAAGGGGAATATAAACAATGACAACTAAATGTAATATTGTGGTTCTGGATTAGAACTTGGGCCAGGAAAAAAATTATTATGCAGGACATGAATAAAACAACTGCTGAAATTTAAATAACACCTGTGGACTAGAAATAGTATTGTGTCAACATTAAATATCCTAGTACTGTTAAGCACATTATGTTTATGTAAATTAATATTCTGTTTTTCAGGAAATACATAATGAAATATTTAGTAATAAGGGAGAAATTTCCTCTCAGGTAAAAGGGAGAAAATAGATCTATACACCTATATATTTATTTATATATAAATATTTCCATAGAAGGATATAGATACATGTATAACTGACAGGTGTGTATGTATGTATGTATACACACACACACACATATACACACCCCTCCACATATACAGGTTGAACATCTGAATCTGCAAATCTGAAATCTGAAATGTTCTAAATCTGAAATTCTTTGAGTGTCACATGACACTACAAGTGGAAGGTCCCACACCTGACCTCGTGGGATGGATGGCAGTCATAACGCAGGCACCCTAAAAATAGTGCATAAAATGACCATCAAGCTATGTACATAAGGTGTACATGGAACAGAAATGAATTTCTTCGTTAGGGTCCCACCCCCAAGATGTCTCATTATGCGTATGCAAATGTTCCCCAAAGCCAAACTCTGGGACACTTCTGGTCCCAAGCATTTCAGATCAGGGTCTCACAGCCTGTATGTAGAGTAAGAGGGGAGAGATGGAGAACAGAAAAGGGGATGGAGAAGACGCTCATCTCAGTAAAGAGTGCGTTATGTTCCCTGTACTGTTGCTGCAGCTTTTCTTTAATATTAATTTAACAACAATGGAAAAGTGTGGGCTAAAATTTAATTAGTGTTTACTTCTGAGTGTTAAGTTTTCATTGCCCTTTTCTTTGTGTCTTCCTTTATATTCTTTCACTTTCCTTTTGAAAAAGTAATCCAAGTATTTGAGGAAAAAAATCCAAATACTGGGGCTGGGGTGTAGGTGAGTGGCAGAATGTATGTTTAGCAACCTTGAGGGGCTGCGTTCAATTCCCAGCATGAACAATAACAATAATAATAATGATAATAATCCCAATGCTAAAAAAGTTCCTAGAGTATAAGTCTCTCTCCCTGCTGAGTTAACTGCAGCTCCCCAGTCCTCCCAGAGGTGACCACTGATGCCTGACTCTGTACCTCCTGGCAGATGTTTTCCCTTCATAAATAAACATGGGTGGTTGTGCTGCCTCTCTCCGTCCCTCCATCCACAAATGTTGGCACCCTGATCCACAGAGGTCTGTACTTTGCTTTTCCTAGTTAATATTTGACCTTCATGATCCTTCACTATGGTGACATACAGAGATACCAGGTATTTTAAAAGGCTGTCTAGAATTCCACTGTGTTGACATATAATTCACAGACCCCATTCCTATTGTCATGGACATTTAGGCTTTTTCCAGTCTCTTTCAATAAGATTGCAACGAATGGCAGCCGATTCCTTATGCACAATATGTCCGCTAATGTCCGGGTGATCTCCCAACCACCAGTAGGATTACTTTGTGAAGGCCTATGGGCCTCTCACATTTAGACACATCGGTGTCTGAGCATGCCAGCTTCCCCACAGCCTCCCCACACAGGCACCGTGCTTCACATGTTTGGATCTTTGCCTATCGTGGAGATTTTTGAAATATTATCGGGCTATTGCCTTAATTTGCATTTCTATTATTATAAGTGTAGATGAATATCATGGCATTTGCTATAAAGGCATTTACACTGTTTTTTCCCTCTGTGACCTCTTTCTGCACTTTTGTGAACCCAGCCCTTCCCTGGAAAAGCCTTGGCTTTCATCCCAGGCTGAACCTGAGTGCTGTAAGGAAGAGGATCTGTGTCTGCTGGTGTACTTGACTTCCCTGTGTCCCATTGTGCCCAACACCGGGCTTCTTTTTGAGTTTTCTAGCTATAAATCCAAGGGTGATCATTAGCCACAGGTGCTGAGTCTATGATGTAGCCCAGGCCCGGGCAGCTTCCTTGCCCCCCATAGATCTGCTGAGAAGCAGAATCTAGTCCCTCTGCATTTCTGTTTTCTCCCCACATCTTCAAAAGTTTCAGTGGGAACAAAACACTATTCAAGAGGAGGCCCTGAAAGGCCCTTTGTGCCATGTTCATTCCAGGAACCTGCTAAGTGTTCTCTAAAGACTTGGACAAAAGCTGCCATCCTGAGAATCCTGGAGGTCAGCCCTCATTAATGAGAGATGGGCGTCCTTGCCTCATTAGTAGGCAAACACAGAGCAGGGCTTCAGCTCCTCCCGACCGAGCTCCACGTACATGTTGACTCAGCTTTGCACAGATATTGATTTTAGAGGTAGGACTTCCCCCCCTTGTCTAGCATCTGCAAGGAGATCTTCACAGATAGGGGCCACTATCCGTCTCCTAAGCACCAGCTCACCACTTAGACCTGGGCTCCTAGCCTTAGCCAGTTTGAACATCTCAGGTCTGTGAATATTTCATTCTCCCTACAGCTGCCTCCAGGTCCTGAAAGCTCCTGCTACCTGAAACATCATCCTAACTTCCCTCCTGCTCAGGACTCCAGTGTCAGCTGAAGCATCACTTACTGGTAATAGGAGAAGGGGATCCTGAACCCATGGCTCAGAACCCCCTGCAAGTTCTGTCTTGCAATACATGCTGTGCATGTCATATCTGACTCCCTGTCTGCTTTCCTTGCTGGGATGTAAACTCTGTGAGGATGCATTTCTAGAGCCAGCATCTCTAGATGAGGAAAGGGCAGGTTGATGGGGAAGACTGGGCTGACCCAATGTGCTCCCTGAATTCCCTAGCAGAGAGCAGCCATCTACTGTTCTTAGAACTTCCCTAGCTCAGGCCTGGGGATATGGGACCTGCGATGGATGGGATGGGTCATGCTAGCGGTGGCACTTTAAGGAACAACCCTTTGAAATCTTCTGAGCTTCGGTGTGCACTTAACTTTTCTGCTTTCGGAAGCTTCAAAGTCATTTTCAAACCAATTATCCCAAACACTGTAGCCCTAGGCCACAGCCAAACTTGGCTCCAACACTTGCAGTTGCAAATTAGGAAACTGAGCTCCGCAGTTAAAGGGTTGCCTGGGGCCTGAAAAGAAAATCAGCCTGAAAGGCCCTTTGTTCTTTTAGAAAGCACCACCAGAAGCAAGAGCTAGAAGCTGAGAATGCTCTGGGTCTCAGTTTACCTTGGTGAGTGAGAGACTCTGCTGTGCAGTTCCTAGACTCCCTACCATGGACTTGCCCAGCTCAGGGGCTACAAAGGGGCAGCACTCCGGCCATCAAACATGCATTGTGAGGATCTAGAATTCTTTTTTTAATTGGATATTTTGTGTAAAATCTAAATTTGGGGGCTTTCTTGAAAAAAAAAGTCTGGTGTTGCTGGACTCAGACAGGTTCCATTTCCATATGTGTGAACCTGGCTGGAGGGGAGCAGGAGCTGCCTCCTTTACTCAGGGTGTATTTTATCCAGTTGTCACAATCCCCTCTGCTTTCTTTTATCTCTGACCTGGCTCACTTCATTCCTTCATGAAACCTGCTAAACTCTGTTGGTATTTGATTTATGGCTCTTGAAGTACCTTTTCCCCTTCAGTGGGCTTTCCCTGAGTTTCTCAACAAACCCATGCTCTTTTCAGCCACAGGGCCCTTGCATATGCTATGCCCTCTGCCTGGAACACTTCCTTCCACAGGTCTCTGCTGAAAATCACCTCCTTTGTATGAATTACATTTCTCCTCATACCCCTGTAGCTATCTTCCATGTCACATGTTACAATTTGTAGTTATTCATGAGTGTGATTATTGTTTTCTCTTCCATCTCCCCTGTTAGATAAACTCCAGGAGAGAAGAGACCTGTGCATCATAGATCCCAGTACCTGACGTCCCTTAGGAACTTGGTAAACCCTTGTAGAACGAATGCCTGGGTGAGTGCCTACCAAGCCACGCGCACCCATTCAGCGAGATGTGGTCAGTTAGCCTGTCTTCTGGCAGATGTGGTCAGAGGACTATTTCCCAGCCTCCCAGTAGGGCTCACTTGGCTTCTGTTTGCAGGTACAAGTTTCCCTTTTTCCAGAAGTCCTGGGATGAAAAGAGAGGGAAGATATTAAGGGTTGTTTGCATTCAGCGTGGTACCTGTGTCAGGCAACCGCAGATGGCTAGAGTGATCAAAGCAATGGCAAGATGACAGAGCCATGAAATGAGGCCTCTTCCAGGTGGAGAAAAAGCAGCTTGGCTTGGCTTAAATCTATAAATTCCCAAAGCAGATGCAGAAAGTCCAATGCGGTCACTTCACCTCAACAGAAGGAGAGGTCGTCCTTGATGTTAAAATGAGTTCAGGTCAAAGAAACACCCTTCCTCTAACCTACTTTGCTCAAAAGGATCTTATGATGTGTTCTATCTTAAGAGATAGCGTGGACCAAGAATAAAAATGGGGTTCAGAAGATTTTGCATTCTAAGTGACAGATCTGATGCATGTGACGGGAAGTAGATTTGAGGCCCATTTGGGACACTATGTTCAACATTCAGTCAATGTTCAATGCATAAGTGATAGCATTAAATATCACAGAAAGCAATTTCCCTTTGCCCAAGTGGCCCCCAGACCCTGGTCAAAGCCACAGCACTGAGCTAAATGGATTCTAAATATTTGCTGTACTGGTGTCTCCTATCTGCACCTGATTCATGTTGAAAAATCCATTTCCAGGCTTGGGGGCCACCATGAACAGGACAAGGAAGCTGAACTAGAAGTGAGCATACAGGTTTGAAATTTCATCCTGGATGAATAAAGGGAGGAGGCAGCATGAATGGACATCCTCAAGAATCTGCTCCAGGGTGCAAGAATCAGACCCAGGGGTGCAGCTCAGGGGTAGTGCACTTGGCCAGCACATACAAGGTGCTGGGTACAGGCTCCGGCAGCCAACCAGGTAGGAAGGTGTCCCACTGAGGTCACTGTTTCCTCCAGCTCACTGCATTTCAGAATGCCCAAGGAACTTAAAAAGTCGGAGGCCTCTCTCCCGTGTCCCAGCATAACTCACTGAATCCAAATCTCTAAAAATTGGTAACTTGTTGAGAGGCACAGGTAAGTCTGTTAGATAGAATTCAAGAAACACATACTTAAAAGGGAACGCAGGCTCTTGATGGATGAGGAACCAAAGATCTGTACTTTTATAAAGCTCTTCCTGAGTAATTCTGAGGCTCTCAGCTAGACCAATCTGAATACTCTCCAGGTAACCAAAGGTCTAGATGAATTTTAAGTGCCTCTATATCCCTGAGGCTTTATGTTTTCAAAGCAGATTTCACAAAATGAGACCTTCTAAGCTGCTCTGGTCTACGAAAGTGTTTGTTCATAAAGAAGAGTATTTTAAAAATAATTTTTAAAAACTTTGACCAATGTCTTAAAATAAGAGTATCTCATACATACATAAAGTCCAACTTTCTAAGTTCTCTATAAAATCGGAAGAGCTGTTAATATTTGACCCTCATTCCCAAAGCCCAGTACTCCAGTAGAATTTAGTTTGCCGTAGTCTCCACTATGCCCCATTACCTACAGTCGGCCTACTGTACTCTCAGCACCTCTTCCTCTCCTTCCTCTTCCTCCTCCTCCTCCTCCTCCTCCTTCATGCTGGGGAATGAGTCCTAGGCCCTGTGCATGCTGAGCTCATGCTCTACCACAGAGTCACACCCCCAGCTCCTACCCGCTTCCTCATATTAACTATCTAGCCCCTGATCGCACTTCACTTTGAGACCCCCAGTCAAAGTTTCCCCAGAAATTCATCAGCTCGGGCCCTGGTTGGTTCTACAGTGATTCCTCAGTTGAGACCGTGTCTGTCTGCTCTTGGCTAAGCTGGAAACCTAGGGGCTTCAGGTCCTCACTTTCCCCACTCCCTGCATCTCCCTTGCTGACACCTGGGTGTTGTGCTATAGCCCAACCCCACCCCCCCAGCACTGGGGCTAAGGACTCCAAAGCCAAACAAGATCCATTTAGTTGGCACTCACCCTCTTCGGCCTTGACCTGTTTTCTTCTGCCAGGTGAGCCTTCCCACCTCTGCTCACTTCCTATTAAAATTAACAAGCGTGGCAGGCAGGCATCAAAGGCAGGTTGTGCTTTTAATATCCTAGGCAGGCCCAGGCGAGGAGCACGGCCCCTCCCCCTCCTCTCTTCCAATTGAACTGGGGAACACAGTCAGGCCCCCAGTGCCAGAGTCAAAACGTTGCCTTCCTCATCTGTTTGATATCTGTACCAAGGAAAATTCCAGGCCCAGCAGAACATCCTCATGGTAATTTTCTTCAAAGTGCCCTGCAAAAGCCGGCCAATTATTCTTAAAAGGCACACTTAGAGGGATGTATTATTATCCCCTTTTTATTGAGAGGAAAACTGAGGTCAAGTGGCTTGCTCAAAGCCATAGCAAGAGAAAGACGGAATCAAAGCACTGGCAGCATAGTTCTGCATCCACCCAGGCGGCTCACTGTGACCTGTATCTGGCCATGCCCAACCCAGTTGTCCTGGCCACCCTTCTTTGTTCTCGCCATGGGCTCCCAGGACCCGATCTGTGTGAAGACCTTGGGTCCGTAGCCTTGCAGGCGCTGTGAGGCAAAAGGCTCAGCCCTCACCCCCTGCACAACACAGGAAATGCGTGCAACTGATAATTATGCTCCTTCTGTACAACTGCCAGGCTCTTTGTTTTTTTCTCTCTCTCTAACATTAATTGGGAATGATCTTATTATTTTCCAAGAAATATAGATTTTATACTGGAGAGATCAGCAAGTAACTAGTGCATAATGGTTCTAGGTTATTAGTGAAATCCATGACAGATGGGTGAGCCTTAGTATCTCCTTGGGGGTTGTTCAAACAGTCCCGCTCCAGGGTTTCAGAGCTGGTGGGTGGGAGTATTGGTGACCTTGCAAGCCTGCCGTGAGGGGAACATACTACAAAGTCCACAGGGCCCGCGCTGCCAAACCCACTCCCCACATTTTGTGGAAAGACACACCAAAAAGAGCCTGTGGGCAGGGAACAATTACTGAATTTTCTCTCCAAAGTGGCTTTGAGCCCGGTGCTTTAGATACAATCTGCTTTTGGGGAGTACTGGCCGAGCAATGGCCTCTCTGGAAATCTTAGGGATAGGCAGCCTCCAAGCAATTGTCTCCTTATTGGCAGCAGGAACAAAGCCAGGAGGACCTTGAGTACCTGCCCAGCTTTGGACACCTCCCTGCTGTGGACGAGAAACTGAGGCCCAGGGCAGAGAAGTGCATTTGTGAGTGAGTGATGTCAGTGAGTGAGCGTAGAGATGTCAGATGTCCTGGGGTCCCAGGCTGGGGTTGGTGTGCTAGAAGAAAGAAAAGAAGAAACAAGGAGGGAAGTGGGAGGCAAAAAGGTAAAGGAGGAAGGCAAAGGAGGAGGAAAGAAGAGGAGGAGGAAGAAGAGGAAAAGGAGGAAAAGGAGAAGGGATGGAAAGTAAGAGAAACTAGAAAGTTTGAGATGCACGCTAGGCATCTTAGTTCATCTCACCATCTCAGAGCACAGTCGGTTCCGTGACGCTCCCTTGGCGGTGCGCTAGCTCCCCAATTACACCACAGAACCTACTTTTGCACCCCTGTGGCACCGGGGCGGTCATCGTGGTTGCTTACTCCAAGCAGGTGGTTCTGTGAACAGCCACACTCTACAGTTGCCTAAGAGGTTTCCAAGGCCCCGGGAGGGTTTCATTACCTCACTGAGCTGGTTCACACTGGAGGCAGAAGGATCGGCAAGACATCGCCCTGCTCGAGACCTCAGGCTCCCGCTCTGTTGGTGGGGTGGGCCTAGGGGGAATGTTTGGGTGCTATCACTTCCCTGGCAACCCTGGCATTCTAGAATTATGTTACCTTCAGGAGTGATTCTCCAAGCCCCCTCCTTCTTCAAGTGACATGGGAAGCATTGCAGAGCTGGTTCGGAACTCTTACTTTGACCTAGTTACCGCTGGAAGGAAGGGATGCTGAAAGAAAGGGAGACAAAATACAGAGCCTCAGACAAACTTTTCTGACTGAGCCAGAAATGTTTGCCATTTTTAAGCAAATGTCTGCCAATGACTTGATGGCTGAGGATGCTGCTCCTGATTGTCACCTCCACTCCCCGGACCACACTTTCCTCAGGTACACCAGGATGTTCATCTTCTTCATCTTCTAAGGTCAATTTTTGAGCCTCCTAAACTGGGACGTTATTAAAAAACAAGAATGTGGGAGGACAAAGACATGCCGTGCACCTGAGAAAATGATATACACTGGTCCCAAAGTGAAACTGGTTAGTGCTCTGTCCCAGGCAGCAAGCATGGCATGCAGCATGTTAGATAGATCACTGGGCCTGTGACAGAAAAGAGAGCTGAAAGGGCCCCCAACCTTACGATCATATGCTCAGCCTCAGTAGTAATTAGCAAATCAACAATGAGGAAACATCATTTCATAGCTGTCTCATCTGAGCCATCTAAAGGGTAGCTGCAGCCTAAGCCACAGTTTGGCAAAAATATAAACCTCTGACAACACCAAGTATCCACAAGAATATGGAGAAATGAGCGTAAGTCTCTACAATGAGCAATCCAGGAATATCTAGTAAAGTAGAATAAGCATGTTCCTTCTAACTAGCAAGTCCATGCCTAGGCATACCCAGTAGAGAAGCCAACACATTTCATACACCGAAACATGTATGCGTGGACATCCATTGCAGCAGTATTGGTCATGATGAAAACATGGGAACATCTAAATGCTCATCCACAGGGAAAAGGATAAACTGAAATAGTCATACAATAAAATACTAGAGAAGCAGTTAAAGTCACAGATCAACTTCAAAATGCTGGGCAAGAGAAATTGTAAAAAGCTATATAAAGAATGATGCTATTTTATATAAGATTTATAAACCTATAAAACAAGATTATGTAATTTTATAGATGTATATATACCTATGTAATAAAAGCTCAAACATGTATAGACATGATAAGCATCTAATTTGTGAAATTGGTTCCTTGGTTTGTGATGGGGTAGAATGTTACATAAGAGTTTCCCCTCTCTTTAATTGTTTTGTTTGTTTAAAAAAACTGAAATGAATAAAACAGGCTATTAATGTTTAATAATGTTGGAAGAGTCTATATTTAAATCTCTAGTCTTATGTGTTCCAAAAATATTTGAGAATAATTTTGTGGGGTGGGGGATTGATCCCAGGGCCTTCACTTGAGCTATATCCCCAGCCTTTTTTCTTTTATTTTTTAATTTGAGACAGGTCTTGCTAAATTGCCCAGATTGGGCTTAAACTTGTGATCTTCCTGCCTCAGCCTCTCAGAGTGCTGGAATTACAAATGAGTGACTCCAGGTTTGGCTAATTTTTAAAAAGAAGAGAGAAAAGAAGGAAGAGTAGAAGTCCAGAAGCTCCATCCACTCGGGGCTACACATCCAGATCAGCCTCCATTTCCCTGGCTGGACTTGAGCAAGTATATCAGCCTTGCTAGGCAGAATTTGTGTATAGCGGTTTTCTAAATCACAGTGCTTCAGCACCGTCTATAGGGTCCCTTTCAAAAACCACCGTATGTGGGCAGAGGAAGAGGGCTGCACAGGTTTTTTTAAAAGAGGAGCTGCCTGTTTAAGCAGGGAAAGTGGAGGCCTGATGGAACCCAGGATCTCCCGCGCAGCGCCCTATGATACACCCCCACAAAGCCCCAGGGCTCTGAGCATGTGCAGTGTGAAAACCCTGGGCCTGGATCCGACATTCCATGAAGAGCCCAGAGATGACCTGGGCTACCACGCAGGGCGGAGAGTAGGGCAGTCAAGTGACGCACAGAGGGTACAATGTTTAATGGGGTGCTTGCTCTGTGGGTCATCTCAAGTGTTGCCCTGACCTTGTTTGCCCTTGCAGACATTGCTGGCATTCTCCTTTTCTGGCCGTGGAGCTTGCTTATCACTCCTACTGAGGACCACAGTACGGGTCATGTGCTTCATCTGGAGGGTCCCCAAGGCCTGGCAGACAGCAGGCTCTAACCACTCTAGACTGATTTTTTAAAGAAGGATGGAAGGAGAAAAGAAAGAGGAAGGCTGAAGGAAGGAGGATGGGATGGCAGGAACCTGCTTGCCTTCCTGCGGAGCTGGGATCTGGGCTGCCAGCCGAGCTGGACTGGCCACTTTGCTACTGGGGGCAATGCGTGTGGGTAATTGCTGGCTTTGGCCTTACTCATCCTTGCTTAGGGCTGTGTGCAGAGTGCAGGGTTTCACTTGCCCAGTGGGTACTCAATTATAGCTGTGAGCAGAGTGCCATGTAATTACTCAGCAGCCTCGAGCCCTGGGGAGTCTGTGAAGCTTGTCGAGCACACAGGTGCACAGGGAACTGATCGAGGTGGCAGCTAATTAACCTTGGCCTGATTTCTGCCCTCACAGCACAGGGGCACATCTCCCAGGGGCCTCACTGCACCTAGCTATGGAGTTCTTCACTAGGGCTCCTTCGGTAGAATCAGGGGCCAAGGAAGTAGCAATGTGTGTGTGTGTGTGTGTGTGTGTGTGTGTGTGTGCACGCGCGCGCATGTGCGCACTTGTGTGTGTGTGTTGGTTAGGGGACACAGGCGCAGTCTCCTGGCTTGTATCGTTTCCTCAGGCTGGGTATCTCTCTGCCTCTTTCTGTCTCTGTCTCTCTCTGTCTCTCTGCCTCTGTCTCTCTGTCATTCTCTGTCTCTGTCTCTGTCTCTCTCTCACACACACACACAAATATAGACACATATATAGGCACATAAAATCGCAAATAAAGCCAGATGCAACACACCAACAGACAACATACACACGCATATACATGCATCTAAACAGACATGCACACAACACAGACACTTAGGTGTATGCCCTACCTTCCCCTCTCTGTCACTCTGTCTCCTTTTCCCTCTTACACACACACACACACACACACACACACACACACACATACCTTAGCTGGTGGAACAAACATCTAGAACGCTGAATATATTTCAAGGTAATGTGAAAAACCTTACGGTTTATCAAAGTCTATAGAACATGTCCTGGATGATAAGCTCTTATAATCCCTTCAGCCTGGCTGACAGAACTTGGACCACAGACATGGAACATCCTGGTAGCCCAGCAGGGAGCGGAAATAGTGTGTGGCGGGGTGGGGATGTTGCTCTTGCTTCTGCCAACCAGTCTCCCCTCCCTAAAACCCAACCCCCAGGTCTGGGGTTCCCTGCATCGTGCTGCAGGCTGACCATGGGCAGATTTAGGACAAATAAGGTGTTTGCCCGTAGCGTCCTCCACAGCCTCCAGCCCTCTCTCAGCTTTCCGCTCTATCTCCTCTCTTGCTATGTCCACTCCTTTTAAGATGACAAAGCGGACACCCGGGAGAGGACGCGCCTTGCCAAAGCCCTGGGGCTGAACTCCAGGAATATCAGCTCCACACCAAGTTGCCCGACCCTCCACTATCTGCATGAAATCTTGCTAATATCTGCCATCCCTTGAGTATCTGATGTGTTAAATGCCCCCTCCTTGTTTTCTACATGAGTATCATTTTATGGTAGAGATCATGGAGCTTATCTGAGGGTGTAGAGCAAACAGGTAGAGAAGCCAAGATTGAATCCAAGCCTGAAGGACTGCAGCCCATGAGAGCTTCGCTGTGCTCTCTCTTGCTAGGGTGTGAAAGGCTGAGACATGCACCATAATTGTGAAGAAACCTGGACCCTGGATCACTGGATGTCAGTGGATGCTGCTATTGGGGGCAGTGATTTACAAATGACTCCTTAGTGGGACATCACACATTTCTTCATGCTCACTGGGAGGGCAAACATTTCCAAGTGTGAATACAGGAAACGTTGGAAGAGGTGCTGGGGAAATGGGGGCTCTCAGAGATTGCTAGAGAGTGTAACCTGGCATGGGGTCTTTGGAGGGCGATGGCCCCCTACAGCCTCACTGTCCTCCTTCTAGGGATGAGCGAACCTCGCACACTCAGCTGGGTGGCATAATGGAGGAGTTCCCTGCCTCAGTTTTAAAAGCGAGAAGGTGCAGAAACAGCCTACATGTCTGTCAGTAGGGAACCAGAGAATAAAATGTGACATCTTCATATGATATAACAGTGTTGTTCAGTCATGTTTCAACGTGGGTGGATCCCAAAAACATTATATTGGGGACCCAGACAGGTGTAGAATGGCACTTGCATTATGGTACTGTGTATATACTTTTTAAAACAAAAAGCAATGCCATACACAGGTCATGTATGATCACATGTGTAGAAAAGTATCAAAATAAGAATAGGAAGGACTCATGTGAACTTTATCAATGACTTCCTTATTGAAAGAAGGAAGATAAAAAGGACTTTGAGTATTTCTACAAATTGAGGGCTGGGGATGTAGCTCAGCAGTGCAGCACCTGCCTGGAAAGCATGAGGCCCTAAGTTTAATTCCTGGTACCAAGAAAGAAAAAAAAAAGACCAAAAAAAAAAAAAAAGAAAGAAAGAAAAAAAGCCTGCTGGCATGGTGGCACATGCCTATAATCCCAGCACTCGAAGGGTTGAGATGGGAGGATTGTTGAGAGTTGGAGACCAGCCTGGGCTACAAAGTGAGCTCAAGGCCAGCCTGAACTGCATAGTGAGACCCTGTCTAAAAAAGACCGAAAAAAAAAAAAAAAAAAAGAAAGAAAAACAGCCTAATTGAGCACCTGTTATATACCAAGCACTTTTATTTGTTTTGAGACAGGATTTTGCTCTGTTGCCTTGGCTGTTCTTGATCTTGTGATCCTCTTGTCTCAGCCTCCCAAGTAGCTGGGATTACAGATATCCACCACCATGCCCAGCTTACCAGCTACTTCTAGATACAGAATACAGCAGGAATGAAATCCCTGCCCCTGTGGAACTTATATTTGGAAAATGAATCAGACAATAAACAAGAAAAATAAGCAAAATACACAGCGTATGTCATGGTGATAAGTACTAAGGAAGAAAAAGAAAACAAAAAGGCACCCAAGAATTGCTAAGGGAGGAGGCAGATATTTTAAATAAGGTAGCCAGAGTAGCTGTCACTGGAATAAAATGAGCAGACATACAGGGGAAGATTCTGGGGCCATGCAAAGGCCCTGGGGCTCTCTGGAGACAGGGAGACTGGAGCAGAACAAGGATAGGGAGAGATGTAAGAGACAAAAACAGAGGGCAACAGAGGCTGGTCATGGGTGACCAAGAACTGTGCTGCTTACTCTGTGAGACAGAAATCCTCTCAAGAATTGAAGGAAGAACATGAACGTGATATAACCTTTAATAAGCTGGAGGATGGGGAGGTCAAGAGGATGGGTAGCAGTAAGGGGCGTGCAGAGACCAGCAGTTAGGAACAGAGTGCTGGGTCTAGGTGGGAGACGATGGTGGCCCCAAGCTGGTGGCAGCCGTGGGGGCAGAGAGCCTGTGGGAAGATCTGGACGGAGTGAAGTGGGGTGAGGCAGGGGTCAGGTGTTGTTTGACCTCCATGTTGAGCAGCAACCAGAAACATGAGCCTGAGTTCAGAGGGGAGGCCCAGGCGGGGAGGATGAGCTAGGAGTCACCAGCACACACATGATGTTTAAAGCCACGGGCTTGTTAATCTCTTTTTTAATTTCTCGTAATTAAAAGAGCTGACGCAAATAGGACAATGTTGACATCTAATTCTGGGTGGTAGGTACAGTATTCTTTGTACTTTTTAGTACGTTTGAACTTTTTCCTAATAAAAAAATATAATTAATAAACAGTTTATAAAGCCACACAGGCTTCAAACTGCCGAACAATTTGGTCACAAGTACTTCAGATCTGAAGAGTGGGTGCCAGCAATGAGAACGGAGCAGAGTTCAAATTCCTCCTCCCACGGCCGAAGTTTAGTGACTGAGGCGTTGGCCCCGTCTCTCTGGGCTCCTGTGTCCTCATTTGGTCAAGCAGCATGTGGTCCCTGGCTTCTCCATGTTCTTCTAGTGCAGCCGTGTAAGATCCCAGGTGATGGGCATACTCCTGCCTACTCTGACTTTGCCCCCACATCTCATGCCTCGTCCTATACACAAGGCCAGAAACACCCTATAAGAGGACACTGTAGGTGGAAGGTCAACTTCTCTTCCAAATGAGACAGCTAGGGACCACCATGATGGCACTATGGAGGCACAAAGATAGGGAAAACATGGGACAGCAAAGTAAGCGCTCAGGTGCGGTAAACTATTCCCCTTTGCAGTACAACGCTTCAACAGAGCCACCATGACAGGCTGGTAAAACCATAAAAGTAGACCGCATAAAATGAGAAATTTTCACTAAGAAAGAACCTAAATAAGCCCTCTAGCCTCTTTTGCTCTTAGTCAACTTAAAATCACTAATTTCGGAGGACACGCTGCTGGGCGATGCATTCTCAGCGCCCACTGGCTGTGCTATAGACAGCGTCTCTGATTGTGGGTTATGATAACGGTTGCCTGGGTTACTTCCCAGGGACGTAAAGGCCACTTTTCTTGAGAACAGTGACTCTTCCTTGGGCGTGGAGGTGTCTGATGGGTCACTAAAGTGGGACGAAGGCTCAGCATCCCTGTCTTTGTGCTGTGTCTGTCCCCTTTGCAGTCTTAGCCCTTGAGACAGACTGTGCTAGGCTCGGCATGTGACGTGTTCATCATGGAAGAAATGACCCAAGAGCTTGGCCTCTCGCCCACTGGAGCTGGTGGTGTGTTTCTTCCATCCCACCTGTGCTTCCTCAGCAGCTCAAGCACAGCCCTGTCACAAGGCCAGGACACGTATGCAGATGACGACCCCAGCCGCGAGCACAGCCCAGCAGCTCCTGAGCGAAGCTGACCTCCCGCAAGCTCGCCAAGTACAAGGCTGGGGTGGGGAGCACAGGACGATGGCGCCAGGTGCAGGACAATCAACAGCTCTGGGAAGAGTTGACCACGCCACCTGCCGGTCCACGTCCATCACAAAAAGGAACATCTTTCGACACCACGGCCCTGAGCAATGGTGATTACACTCAAGCCTTGAACTTGTGTGTGTATCCCACCACCCCACAAACGGGGTCAAGAGCTTTCATCAGGATTTCAAGAGACTCTTGGAATCCCCCAAGAAGGCTAAATGGTCACTTCCCCAAAGAAATATTTATTTCTTTTATTTTATTAGTATACACAATAATTAATAATACATTGTAATAATAATAATAGCTACACATTTTGATAATTTTTGGTACCCTTTTTTCCCCAAAGTGCTTATTTTCTAAGTGTGGGTTTAAGCTGTGCTTGCCAGCCTTTGCACGGCGTGTGTGGCGTGTGTGTTCCTGATTTCATGCTGCTGGCCAGAGTTCAGGAGCTAAGAATCGGAACAGCCAGGTGGGCTCATGGCCGCTCCTTCCCAGGGTCTAGGAGAAGAACTTAAAAAAGAACTGGACTGTCCCTGGCACTGCTCAAGCTGGGCTGGCCTGGACAGTGTGGCATATGTTTGTTTCAATCTTCAGAGGTCAGAAATTGAGAAATATGTGAATAAGAAGGGATAGGATTTTGATTTTCATTCAACTGGGGGCTTAATGTCACACTGTAACTCTTCCAAGGAGGAAGACAATGCTGGCAGAGGCAGTGAGGAGGGAGGATGATGGCTCAGATAGGCTGAAAAACAATCCCTGCCTCTCTCCGGGCTCACTTGGTTGGGCCTGTCCTTGCTAGAACTAGACCATCAGAGACACCGTGAGGACAAAGGGCAGGTACACTCTTAAGACTTAACTCAGGATCTGTTACTCTTTCAAAGTATGGTTTATGTTCTTCCCCACCCCCTCACTCTCCCAAACAGGGCCTTTGCCATCGTGTCTCCAAGAATAAACTTGATGAAAGAATAAAATTGTTGGGATCACCAGAGGGACAGAGGTCAGGCAAACACACAGGCCCTTAACCTGTTACTCATTAAAAGCATGATTTGTCTTTTATTCTGAAGTAGACAGGAACTTAAAAGCTGCTTTTGTTTAAAAACAAAACAAAACAAAACAAAAAACAAGCAAAGAACTAAGCAAAAAATAGTAACGTGCCAGTATTATGGCTCATCCCTGTAATCTGGGCACTCTGGGAGGCTGAGGCAGGAGGACTGCAAGCTTAAACCTAACTTGGGCAACATAGTAACTAAGCAGGACCCTGTATCAAAATTTTAAGAAGCGGGGAGGAGGGCTGTTGGGGATGAGGCTAGTCCTGAATTCAATCTCCAGTGGAGGAAAAAATGACTCTACTTTGGGGTACAGATGCCCGATGAGTTACTAAAATCAGCACAAAGCTTGAGATCTCTTCTTCATCTGTATCTGTCAACTTTATTATCTTAAAACTTTGAATCAGGCAGGAGGTATGTGTGGCACACATCTCTTATCCCAGCACTTGGTAGGGGGCGGGGAGCGGGGGAGTGAGGCAAGAGGATGACAAGTTTGAGCTTGGCCTTGGCTACATAGTGAGTTCAAGGTCAGCCAGGACTGCATGGTGACACTCTGTCTTAAAACCAAACCAAAAACAAAACAAAACAAAACAAAAACTTTGAGTCAGATTCTTACTCTCCTTACTCAGGTGTGCACTTAAGCAGGTTAGTCATTTAGGGAGTGCCTGAAAACTGGTAATATAAGGGTTACTAACCTTAAATTTATCTAACCTATCTCACACTCTTCAAGATTGAGGACACCAAGACAAGAGATTTGCAGGAAACTTCAGCAATCAGCTTTTACAACAGCCTGCACCAGACCCCTTGGAATGCACACCCAGAAGCCTCCCAATGATGTCCCGAACCGGCAGCCACCTTGGATCCTTGGATATTGGCAGAGACTCTGCAAAATTGACCCCCCCTCCACACACACACCCTGTCCCTTCACTGGAGCAATCATGTCATGACAATGGGATTGCCCTGTAAGGCATTAGGATTTCTCTAGAATTGCAAAATCAGAGGTAGGTAGTCAACCAGATCCAAGCCGGTCTCAGCAATCCCATAAAGCCTGGCTTCCTTCCTTTAACAGACAGTGTGATTTTGGTTGGGGCTGTGCCTCCTCCAGTTCTTTTCTCTCTTTTTTTTTTTTTTTTTTGAGACTTTTTGAGACAGGGTCTCACTCTGCAGTTCAGGCTGGGCTTGAACTCACTGTGTAGCCCAAGTTGGTCTTGAACTCACAGCAATCCTCCTGCCTCAGCCTGGCAAGTGCTGGGATTACAGGCACGTGCCACCACGCGTGGCTATCCTCCAGTTCTCCTCTGCAAGATAAAGTCCCTTCCCTGTTTTCTCTTACTTTCCAATTAAAACTTTTGCCTGTAGATTCATGCTTTCACCGCAGTTTTCACTTCTATTACCAAAGAAGCAAAGATTCATACCAGCTGGTGACAGACTCTGGACTTTTGGAGAAGCCCCACCATGGGTTTCCTGACTGAGATTTGCTCCTGACTTTCAGGTGGCTTTGTTTTTACCCATCACTGGCTCCTTCGAACCCTGCACAGTGTCTGGTGCTAGCATGACTGAATTTGCAGGTTTTTTCTGCTCAGTACTGTTCACAAATCACCAAACAGTCCTGGGAGCAGACAGAACATTTTATTAAATGCCAATGCATGGATAAGGGGAGCTCAGTTCTCAAAGCACCTTCTCTCTGGGCTGGTCTAGGGTCTGGGTTTTTATTAGACTGGGTTAGGAACCAGTGCAGTGTGCATGCTGTCACAGGCAATTTTCATGGAAAGAGAGGAGATTTCCAGAAATCAGGGAGCTACCTCTCTTCTTCCTTAGTTTGGCCATAGTCTGATCTGTTGTGGCACCAGTGGGTGTGTTTTTACCACTTTAATGAGATGAGAATGATCCCGAGGTCATCTGGAGTGTCACCCTCAGAGACTGGAAATGTGTGATAACTTGATGGCTGCCACCTGTATCCAAGCATGTGACAAGACAACAAGGCATCAGTAATTTCAGCATCTATGCTGGGGACCCTGGGAAGGTGAAGGATAACTCAACTTCTTTACTAAACTGTGAACACCTTTAGGTCAGGGACCATTCCTGAGTTACTACAATCTTGCCTCTACCTCTGCTTCCCTAGTGTCTGTCCCAGTGCCCTTCTGATGACAATGGTGCCAAATCCTTTCTCACTAGAATTTCTTGGCTCAAATCTGTGGTTCCAGCTGAGTGCAGTGAGGTCTGCCTATAATTTCGGCACTTTGGGAGGCAGAAGCACTGCAAGTTTGAGCTCAGCCCGGGCAACTTAGTGACTTAAAGAGACCGTCTCAAAATAAAAATAAGAAAGAGCTGGGGATACAGCTCAGTGCCCTGGGTTCAGTCCCCAGTGACACACACACACACACACACACACACACGCACACACACACATGCGCACACGTCCATGGTTCCACCAGATTGAGGCCCAGATGGTCCTTATGGATGACTAATGGGGAACACAAGCTGAGAACTGGGAGGAATTGTATCTACCTGTTATGGTCTGGCCCCATTTTTTGCCTTTTCTGAATGGTGACACTTCCCAGCAGATGTCTTCAGTACAGCCACATGCAGAAGATCCATGCATTTGTCCATCCCTCATTTCCACTCATTCATTCACCCTGGCTCACGTCTGCTGTCATCCTGGTATTCACTGGATTCATTCAGTCAACATGCACTAACCATTGTGCAGAACCCTGAGCAGGCGGAGAGATGCTTCAGACACTGGTCTTTCCCCTGCGACCTCCCACTTTGGGATGGGTGGGTAAGAGCCTGCCTACCTGCTTAGCCTTGTGTTAAACGATCACACAGCAGAGTAGAAATGAGTAAATGGCATGAGAAGTGCCCAGAGGGGATGTAGATTTCTTCCAGCCCAGAGAGGAAGAGATCAGAGGTAGCTTTCTGGAGGAAGCACATTCAGCAGGGGCCCCAGAATTTCTGCATTGAGAGTGGGTAAGAACAGCAGCTTGTGGGTACATTTGGAGCCCCACTTTCCATAAACTGGAAAGGTACGCAGCAGTTGCCTTTATTAAAGAATAGCATAGTGATGGAGTTTAGGAGTTAGATCCCCCAAGTCCTCTCTTGCTCCTGCCATTCCATGTGTGTTCTAGGAGAGGTTGCAAACTCCAGGGGAGAACATGCCCCCGATTTTCTACCCTCTCACCCAAAAAGGACTTTTAGAGTCAACCGGGGGAGAAAGAATGAGGCTCTGAACCATGGCAGGAGTAGCCCCGAAGAAGGAGGGAACAGAAATGGTAGATAATAGAAGAGCAGATAGGACTTGGAGACCAGATGCACACAGCTGCCAACTTGAGCCTGAGCCTGGTTCCTTGATACCCACTCCACCGCTAAGGTGTATCCCTTTGTGACAAGCCACTCAAATGACTACTCCATCTCTCTGCCTGCTCAACCCAACCCCCAGTCTACAGCGTCTGGCTGGGCCGTGTGCAGGGCGTCTGGCCCCAGGGAGAGGTGGGGTGAGTTGCAGTCCACACCTACACGGCTATAAATAGGAAGTTTGTGGCTGTTCCTCAACCTCCCTTCCTCAGTCTTCACACACAGAACCATTCACACACCTGGACCATGGACCCCGGGGAATGTACCTGCATGTCTGGTGAGTAAGCCCGCCCACCTGGGTCCTGGAACCTTGCAACAGCCTCCTACAGGGAGTATGCAGGAACCTGATTTGCTGGAACTGATGGTCCTGACACAGGGAACGGCTGAGAAAGGTACCTAAAAACCTTGGCCATTCTAGCTACTGGCCTCTAGGGGCGGCCACCAGAGTGGGGGCAAAAGATCTTTCTGGCCCAGAACCTGGCCACGCGGTTTGGTCCGTTGCTGCCCTTCACTCATCTATACTGAATATTCCTGGATCCAAGTTTCCTTATCTGTAGATAGAGGTTACTAATTCCCAGCTGCCTTTATCCCAGGGTCGTTATGAGAATGCAAAAATCATTAAGCATTTGGAGATGTCAGGGAGCCTATGTGGATCTCTGAGTCTCTAAAACTGCTTGGTGCCATTGAAGCATGTTACCCAGGAGTGAGGTTGGGGTTCACAGCTGTCCTGGGCTGTCACAGCCTTGGAAAATGGTATCTAGAAGTCTCACAAGCTTCTCTCATCCTTAACAGTGTATGTTTGTACCAAAAACTTGCCAAAGAGACAGAAGTATTAGCATTTTCAAACTGAAAGTGATGGATAAGATGAGTTAAAAAAGAAACAAGTGTGGGAGACTGTGATAAGAAAACAAGGCATGGGGCCAGGGATATAGCTCAGTGGCACAGACCCTGCCTGGCAAGTGTAAGGTCCTGAGTTCGATTCCCAGTTCCAAAAAGAAAGAAAGGAAGGAAAGAAGGAAAGAAGAAAAGGAAAGAGAGAGAGAGGAAGAAAGAAAGAAAGAAAGAAAGAAAGAAAGAAAGAAAGAAAGAAAGAAAGAAA
>NW_004955433.1:14334415-14342014 GCF_000276665.1 Chinchilla lanigera
AAGAAAGAAAGAAATAGAAAGAAAAGAAAGGAAGGAAGGAAGGAAGGAAGAAAGAAAGAAAGAAAGAAAGAAAGAAAGAAAGAAAGAAAGAAAGAGAAAACAAGGCATGCTGCTCACGTTGGACTCACTTATGTCCCTTACCCTTTCTCTGCCTGGCTCAGGGGTTCCATCTTGCCTTGCAAAGCTGAGGAGGCCTGAAAAACTTAAGAATTCCCAGAGGAACCTTGGCCTTGCTGGAGCTCACCTAATCTAGTGGTTCCCAACCCTGATTATACATCAGAATCCTCTGGGTTGCTTTCTACAAACCCTGATTCCTTTTCTTACCCAGACTTATGAATCAGACTATCTTAAGGGTTGGGGCCCAGGAAAGTGCATTTTAACAAACTCCAGGTGAGTTTCATGCAGCCACTCCGGTTCCCATCCAGGTCTCTGGCTGGAGCCACTGGACAGTCCTCAGCACTGGGGTGATACTCTGCAGCAATGTGACCCTCTTGTTCCCAAGCACAGCCCAGCAGCCCTGCCACAGTGACAGTCGGCAGCAGGCCTTGTGTTCCACTCCATCTCTGTCCTCATGGTCATGTGCTTGTGTCCTCTCTTCTAGGAGGAATGTGCATCTGTGGAGACAACTGCAAATGCACAACTTGCAACTGTAAAACATGTCGCAAAAGTGAGTATGGTGACTGGGCAAACTACTGGCTGGGAGCTAGAAAGGTCTGATCCCTCATCCTCTACCATCCAGCCATGGTGTGATGGAGAGGGTTCTGGATGCCTTTTACCCATTTCGGAGGGATTGAAAGGCAACTGGAGTAGATGCCTGAGACAGAGATCCCCAGGGCTGCAGCCAACCCAGGCAGGAGAGCACGCAAGGTGTAGGAACAAGAAGACTGAGAAGAACTTCTGTTTTGTCCTGTGGCAAAGGGGATACAGCCTGTCCTGGAGTCCTGAGCCCTGGGGTCTAGTCTTGTACCTGCCACTGTCCATAACCTTTGCAAGCCTATTCCTCTTTCTGGGTCTCTGATGGACTCTAGATGACCCCTGAGGTCCCTGCCAGCTAACATCCCATAACCTCTTGTCCCAGGTTTCCTGCTAATATGAATTGGGGCAGGGGTAAGCTGGAAACATGGACCCAAAGCCGATTTGTTCATCTTCTAATCCTTTTAGGCTGCTGCCCCTGCTGCCCCCCAGGCTGTGCCAAGTGTGCCCGGGGCTGCATCTGCAAAGGGGGCTCTGACAAGTGCAGCTGCTGTGCCTGAAAAGCACCCATCATGGTGGGAAAGATCCTGGGAAGTATCTGTACAGTGTATGAGTCAAAAAGTTGAAACGATTGTACAATAAAGTTGCTTTTTATATATTTGTCCAGATGTGGTGTTGGCGACATTCATGTAAAATGGCTGGAGCAATAAAGTTTTTACTTGTAATTTGTTTGGTGTTTCAGAGTATTGTTTTATCCTAACCGAGCAGAACTCAGAAATTCTGGCACCACGCGGGATCCTATAGCTGCCCATCTGCACCGTCCTGCAGATGGCTGCTCACTGCAAAATGCTATAACTGTGTGGTTATGCTATCTCCTGCTGCCCTGCATGAGGCAGCCAGGAGCCCTGGGGAGTTAATGCACCAGGAACAGTCCATGACCAATGACAAACAGAAGTTGGTTGATAAATACCCAGTATTTCCCACCTCAAGTGGGAGAGCTCTGAGACTTTTTCTGTACTATCTCCCAGGAGTCTCCAGAAGCAGTAAGTACCAGTAGTCTATGGAAGCAATTTGCTCATTAATCCTTAACCCCTTTCTTTCCTTCCTTCCTTCCTTCCTTACTTCATTCATTCCTTCCTTCCTTCTTCCCTCCCTCCCTTCCTTCCTTCTTTCCTTCTCTCTTCCTTCCCTCCCTCCCTTCCTTCCTTCCTTCCTTCCTTGTACTTCCTCATTCCCTTGCTATGGCTTCCTATAATCTCCACCCAAAGAAACTACTTTGGGTACAGAGTCTGCTTTCGGGGTAACCCAATCTTAACCTGACTTATCTGTCCAGTGTTAATCTAGAATGTCTTGTGTAACCATACCTGGTTGGTAACTTGAGTGCTGAATCAGTCACGACAGAGTCTCTGTGTGTCAAAAAAAAAAAAAAAAATTCCCAGGGCCAACACAGAGTGGGTATTAGTGGCCCTGGTTTGGTTATTTGGTTCATTTCAGGACTGGGTGACCAGGCGGACATAAACCAGGAAGTAGAAGCTGATGGATGTGGAGAAACAGTACCTCCTGCAGACCTCCTAAGAAATGACTTGTTAGATGGAGTCCCTGGAGGGGCAGAAGCCCTTGGAGGTTGACACTGGGTAGGGGGGCATCATTGGAGCTCACCCACACCATGGGCACTGTAGAGTTCTGAGATGCTGTGCATTCATGCCCACTTCTGTCAAACAGCCCTCAGGTGCAAGAGTGGCTGAGAATGGAGCTTTCTCCGAGGTCGCAGAGCAGCTCCGAGGTGTCTTGTGGGGTTGGGTTCAGTTGGCAAAAGGAGCAACAGGATTAACTATGTGCTTCCTGGTACTGAGCACTTTCCTAATTTGTACTGTCATTATCCCTGTTTGGAAATCAGTGGGAGCCTCCCTAGACAGGTTTTTCACTCTCCGCCCATGAGCCAGCATCCCAGTGCAGTGGAGAGGGTGTGTGTGGCCTTTGGAGGCAGACATTCCACTCCTCCCCGGCCGTGTGGCCTTGGCCAAGTCATCTATCTTCTTATTTCCCCCAGTATGGGGACTGAACCCAGGGCTCTTATACTGAGCTATGTCTCTAGCCCTTTTTTAAAAAATATTTGAGACAGGTTCCCTCTAAGTCATTAAGTTGCTCAGGCTGGGCTTGAACTTGGGATCCTCCTGCCTCAGACTCCCAGAGCTCTGGGATTACAGACAGGCACCACCACCACTGGCCTCATTCACCCTCTTGAAGCTCAATTCCTTCATCTGTGAAGTGTACCTCCTTCACAGAGTTGTGGAGAAAAACTGTAGCACAGCGTCCTTGCATACAGTGGGTGCCCCATAAACAGGGTTTTTAGGCCGCAACCCATCTTAAACCTATGTCTATTCACCTCTGAGAAGGTCCCTGCCAAGTCACTCTCTGCAGAGGTCTCCGTCACCTTGGGAAGGACACAGTGCTGTCAGTTATAGCTCCCAGGAGGCAGAGCAGTCCCTCTTGTCTCCAGCAAGCAGGATGGCCCCACAGGATGCCATCCCAACTCAACCAAAGGGCTTGGAGTGGCTGCCCTGGACAGTCTCATCTACCCCATCACATTCTTGAAGCAGAGAGTCAGCGCTCAGATTCTCACTTAATGGTAATAACACCAATAAGTAATATTTATTAAGTACTCAGTTGTGTGCTGAACACTTGACACATACCAAGCACTGTGCTAAGCTATTTATAAACATCATCTCATGGACCCTGCACAACAGGACCATTTTAGAGCCAGACAACCAGAGCCCTGCTCTGGGTCCTCTCTGAGAGCTGGCTCAGGTTTTCCTCTTTGCAGGCTAAGAGACCAAAGGCCCAGGGAGAATTCATACCCATTCCTTCCCTCAAGCCCCTGGACACCACCTAGACAAGGTTCTAGACCACAGAGCCTTCTTCCAGGGCCTGTGTCTGACCTCTTCCCTGTGTCCGACTGTCCTTCCCAAGGGTGAACCCCGCCACTAGTCTACGCACTATAAGGCCAGTGGCAGATGTTTCACATGAGGGGGTGTGTGATAGGAACTGGGCATGTAAGTTTTGATGTCTATACAGAGTGTGGAACAAGCCAGGGTAGGAAGAGAAGGCGATGAGCTACAGCCACGTCTTCCCTTTCTGCTTTTGCCTCAGGCCCAGGGGATGGAGCGCCTCACACTGGCTGCAGAGGGCGCTAAGGTCTGTCTGGAGTGGAGAGTGGATTTGCTATTTGCTAACAGAGCCTCAGATTTATAAATAGGAAAGTGATACTAGAATGACCGTTCATTGAGCATATATTGTAGGTTAAGCAGTCTACATGAAGAATCTCACTGAATGTTCACCATAACCAAGAGATAAAAACATGATTATTCCCTATGAACGAGGAAAACAGGAGATTCAAACTTTAGTCTGACACCAAAGTCATTGCTCTTAGGTACATCACTCACCGCAGCTGTGAGAGTCTGACAGAAGTGTCAGGAAGGTCTGGAGAGAGATGGGCAGTACAGGGAACCCCATTACGCTCCTGCCTGGAGTTGTAGCAGTGCATACTGGAAGAGTCCTTATAGCTCAGGGGCTCTGCAGGCTTTTTCTGGAGACCTAGCTAAAGTGGGTCCCTACTATTTCACCATAACTCCCTCCCTCCAGCCACAGAGCTTTACCCCAGCCATGCACAAGAACCAATTTTCTTTTTTTTGCGGGGAGGTGGGGTGGGGTGGTTTCCGGTACCGGGAATAGAACTCACAACCTCACGCTTGCCAGGCAGGCGCTGTGCCTCTGAGCTAAATTCCCAGCCCTGAGAACAAATTTTCTATGAAGGGGTGCTCCTTGAACCCCCACCACCAATACCTCATTCAGCTCATGAAACCCATGATGCAATCAGGGTTTCATGATGCTTCCTTAAACTCCTCACTGATTAGAAGGGCAGATAGGAGTCTAGTCTTTTGTGTATTAGTTGTGCAGTTGTTGCAGGATTATCGGTGCAGCTGGGGTCTTACCTTGGAGCTGGCAAAGTGTCTCTCCCCGTGCTGTCCTATCCTTGCTCTACTCACCCCAGGGGGTGAACAGTGATTCTGAGACTCCCGAAAATCTGCCTTATTTTAATAGATGAGGAACTGCATAGGCCTTGCCCAAAGTCACAAAGTCAGAGTTGTCAGGCCACCCCTATCCCTGTTAAAGTAGGAGCTTTGGAGCCTTAGGGAGCACCCTGTGTTCCAGTCCTTAGAGTCAGGAGAAAACACTGGGAACCAAGACACCAGCATCGTTGCAGTTGCTGGCTGAGGCCAACCCGGCCACCTTAAGAAAGATGGAGGTGGTCAACAACCCCCACCCCACCAATGGCCATGCAGGCTCAGAGTCTGTTTGTGGCCTTTGACACAAAGGTGCCTGGCTAGGAGGACACAGGAGGGGACAGTAAACAGAACCAGCAGCCAAGCTGGATTTCAGCATGCAGGACGCCAGCCTTGTGGAGGGCAGTGTTTCCCTGGCTACTGTCCTTGGAGAACACCTAATTTTAGCTATAATCACATATCAGCTGGTGTAGTATTATACTGAAATTTATTTTAAAAAGAAATCTGTGTCACTGCTATTGAGGAGATACTGAATCATTTGCCATAAACAGGAGGTAACCATGGAGATAAATACAGAGACAATAAAGCAAAGCTGTATAATTTCTAGCGGGCACTGCGGTCTTTGGAGGCCTTTCCTGTCCTTTCCCTGACCCCTCAGCCCTTTCTCTGTTAAAAGGGGATCTGGAGCAGCTTGGTGCCACACTGAGTCTCCCCAGGTCATCAGGAAGACTGATAGAAAAGCAAAGGAGAATAACCTTGTAATTACATGATTTGAGATTATTTTATAAAATCATCCCACTTTGGGAAGTTTGACCAGTAGAATCAGAGTCAAGAGATATGGTTCAAATTCTAGCCTCACTGCAGCCTTGCTGTGTGACTTTGACCAAGCTCTCTGATTTTCTTATCAGCTGAGGGGGATAAAACAAAACAAAACATGAGTTTCTAGAAAGAATCTCAGGATCACTGCTCAGACCCTTGGATGAGTGGGGCAGGGACAAGACAGAGGGGAGAGACACTTGCAGCTCAAGGGCAAGACCTCAGGCATATCAATAATCTGGTGACAGTTGGAAAGGTGATGAACCTAGTTACTACAGCTTGCAGTGATTGCTACAAGCTAAGAAAGTTAGTCCCTGAAGCTAAGAGCTGGGCCCCCTGACATAACAAGAGGAAACTTGGGCCCAGCTAGGGTACACTTGGAGTGCAAAGTCAATCCTCACGGGGAGGTGTGAGGTCAGAGATTTGATGTTGTGGTGGATTGGCAACTGGTAGTCAACTTATAACATCCAGCTGAACTGTGTCAGTGTGGTGCTGGGTGTGGGAGGCCCACCTGAGGATTGTTGTCAGCAGCATAAGAGGCAGAACCAGAGAAGAAGAGAGGCTGTTGGGAGCTGGCAGAAGCTGCTGGGTGCTATTAGAAGCTGTTGGGAGCTGGTGGTTCTCTTGGAGGAGCTCGTCATGCTGGCTTTCCTGATGAACTCAGCTGTTCTCATTGTCTGAGGAGTTTGGAACCTTGTTGTCACAGAGAATGGCTTCAGTTCACTTTTGGGGAGCTCTGGTCCTCACTTTGAGCATCTCTTCGTGGCTCCCAAGGGGAAGATGGTACGCGGCTCTGTCTCCTGGAGAAGCTTGTCATACTGGCTTTCCTCATGGGAACTCGGCTGTCCTCATCATTGGAGGATCTCAGGACCTCACTGTTGCTGAGGGTGGCTGTGGTACTTTTCAGGGGAGCTCTGGTTCTTACTTTGAGCATTGCTTCCTGGCTGCAGTGCAGATCCCTCAGCCTGCTAGCACAGATCCTTCATCCTGCTAGTATAGACTTTCTAGCTTCCACCACTGACCTTTGGGCCTTCCCAGTGAAGATCTGTGAAACAGGCCTGCATGAGATATTGTCATGGGCTCTAGGCCTCCAGTTGAACTCATGGGAGGCATCGTTATGGGCTCTAGTTCTTCAGTGGAACTCACGTAGGACAATGGCATGGGATCCAGGCCCTCGGTTGGATTCTTTGGTCTTTAGTGTGTGGACAGATTTCCTGCACTCTTTGTATATGATTCTTTGGGTGACTATTATAAAATAATCTTATAAAATATGTGTCCTGTATTGTATTATTCCCCTTACAAAACCCCAAACTACAACAAACGTCCTCCGATGCAGGAAACACATGCAGTGTCATAGGCCAGGCTGACACCTTCCAAGTCTGGGTGTTGCAGACCATGGAGGGCCTGAATGGGGCACTTCCAGGCACTGTGGGCCTGCCTGTGGGTGCAGAGAGGAGGAAAGATAACTTTCCTTCTTGCACATCCAAAGATCCTGCCGTTCTCTGAAGTTTGTATAGGGTAGAAAAGCACAATGAACTCCAGGAGCCTAGTGGGCAGCATGCCTAGTAAAGAATTCACAGAGAACTGACAATATCGAAGCAGGCTGAAAAGTATTACACTTAGATTTATCTAAGTCCTGGCTCCACCACCAGGACGAGTTACTTAATCTCTCTGAGCCTTAGTTTCCCCACTTGTGAAAATAGTGTCAACAGTACTTAACGTAAAGGTAATTGGAAAGAGTCAGTGAGATAATGTGAAGTGCTCAGCCTCACACAGTGCTCAACACGGTACTTGGTGCTGGTAAACTCCCAGTAAATGGAAAACGTTATCCATAGAAGCCACAGGCAGTCAGCCGGGCTACTCATGTGAAAACCCAGGCACAAACTGGGGAGCGACATTCTGCTACTTAGCAAGCTGAACTAGAAACCACGGGGCTCCTAGGCCAGCGACTCATGTCTAGCTTTAGCTGGCCTGTGGGTGAAACTGCTCATTCAACATGCATTCTAGGGCCAGGGATATAGCTCAG
>NW_004955433.1:14342114-14351053 GCF_000276665.1 Chinchilla lanigera
AAAAAAAAAAAAAAAACCATACATTCTACTAAAAAATCCAGATCACCCTGAGACTTTATTTATAGATAGTTATATTTACAGGTTCCCTTTTGTACACACTTACCAGGTTCCCCAAAGCCTGGCCAATTGTTCAGTCCCCGGATCATAAATTGGGCAACTCTTTGAGAACAAAGCCAAAGTCTTAATCCTACTGGATTAATTTCAACCAGGGTGTGGGACCTGCTAGGCTCCTTGCTTTTTTGTGAGATCATCTGTGGATTTTCCACCCCTTAGTTGGTGTGACCCTGCATGATCGCCACCCCTCGCTCCACCTGGTCTCACCTGTTGGCCCCAAGCGAATGATAAAGATAAAAGTCTCCGCAAGCTCCCTTCTCTCAGGAAGCACCAGGATTGGATGCAGGCCCTAGGGTGAGGACTGGTGTGTGTGACTCCACTGGCCCAAGTTACATACCAAGTGGAGGACACTGAGCTTCTCTGGTAGCTGTCCCCTCCTCTTCTCCCTCCCAAATTCCCGGCCCCAGGGCTGCTGCATGGCCCTTTTTGAAGATAGCATCTCCACTTCAGCAGGTCTCACGCTCTTGACCTTCTCAGCCACGAAGGAGCGTTCTTGGGCCCCGCCCTTGGAAAGTGGGAGAGGTGGTGACAACAGAGTCCAAGTCGCTGTCCCACCATCACCTTGGCATTGATGTCAGAATTCCAGCAGCCAGTTAAGGAGGTGGGGGAGTTATTCCCAGAGCTGGATGTGTGTCTGGACTCAGGAACAGAGAAAATAGCTCCATGGGACACTCTCAAAGCAGCTTAAACTTCTTTATTGTCCCCCCAATTCCCAGCCCACTCCCATACTGGTGATCAAACGCAGGGAATCCTGGGTTACACATCCAGCAAATCACACCACCACCCTGCTTTTGTTGTTGATGTTATTTTTCAGTACTGGGGATTGAACTGTATTAATGAACTACATCCTCTGCCCTTTTTATATTTTATTTTGAGACAAGGTCCCACTAAATTGCCCAGGCTAAGCTCAAACTTGAAATCCTCCTGCCTCAGCCTCCTGAGTAACTCAGATTACAGATGTGTGCCACCATGCCAGCTTCTCAATTGATTCTGATATGCCCCTTTCCTGGATGTAAGGTGAGTCAGGGGTGGTGATGGGAAAATGTTCCCAGTGACAATCTGTCCCAAGACCTTCTCGGCTGGGCTCTTTCTGAGCCCCTTCTCTCGGCTACTTTTTCCTGATTCATATGATGAAGAGATAGTAGTCAAGGATCTCAAGGTGCTGGGCAGGACGCCAGGGAAGATGGCGTTTGTCAGTGCACAGAAGAGGGACAACAGCGGCTGGCTCAGTGTCCCCAGCCCAGCACACCATTTGGGTGAAGCAGACGCCAAGAATTCTAAGATGGGGGATGAGAGGCAGGGACGAGCTGGCGGGTAAGCAAAGCGCCTCTCTCCCTGCGCTTTCGGAGCTGGTGCGTGCGCACTTCCTCCTGCGTGGTACCCACGGCTGCACAGACCGCGGGCAGCTGTCGCAGTGCGCACAGGCGGAGAGCGAGCACCGCCGCCCGCTTTGCACGCGCGCCCCCGCCTGGGGCTATAAAAGCCGCTCCACCTGCTGCCACCCGCTAAGCAGCGCGTCCAGTTGTCTGGAGAAGCCAATTCCCGGTCTCCAGTGGCTGCCTACCTCGACATGGACCCGGAGACCTGCCCCTGTCCGACTGGTGAGCCCCCGTCCTGCGGCACGGCCCACCCCTTTACTGGCAGATTTGCTCAAGGACAGGAGGAAGAGGCCCTTATCTCCCATTCTTAACCTTGTGAAGGACGAGGGTGTCCAGGTGTGGAGGCGCAGGGAGCGGAGATTGGCAGCCCATCTTCTCTGAAGCCAGCGGCAGCCGAGTTCACCGCTTTAATTAACCCTTCCGGCGGCGTCTTCCCCTCTAGGTGGCTCCTGCACCTGCGCTGACTCCTGCAAGTGCGAGGGCTGCAAATGCACGGACTGCAAGAAGAGTGAGTGCACCACCCGCCCTCCCCGCCCAGAGGGACCCGAACCCCCCAGCCCCTGCCCATCCCCCCGTTCACCCTTTGCAAACGCCTGGGCACACCTTAGGAAACAGAGATCCGAGCAGTAGGTCTAGGATGGAACGTTTCCTAAATTCACAGAAGACCGAAGGGCAGCTGAGGATTAGAACCGCTGCCCTGGAACAAACCCTTCCCTTGATCCCCTCTGTTCAAAAGCTCCAGTGTCTGTGGAGACCTCCCAAGTGAGGATGGGGGGCAGCTCTGGAGTTCCCCTCCTTGGTCCCTCTCAGGCCTTGGGGAACCCCTCAGTTTGAGCCCTCCCCCCCCAGCTCATAGCACTGTGATATGCATGGAGGGGTTAGGAGGTGGGAGAGGGTCTCCCTTAGTCTCTTGGATGTGAGACTGAGGCACAGGGAGAGCCCCATGGATTGCCTGGCCCTGCTATACCTCTGCGTTTTTGCTGCGGGGCCCTCTCAAGGCCATTTACCTGGCCTGCTTCCTCCTTGAGGCCTAGCACTCCCTCAGCCTGGGCCTAACCCACACCATCCCTGGGCGCTCTCGGCACCCACGGAAGGGGATGTGGGGTGACCTTCCAGCAGAATCCCAGCATGCAGCTTCAGCACCATAGATGCTGAGTCACATGAGACCTGACAGTAGGAAGGGGACAGCAGCCTGGCTGACTTCCCAGCCCAGCACCCCGCCCTCAGCCCTCCTCTGAGGTGGGGGCATCGGTCTGAACACGCGTCTCATCCGCAGGCTGCTGTTCCTGCTGCCCGGCGGAATGTGAGAAATGTGCCAAGGACTGTGTGTGCAAAGGTGGGGAGGGGGCCAAGGCGGAGGAGGAGAAGTGCAGCTGCTGTCACTGAGGATGTGGCCCTCGGGGGAGCATGTATAAATAGAGCTGGGAGGCCCAGGGCCACCTCTGCCTGTAGTAGGGTGTACCCCCCACCACTCCGCCTGCTGATGAGCGACAATAAATCCCACAAACAGTATGAACCAAGGACTCGGTCTCTTCTTAAAGGGAGAAGGACGTGGAGGAGAAGGGGTGCCCACTCCAGCCCCCGCTCCCCCATTGAAAGTGAAATCTTGAGACTTGGCCCATAGTCTTTTGGGGACTGGGATGGAGCCCGGGGAGCAGAGTATATTGTCCTCCACTGTTAGCTGGCACTAGATCCTCCTGTAAAGTCACGCTTACCTGTGGAGAAAGAGAAACCAGACCCCTTGAGGTTTCCCTCTGCAACTGGCCAGCCTCACTGTCTTTACTTGTGCAGCAGGGTAGGAGGATTTAAAACTCGCTTCCACTCCAGGGCCTTACGAAACTGCCTGTTTTCAGGGTGATCCCCCTTGTCAAACTGGCTGTGTTTCCAAGGCCTCCTGCCTGAATAGCCTGTCTTCCCAGAGCGGATTATTCAGCTCCTTTTCAGATCTTCTTGTCTGGCAGTTCGCTCCCAGCCCTGCTCTCCTCAAGGGGAAGTATGGAAATATGAGCTTTTATCTGCCATGGCCGTGGTCCAAGCTTTGGTGAAAGAGAGCTCTCGGGCCCACCTAGATGGCTAAGAAGGGGGAAAGACACGGAGGTTTACCTGCAAGAGGATAAGAGGCTGTAAACACCTCAGGTTTCCTCCAAGCTAGTTTTTCAGGACATTCTATTCCAAAGCTCACCACAGTCACGATGTTTTTTAATCTAACAGGCTGAGTTATTCCAAAAGAGAGTGCAAGAAGAACCAAGCTGCTTTTGAAAAGAAGCAACACAAGAGGCTTGCTCTGACCGGCCAACCCCACTTGCTCCAAAGCACGAGGAAGTGCTGTTGGCTCCAAAGTGGGGCAGTTGGACCAGAAACAACCCCAGCACCACCACACACCACACCCACAGGTGCCAGTAAGAGATGATCAAATATGGTCAGTGACTGGTGTTGGCACAATTGGCTACTCTTTACAGAGTGTTTAAAATAAATTTTAAAAAATTTCCATTGATTTAAATACCTAACAGCAAAATTCAAAGCTATAAAAAAATTTGGAGGCCAGGAATGGTGGTGCATGCCTGTAATCCCAGCACTCAGGAGGCTGAGGCAGGGGGATCTTTGCAAGTTTGAGGCCAGCCTGGGCTACAAAGTGAGCTCAAGGCCAGCCTGAACTGCACAGCGAGACTCTGTCTCAAAAAGACAAAAAAAAAAAAAAAAAAAATTGGAAATGGGAAAGTAGGAGAATGTTTAAGGCTTTGGGGTGGGAGAAAACCCTTCAAGACATTTCTTTGTGAAAGACTGAAGCTGGGAATGATAGCACACATCTGCCTGTAGCCATTCTGGGAGGTCAGGCAGGTTAGGTTGCAGAAGGGGGATCAAAAGTTCAAACTCAACCTGGGCAATTTAACGACTTAGACTCTGTCTCAGGATATGAAATTTAAAAAGGGTTGGGCACATAGTTTAGTGCAAAAGCCCCAGGTTCAATCCCCAGTACCCCCACACACATATACATACAAAAGATAAATATGAGATTACCTTCTGCTGACTCCTTTTAAGTACATTATCTCACTGAACCTTACAACTCTAGAACAGTATGATTATCATACCCACTTTACAGATTGGTGGGCCAGGGATATAGCTCAGTGGCACAACACCTGCCTGGCAAGTGCAAGGTCCTGAGTTCAGTTCCCAGAACCAAAAAAAAAAAAAAAAAAAAATTACAGATGGGGCAATGAGGCTCAGGTCATACATCTAGAATATGGTAGAGGCCAGGCCCTTAAATTTGGCTATGCTTTGTTTTTGCACTTCTGTCATGCCAGTGTTACAAAAAAGCATTAAAAACTAAGCTATATTTGGCTGGGGCTGTAGCTCAGTGGTATAGTATTTACCTAGCATGCATGAGGCCCAGGGTTCAATCCTTGATACCATAGAATAAGCAAAAACAAAGCTAAATCACCTCACACGTACTAGGATGGCTAGCATATTAAAAACAAACAAGGGGCTGGGGATTTAGCTCAGCGGCACAGCACCTGCCTGGCAAGCAGAAGGTCGTGAGTTCGATTCCCAATACCGAAAAAAAAAAAAAAAAACTCCCCCCAAAAAACCCCAAAAATAAAAACAAACAAAAGCCACACATGGTGGTGCACATCTGTAATCCCAGCACTTCAGAGACTCAGGCAGGAGGATCGTTGCAAGTTCGAGACCAGCTTAGACTACAAAGTGAACTCGAGGCCAGCCTGAACAGCATAAAGAGACTCTGTCTCAACAAAATAAAAAAATAAAAACAAACAAACAGGAAATGTAGAGAAATTGCAACTATTGTGTATTGATGGAAATATAAAATTCCACAGCAATCACTGTGGAAAAGAGTTTTGCAGTTTCCCAAAAGTTAAAAATAGAGGGGCTAGGGATCTAGCTCAGTGGCACAAGCGCCTGCCAGGTAAGTGCAAAGTCCTGAGTTCGACTTCTGACACCCCCCAAAAAGTTAAAAATACAATAGCATATGATTTAGCAAACGAACGTAAAAATAGTTTTTTTTTTTTTTTTTCAGACAGGGTCTCACTATGCAATTCAGGCTGGCCTTGAGCTCACTTATGTAGCCCAGGCTGCCCTTGAACTTAAAGGATCCCCCTGCCTCAGCCTTCCCAGTGCTGGGATTACAGGCATGCACTACCACACCCGGTATAAAAATAGGTTCTTGATGAGATACGTGTATACTCTTGCTCATGGCAGCTTTATTCATAATAGCCAAAAGATGGATGCAAACAAAGTGCTCATTGATGAATGAGTAGATAAAAAAAAACTGCAGGATATAAATGCAGCCAGATATTATTCAACCGAAAAAAGTAATGAGATTTTGCAACATGTCACAACATGGGTGAACCTGGAAGTCATTTTAGTAATGAAATTATCTGGTTACAAAGGTACAAATACTGTTTGATTCTATTTACATGAGGTACCTAGTATAATCAAATTGGATCTACATAAGGGCAGAAAGTAGAATGGAGATTTCGGAGGGCTGAGAGAGGGCGTGATGGGAGTCATTTAATGGGCAAGGAGTTTCAGGTTTGCAATATAAAAAGTGTTCTGAAGGTGGGTTGCAAAGCTGTCTCAATGTACTAAACACTGCTGAACTGTACACTTAAAAGTGCTTAAGATGGTACAGTTTATATGTACTGGTACACTAGTTTTAAAAAGCAACCTGGGCATGGTGGTATACACTTGTAATTCCAGTAAGACCGGAGGAGTTAGAGTTCAAGACCAGCCTGGGCTACCTAACAAAATTCTGTCTCAAAAGATAAAATAATAAAAGCTAAATACAATAGAAAATAGTTGCTAGCCAGGCATGGTGGCACACGCCTATAATCCCAGCACTTGAGAGGCAGAGACAGGAAGATAGTTGTGAGTTTGAGACCAGCCTTGGCTACAAAGTGAGCTCAAGGCCAGCCTGAACTGCGTCGCAAGACCCTATCTCAAAAAGACCAAAAAAAAAAAAAGGAAAAAAAGAAAATAGTTGCTATATTGTGTGCTATGGACTGAATTGTCCTCCCTCCAAATTTAAGTTGAATGTATCTGGGTTACCGGCCTACAGTGAACTAATTAAGGTTGAATTAAACATAAGGGCGAGGCCTTGATACTTACAAGGGTTAGTGACCTTCCAAGAAGAGTCACCAGAGCGCCTGCTCTCTACCTCTCTACTCATACACCCAAAGAAGCTGTGTGAACACACAGTTAGGTGGGGGCCACCTACAGGCCAGGAAGAGAATCCTCACCAGAAGCCAGTCGCACTGATACCTCAACCTAGGATCTCTTGACTCTAGAACTGTGAGACAAGAAACTTTTGTTGGTTCATCCATCTAGCTCACAATATTGGACTGACTGACTGATAACAGTGTAAGCACACACTGCTGGTCTTTTGTCATATATGCATGTACCTATCGATCTTTTGCACATCCATTTGACAAAAGTTCCATATTGACAATAGAGTTCCTACAAATTGATAAGAAATAGACAATTCAATTGAAAAATTAGCCAAGGAATATAAATAAATAATTCAAGGAATAAACTTGAAAGCCCAGAGAACAAGGAAAATAATCTTCAATCTCATTCCACCAAAGAAACACAAACTAAAATAACATCTTGCCCATCTATCAAAGTGCCAAACACTGCTATTTTTTATTAACACATGTAAATGATTTCATGCTTCCATCTCCTTCTGGCATACAAATTGGTTAGAGCCACTTAGGAAGCTATTTTATCAGTAGCTACTAGAATTTCAAATGTACATACCTTCAGCCTAAGAGGTTCAGTATGTCATCATTTGTGTCCGCAGAAGTCTAGCTAAGTAGCCTTCAGTAGGAAAGCCATTTCAGCATGACCATAATAAACATGTAATAAAAAAGAATGAGATACAGCCGTGGGAGCTGCAGTGTGAAGACTTCCGTGGCTTATCATTACATGGAAAAAACAAACTATAAAATAGCACATATAGAACAATAATGATTCTTTTTTAAAAGGAAATAAAACTCCGCATGTACATAGGCATATGAATATAAACGCACGGAAAGGAAATGGCATATCCGAGGAGAATCAACTGGGTCTTTAGTTTTATCCACATTCATATTCCACTTCTGTTTGACTAATTTTTAAGTACGCAAGTAAACACCATAACTTCCCTTTTTTCACTTTAGCAATCTGTCTAGGATCTCAGGAAAGATAAATATCTAATAACTGCTGTAGAGAATATCACTCAATGGTTAATGTACTTCATTTCTGAAATCCTTTTACAGACTGATGGGTAGACATTTAAGTGGCTTTTACTTTTGGTTATTACGCAGACTGTGGTTCCTGCTTTATTTTGTTTTTTGTATTCTCAAGTTGGGGAGCAAACCCAGGGCCTTGTGTATGTTAAACAAGCACTGTAACACAGAACTACATCTTGTGATTCCTTCTCGTGCTACTGTGTCAGTAGTTTCTCGGAATTATGAGATGTATAATTGCTGGAGCACAGAAAACAGTGTTTTTTACATTTTGTAGGAGCTGTCAAATAGTTCTCTCCTGAGGCTGTTCTGATTTGCACATCACCATCAGTATCTGAGTGTTTGTAATGCTCCATTCCCTCGCACTGTTATCCTGGCATTTTGGTAAACCTGGTGGGTAAACCAATGGCATCCTAGTTTTAAACTGCATCTGTCCTTAAGGCGGTGAGTTTGAGCATGTTTTCAGTAGTTCACTGGCAATTTTGTGGTCATTTCCTGTGATTGCTGGCTCATGCTCTTTACCCTTATTTTCTACTCAATTGTTTGCCATTTCTTTTTTAACTATAACTTCATTATTTTCTTATTAATTTGTGAAAGCTCCTTATATACAGTGGTCCCTGTTCCTTTGCCTTCCATCTACTTTGGATTTTTCAGGATGTTCTCAAAGTTCCTGAACCACTAAAGGCATTCATCAAGAATGCCTTTCTTTTATTTTTATCAAGATATAGTTTATGGCATAAAATTCACTCATTATATGTGTTCCCTTAAATACTAGCAAATTTTTAGAATTGAGCAAGCATCATCAGTTTTAGAACATTTCTTTTTCTTTTTCTTTTTTTTTTTCTTTTTCTTTTGTCTTTTGTCTTTTGGAGACAGGGTCTCACTATGCACTTCAGGCTGGCCTTGAGCCCACTTTGTAGCACAGGTTAGTCTCGAACTTGCAATGATCCCCCTGCCTCAGCCTCCCAAGTGCTGGGATTGGGGCTGGGGATTTAGCTCAGCAGCACAGTGCCTGCCTAGCAAGCGCGACGTCGTGAGTTCAATACCAGTACCAGAAAACAAACAAACCAACAACAACAACAACAAAAAAAACCCCAAAAAACCAAGTTCTGGGATTACAAGCATGCACCACCACGCCTGGATAGAGCATTTCTATTATCCAAAAGTTCTCTTACACCTGTTTGCAGTTAATTCCCAGGTATCC
>NW_004955433.1:14351803-14353233 GCF_000276665.1 Chinchilla lanigera
TTTTTTTGTCTTTTTGAGACAGGGTCTCACAATGCAGTTCAGGCTGGCCTTGAGCTCACTTTGTAGCCCAGGCTGGTCTCCAACTCACAATGATCCTCCTGTCTCAGCCTCCTGAATGTTGGAATTACAGGTGTGAACCACCACATCCGGCTATCACTTTATATTTCTACCAGCAATACATAAAGAGTCCAATTTCTCTAATTTTTCATTAACAATTTTCTTTTTTTTAAATGATACTGGGGATGAAACCAAGGACTTTATGCATGCTAGGCAAGTGCTCCACCAGTGAGATAAGGTCTTGTTAAGTTGTTCTGGCTGATCTTGAACTTGCAATCCTGCCTCAGCCTCCCAAGTAGCTTCAATTACAAGCATGCAGCACCACGTCTGGTTCCTGTCTTTTTTATTATACCTGTTCTAGTAAGTGTGGTGTGGTATCTCCTTGTGGCTTTCATTTGCATTCTCGTAGTGGCTAGTGATGTTGCAGGTCTTGGTATGTGCTTAGTATCCATTTTAAGCTTACTAGCTTTCTTTGATGACATTTCAATTTGAATATTTTGCCTACTTTTTCCTGTTTGTTGCAATAAATATACATATAACATAAAATTTACCATTTATAAGGGTACAGTGCAGTGGGGTTAAATACATATACATCCTTATGAAATATTATTATCAACCCTCTCCAGAACGTTTCCATCTCCCCAAATTGAAACTGTGTTCATTAAAAACATTCTCTCCAGCCCCTGGTAATACCATTCTACTTTCTGTCTGCATGAATTTGATTATTCTAGGTACTTCACATAAGTATCGTCATACCATATCTGTCTTTGTGTGTTTGGTTTATTTCAGTTAGCCTTAGTCACCAAAATGAAATCCCACCCACAATCACACAAGGGAATCTGAAGGCAGATCATGTCCCCACTGACCCTTTTTTTTTTTTGGTCTTTTTGAGACAGGGTCTCATTATGCAGTTCAGGCTGGCCTTGAGCTCACTTTGTAGCCCAGGCTGGTCTTGAACTCACAACGATCCTCCTGCCTCAGCTTCCTGAGTGCTGTGATTACAGGCGTGGGTCACCACCCCTGGCCCCACTGACACTTAAGTTGACTGCAATACTGGCTGTCACCTACATTTCTGTCTGTGAGACATCTTGAGCCAGAAAGTCCAGCTAAACTTTGCCAGATTCATGCCCTACAGAAACTACAGGTACGATAATACATGCAATAATACCTGTGTCCTCTCTTAAGCTGCTAAACTGTGGGGCAATTAGTTATGTAGCAAGAGAAAATAAATGCACTCCCAAAATAAAAGAAAGACAGTAGAAAGAGGAGGAAGCAGTAAGACTGAACAGATGGTAACTGTATCAAAAACTTTGGAGCTGGGGGTGGTGGCGCACGCCTGTAATCCCAGCATTCGGGAGGCTGAGGCAGGAGGA
>NW_004955433.1:14354588-14355987 GCF_000276665.1 Chinchilla lanigera
CCACCAGTATGGCAGACTAGAAATGCTGAAATTCATTGACTTTTTCCATCAAGAAGTGGAGTCATGACCCCTCCTTTTGAATCTCGGCAGGCTCTACAACCGTGGTAAAAGTGACCTGTGGCAGGTTTGGGGTCTGGGCCTTAAAAGACTCACAGTTACTCCTGCTGATTCATTAGGACTTTTACCTTTGGTTCCCTGAGCTACCATAAAAAAAGAGCCTTAAAAAAAAGAGCCTAATTGCCCTGAGGCCACCATGCTGAAGAGGCAGCTGAACTACTGTAGCAGAAAATGCTCCCCCAACCCCCTGCCAGTATACTTCAGCTTCTTAGTTGCCCAGGTACTAGTTCCTTTTCCAGATCGGGTTGCTTCTGTCTCTTAGAAACAGCTGGTCACTGTGATGCGTAGCTGATCATTATGATGCACATTGTATAAACCAATCCCCAGTTGACAAGCCATCCTGCCTCTGTACTTCCTGCTTGCTTGTCCCATATAAGCCCTAGACCACCAGAGATCGGGGCCTGATATTCTGGGAATGATCCCGATCAGTGCCTGTCGAGGACATAAACAAATCTGCCTCCAAACCCTGGGTGTCAGCCGGGCGTAGTGGCACACACCTGTAATCCCAGTACTCGGGAGCAAGTCGAGATCAGCCTGGGCTACAAAGTGAGCTCAAGGCCAGCCTGAACTGAATAGCGAGACTTTGTCTCTAAAAGACAAAAACTAAACAAATCCTGGGTGTTGTTTTAGCATTTCTGCTTGCCTTTGCACCATCTCAGTTCCTTCAGTCCAGCCTGTCCTCCAGCTTAATTTCACAAGGAGCTCTGCTCTAATTCGTGACCAGCAAAACCAGAAGAAACTATAAAACAGTGTTGTAAGTATATTGCATAATTATGGGTACTATTCAGAGTGACCACCGTCACATATTTGATGGTTGCTGTTCCCTTCCAGAGTGGACCTGCCCTCCCCTCTCACCTCTCAGCTCTCGCTCACATGAGTCTTATTTAGAATCATTGTGACCAGCTGTTGTCATTTGGGGTTTTGCAAGGGGAACAATAAAGGACACATAATTTATAGAATTATTTTATGATAGTCACAAAGAGTCAGACAAAGACAGTACAGGAAATATGTCCACACACTAAAGACCAAAGAATCAGCTGAGGGCCTGGATTTCAGCCAATATCCTATGTGAATCCAGCTCAAGACCTACAGCCCATAACGATGCCTCCCACAAGTCCAGCTGGAGGCCTAGAGCCCATGACAATGTCTCATGCAGGCCTGTTTCACGGATCTGGGCTGGGAAGGCCCAAAGGTCAGTGGTGGAAGCCAGGAAGTCTATACTAGCAGGATGAAGGATCTGTGCTAGCAGGCTGAGGGATCTGCACTGCAGCCAGGAAGCAAC
>NW_004955433.1:14357262-14359109 GCF_000276665.1 Chinchilla lanigera
CTGGTCTTGAACTCGCAAGGATCCTCCTGCCTCAGCCTCCCGAGTGCTGGGATTACAGGTGTGTGCCACCACACCCGGCTCTCACTGATTTTTTTTAAGGATTAGAAGGTTTGGCAGGCGTGGTGGCACACACCTATAATCCCAGCACTTGGGAGGCTGAGGCGGGAGGATCATTGCAAGTTCAAGACCAGCCTGAGCTACAAGTGAGCTCAAGGCCAGCCTGAACTGCATAGCAACACCTTGTCTCAAAAAGACAAAATAATAATAATAATGATAATAATAATAATTATTATTATTTTTAGGTTAACTTATAAATATGCAAAAGTGCACCTATCATGGACCTCTGTCTCACCGAACTGGTAACTATATCCATGTAACCAGCTCCTTGATCACAATCCAGAATATCACACAAAGGCTCTGCATCACTAAAGCTTCAAATGCAACTATTAGCCTGAATTCTAATAGATAGCTTTGCCTTTTTTCATTCTTTCTTATTGGCTTTACAAATTGATGGGTTTTATTTTAGAAGCTTTGTACACGCATACGATAGACTTTAACTGTTTTCACCCCTTCCCCCACCCTCCCCAGTCTCACATTTTTTGGAGGAAGTTTCGATGCGCATGATATGTTTTGCTTGTATCCATCCTCCCTAGGACCTGCCTCCCCGCCATTGTTTCCTGACTCTTTTTCATGTATAGCTGTGTGGCCCAGTGAAAGCCAACTGCAGTGGCCAGGGAGATGAAATTGTCTGGGAGTCCATGGAGGGGCCTACTCCACTGAGACTATGGGGACTGGGAGCGGGAGGGATGACTCTCTAAGGGAAAACCCAAGATACCATCACAGGGGAAAATGAATGAATGGCTGGGTGACAGTCAAAAATACCAGCAGTAGGGGCCAAGGATATAGCTCAGCGGCATAAGCACCTGCCTGGCAAGCGCAAGGTCCTGAGTTTGATTCCTGGTACCAAAAAAAGAAATAAAAGAAAAAATAGAAGATAGTAGAAAAATACCAGCGGTAGTAGTGCACACCTGTCATCCCAGCCTGGAATACTAGCACTCTGGAGGCTGAGGCAGGAAGACCAGGAGTACAAGGTCAGCCTGAGCTACACAGTGAGCCCTTAACCCCAAAAAACAAACAAACAACAAAAAACAAACAAACAAAACAAAAAGAACGCAAACAAACAAAACAAAAGTACAAGGAAGAATTACCACCCTTACTCTGGAGGCCATACTTCTACTAACACAGGCCCAGGCCGCATCATCTGCCACCGATGACAGTTACCAGCTCCCCAGGGTGATGCGTCCTTATCTGAGCATCACCTCCCTTGTCCAACCCCTTGTCAGAGCTGCAGATGTTTCAGGACAAGTAAACAACGGGAAGCTGCGGGCCCAAAATTGAGAAACCACACAGAGCAAGGACAACTGTGTCAAAACACTGGGAAACCAGCAGATAAAGGTCACCAAGTCCCCCTAAGACACCCAAGCATGTGCAAAACCAAAAGTACATGATCCTGGCCTGCATCCGACCTCATCTGCGCTGTGTTTTTGACTCTCCAGCCTCTCTCCACAACATACCATGGGTTTTGGATGTTGTGACACTTCATCTAAAAACCTTATATGGTCAAAAACTCCCCTTCTGATGGGTAAGCTAAGTCAGTTACCCTGCTGGGCCATGACTCCTGTGACAACCCAACTGCAGATCCTCCCATAGTCTCAGGACGATGGGGGAGGCCTGTGCTCTTCTCGTCTGCCCTCTCCCTCCCTGAGAAGTACACTTTTGTTCTTTTACTTTGTGTGTGTGTGTGAATGTGTCTTTTTTTGAGACAGGGTTTCACTACGCAGTTCAAG
>NW_004955433.1:14360240-14361537 GCF_000276665.1 Chinchilla lanigera
AAAAACCAAAAAAAAAAAAAAAAAAAAAAAAAAATTGACCACCCAGTTTCAGAGTGGTGAAAATGTTTTTACTTTCATTTTGTAAGGAGAGCTCTACTTCGAAATAGCAGCTAAGAAGGGAGGACAGTCCAGGGGATGACCCCCATCAGTTCGTTTGACAAATATTTATTGAGTGCCTGCTGCACATCTGGCCCTGTGCTAGGAGCTGGGACACAAACAGATGGGAGGAGGTGGTGGCTGCTCTTGGACTTTTTGTGCCGGGCAGGGCAGAGGGGCACAGAAACTAACCAAGGATCACACGCATTCCGACACATCACTGGCCTGGGAAGTTCTGGGAAGGAACAGGACAACATGTTTACCTGCGCACTCCACTGGCATCTGCGGGCACGGGGTCAGAGGCTCTCTGGAGGACGTGCTGTCTGAGCTGAGTTATAGAAACATTTCCACGGTAGCTTCCAGCAAGGGCTGGGGGAACAGCCCGACCTCCTGTCCTCCCTGCAGTCCCCACACCTGCCAAGCACCTCTCAGACCATTTCCTGGCTACTCAGATGACACACTCCGAGGATGGTGATCCAAGCCCATGGCACAGAGGCCATGAGCTATGTGCACAATATGTGCCCGCAGGGAAGCAGGATGTGACTCCCCAGAGAGGAATCTGGACGCCACCTTGGCTCCTCCCCGCAGCACCCACTGGGGAAGAAAGTCCCTGTGGGGTTTTCTCTTCCACATGTTCTAAAGCAGTGTCAGCTAGCCACACAGACTGGGTCTCCCCTCTCTGCTCCCCTGCCCCCTCGAGCTTATCCTCCATCCTAGCAGGGACCCTGTATTATTCTTCCCTACTCACTCCTGAGGTTCCCTGCGGAGCTTCCCGGGACACAACTGGTGACTTCTTGCTTTTTTCCTCCCTTGGGATATGCACTGTTAGGTGGCCTTCAGCATCTGCTGGATTTGACGACCACATTCTGCATTCACTAGCTCTGTGTTCCTGAGCACATGACTTGACCTCTCTGAGCTTTCAGTACCTCCTCTCTAAAAATGAGAAAGCACCTATGGTGGTGGTGCAGACCTATGATCCCAGCACTCTGGGAGGCTGAGGCAGAGAATCACCAAATTCAGGGTATGCTTAGCAATTTATTTATTTATTTATTTTTGGTCTTTTTTTGAGACAGGGTCTCGCTATGCAGTTCAGACTGGCTTTGAGCTCACTTTGTAGTGCAGGCTGGTCTCGAACTGGCATTGATCTCCCTGCCTCAGCCTCCTGAATGCTGGGATTACAGGCGTGCGCCACCACGCCGGG
>NW_004955433.1:14362187-14363990 GCF_000276665.1 Chinchilla lanigera
CTCCTCCTGCCTCAGCCTCCGAGAGTGCTGGGATTACAGGTGTGGGCCTCCGTGCCTGGCTTCCCTCCATTTATTACAATGCAACACAATGCCTAAACCTAGGCTGGTACACACCAACTACCGGTCTTTCCTGCGAACAGGATCCCCAAGACCCGCTTTTGCCGGCGCTCTAGCCGCTCAGGTCTAGATATAGGACGCGGGAGGGGAGCTGTGCACGCGGCAGAGGGACCCAGGGTCAGGGTGCTCGGTGCACAACGTAGCGCGCGCCACACGGGCCAGAGCGTCCCGTCGCTCTGCACCCGGCCCCTGCGCCAGGGCGGCCCGGAGGCTCACGTGGGCGTCTTCTGGGAACCGCGCTCTGCGGCCCGTGTGCACAAGCCGTGCGCTCGGCCCTAGGGCGCCCGCCACTCGTGACTCTGCGCCCGGTGAGTGCCGGGCGGAGCTTTTGCACTCGCCGCGCGCCTACGGACTATAAAAGTAGCGCGCGGAGCACGGCGCGCCACCACGCCTCCTCCGAAGCCTCCAGCACCTACGTGCGTTTTCCTTCGGACTCCAGCCCAGCCGCCGCCCTTCTCGCCATGGACCCCAACTGCTCCTGCGCTGCCGGTAAGGAGGCCTGGCCTGCTGTGGGGCTGGGGTGAGCTCGGGCCCCGGGTAAAGCTAAAGGGACGGTTCCCAGGCTCTCCCGCGCTCATGGGACCACGTTCTTTTACCCTTCTCCTCCTTCCAGGCGGCTCCTGCACCTGCGCCGGCTCCTGCACGTGCAAAGAGTGCAAATGCGCCTCCTGCAAGAAGAGTGAGTGCGACCCTCTCTGCCCTCTATCCCGTCACGCCCGCAACCTGTGCCCAGCCCGCCATACCGTCCTGGGGGGTGGGGGTGGGGGGATCGAGCAGTCCCGGAGGCTGAGTCGTCCTGGTGGAAGTTGGCGCCTCCGGGGATCCCTGTGAGGGAGGGCGGGAGCCACTGTCTCTTTCTCCCCAGTGCTCATCTCTGCCACTCTTTCTCCGCCCCAGGCTGCTGCTCCTGCTGCCCCGCGGGCTGTGCCAAATGCGCCCACGGCTGCGTCTGCAAAGGGGCGTCGGACAAGTGCAGCTGCTGCGCCTGATTGCGCCGAGCCCTGCTCCCACGTGTACATAGAACGACAGAAACAACCTGGACCTTTTTTTTTTTTTTTTTAAATAACTGTGACCCATTTGCAAAGTTTCGTTTTGTATGAAGTTATGTGACTGACAATAAAGTTGTTGACTTGATTCCGGCTCTGGTTTGTTTTGTGTGCCGTGGAAATCTCACAGGGTGGAAATCAGGTGAGGGGCTGAACTAGGAGTTCTGGGCTCTGGGGTGAAATGCTAGGCCCTGGGTTCTGGGCTCTGGGCTGAGTGTCCTACAGCAAGCTGGGATACCTGACTGAAGGCCGTCTCTAGAATAGAGTGCACCAGATGGCACCGTGAGTTGGGGTAGGTGCAGGATGTCCCCAGCACAGAAACTTCTCCATCTGTACTTTCTGTTCTCAGATTTCTCCGTCCAATTTGTTTCTTATTGGATTTTAGGCTTACAGTGCCTACAGAGTGGACTCTTAACTGCAGTTGTGTGAATTCTCTCCCCTTCCCCTGTCCTGGTCTTAGGAATTGAACCCAGGGAGCATTGAGCTACATTCCCTGCCCTTTTAAATTTTCAGATAGTGTGAATAAGTGGCACAGGCTGGGCTCAAACTTGTACTCTTGCCTCAGCCACCTGAGAAGCTGGGGTTACAGGTATGAAACACTGCACACACTCAGTTGCTTGAGTCCTTTTTCTTTTTTTTT
>NW_004955433.1:14364815-14366960 GCF_000276665.1 Chinchilla lanigera
TTTGAGACCAGCCTGGGCTACAAAGTGAGCTCAAGGCCAGCCTGAACTGCATAATGAGACCCTGTCTCAAAAAGACAAAAAAAAAGCTATGCACTTTGGATAGAAACCCTTCGTCTGTCCTGCCGCCCCACCCCCCACCCCTGCAAGGAACCCTCGGTCTTCACCTGTGCAGGGCCACTGATAGGCCTCTCCAAAATCTCCCCATTGTGACTTTGCTGTGAGTCTTAGGAATTTCCTTCGGAGCTCAGGCTGAAATCGGCTCCTCCTTCCAATCCCAGCCCCTGCCTACTTCAAACTTTCAAAGTGTCAGGATTTGGAAAGAATTGCCCAGGATTTTTCTGCTAAAACAAAATGGGCATGATACCAGATCCAGATAAAGTACTTAGTGTCTCACTGAGTTCTGTGGTTTGGAGGGTGTGGCGGTGTTCATTAAGGAATGAGGCCCTGGGTGGCTTATAATTAAAACCAACGGTTAGTGCCCCTGGCTATTTGTTGAGTGAATGCTATTTGATGTCCTGTCCAACAGGAAAATGAGTCTTGGCCAGAGGTAAGGAAGGACTAGTTTACCTTCTGCCTGTGAGAACGGGCAATTTCAGAAGCCAGCCTGTGCCAATGGGTGGGTTTTGATGTCAGGCAGTCCTTGTTTGCAGCACACTTCACCACTCGTTGGCTGTGTGGCCGAAGCAAATCACTGAGCCTCTCTGAGCCTCCAATTCCTCATTTGTAGAGGGGAGAGAGTTCAATGTAGAGATTAAATGAGTGTTCTGGTCCTGGCTAGGGCTTAATAAGCAGTGGCAATTATGATCATTCTGTCCGCACGGACATTATAGAGAGAATCTGGTCTTAACACACACTTACAGGCACTTAGACAAAGACCTACTCACTTCCACTGCCATGCAGCGTCAGATTTGCAGCCCTTGTCTTTTGTGTGGTGAAGGCAAGACGCCACAGGCAGCCTGCCTGAGTGCAAATCCCACCTGTGTTCCTTAAACCTGGGTAACATGACCAGTTTGTGGCTCTGTTTCCTTTACTGTAAAGGGAGCATCATAATTAAGTCTTGCTGGTAAAAATAAATTTTAAAAATATGAATTCTCCTTCCAGACACATAAACCAGGCCTACTGAGCCTTACTGTGGATGCAAGATTATCATCATGAAACACCTCAGCATTTGACCCGAGGTCCAGAGAGTCAGTCACACTTCCCACAAAAGTATGATCAGTAGTGGAGCTATAAAGCCTCAAGCAAGGCAGAGTAGTCCTTAGGGAAAGATGCCTGTCAGTTCTGCTACGCTCACACCTGAATTTTATTTAACATTTTTCCTTTAAAGCCGGGCGCGATGGCACATGCCTGTAATCTCAGCACTCGGGAGGCAGAGGCAGGAGGATCGTTGTGAGTTTGAGACCAGCCTGGGCTACAAAGTGAGCTCAAGGCCAGCCTGAACTGCATAGGGAGACCCTGTCTCAAAAAGACAAAAACAATTTTTTTTGCCTTTAAATTATTCATGCTTTCATACATGTGTATTTGTGTGGCTAGTTGCTGCTGGTTCCCCCAAGAAATAGAATTAATCGGATGTATTTAGGTGGAAGAGATTTAAAGAGTGATTCATTTTAAGACTGGTGCAAGCTGGAAGTAGTGGCACACATGTGATCCCAGAACCCTGGGAGGCTGAGGTAGGAGGATAAAGAATTTGAGCACAATCTGGGCAATTCAGTGACTTAGTGAGACCTTGTCTAAAATTTAAAAAAAAGTTCTAAAGGCTGGGAATGTAGCTCAATGGGGAGGCCCTGGGTTCAGTCCCCTGTCCTGCAGTAAGTAAGTAAATAAATAAATTAATTGCCTCAGGGATCTGTAGGGACTGACAGATTTGAAACTTGCTGGTCAGTGGGCAGCCTGGAAATCCTGCCAGCAGTTGGCACTGCACGCTTTCATCTCAGGGCAGTCTGGAAGAAGAATTCTTTGCTCATTTTGGGACCTCAGTCTGTTAAGACCTTCCACTAACTGAATGAGGCCCACCAATATTATGGACAGGAATCTGCTTTACTATCTATTGATTTAAATGTTAATAACCTCTAGAGAAGGATATCACAACAACATCTGGTCTGGTATTCAAGCAAGGAATCGGGGAACGATAGTATGGCCAAATGC
>NW_004955433.1:14367676-14369017 GCF_000276665.1 Chinchilla lanigera
TAAGTCACATCCACATCAGTCCTTTGCTCGAAACCCCCTTCTGCTGGTTCCCACCGGCACTGACTGAACCAGGACGCAAACTGGAGCCTGGAGCTGCACACGGACTCCAGAAATAACCTAGAACCACCGCTGGGGGCTGGGACACCAGCGAAGTCCCTAGGTGTAATTTCAGGAACTACCAGGCATGGTGGGGTAGGAACAGTTTCCGGAGGATATCGGGAAGGGGCGGCAGGGCAGCAGGAAACGGAGTTGGGAAAGACGTGCAGCCTCTGAGACTCAAGTGTGAGCCAAAGTACCACCCCCCGGGCCGCGCGCAACGGGGAACCGGCCGGGTGCACGGGCAGGGGCGGGGCCTTTATCCTGCCCCTCCACCCCAACCTTTACTGAGCTGGGAGCCGGTTGCCTCCGGGCTCCAACCCGCCGTAGCTGACTCACAGCTTCTTCTCCCCTGGCTTTGCATCTGTGGTTACTCCAGGCATCCCAATGTTCCCAGGGCGCTCTTGCGCCCTTAAGAAGCAACGCTGTTTTTAGTCCACTTCACAGCTGCCAGCAGATGGACGTCCCTAGGAGGGGAGGACCATTTTGAGTATTGGCTACAGACTCCTTTACTTCTTCTTAGTTCTAATGCTTTCCTTTTTTCCAGCACCTTCAGCAGCCCTTAGCATTAACATCGCAGTGACTCCCATTTCAGAGGCCAGAGTATTTCAGGCTGGTAACTGCCTTGCTCCCCATCACCCAAGCAGCTGGGGCTCTGAGGCTGAGCCCCAAGCGCTCTGTCCACTGTCAAGAACGACCCTGCTTTAAAAAATAAAATAAGGGAGCCGGGCATGGTGGTGCATGCCTGTAATCCCAGCGCTCAGGAAGCTGAGGCAGAAGGATCCTTGTGAGTTCGAGGCCAGCCTGGGCTACAAAGTGAGCTCAAGGCCAGCCTGAACTGCATAGTGAGACCCTGTCTCAAAAAGACAAAAACAAACAAAAAAATAAGGAAATAGTTCCTTTTGAGCCAAATATGAGTGAGCATGCCCCCAGAACACAGATCAAGTAACAGTGGTTGACGTGTTACACCATAGAAACTGTTATATGAATTTTTATAGTCACAGAACAAATGAGAGTCACAAACTGATATGTTTACTACATACATTGGTATTTATATTGGTATTTCTGAGTTTTTTTGTTTTTTGTTGTTTTTGTTTTTTCCGGTACTGGGAATTGAACTCATGACCTTGCACTTGCCAGGCAGGCACTGTGCCGCTGAACTAAATCCCCAGCCCTGGGATTTTTGTTTTGTTTTGTTTTTTGTCTTTTTGAGGCTGGGGCTTGCTATGCAGTGCAGGCTGGCCT
>NW_004955433.1:14369557-14496788 GCF_000276665.1 Chinchilla lanigera
GAAAAAAAAAGAGAGAAAACTGAGGTCTAGTGAGCACACCAAGCAGAAAACACAGACCTGATACTTGAGGACCTTCCCCTCCTAAGTGGAGGCGTGGCCTTCATCTGTCCCTGCAGGCCCTGTCACCCACTCCAGTCTGTCTGCCCTGTCCTGGAATCAGGTGAGGCTGAGCAGTTTTCTTATAGCAAGACTCACCCCAAAGGTCCACAAGCTGTCACCTGAATGAAAGGTGCTCGGAGGCTGGGGTTATATCTTGAGCCAGGCCTGCTATTGGTAAGTCTGCTCTGACCTCTCATTGTCCGTCTTATTATTCCCCAAACTGGAGCTCCTGCTATGGCCATGAGTTTCAATATCAGGTAGACCTGGTTTACAATCCATTACACTGTTTCCTGGCTGTGTGGCCTTGACAAATTGCTCAACCTCTCTGAGCTTACTTTTCTAGAGAGATTGTATCTCTATGCAGGCAGCAAATGAGAAAGTTGTCTGGCTCCTGGCTCTGGCTTCATAAGCATTGGTATTATTATTATTATTATTATTAATCTTTTTGAGACAGGATCTCACTGTGCAGTTCAGGCTGGCCTTGAACTCACTTTGTAGCCCAGGCTGGTCTCGAACTCGCAATATCCTCCTGCTTCAGCCTCCAAGTACTGGGATTACCAGAGTGTACCACCATGCCCAGTGGCACTGGTACAGTTACTATAGACAGCTAAATTAGGTAGAAACATTATAGGCAGTCAGAGAGGGCTAGGCCCTCAAGGGAGTCAGTGCACAGGATGAGAACACATGATAACTGTGACCCCAGACGTACCTGTTGAAGGCCAGGCCTCAAAATAAAGATGGAATGACCAAGCCTACTCACCTCCCCGAGGAATAAGATAATTGGTATCACCTGTCCCAATAAAGTCTACATATAAAAGCCAGGCACAGCGGCACATGCCTGTAATCCCAGCACTCGGGGAGGCTGAAGCTGGAAGATCGTTACGAATTCGAGACCAGCCTGGGCTACAAAGTTAGCTCAAGGCCAGCCTGAACTGCATAACAAGACCCTGTCTCAAAAAGACAAAAAAAAAAAAAGAGAAGTGGGCTCATTGCCAACTCACTTTGGGGTCTCCTCCTGTCTCTCAGGAGCTGTCTCTCTCAATAAATATTTCCTACTCTTAAGCTCCATTGTTCCTTAGAATTCACTCCTTAATTCTGGGCAACATGAACTGGGAGTATCTGACATCTAGCAGTTGGGGGTTACATTTCATTCTCTCTATATCATAATCACTTTGTGGATTTCTTACAGACAGATTTCTGTTAGATACATAAGGTTCTTGAGAAAGACCCATCTGTTTGGAAGTAACTCTTTGTTTGTTTGTTTTTGTTTTGTTTTTTCCCAGTACCGGGAATCGAACTCACGACCTTGTGTTTGCCAGGCAGCCGCTGTGCCGCTGAGCTAAATCCCCAGCCCCGGAAGTCACTCTCGATTGGAAGTTGGGAATGGGGTAAGAATCTGAGTTCAGCCTCAGCTGAAGTCTTGCTTCTGTGTAAGATTCCAGCATCTGAGAAATGGGGACACACCTGGGTTTCTCTGAGACTGTAAGCAAGTTACCTGAGCTTGTGTTGTAGCTGTCCAATTAGTAAAATGGACTTATAAGCAGCATTTCCCTTTAGGATCTTTGAAAGGGTCTGAAGAATTTAAGTCACTGAATAGGACCCGACAACAATGTTGTGCAACAGTAAGGAATAACGGAAGAGAATCACCTGTGTCTCCTGCCTTTTTACACAAGACATGGTTTGTATCTCACCTAATGCCTTCCTGCTTTTGGAGGCTTCTCCCAATTTTCAGAGCTGCCATCTTGGATTACAGCCAGCAACTAGGCTGTGGGCAGTCCCGGGGAAATTTGATGCAAAGGAGGGCCTGCATAAAGCGCCTGTAGGTCCCTCAGCATGGAAAAGGGTAGACAGAGACCTGAATTATGTTGAGCTGTTGCTGTGTGCAGGACGAAGGATCCAAGACTGAGATAGGGACAAAGACAGGTGATGTGGAGGAGGCAAAGCTCATATCCAAGTGTTGTAGGGTGGTTTTGTTGTTGTTGTTGTTGTTGTTGTTTTTTTGAGACAGGGTCTCACTATGCAGTTCAGGCTGGGCTTGAGCTCATCTGGTAGCCCAGGATGGTCTCAAATTGGCAACAATCCTCCTACCTCAGCCTCCCAAGTGCTGAGATTACAGGTGTGTGCCACCATGCTTGGCTTTCTTTGTTGTTGTTCCCTTAGAAATGGCCCGCCAATCAAAAGTATCCCAGGTTGTTCTTACCTCAAACAAAGAATTGGAGCCAGGCGTGGTGGCGCACGCCTGTAATCCCAGCACTTGGGAGGATCGTTGGGAGTTCGAGACCAGCCTGGGCTACAAAGTGAGCTCAAGGCCGTCCTGAACCGCATAGTGAGACCCTGTCTCAAAAAAAGACAAAAACAAACAAACAAAAACAAAGAATTGGATTAGGTAAGTCAGTAATGGTGCTAAAAAGTTTATTTGAAAAGTGGGAGGTAAATGGGTATGGAGAAACCAGCTTTGCAGAGCAGACAGGTCAAAGAGAAAAAAAGGGCAGGGCAACCTGCTCGGGTCCCCTTCTGTCGCTCTCTCTCTAGCACAGAAGCTTTCTTTCCTCTAAAAAATATATTCTGCTCTTAAAAAAAAAAGATAAAAGATAAAAGCAAAAATAAAAGTACAGCCGGGCGTGGAGGCGCACGCCTGTAATCCCAACACTCAGAAGGCTGAGGCAGGAGGATCGTGGCGAGTTCGAGGACAGCCTCCGCTGCAAAGTGTGCCAGGCGCTATCCCACAGGAAGGGTAGTCTTTTGCATTAGCCCCCTAGCACGTATCCAGGAGCCTAACGAGGCTAGGGTTGAACACGGACTCGGGCAAAGGTGAAACTGAGGACCGCAGTACTGCAGATGGGCCTGGACAAGAACGGGACTCGAGTGCCCCAAACGCAAGGGGGCGCAGAGGGCCTGTCACCAGGCGGAAATCGGAACAGGGCGGCTGAGGGAGGCCACAGGGACACTGAGTACCCCAGGCGGTGCACGGCCCTCCAGCGGAAGCCCGGGGCGGCGCCGTGGTGCGCACGGACTAGTGCTCGGGGCATTCCGGGCCAAGGCCGGCGGGCTGGGCTCCCGGCGGGGCGGGCCAGCACTTGCAGGGCCCCCAGGCTCAAGGGTGGAGGCGTGGCTTTTGCTCCTGGCCCAGTTCCCCTTGCTATAAAGTAAGCAGATGACCTGAGAAGACAGACACGCCCTACCTGCCTTTCTGTTACCGGCTTTGGAACTCCAGTCTCCCTGCTCAAAATGGACCCCAGGTGCTCCTGCACCCTTGGTAGGAGACTCCGAGCTTTAGTGCTTAGAGATCCGTTTCACAACAACAGAGCAGAGGTCCCTAGCAGTGGAAGGCACACCGCAGGTTGAGCCTTGACTGGAGCGGACTCTCTTAGTTGATAGTTCTGGTGCTTCTTTTCTCTTGTCAAGATTCCTCATTAACAGGTCAGGGCATTAACGCCCTCCCAGGGACTCCCATGTCGGAGGCAAGAGTATCCCAGCTCCTGACCTCCCTGCTCCTTGTCACCCAGGCAGCTGAGGCTGCCGGGCCAAACAGTGCTCTGTCCAGCATTTGGGTGCCTGCACTGGAGAGGCAGGGAAGCTTGCCCGTTCTGGACCGAGGACAAAAAGCCTATGCTAGCCTGTGAGAAGTGGGGTGAGACATCCTTGAGTCGTTAGTGGACCGAGCTTGCAGGTCTGGACTGGACCCGAGCTGGGTGTATTTGTTGAGGCGCTGCTGTGTCCCCTTCGTTTCACTGCTCACTCACTGCCTGCCTTTCTCCTCTTCACAGGCAATTCCTGCGCCTGCGCCAGCTCCTGCCCGTGCAAAGGATGCAAATGCACCTCCTGCAGGAAGAGTGAGTGTGGCTCCCCTGGGAATGTACTGCTGGCAGAGGTGGAGTCCCAAGGGCAGCAGACAGGGTCAAAGCAGGAAAATTTCCAGATTTTAGTCATAACGCAAGGAAACCGAGGCTCAGAGTGCATCAGGCAGACAGGCACAGACCCGATCCTTGAGGACATTCCTTATGTGTGTAGTTTGGGGGCGGAGATTCCCCCAGGGCCCCAGGGACAGAGCTTGCGGCAGGCCCGCCGTTGGGATAAATCTGCTGTGACCTCCCGCTGTCCCCTTTCTTCCTCAGGCTGCTGCTCCTGCTGCCCCGTGGGCTGTGCCAAGTGTGCCCAGGGCTGCGTCTGCCAAGGGGCGTCGGACAAGTGCAGCTGCTGTGCCTGATGCAGGGAGACCCTGCTCCCACGTGTACACAGAGTGATAATACAAACTTCCATTTTTTTCATACAACCCTGACCCATTTGCCAAGACTCTTTTTCTATGAAGTATGTGAAGAATAAAACTCAGTGACTTTATTATGACTTTGGCTTCCTTTTTGTGTCTGGGAAATAAAGCACTGTGACAGGGACTGAATTGGGATTGCAGAGATCTGGGCTTGGGAATTAACTTGGTCCCTTAGAAACAGTGTCTTCAGGCAAGCCCTGCAGGTAGGGTTAGGTCACCTCACTGAGCTCCATTTTCTGTAAAAGGAAAGAGCAGCCCGAAGATCCTGTTGGGGTGGTGGGTGGGCATAGTTACGCGGTCCCTTCCAGCCTCAGGTGAAGTGTTGATGATGTAGAAACTCCTCAATCCTTTATTTCTCATCTTCTGTTCCTTGTCGGATTTTAGGCTGCAAAATGACTACAGGGTGTGATCCGTTCCCCATGGCTGGAATCCTTGGGGCTTCTCAAACTGCGCAGTGAGGAAAGTGTGTTATTTCCTATGCATCTCAGACCTAAGCTTTGGTAAATGAAACAATGTTAATGTGGAGATAATGAAATGAAAGAACAATACACAAATGCATTTCTTTTTCTTTTTTTGAGACAGGGTCTCACTATGCAGTTCAGGCTGGCCTTGAGCTCACTTTGTAGCCAGGCTGGTCTCGAACTCGCAACGATCCTCCTGCCTCAGCCTCCCCAGTGCTGGGATTACAGGCGTGCACCACCACACCCGGTTTCGTTTCTTAGATTTAAAAAAATTTCAATAAATACATAAAGAAATAAGAAAACGAAAGATACACGCCATCCTGTTCACTGATGTTGCTCAGTGGAGACTGGGAACTGTACAGAGGGGGACCACACACCTTGAGCAGCACTGCCCCAGACATCCCCAAAAGGAGCCGTTAGTTGTGGTTAGCACAGGGAGGCACACATGGACAAACCAGCAAGGCAAAGAAGGTAATAAAGCAAAGTGCCAAGGTCACACAGGTTGGAAGTGAAGGTGAATGAATTTCTGCTACAGCTGTCCTTATGCCCTGACCAGGGGTGGCAGAGCATGACCTCACTGGATGAGAAACCCTACGCATCCATGTATTTACCTGTATACTTGTTACCACTATGGAAAACAAAAATCAGTCTCACTTTCAAACACAAAGGTAGTCATGAAACATACACATATATCTGTGTCTCTGTTTTATGCCTCCCATAACTGGCATTGAGCTGTCTCTTAAAGACTTCAAGCAGCAGAGGCGTGAAAGACATGCCTAGGCTAAGGGGAAATTGACCTCATTCCCCAAGCGGGTGAGTGGATTCAGACGCAGCACCCCACTTCCTGCGTCTTAGCTAAACTGTTGAAGTTTTCCAGTTAGTGAAACAGGCTCGTAAACGGCATGTCTATTTAGATTGTTGCAAAGCTTCAAAGATGGAAAAGTGATTAAACAGTTCCGGCAGAGCAAATGCTTTGAAACGGTCAAAAATACTGAAGGAGAGCTGGGTGTGGTGGCGCAAGGCTGTGATCCCAGCTACTGTGGAGGCCGAGGCAGGATGATGAGCTCAAGTGAGGAGAGCAGCGGATGGGCGAAGGAGAGGGAGAAGGGGAGGGGGAGGGCAGCTTGGAGGTTTAGTGAGACTTCATCTCAAAATAAAAATATTAAGACTGGGGATGAGCCGGGCGTGGTGGCGCACGCCTGTAATCCCAGCACCCGAGAGGCTGAGGCAGGAGGATCGTTGCAAGTTCGAGACCAGCCTGGGCTACAAAGTGAGCTCAAGCCAGCCTGAACTGCATAGGGAGAGCCTGTCTCAAAAAGACAGGGAAAAAAAAAAAAAAAGACTGGGGTGTAGCTGAGTACAAAGGCCCTGGGTTCAATCCCCAGTGTGGGGCAGGACGGGCATCACTGGAGAAATACCTACTTGTCTTGCTTTTTTATTTAACGCAGGACCTGCATATCACCTAAAGTTATGCCTTTTTCGGGGCGTCTTCTTTTTTGAAACTGTCCCCCTGGAGTGGGTTGCCGGGCTAGAGTACGGGAGCCACGGGGAGGATCCTACAGCTGTGTCCGCAGGTCCCTTCGGCCCCGAGAATGGAGGGGTGGGGTAAGGGGAAGCCTGTTTCCACTTGCTACAGTGTACAAGAAAACAGGGCAGGACTGGGGTGAAGACAGGGACGCCCATGCAAAGGTGACTCGGGCGGTGGGTCGTATGCACACAACTCGCTCATCGCGCACCCATAGCGGTGAGGTGAGCGCGTGGGCGCACGGCTGCGCTCGGACTTCCGGCCAGGCTATTGGGCACTCACGGGGCCAGGATGGGGGTTCCCGCGACTGGGTTCCGGGAACGCTCGCCGGCGGCAGTGACGGACAAACTTGCGGGAAGCGGCGAGGGGCGAGCAGCGCACGGCCCCTCCCGCGCGAGGCGCCCGGCACCCAAGGGGCGGCGCCGGCTGCTCCCCACAGCGCACGTTGGGTTCTGCGCCCGGCGCGCTCGGTGCGCTCAGCCCTGCCCAGAGCGGCGGGCCGTGCTCAGAGTGTCAGTCCCGGGCGGGCGCACCGGCTGGGGCGGGGCCTTTGCGCCCGGCGCAGTTCCTTGGCTATAAAACTAGCGGGCGGGCTGCTAGCTCCACGGGACTTCCAGACGACAATCTGCCGCTTCGTTTTCTGCCTCGGACGTCCGCTCTCACTTCGGCTCAGCATGGACCCCAACTGCTCCTGCACCACTGGTAAGAGAGTCCCAGCTCTGGACCTTGGGATACCCAGATCCCAGGGCCAGGACAGCGTGTGCCTGGGTTTGAGGAGGTCACATTTGAGTTCTGAGCTATGTGGACTCACTTTGTCCGATGCTTTCGTTTTTTTTCTTTTTGTTTGAGACAGGGTCTCACTATGCAGTTCAGGACGGCCTTGAGCTCACTTTGTAGCCCAGGCTGGTCTCGAACTCGCAACGATCCTCCTCCTGCCTCAGCCTCCCGAGTACTGGGATTACAGGCGTGTGCCACCACGCCCGGCGGTACTCTCCTTCTGGCTATGCATCCGACAGCATTTCTATCTGCCCTGTGTTCTATGTCAAAGTTTGGGCTCAACGCTGACCTACCTGATGTGGCACAGCTGATGAGGAGGCTGCTGGCTGGGCCCCCGGGCTCTGTGCAGACCTCCAGTCAGGGTGGATGGAAGACAGGAGTTGCCTCTTAGGAGTTCAGGACATATGGCCCTGGTCTCCAGCCCCAGTCATCCCGGGCTGAGTCCAGTCCCTGAGTGGGCAAAGAGAAGGAGGCACTTGACCGTTTGAGATGACAGGACAGAAGATGTGCTTCTTTCTTCTTTCGGCTCACAGGAGGGCTGCGGAGAGTTAAGGACCCCCGCTGTGCCCCTTGCGTCTCGCTCACTGCCTTTCTTTTCACAGGCGGCTCCTGCGCCTGCGCGGGCTCCTGCACGTGCAAAGCATGCAAATGCTCCTCCTGCAAGAAAAGTGAGTGTGGCTCCCCTGGGAGTGTGGGGCTGGGCAGAGGTGGACCCCAGAGGGCAGCAGGCCAATGACCTACTCCCCACCCTCTTCCTTCCGGCCCGGATTTAGGATCTGAGCTCCAGCTCAAAGACCCATAGAGCCCCACCCTCTCCTTATAGAGAGGCAGGGAAGCTTGCCCGTTCCGGACCGAGGACAAAAAGCCTATGCTAGCCTGTGAGAAGTGGGGTGAGACGTCCTTGAGTCGTTAGTGGACCGAGCTTGCAGGTCTGGACTGGACCCGAGCCAATGCTCAGAGAGGTCACCCCCTTCTGTCAGAGTCTGAGTCAGAACTTGATCTTAGGTCTGCTCCCCGAGGCCCTCCAGTACAGGAGACTGAACCTAGGGCCTTTGCTCTGAGTTATACCGCCTGGCCTTTTGAAAATGTTTAACTTTGAGACAGGGCCTTGATAGACTGCCTGGGCTGAGCTCAAATTTGCAGTCCTCCTGCCTCAGCCTCCCGGAATGCTAGGATTGCCAGCCTGCAATCTCAGCCAGATGCAAGCAGGCCTGGTGGGGTCTCCGCTTCTCAGTACACGTGGGTCCTGAAGCACTGAATGCACATGATTTGGTGACCACATGTGGTTTCTAACCTGCTGTGTCAGTCAGCCTTTTCCTCTCAGGGCACCTCCAGAGCTTCCCCAGCTCCCACCAGAGCTGCTCTGTTAGCCGTTTGTCCCACCTCCTCTTGGATTTTCTCACTTTGTGGAATTGGGGGGACAGGGCTGGCTTCTCCAGGCCTTCTGCCCTGTCCTGGGCCCAGGTGGGGATGAGCAGCCTTCACAGGAAGCCTGACTCTAAAGATCCACCAGCTCCTCCTGACAAGCTCCTCCTGAACTGAAGTTCCTTTGAGGGTAGGGACCGAGCTGCTAGGCCTGCTGTTGGAGTGAGACTGTCTGACCTCTCGCTGTCCCCTTTCTTCCCCAGGCTGCTGCTCCTGCTGCCCCGTGGGCTGTGCCAAGTGCGCCCAGGGCTGCATCTGCAAAGGGGCGTCGGACAAGTGCAGCTGCTGTGCCTGATGCAAGGAGACCCTGATCCCACGTGTACATAGAGTGGCTGTGTAAAAACATGCATTTTTTTCATATACCCTGACCCATGCTGTATCTTTTTCTATGAAATTTGTGAATGAAAATAAACACATCCAGACTCTTTGTTAGGTGTCTCGTGATCTGTGGGAATCTGGAACTTGGTTCTAGTTGGGTCATTGAGGACCCAGGTTGAGGGAGGAGAGTGGGAGTGGAGCCTAGGTGCAAGGTGTCCCACAGTTGTTCCTGGTCTCGGCTTTCCTTTGTGAACTGTGCCAGGATCTTCCTCCACCACTTTGTAGAAATAGTGAACTGGTGATCACTACCATTTATTTGTCTTTTTGAGACAGGGTCTCACTGTGCAGTTCAGGCTGGCCTTGAGCTCACTTTGTAGCCCAGGCTGGTCTGGAATTCACAACAGTCCTCCTGCCTCAGCCTCCCGAGTGCTGGGATCACAGGCGTGCGCTACCACGCCCAGCTTCACTACCCTTTTTATGTCACAATCTACATGCAGTAGCCATTTGTGGTGCATCTACTGCCTACACAGTTGAGCATGGGGTTTTAGTAAGGAAAGGAACATAGCTTAGGGGCTGCTGGAGAGAATCATAGAATAGGGTGTCCTGTAAACAGTAGCTAGGACTGAGGAAGAGCCACCTGCAGGAACATCTGGGAACTGCATTCCTGGTAGAGCTCAGCTTGGGGAAGTGGGGAAGAGCTTGGTGTGCTCAGGAAACAAGGCCATTCAGGTAGTGTTCCGGGAGCGGCCCATGCTCCTTTTGGAGAGGGAGGGACAGACCATGTGCCTCACTCATCTGACTCCCCCACCCCGGCGGCACGGCTGGCTCACTGCTCAAGGCAGTGTCCCGCTCTGAGCCCCTGCTCCTCTTCTGATTTCTTATGTCTAAGATTGGCTCAGGGGAAGCTGTGGTTTTAACAAATGATCTGAGGTTGCAACCCATTGAAGCAGTTCTGTGGAATCACTTGGAGAAATAAAGTGACCCCTGTCATTTCCGCTGGTCTCAAGTCTAGCAAGTACTCCTATTCCAATGATATTTGAAACAGCTCTCCAACTGTGGCAGCCTGTCCCAGTGGCTGAGGAGACCTGGAAGTGCCCTGGGGAAGTTCCCTGGCCTGCCTGGCTGTGGAGGGGAAGTGGGTAGGCTTGGTCATGTAGGGGGCAAGTGTCCTTGCAGAGACCAAAGCAGGCTCAGAGGGCAGGGCCAGGCCTCCTTGGGGTGCTCCATGACACCCCAGTGTGTGTGGACTGGTGTCCTGCATGGGCCTCGTAGGATGTGGGCAGCGTTGTGACATGTTTACTTCAGACTTGGTCTGGAAGCCCTGGTGCCCAAGTCCGAAATGTACCCAACCTTGCTCTTTTATAAGTGTTTTGGGGAATTACAGCTACCAAATTTCTCAGGAGATGGTACACAGTGTCTCTCCCAAAGCTGACAAACACAGTCATTCAACTTTCAGCGTTTTATTTTTCAAGGCATGTGTGAGATGGCATCTTCCCTCCGGTTCCTCAGCCCCACCCGTGAGTCCTGCCTCCCTCAAGGATGGGTGGGACAGGGCCCTTGTGGATGTCTGTTGGGCAGATTAACTTAGAATAATTTTTAAATTTTTTATGTGGCTGTAATTGGAATCCCAGAAGTTTCAGTGGCAAATTCAGCATTGAGAAACAGCCTGGTAAAACAGGTAAGAACGTCAGCTCTGCAGCCAGGCTGCCTGGCTAGGACCCCATCCACTACTTAGGCAAGTTATGTGCCTATCTGCGCCTCACATGTCTCATCTGCAGAGACAGTAATCATGTCTACCCAGTGGGGTTACTGTGAGGGTGAATGTGTGAGGTTCCGGCCCCGGCACATATCAAGGGCTCGGTAATGCTACTCCGTCCTGGCCAGTCATGGTGTTTGACAAATAGTAGGTGACTCATAAGTGTTCTCTGCTTAATCCAGTGGGCACTTATTGGATCCTTTTCTGCTGTAAAGCAGTACCAGGCACATAGAGGGGAAAATCATAGGATCCTATAAATAGGATTCAATACTTTTTTTTTTTTTTTTTTTTTGCTGGAGAGCTTATTCAAGTCTCATTTTGTGCCAGAACAGCTCAGTCCTAGTGCATGAGGATCAGCCCTATGATGCCGTGATATCAAAGAAAGAGGCAGACAGATCTAGGATTGCACAGAGTGCAGTTTACTGGGGGACTTACAGATGAAAGTGGACAACAGCAAGGCCAATCAGGTTAGAAAAGGCTATAATTATGGTTTAGAACAAGAGTGACTTCATCCTGGGTGAACTGTATATGGTTTGTCTTAAAATCATATTGAAAAGTCAGGCACATCATGGGAACCAGAGTCTCGTTGTAAATTTTTCATCTGATTCTAATGGCTTTGTCTATTTATGGTTTGCTGGAAAGCTACGTGGGAAAAACCAACTAGGGTTACTCTGCTGCTGAGCTGGGGCACAGAGCTACAGAGAGTGAACTTTTTCACCTTCAAGAGAAAGAACTTTCCACACAGACTCTAGGATGGGCTGAGTGTGAGACGTGCTAAGACAGAGGCACGGAAACCTTGGGAGAAGGGTGTGATTCATTGCTCCTTACCAGGAGGCTAAGAGAAGACCCTACTCACTCTCTCACTCATTCACTCTCTCCCACGGTCACAGCAGATAGGAGTGCTGTAGGTAGCTAAGAAGCAGGAGGCTAGCTCTTCCAAAGGGGCTGGCATGGCCCCCTGCCCATTGTGGATGATCAATACTGGATGAAGGCAAACTGAACCAAGCAGATTCTCTCTCCTGAGGTGCAGGTTAGGGGATAAACTGAAACTTCTGTATAACAGGAGCAATGTGATGGTACAGTAAAGAACCTACCCTAAATGGTAGCCACGAGGACGGACAGAGTAAGCTTCATGCCTGCCTTTCTGTGAGAGCTACAGTATATCTCAGTCATCTAGGACCCCTATGAGGCTGAACATCTGCTGAGAGAGGTTCCAGAGACACTTCACTTCTGTGTGCGTTCTAAAAGCAAACCCTGCATCAGAATTCCTTGGATGCAAGCAACAGAAATGGACTCCAGCTAAATTTGGCAGCACAAATCCTTTAGAAGGATCTATTGGGGATCCAGGGAATTGATTGGCAGGATGGGAAAGTAGGCTCCAAAAATGGACAGGAGCTGTGGGTGGCCAGGCAGCAGGTTGGGTCCCAATGGCTTCTTCCCAAATATCTCCATCTCTGCCATTGGCCACTTCTATAGTAAATGGGTTCTAAACTGTCCATTGAGTTCTTCATGCCTCACCCAACACCTAAAGTCCAAGGAAGACCAGGTAGCTGGCAATGGCAAGTGATGGAGACCACTACGAAGCAGACCTGAGCAGGACTTAAATTAATCACTTGGGGCTGGGAATATAGCTCAGTGGAATCATTCCTACCTCACAAGCAGGAGGTCCAGAGTTCAATTCCTGGTACAAAAAAAGAAAAATGGCTTTTCATGTTCATTTCTGAATCTGTCCAAGGCCTAGGCTCCTTGTCTGGGAAATGGCAGACTCATAGTCAGTGAACCTCTGTGAGTCACTAATCCCTACTAAAACCTGTAGTGGTGGATGAAGCAGGACAGCCTCAAAGGACAAAACAAGATCACAGCCAAGGACACCGGGATCCATCTCAACCAGGTAAAGACTATAGTCTCAGACATCTCACTCCTGGGTGGATTAATTTAATACCTTATTTAGAGAAGTTCTTAAGTGATTCCGCCCTTCTTGAGTACACCCCTCCCTTTTTCTGATAACCAAATAAATATGGGCCTCCCAGAGAAGGTCTTGATCTCAGCCCTGAGCAAATCTCAAATTCTGTGAGAGGGCTTTAATCTTCCTGGAACCCTGAAATCATCCCATTCACCTCTTTTTATTTAGCCTTCACCATACATTTGTTTCAGAGATTGTGGACCTGATCAGCCCACAATAAGTAAAGGATATTATTAACTAAAAGGCAAAGAGGAATATTTGGCCACCTTCAGATTCTCCAGTGGGACACAGGGCCCTATGCATACCCTTGAGACTTACCGTGTATTCTCTTTCTATACCAGTAAGGGTCCTCGCAGGAAATCAGTGAGCAGCTGGGGAAATTTAATAAAGAGATTGTTTACTATGGAGTAGGAAGACTTAAGAGAAATGAGTGAGTGATGTGTCCCAGGCATACAATAGCAGGGCACAGTTACCAGGTTCAAGAACAGCATCACTGGAATCATAAGTAGCTGCTAGAGAAGTTTTCCCAGTGGGAGCTTCAGGTTTCCACTCAGCGTGGCAAGGAGGAGTCCAGGGAATCCATTCTGTGAGTTCCCCATCTTCTCCCATCTCCTGCCAGTGTGCCTGTTGGCTAAATCCAGCCAGCTGCTCTCTCCGAAATGCCCATCCAGTTCCTGGCTGCTGGAGGGGAGTCAGGAGTGGCCCTGAAAAACACTGAGGCAACCCTGAAATACAGGCTGGGTCCTGACAACAAAACCCATGGGTCTCTTCTCTATCCTCTGCCAGAATGGAACTGGTCTAAGACTGACCTAAGTCCACTGGGTTGGAGGGAGGGCGGGTCAGGGATGATGGTGGAAGCCCTGTATCACTGGGCTGGGAGGGCAGGTAGGGCTGGCATTTGGGGCCCCTCAGACACCTGTCTGCAGCTGTAGCCCAACACAGAGTCCCATGGAGAATTGGGGGATGGGGGCTGAGCCACACACTGTGTCCCCGGGGAACACGCACCTGGTTCCACCTAAGGCATCACCATGCCCACTGAACCACCTCTCCGGGGATCCTTGTGGCAACCCCTGTTTGGTAGAAAACCATTCATCTTCAGACCTGGAGAAATCCATGAAATCTGTGAAGCTGCTTCCTGCCAGATTCCCCTCACTGTGGCCCCTGCTCCCTGCCCTTCTTGACCCCTCATGGTGGGCTTTCTCTGCCTGCAGACCCAATCACCTATCAGCAGGGAGAGGGGCTGGGGCTGGTGGTAAAGGCGAGCTGCACTTTTACCTTTTGAGGGGCCAGAGATTCCTCCCCCAACCGCCTCTCCACTGAAAGAGACTTGGTGACTCTGGAGTCCTCACCAAAAGAGGCCCCAGCAGGGCTGTCACAGGCTTGGTAACAGAAAGGACTGGGGGAACTCACCCACTCAGACTCCTGAGGTGGTCAGGCAAAGCTGTGGGGTAGGATCATGGCCTGGCTCCAGCCTCCTTGGCTGGCCCCAGGTATCACTGCCATTCCTGGTGACCACCCCAAACCTGGGCAAGGCCACGGCTAGAACCTACACCAGTAGGTCAGGGACCTTGGGTTACCCAGCCAGGGAGAGTTTGGCAGCCTAAGTGGCCGATCAGAGAGAGAGTGCCAGGCTTCACCCAGAGAAATGACTTTGCAGGTGGATTCAGTCTCGGGAGGGACACTTCCAAGTTTGACTTGGGAATCCACCTCCCTAGTCCCTTCCAGGGAATTCCTTCTGTCCCATTGTTCACGGCCTTGGTGGGAGGGGAGAGCCAGGGGTCTCTGTCTATCTATAAATGCTGGAGGGCCACACTCTTAGCCAGTGTTCACCGTGGGAACTCTGAGATATGGGTTAGAATAAGTCTCACAGGATACTCGCAGGCATATGGGTCAAACAGATCCTATGGGCCCCAAGACCAAGCCTGTGGATTCCACATTCCATCTTGAGGCTACACTGCTTTGGTTCCTGCCCTTTTTCCAAGAATAGACCCACAGCCACCCACCACTTACCCTTCCAGTGAAAGGCCTTTAACATAATTTTTTTGCTTTCAACTAGAGTCTGGAAAGGCAATCCCCCAGCAGGGAAGATGTAGGTGGGGTAAGGGGCTTTCTCCATGGCATCACAGGATCACCCGCTGTGGCCAAGACTGTTCCCGTCGGAATCCCCAGAGCCTAAAACGCAGGGCAGAAGAGGATATTACCTCCCATCACAGGCACACTCTTTCCTGCCTGGGCCTGTGAAGCACACCCATGGGTGAGGCTCTCCTGGGCCCCTTCTGCCCTTGGGCTTGCCACTCTCGGGCCTGGGAAAACTTACTTTTCTGGCAGGAGTTCAAAATCTGTACCAATTGGAAGTAGGTTACCCAGGTACAGCTGAAAAAAATAAGGCAAAAGACCCAAGGCAAGCTCTCCCAGAGAGGTTGGGGCACCCCGACTGCCCTTACTCACACCCACTCCAGTGAAAGCCTTTGCTTCTCCTGGAGGAGGGGATAGAATTAGAAAAGACCTGGAAATGGGAGAGTCTGTGTGATCACCGCCCACATAATACGGAGCCATACAGGGGTGAGCGGTAGAGGAAAAACATGATTGGGGTTACTCACGAGTTCACTCCTGGCTCCTTCCACTCTGCGGGACCTGTGATAGGGACTGACCAGGAATGATAAAGAGCAGTCTCGGCCTCCTGGGGTCCTCAGTCCATGGTATGAGGTGGGGGAGTCAAAACCACAAATCAGCTCAATCCAGCGTGAAAGAGGGTGGGGCGGTGTCAAGTCGACTCTCATCACTTCCCACCATCCCCACTGCTGCCAGGGCCAAGTCACCGGCTGCCTCTCCTCTCTCCCTGTGCCTGTCCTCAGCCCAGAGCCAGACAGATGGTCCAGAGCCTGCACCGGTCTAGCGCTGTGGAAACTCAGAGAGTGCCTCACCGTGGCACCCGGGGCCAACAAAGAAGCTGTGGACCCACATTTCTCCTGATACGTCAGCGTTTTCAAGTCTCTACCAACCAAGGCAGGCCTGGGGACATCTGTGATCCCAGCCCTCTGGGAGGCTGCACCAGGAGGATCACAAGTTCAAGTCCAACCTGAGCAACTTAGCGATGTAGTGAGACCCTGTCTCCAAATAAAAAATACAAAAACAAAGCCTGGGGATGTAGCTCAGTGCAAAGGCTCTGGGTTCTGTCCCCAGATCATATGATTTTGAGATCATTCATATATATATACATATATATATGATTTCCACCAATGAAATGGGTACACCAGGCATAGTGGCCCACGCCAGTAATCCCAGCACTTAGGAGGCTGAGGCAGGAGGATCATTGTGAGTATGAGACCAGCCTGGCCTACAAAGTGAGCTCAAGGTCAGCCTGGACTGTATAGATAGACCCTGTCTCAAAAAGACAATAAATAAATAAATAAATAAATAAATAAATAAATAAATAAATAACGGGTGCAAAAGGGTGTCTCATTGTGACTTTATTTTTATTTTATTTTATTTTTTAGTTTTTGGTCTTTTTGAGACAGGGTCTTGAAATGTAGTTCAAGCTGGTCTTGAGCTCACTTTGTAGCCCAGGCTGGCCTCAAACTCACAGTGATCCTCCTGCCTCAGCCTCCCGAGTGCTGGGATTACAGGCGTGTGCCACCACGCCTGGCTTCGCTGTGACTTTAATTTTCATTTTCTCCATTGCCAGTGCTATGGAACGTGTCCTCACGTTTGCTGCCATCTTGCTTCCTTTCCCTGAGAATTGCCTCTTACCTTGTGCTTGTTCCTTTTAGTAAAGCCCATGCTGCCTTCAGATTTCCTCCTTTTTACTTCAAGCCCGTTTTCTGTTTCAGGGTACCAGCCACGGCACCATGTCACATCCGGCATCATGTCTGCCATGGCCTCTCTTGCTGTGACAGTCTGCTGATGCTTCCCTTGTGCTGAGAACCTTGAGAGTTTGGAGAACACGGGTCAGGTGGAGTGTAGGACACCCAGCTGTTGGATTTGCCTGATGTTTCCCCATTATTAGACTGGAACTGTGGATTTGGGGGACCAAGACCAGAGTCCTCCCCGTCTCATGGTACCAAGGGTCTAGTGCTCCCCACCTGACCCATCCCCAGTGATGCTGACACTGATTACCTGGTCTGTGCAGTACTCCTTAGGCGTCACCACTGGGAAGCTCCTTTTTTTGTCCCCTTGCCATGCTGTAGTTTTTGGAAGTCACCATGTATAGCCCAGCTTTCAGGAATGATGCTTAAGCAGGCACCAAGCAACTTAGAGCACCAAGGAGGCTGAGACAGGAGGATTGCAAGTTTGAGCCTAGCTTGGGCAACTTAAGTAAAAAAATGAAAAGGGCTGGGGATGAAGCTCAGTGGTCCAGTATCTCTGGAGTCCACCGCTAGTACTGAAAAAAGAAAAAACAGAGTGGGCAGTTATGTTCTTTGAGGGCACATATTTACAAAAATTGTTTGGAATTCTTATATACAGGTGACTTTTTCTTCTTTGTTTATTCAATTATTTCTATCAGACCAGGCATGGTGGCACACACCTGTAATCTCAGCAATTGATTTGTAATAATCAAGAGGTTGAGGCAGGAGGATCACTGCAATTTTGTTGATTTGTGATAATCAAGAGGTTGAGGCAGGAGGATCACTGCAATTTTGAGGCCAGCCTGGGCTACAAAGTGAGTTCAAGGCCAGCCTAAACTGCATAGTGAAAGCCAATCTCAGAAAAAAAAAAGGGGGAGGGAAGCCCCCAAATTATTTGTGGTTGTGTTTTTTTTTTGTTTTGTTTTGTTTTTCTCTTGTCTTTTTGAGACAAAGTCTTGCTATGCAGTTAAGGCTGACCTTGAGCTCACTGTGTAGCCCAGGCTGGCCTTGAACTCACAATGATCCTCCTGCCTCAGCCTCCCGGGGTGCTGGGATTACAGGCGTACCATGCCCGCCTCCCCCAAATTATTTGTATCAGTATGGATTCAGGAAGTTTATTCTGTGCTTTTGTGATAACCCTTTACTACTTGCTTTTGTTGCTCAGATTGTTCTAGCTGTGGCTGTCAGAAGTTCTTGCAGTTGGCTCCTGTGTCCCTTTGACATACCTCTTTCATTGTGGATTAGTTTTTTTTTGTTTTTTTTATTGTGGATTAGTTTTTGCTCTTTTCTTCTTTCTCTCTCTTCCTCTGAATACAGTACTTCATCACTTTCTGGTTATATAAATTTTAGAATCATCTCGTTAAAACCCCATTAAAAATCTTGCAGGTTCTGATCATGCATTGAATCCACAAATCAATTTGGGAAAGCACATATCTTTAGAATACATATTAAACTCCTTTGCTGTGCTTGTATTTTTTATTGGATTATGAGTCTTCTTTATATACACTTGAATTTCATCAAACTGAATCTATTTACAGGCAAAAGATCTTACTTTTAAAGCAGTCAAATGGAGCCTGCCACATCACAGATCCCAGCTCTTCTGTTCAGACCTGCGACTGTGCACTTTGAATTCTGAAAAGGAATTGACTTTGCTTACTGCACATTTGCTGCCATCCGGTGGTTGTTCTTCTTTATTGCAAGCTGAGGAAATCCCAGCCCGAAGTCAATACGTGGCACATCCAGAGGTTAGGATAAACGAGGCCTGCTTTCTTCCATTGCTAGAAAGCACTTTCGGGCTCACAGCTAAGGTGGTGCAAGAGGTGTAGACAGGCCCTTGGAAAAGCAGTTTGGAGTTATGAGCCAGGTTAGGAGCGCCAATTTTCTTAGGGCAAATTTTCCTATCTTACTTTGAATTTTTAGGACATCTACTCCAGCTGCCCCACCTCCCCACCCTTCCTGTTTGAAACGCATTTCTAATTTATGACCAGGTGCATTTGAGCTGGTCTTGTGAGGATATCTGTGAGAATTTCATGGCATACTTGGAGAAGATTAGACACAGTCAGGATGCCATACACTGGGGGCATCTTATAGTAAAGCTGTGTTTTCCAGATCTGCCTGAACCAGACACAGGGATGCAATAAGCTAGAGGCGACTCCTCCAGCAGGCTGACAGAGCAAGGCTCTCTGGGAAACTCTGTCTTGGGGCAGCCAAGCTGTTGCCATGGTGACAGTGCCCTGGTCCCCTTTGAGGCTGATGAGGTTTCCTGAGACTGTGTCCAGTTCTGGGCCCCTCTCCCTGTCCCTATGGGCCTGATTAGTCAGGGCTCTGCCTTGGGCAGAAGCCAAGTACCACAGCTCTTATTAAAATAAATAATATTTATAGCAGTAACAAAGTTTTGCGAGGCCTGGAGTTAATTCAGGCCAGCGTAGCCAGAATATTGGTCTGTTCTCTACAGGGCAGCAGACTCCTCAGCGCCCACACCAGGCCTTGGTCCCAAGCCCTACAGTGCTTGCCATTTCTCCTGGAGTAAAAGCCAAAGTCCTTTTGGCACTCAAAGCCCTGCATGGCCCCTCCCACCAGGCATATTTGCTTCTGTCCCTCAAGATCACCAAGAATGTCCTGCCTCAGGGCCTTTGCTCTTCCTGCCTCCAGGACCTGGGATGTCTGTCAGACTGACTCCTTCCCTCAGCACCCTCCTTCAGAAGCCCATGGCTTTTTCAAGCTGCACTTTTCCCCATCTGCTCTCATCTGACTTTCTTTGGGGGCGGGCAGTGTAGGGTCTCACTATGTAATATGTTCTGGCTGGACTCAAACTCATGATTCTCCTGTGTCAGCCTCCCAGAGTGCTGGGATTACAGGCATGAGCCACCATGCCCGACACCTTCTGTATTTTTATTTGATGCTTTGTCTATTTCCCCTCTGACAGTATGCATACTCTACCAGGCAGGGGTTTGAGTAATTAATTTTGGGGGCTACTGGGGATGGAACCTAGGGCCTCATGCATGCCGGCAAGTACTGTACTACTGAGTTACTTCCCCAGTCCCCAGCCTGTTTTAAATTTTATTTTGAGAGACAAGGTTTTGTTAAATTGCTCAGGCTGACCTGAAACTTTCAATCCCCCTGCCCCAGCCTCCTGAGTAGCTGGGATTAGAGGCAGGCAGCACCATGCCCAGCTTTTTTAAATGGGAAAATTCTTTTTTTTACTGCAGATATTAAGTGACAGGTGGTAGACATAAGAAGTAAGTTAGCACAAACTTACAAATTTAAAGATCTTGTTCTGTGATAAAAATGGACAGTATTGAGTTGGGGATATAGCTCAGTGGTGCAAGTGCCTGCCTGGCAAGCATAAGGTCCTGAGTTCGATTCTCCGTACCAAAAAAAAAAATTAACAGTACTATTTAAAGAAAATAATTTAAAGCCCCAGTTTTTTTGTTTTTGTTTTTTGTTTTTTGTTTTTTGTCTTTTTGAGAGTCTCGCTCTGCAGTTCAGACTGACCTTGAGCTCACTTTATAGCCCAGGCTGGTCTCGAACTCACAACGATCCTCCAGCCTCAACCTCCTGAGTGCTGGGATTACAGGCGTGTGCCACCACGCCCGGCTCAAAGACCCAGTTTTGATAAAAAATATTTTATAATTATGGTTTTTAAAACAGTTCAAAAGCAGTGCCTGTGCACAATACAAGCTCAATAAGAAAGAATAAGTGAGGCCGGGCCTATAATTTTAGCACTCTGGGAGGCTGAGGCAGGGTTGAAGGTTCCAGTCCAACTAGGCAATTTAGCAACTTAAGAAAGAACTTGTCTCAAAGCAAAAATAAATCGGCTGGGGGTGTAGCTTAAGTGTGAAGCTCTGGGTCCAGTTCCCAATACTGGAAAAATAATTTTTAAAAAGTGGAAAAGAAGTCTGTGTTGGCCGTGTACCCTTGGGTCCCCTGTGGGGTGTGGTGGGGAGGTTCAAAGTCCCTGGGACTCACCAAAAGCCAAGCAGGAAGGGAAAGGTACCTGCGAAGGACCACTCCTCTCTTTTGAAGGACTTGGAGTAATGTACATTCCCAGGATCATTGCTGCCCAGGGCGGAGGCCCATGAGGGTGGCCCAGAAGTTTCTAGCCAAGGACAGGGCAGGAAGTCTCCACGCCATCCCTGCTGCCACGTGGTCTGCGCCTGCCCTGGGTTCTGTCAGGCCAGTGCTGGGGGCGGGGGGGCATGGTCCCGTGGGTGGCCCCGGGAGAAGGAACGCAATGCAGCTGGGATCAGGAGGGCGGCTCTACAGACAATCAGGGTATTTCAGTTTCTTTCCTTCCCTTACTCCCTCCCGCAGCCTTGATTGCTGAAGTCATAAATGCTCACGATAGAAAATTCATACATTAAAGAAAAGAACTAAGAAAATCTCACCATGCAGAGATAAGCCTTGCTATTACAATTTAGTATATATTCATGATGTATATTCTTGGCTTTATTAATTTTACATTATGCACAATACATGAGTATGTTCTTTCTTCTTGGAAAAAACTAAAATGTTCTAGATAGATCTCAACTCCTTGCTGGCAGCCAGCTTCACTAGGGGTCCCTCTTTTCTCTTTCCCAGCCCTTGCTTCCCAGGTGAACAGTTAATTAGGGTAACACATTTCTTCCCAGACTGTTCTTTATGTGTATGAAGAGGTAGGAAACTGTTCTGTTTTTGTTTTTAACATACTGGGGATTGAATCCAGGGCTTTTGCACAAAGCTACATCCCAGCCCTTTTCTTTTGTTTTGGATTTTTCTGCTTACTATGGAGCTCAGACTGACCTTGAACTCACTAGGTAGCCCAGACTGGCCTCTAAGCCCCGATGATCTCCTGCCTCAGCCTCCAGGATGCTGAGATTACAGACCTGCACCACTACACCTAGCTCTCAGCCCTCTTTAAAATTTTTGAGACAGGTACTCTCTAAGTCTCTAAGATGCCCAGGTAGGGCTCAGATTTGCAGTCCTCCTGACTCAGCCTCCTGGAGTTCTGGGATTACAAACATATGCTGCCACATCTGGCTAAAACTTTTCTTTTTATTAGTTAGAATTATATTGTAAATTTAGCTTTGCGTCTGCATTTTCCCTACTCATATATGAGCACTTTTAGTGTTTGCTTACATATGTACCTATACAAAATACAGTAGTTTGCACACTTTAAAATGTTCAGGGCTGGGGATATAGCTCAGCGGCACAAGCACCTGCCTAGCAAGTGCAGGGTCCTGAGTTCGATTCCCAGTACCAAAAAATAGAATAAAATATTACTGGCTATATGACGGTGCAATTCGTGTGATATATTCCCTTAGGGCTACAGGCTGAGAATACAGGTTCTGGAGTTCATTACAGAGATTTGAACCCTGTCACCACCACTTCCTAGCTGTGTGCCCTAGGCAGGTTACTTAACTTCAGTGTGGTTCATGTTCTTTATAAAAGTTCCTGACCCTAAGTGTTAGCTAGTAATTCCCTTTTTATCTGCCATCTGCTGGCTCAAAGATAGCATATAGCACTGTCTTAAGGGCTTTTTTCCTACTAATAGACAGGTTTTCTGCTCACTTTCTTTTCTCATACAGGTTTCTCTACCCAGAGGTGAAATTGCTGGGACAATGGGAATGTACATTTTAATTTCTTAATATTTAAAAATCCACTTACAGACATTACTTTAAGCGCTTGGATTCATAGTCTTAGCCAATTTTTTCACTTAATTAGAGTGTAATTTCTGAACATCAGTAAATATTCTACTGCATTTTCTTCATCTTTTTTTTTGATGGGGGAAGAGAGGTCCTGAAGCCTCCAACTCCTGAGCTCAAGTGATCCTCCTGCCTTGGGACTGAGGCACATGGCACTATGTCCTGCTATTTTTATCTTTTACTTATTTATTTATTTTTGTCTTTTTGAGACAGGGTCTCACTGTGCAGTTCAGGCTGGCCTTGAGCTCACTTTGTAGCCCAGGCTGGTCTTGAGCTCACAATGATCCTCCTGCCTCAGCCTCCTGAGTGCTGGGATTACAGGCATGGGCCACCATGCCCAGCAATTTTATCTTTTATTTATTATTATTTATTTATTTATTTATTTATTTTTTGCGATACCGGGGATCAAACTCAGGAACTTGCGCTTGCCAGGCAGGTGATTATGCCACTGAGCTATATCCCCAGCTCAATTTTATCTTTTAATGAACATTTTATTATGCAAAATCTCAAACATACACAAAAGCAGAGAGGCCAGTATAACAACTCCTACATATCCACCGAGCTTCGCCATCATTAGCATTCTGCTGTGCTTCACACAGCACTGTTAACGATGGCATAATGCACGTGCCATAACTTAGAAAGCCTGTTCCTTGTTGTTGGAAAATTAAGATTGTTTATTTCATTCTACAGAAATAAGATTTAAGGGGCTGGGGATTTAGCTCAGAGGCACAGCGTCTGCCTGGCAAGGTCGTGAGTTTGATTCCCGGTACCGGAAAAAAAAAAAAAATACAGAAATAAGATTTAAGTAGACAGGAGAGGACAGGCTCCTGCTCCTCTTTGGCACCCTCCCTCCTCCGCACTGTGGGAAGCTGTGTTACCTCCAGGGCTCTCCGATGCAGAGCCTGGGACAGGTGTGAGCAAGCTATGGAGGGAGACAAGGAGAGAGGGCGAGGGAGGGAAGCAGAATGTGGGAGGGACAAGGGAGCCTCTAGCCACAGCTTGATCCGCACTCACCGTGGGACTGTCCCTCTGTGAAGGGGGTGAGGAGGAGATGGGGACAGGGAGGTGGGCTTCTGTCCCTTCTGCCGGTCACTGGCTGCCCCAGCTTTGGGGTGTAACCTTCTAGGCGTGGTAGAAAAAGACTGTCACAGGGCCAGCAGCGGTGGGAGGCGGGGCAGTGACAGCCTGCGCAGGGCTCTGAAAAGTCTGCGAGCCCACATCCTGCCGGGTGAGATCCACACTGACACCCACATGCGGGGGTGGCTTCATAGCAGCCTCTGTGAGGTGAAGGCAAATCACCAGGAGCTTTGGATTAAACGGAGCGATTCAGGGCTGAAGGCAGGAAATGAATCTCTTCTCTTTTCATATCTTGAGGAAAAACCCACAAAAACCCAGGCTGCAGCTAGATATGGAATGAGATGAAAGATTGGGCCACAGGATGGCCCAAATAGGATTTTGAAAAGAAATACACACACCATCCGTCAGCGGAGAGGCAGCAGGAGACAAAGGGGAAGGTGGAGGGGAGATGAGCCCAGGCTTTGGCAGATGTAGGAGCCTTTGGGAAAGGCCATTGAGGAGAGGACAGGCAAAAGCCTAGGCTGCTGTTGTCCATCAGGAAGGACGGCTGCGCTGGGCAGTAGGCAGCCTCGGAAAGATCAGGTTCAATGCATAGGGGTGAGTGAGTTCTTACAGGGCAAAACCTCCTCATTCCTAGAAGCTGAAGTCACATTTAGGGGGCAGCTGTTTCTGAGGTGGGCCCAAGGAGCCATGAGGGAACACTGGCTCAGTGTTCCTCAAAACCTAGGTTTTCCAAGAGTTGGTTTCTTTTTTTTGGTCTTGGTTTGGTTTGGTTTGGTTGTGTGTGTGTGTGTGTGTGTGTGTGTGTGTGTGTGTGTGTGTAGGGGAGTGAGACAAGGTCTAACTACATAGTTCAGGCTTGTTTAGAACTCACTATGTAGCCCAGGCTGGCCTCGAACTCACAGAAATTCTCCTGCCTCAACCTCTGGGATGCTGGGATTACAGGCATGTGCCCCCACAGCTGGTATGATGGACATTTGGATGATGTCCTTTGAGGCTGTAATCTAATCCCTGTGTAAGTCTCACTGTGCACTAGTGCTTGCTTTCTCCGGGTTAGACACCTAGCAGTGGAATTGCTGAAACTTTCGGAGGATCTGTCAGGCTGTTTTACAAAATAATCGCACTCCCTTCAGGCAGAACTTGAGAGTTCATAGGTTCACACTCTTGTCAACACTTAGTATTGTCCAGCTTCTAAATTGTAGCCCTCCTAATGGGTGTGAAGAAATATCTCACTGTAGTTTTATTTGTTTTTCTTTGTTTTTGTTTTTTGGAGGCAGTGTCTTGCTATGCAGTTCAGGCTAACCTTGAGCTCACTTTGTAGCTCAGGCTGGTCTTGAACTCATGACGATTCTCCTGCCTCAGCCTCCAGAGTGCTGGGATTACAGGGGTGAGCCACCATGCCCAGCTTCACTGTAGTTTTAATTTTGATCTCTCTGGAACTAATGGTGTTGGTTGGGTTTTTTTTCCCTAGGTGTTTATTGGTATTTTTATATCCTCTTTCATGAAGTACTATTTAAGAATTTTGCCCATTTAACAAAATTGAGTTGTCTTTTTAAATTATCAATAGGTAGAAGTTCTTTACATCTTCTTCATACTCCTGACTTTTGGCCTGACTCTTTCAGGGTGCTTTTTTGTTATCTACTGTAAAACAGAACAAGACATCCAAGACAGCTGTCAGCTGAGGGGCTGGAGCCTCCAGAGCAAGAGCACCATGGTTTTCAAAAGGGTAAACTCAGTTGGTTTTTGGAAGTCTGAATCTGTCTAGCAGCCAGCATGTAGCACTGTCTCATCTCCATGGCTCAGTGAGGCTCCCAGGGCCCAGTCACATCAAGCTGGTGACCACCAACCAGGGGCCACACGGGAGAGCTGGTCCTACCCCCTTATGCCGCACTCTCCACCATTAGCTGCATTTGGGGTCAAACACTGGGCCTGCCAAGCCCACCGAGAAGTCCAGGTTCTGCCTTCAAAGCAATCTGAAACTTTAGGGGTTGGAGTCACCATTCTGGGCCCCCTGTTGGTCCTTCTGGACCTTTTCAGCTGACATTTGTGGACAACTTCAATGTCCCATGATGCGTGGAGGGGGCTGGGCATTTTGTACTTACTGGTAAACAACTTGCTACTCAGTTCTAGAGTTTTCTAGCAATAGGCTATGCCAGAAATAAAAGCAGTTGATACTGATCATACATTATATGCAAAGCTTTGCTCTAAGTCTTTAATTAGTATTAACTAACTCAATCCTTATAACAACTTGTTGTTGTAGTGTATTCTTTTTCCTGTAAGAATACCTATAATGTGAGCTGGTACAGGACTATAATCCTAGTTACTTGGGAGGCTCAGGCAGGAGGATTGCAAGATTTTTTTTTTTAAATTAAGTTTATTGGTACATTGAAGATACACATAATGATCACGTTCATCATAGGGAATTTGTACCTGTACATGATATATCTTGATTCCTCTTTTTTCCCCAACCCCTTCCCCTCCCTTCAACCCCTCTTCCCCTCCCTATTTACAAAGCTTTGTTTCCCTCTTTTTCCTTTTTAAAAATTATTATCATTTTTTTCCTTTTCCCTTCCTTCCTTTCCCCCCTCCCCTCCCCTAGTTACTCTTTCCTTTTAAATAATTTCTTCCCACTTCACAATATCTATTGTAGATTTTGGTCCTTATTTACTCTTTCAGTTTCTCACATCCAGGAGACAATGCAATATTTACATTTTGAGGCCAGCCTGGGCAATTTAGTAAGCCCCTACCTCAAAACCAAAGAGGCTGGAGATATAGCTTAGTGCTAACTGAATTCAATCCCCAGGGCCCCCATCATCAAATAAAAAACAAGAAAGAGAGAAAAAGTAAACAGAGTACCTACACTGTGAAAAAAATGATCTGCCCAAAGCCACCCATGTTCACTACGTTCCTCTAGAATGGTCTGCTCATAGTAGTTCTCTCCTGGGTTTACATGGAAGGATTAAACCCTCTGGTTTCTAAGAGTGGTGATGGCTCCAGGTCTGTTTCTGTCTTCTGCTTTCACTCTCCGGGACACTTTGCCTTTGTCATTTAAGTTTTTTTTCTTCCCTTGAAACTCCAGCTGCAAATACATTTACTAATCACCCACAACAGAGCCCTTGACAGATGGGCCTCCAAACAGATGGCTCCACTGAAAGGCAGCCGTTGAAAACGGAAGGCAATTTGAACCAATCAAGAAGATGGGGCTCTTGGAAAAAAATAAGAAAGTGAAAAACTGAAACCATATCCTCCAGTGTCTCTTGGTACGTTTTTTTTTCACCCGCAGATGAGCCTTCCTGGCAGTGGATCCAACTTTTTTCAACATCTGGAATGTTGAAAAGGAAGAGAGAGGAATCCTAATGCCTTGTCAATCAAATTCACTTTTCTTTTGGCAAATTCAGCATCAGTGACAAATTGCCCCATTTGATATAAACAAAGTTGATAGATGCCGGCAAAGCTGTTTTTAAGCAGCAGCCATGGCAGTGTGTGTAGGATGGGTTTTTCTTTCCTCTTTCACTCAACAGCCAATATGTTTAATAACAAATAAAACAACCAGATGTTTAAAAAAAAAAAAACCAATTACCACCTTCACAATGTCATCAGATAGTCAGATGTTAGTGAGTGCGTGGGATTCATTCCAAGTCTCAAGTCCGGAAGTTGGCAGTGAAGTCTACTGAGGACTTCTCTGGATAACTCCTTACAGGTGTTCATGAGGGTTCTAAATCCACCTCTGAGGCTTTCTTGTTTGTTTATTTATGATTGTGTGGTGTAAGACTGAACACAAGGCCTTGCTCATGTGCGGCAAGTTCTCTACTACTGAGCTACACACCCAGGCTTTTTTGTTTTGGATAGGGTCTTGCTAAGATATCCACTCAGGCTGGCCTTGAATTTGTGACCCTCCTGTCTCAGCCTCCCAAGTAGCTGAGATTACAGCAATGCATCACAACATCTAGATATTTTTAGGTGATAGGGGGGTGGTACTGGGAATCAAACTCTGAGCCTCACACTTGCCAGGCAGGTGCTGTGCCTCTGAGCTATATCCTTAGCCCCTCACCTGGTTATTTTTGAATATAGCAAAAATCTTTCTTGGAATATAGCCCATTGGCCTCAATAGCAGAAGACTTGAAGACACATGCTGGTCTTGCACTGTGGCCTTGTGTGACTTTGGGTAAAACATTTAAACCCTCTGGAATTTAGGTTCTTCATGGCCTCCAGGACAGTAAACCTGGCTCTTAGGGGATTCAAAGTTCAGGTAAAAAAACAGATGTGAATCACTTTTTATTTATCAAACATTTTACTGAGAAATAATTTCATCCCATAAAATGAACAAATCCTAAGTGTACAGCTGAATGGATTTTTGCATTAGTATACTCCTGTGTTGACACTCAGCTCAGGATATAGAATACTTTTGGCTCTCTCAAGGGTTCACTGTGCTGTTTGCTGGTCAAGACTTTCAAGGAACATGGTTCTCTTTTTTTGTTGTTGTTTTTGTTCTAGGTACTGGGAATCGAACTCAGGGCCTTGTGCTTGCCAGGCAGGCACTGTGCCGCTGAGCCATCTTCCCGGCCCGGAACAATGGTTCTCACCCCTAACACCATAGATGAGCTTTGCCTATTCTTGCGCTTGGTATAAATAGAATTTCATGGTATTTTTTGGTTTGTGCCTGGTTTGAGTTGGCACAGTGGTTCATGAGATTCATTTGCAGTATGCTGATGCAGCAGTTGGTAGTTTCTTCCCTTTTATTGCTGAATAGTATTCCATAACATGACCACACCACAGTCTGCTTATCCATTTACCTCCAGGTTGTTCCCAGGTTTGAGTTACTAGGAATAAAGCTGCTATGAATACCTTCATACATGTGTCTTCATGTAAATGCATTTTCGTTTTTCTTGGGTAAATACCTAGTAGGAGAATGGTTAGGTCATAGGGTAGGTATGTGTTTAACTTTCTTAGAAGTTGCTTGTTTTCCAGCTGGACATGATGGCACGTACCTGTAATCCCAGCACTCTGGGAAGCTAAGGGAGGAAGATCAGAGGTTCAAGCCCAGCCTAGATAACTTAGTGACTTAGTGACTGTCTCAAAATAGAAAATTTAAAAAGAGCTGGGGGTGTAGCTCAGTGCAAATGCCCCAGGTTTAATCCCCAGTACTAGAAATAAATAAATAAATAAATAAAATAGTATATTTTAAAAATTTATCTCCTCACTATGCTTATCATCTTTACCCTGCAGTGGCCTCTACAGCACAGGAGCTATTACTATTACTATGGGAGAGAAGATGGAGTGTTGGGATTAACCGATCCCAGTTGGAAAGAATATCTAAGTGTCTCATATCTGTCAAGAGAGCTGACAGAGCCAAGCGATTACGATCAGTTTTTCAGGGTAGGAGCTGTCTGCCTCCTTTGACTAGAAATATCTTCACTTCTCTGAGATGGGTTCCACATCAAGAATTCAGAAAGATGGAAAAACCTGAGTCCGTGGTGTGTTGCTGTATCAACCACCTCGATGCTCACCTTACTGCTGGACGTCTAATTAGGCGAGCAAATCAATTTCCTTATTGTTTGTAGTTCAAACCTCCTGACTGACACGCCACATCCCTCCACTGAGCCTGGACCTGCTGTCAGCATCCTTAACCCCAGGCCTCAGGCAGACCCAACAATTGCCAGGAGCTGGTGTTCTAACAAAAGCCTTTTCGCTACCTTTGATAATGTCAAGTCACCTTTTGTGTAGCTGAAATTAAACCTATCTGACGGGCAAAGTAAGAGGCTTCCCTTTTAAGCTTTTAATGACTTTTGAAGAATGTTGCTGATCACTCAGCCACAGATCACAAAGCTTTATGTAATTTTCTGCCACCCACTAAGAAATCTTCTCTGGCAGCCGCAGCTCAGGATAGGAGGCAATCAGTGGAGCTGGAGTCTGTTGCTTAAGAAACATTTCCTGCTTTCTCCCCATGTACCACACAGAGGGAATTATGGGGAACACCAAAACAGTCAAATGAGGTTCCAGGCTGTAAACAGTGGGAGGAAGGGAAGTGATATGAATTCTGGGCCACAAAAATATTTCATATTCCACAGTAAAGGCATTTCAAAAAACCTTTTTATTGTAGTGCAATGAATAATATATGCATGGCAAAGTGCACAAATCTTAAATGTGCAGCTCAATGAATTTTTAAAAAGTGAATACACTCATGCACTCAGCATCCAGATTAAGAAACAGAACATTAAGAGACCTCAGACAATTCCTTCATTCCCCTTCTTAGCCAACAATCTCTTCCCACTTCAAAATAACTGTTATTCTGACATCTGTCACCATAGATTAACTTTGCCTGATTTGAACTCTATATGAATGAAATCATACTTTGGTGCCTGGATTCTTTTGCTTATCATAATGTCTGTGAGATCCATTCATGCTGTTGTTTGTGGATGTAGTGCATTCTTTCTCTTACTGTAGCATTCTGTTATATGACCACAGCATGATTTATTTATCCCTCCTTCTGTTAATGGACTTTTAATTGTTTCCACTTTCAGGCCAGTACAAGTAATGGTGCTAGCAACATTGAAATGTTCACCCAAGATAAATGAAAAACATGTTTACACAAAAACTTGTGTAAGAAATGTTCACAGTAGCTTTATACCTAATAACCGAAAACTGGAAATAAGCCAAACATGCATCAAGATGAACTCATGAGGCAGGTGTGCTGGCACCTGCCTATCATTCCAGCCCTTGGGAAGCTGAGGCAGCAGCACTGTGATTTCAAGCCCCACCTGGACTACACAGTAAGACCATGTCTCCAAACAAACAAATGAATGGGCAAATGCAATGTGGCATATCCATACGCTGAGTATTATTCCTCAATAAAAAGGAGTAAATTACTGATGTAGACATCAACATGGATGAATATTAAAATATATTGAAATAAAGAAGCTATACAGAAAAGATACAGTATGATTAGTTTGGTTTTTTTTTTGAGACAGGGTCTCACTCTGTAGTTCAGGCTGGCCTTGTACTCACTTTATAGTCCACATTGGTCTTGAACTCACAACGATCCTCCTGCCTCAGCCTCCTGAGTGCTGGGATGACAGGCATGTTCCACCACGCCCAGCAATATGACTTGATTTACATGAAATTTTAGAACAGGCAAACTAAATTATAGTGACATCATGCAGATAGTGGCTTCCTGGGATATTTTTTGTAAGGGCAGAGAGGAGAGTGACCACAAATGTAAATGAAGGGACTCTTTAGAATGATGGAAATGCTTTATATCTTGATTTGGATGATGGTTATGTTGATGTATACATATGCTAAACATATCAAAGTGCACTTTTTTTTTTTTGTCTTTGAGACAGGGTCTCGCTATGCAGTTCAGGCTGGCCTTGAGCTCACTTTGTAGCCCAGGCTGGTCTCAAACTCACAACGATCCTCTTGCCTCAGGCTCCCGAGTGCTGGGATTACAGGCGAACGCCACCACACCTGGCTTCTAAGTGCACTCTTAAAACACTCTTTATTGTCTGTAAATTATATTTCATGACAAAATGTAGTGATTCTGGTCCGGTAGATTTGTAGCAGTTTTTCATTGGGAATTTCATTTTCGTTTTCTTGATGACTATGTTGAGCATTTTTCATATGCTCATTGGGTATTTGGATATTGTAATAGTCAGGGTTCTCCAGAGAAACAGCTGTAAGAGATGCTGCTGTGGTTTGTTCTGGACACCCCCACCAAAGCCTCATGCAGTCAAAGGATTTTTTTTTTTTTTTTTGTTTTTTTTTTTTTCCGGTACCAGGAATCGAACTCACGACTTTTTTCTTTTTTTTTTTTCCGGTACCAGGAATCGAACTCACGACCTTGCGCTTGCCAGGCAGGCGCTTTTGCCGCTGAGCTAAATCCCCAGCCCCAAAGGATTTTTTTGGATGTGGCTGAATCTAAAGTGGGTGATTGATCTGTAGTGCAATACTGGGATTAAGGTTGCTGGGCTTAGGGGTGGGTGATTGCTGTAGCAGCCCACTGATTGGGTTGGCACCACTCTAATCCTAGTAGACTGGATACAATATAAGGGGCAGGAAGAGGCTTGACTTGCTCTCTCGTTGCTTTTGCTGTCTTCTGCCACCATGAATTGCTGCCCTCTGCCATGTGCCACCCTGCCTTGGAGCCAGTTGATTATGGACTGAAATGTCCACAAACTATGAGCTAAATAAACCTTCCCTTCTTTAACTTTGAGTATTGGGTATTTTGTCTCAGCAATGAGAAAAGTAAGTAAGACAATGGCTAATGATTTTATTTTGTTTAAGAAATGTTTGCCAATCTCAGAATCTCTAGGTCATGAATTCTGTGATTTTTTTTTCTTTGAGACAGGGTCTTGCTATGCAGTTCATGCCAGCCTTGAGTTCATTTTATAGCCCAGGCTGGTCTTGAACTTGCAATAATCCTCCTGCTTCGCCTCCTGAGTGTTGGGATTACAGGTGTGTGCCACCACGCCCAGCCTAAGATCTTATTTATAAGCTTTATAGTATTTTGCTTTACATTCAGATCTATCATCCATTTGGAATTCATTTTCAGTGTATGGTTTGAGGCAAAAATGACTTTTTTCACTAAGACAGTAGATTTAATAATATTTACTAAAAGTTTCATTTTCTCCCCACTGAATTTCTCTGAGGTAATTGTATGGGCCTGTTTCTAGACTTTCTATTCTGTTTTATTGGTTTATTTATCTATCATGTGCCAATATTATCCTTTAAAAAATTACTATAGCTTTAGTGACTCAGTATCTTGAAGTACAATTCCCTCTCATATTTTGCTTTCTTTCTACCTTTCTCCTTTCTTTTATTTTTCTTTCTTTCTTTCTTTCTTTCTTTCTTTCTTTCTTTCTTTCTTTCTTTCTTTCTTTCTTTCCTTCTGTGGCACTGGCAGTAAAACCCAGGACCTTTACACTGAGCTATATCCCCAGCCTTTTCTTACTTTTTATTTTGAGACAGATCTCACTAAGTCACTAAGTTGCCCAGGCTGGACTCAATCTTGTGTGCTACCTTGCCAGGCTTGTTTTTTATTCTTTATGAATGTCTAGCCGGGCGTGGTGCTGCATATCTGTAATCCCAGGACTAAGGAGGCTGAGGCAGGAGGATCATTGTGAGTTCGAGACCAGCGTAGGCTACAAAGTGAGCTCAAGGCCAGCCTGAACTGCATAATGAGACCCTGTCTCAAAAGACAAAAAAAAAAAAAGAATGTCTACAATGAACTAGGCATGGTGGCCCACGCCAGTAATTCCAGCACTCTAGGAGGATGAGGCAGGAGAATTGCAAATTTGAGCCCAGCCTAGACAACAAAGCTGTTTAGTGAGACATTGTCTCAAATAAAAAAAATTTAGGAAAAGGTCTAGAGATGTAGTTCACTGTGGGAGCCTTAAGTTCAATTTTTAGTACCATAAAAACAAAACACAAAACTAAACAAACAAACAAAACCCCAAAAAACTACAAGGAATATTCTTGGTTTTTCGCATTTTCAGATACATTTTAGAATTAGGTAATCAACTTGCATCACAAAATTTGATAAGGTTTGATCAAAATTGCATTGGTTCCATGGATCACTACATTGCTTTCTTCTGTATTGGCTTTCTTCCCGCCAAGGTTCTTCCTAGATGGCCGATGAACAATTAAACAAACTTGTAAAAGGTTAATTTCAGGAAATAATTCCTATAAAAACAACTTCACAGTTCCAATTGGAGTGGTAAAGAAAACTTCCTGAGCAGACCATCTTGGGAGTAACTTTTCTTTTCTTTTCAGATGTTGGGGAGCAAACCCAGGGCCTCACACATTCTAGAAAAGCACTTTATCACTGAACTGCAGCCCAAGCCCTGAGTGTAATTTCTTGACCCACTTAGGTCATAGCACCATCCCTACACTAGCCAGTGTGGGGAGAGCACTGCTGTGCTCCGTTTGGATAGGCCTGAATTATGTGCCACCAATCAAAACACGAAAAGTAGGGTAGGGAAGGGTGTCAGAGTGCTGAATAGTAAATGTCCAACAGAGACCCACTGTCTGGTAGTATAGTCTAGTGGACTGAATGCACATCCCATACAGTCAATGAGTTAAACTGAAGATTGGGAATATCTGACAGCACTACAAGTCACCAGACAACAGTACAAGGGCTTGCATTTGTTTGGATTTTTTTTTTTTTTTCTTGGTACCAGGAATCAAACTCAGGACCTTGAGCTTGCCAGGCAGGCACTTGTGCCGCTGAGCTATATCCCCGGCCCCGGCTTGCATTTGTTTGATGTCGTCATAAGAATAAAAAAAGTAGCACTATATGCTTAGTGTGTATATAAGACATGCAAAATCTGTTTCATACTTAGAATCCACCAAAGAGTTCCTTTAAAAAAAGGGTTCTGTTAACCACCAAGATGAAATGTGATAAAGGACTCCCTGTCACTGTGAAGCTCCCTTTTAAACAGGAAAGAACATGAAATTTGCTCAACTCAGGGAGAATATGAGGCCTTTTCAGGGACCCTGAGCACATCTCAGGGCAATCCTGAGAGAAAGCCTCGTGGAACATTCTGGGCTCAGTGGAAAATGATGTTCAAACCAGGTGTGGTGGTGCATGCCTAGAATCCTAGGGAGACCTTGTCAAAAAGAAAAGAAAAGAAAATAATGTTCAAGAAATTCTTCTAAACTATATAATTGATAGACACTGCTCCAGAAATTGCTTTGATGCTGAACTTGCCGTCAAGAAAAAGAAATACTTGTCTTTGTGGCATTTGAACAAGAAGACAGTTCAAGGAGTGGGGTTAGAGGTGTGTTGTAATCTCTCAAAGCCAATTCTTTAGATTGTACACCTGGGTAAATAATGGGATGCTCATGTTCGTTGTAACTCTTATACAAACAAAACAAAGCAAATAAACCAGCTATTATTAGTTAGTTTTCCCGTTGCTGGACATAATACCTGACACCCACAACTTGGAAGAGGTAGGGTTTAATCTGCTCAGTGCTCAGCCTGAGATTGGTTGGCTCCAGGTAGAGACATCATGGTGGAAGGGCAGGATCAAAGCCACTTAGTTCATGGTTGCCAAGAAGTAGACCAGGGGAAGAGGACCAGGGAGGGGAGCCCAGAGATAGACCCAAAGCCATAGCTCCCCGACACACAGGCATACCCAGAGGTGTGCTCCATCAACCTGAGGAGCTCATCCCACAGCCATCCTAACTACTACACCAAGTTTTAGTGTATTTCATCTGGTTATGGAAGTTCTGCATGGTAACTTCATTGCAGAAACTTTAAAAAGCACACTGTCTTTTAAGAGTTCACCAGTTCTGCTACCTAGGAGGGATACCAATGCTACTTTAGCAGTTCTGTCTCTTTCATGTGCTTTTTAACAGTTGGAATGATAGCTATATTATTCTACATTTTTGGGCATTTTTCTGATACATACAAATGTGTTCACATACAGTAACGAATGACAATACCTGTGAACAATCACTGAACTCAAGATCTAGAACATTCTAATATTCTTTTAAAATGCCTTATATTTTCCCAGGTGGTCCTCCCATATCACTTTTTATCACTCTTACAGATAACCACAATCTGAAATTTCCTATATTATCACAAATGTGCCTATACATAAACAATATATTATTCATTTTTATTTGTTTTTTAAACATTATTCGACATTTTGAGTTCATACTACACTATACAGTCTTCTTTATTTTAATATTCCAGTACTTCCGCTAATATAATGTTTCATCCATGCTGTGTTTGTAGTGTAGCATACTCAGTTTTGTTTTGTTTTTTACTGCTATGTCATGTTCCATTGTTTAATAGCTCACAATTTATCTTTTTTGTTGTTATTGGACATTTGCCTTGTTTCCCTTTCTTGTACTATGAAATTATGAACTGTGCTGTTGGGAAGATTCTTGCTCATCTCTCCTAATGCACATATGCAAGAGTTTCTCTTGGGCATGTGTCTAGGAGTGGAAATGCTGGATTTCACAATATGTAAACATTCAGTTTTACAAAGTTTTTTTTTTTTTTTTTGACACAATATCACTAAGGCTGAAGTTTATTCAGACTTCTCTAGTGTCCCATCCAGAGTCCCACGCAGGCTCCCACATGAACTTTAGTCGACCTGTCTCCTCCTGGTTGCCAGTTTCTTAGACGTCTCTTGTCTTTGATGACCTGAGTTTCCTGCCGTCTGTCTGAGAATCTGACAGCCACCCTGTGGATCTGTGTCCTCTGAAAGCCTGTTCTTGTTGAACGAATGAATGAGTGGCCGGCTCTCCAGGAATGGGATGTTGGCAGAGAGTGTCAGGCTGTGGACTAACTTGCCTGTCCACCTTACCTGCCGGGCACCTGGACCCTCTGCAGTGCCAGGCCTTGACCCCAGCAGGATGGTCCGCTGTCTGGCTGCTGCTTGGTGCCTGGTGGAATGCGGCCTCCACATGTGCAGGCGCCACCCGCCTACAAGGTAAATTCCCTGATTTTCATGTAACAGTGTTCATGAACATTTATCTTTGTCATCAAAAATTCTTCTTTCCATGAAGAAGTACACAGAATAAGAATATAAAATGTCATTTAGATGCAAGATGCTATTATCTTTGTAGATATTTTCTGCCCACAGCAGGATCTGGGTACATATTTGTAGCTTAAAGACAAGGCCACCATACATACTGTTAGCATCGATCATTTATAGGGAACCCTAATATGGTGGTGTGAGGTGCTAAAAGTAAACAAAGCCTAGGGCTGAGGCTGTGTTTCAGTGGTAGAGTGCATGCTTAGTATGCAAAAGGTTCAATCCCTAACACCAAATGCAAAAATAAATAAAATAAAATAAAATATGGGCAGTAGTTGTTCTAGATTGAATGTTTTTCAACCCTCCCAAAAAACATATGTTGGAAACCCCCAGGGTGATAATATTAGAAGGAAGAACCTTTGGTAGGTTATTAGGTCTTGAGAGTAGAGGCCTAAGGAATAGAATTAGTGCCCTGATGAAAGAGACACTGGAGAGCTCCTGCATCCTTTCTGCTATGTGAGGTTATAGCAAGAGGGCAGGTGTCTACAAACCAAGAAGCAGGCTCTCATCAGACAATGAATTCACAAGCTCTTTGATTATAACTTCCCAGGTTCTGGAACTGTGAGGAATAAATTTCTGCATATATGTCACCCAATGATGGTAGTTTGTTATAGTAGCCTAAACAGACCAAGATACTATTAAAGTGCCAAAGACAGAATTTTAATCAGTAACATACTCTTACAATAGGAAAAGGAGTCCAGCATGAACTAAACTGAATTTTGACTTGTACACAGGTCAATGGGCATTTGAAATGGAGACTGAGGGACTGAGAAAAGGATGAGGTGGGGCTCAACAAACTCAGGAAGGTGAAAAGTTACAAAAACAAGATGAGGAGATGGTCCGTGTGAAACCCATCTGGGTTACTAAGTGGTGCTTATTGAAGTTAACCTCCTGCTCTCCCATGGAGGCTGGGAGACAAGGACCCTCCCCTCAGATCCTGGCTGGAATAAACAATAAATTCTCCTTATTTATTTATTTATTTATTTATTTAATGTGCTAGGGATTGAACCCAGGGCCTTGTGCATGCTAGGCAAGCATTCTACTACTCAGCTAAATCCCTAGCCCTAATAAAAATTTTGAGACAGGGTCTTGCTAAACTGTCTAGGCTGGCCTTGAACTTGTGATCCTCTGTCTTCATCCCCCTGAGCATGTGAGATTATAAGCTTGGGCCACTCTACCCATCTAGTAAATTGTTTAGACAGCTTTTTTTCCAAGCAGGCATTTTAAGAAGGTTATGGTCACCCTAAGGGTGTGGCCTTGAGTGGTTAGAAACTAAATTAGTATTTTGTTCTTTATAGGCCAAAGTTGAGCCCTAATGGAGAAGAGGTCCCAGAGTTTATAGTTTGGCCAAGAAGACAGTCTATGCCAGAGGTGAGAAAAGAGGGCAGTGAGAGTGGGGAAAGCAATGTTTCTCCTCTCTCTGCCACTGCTTACTGCTTTCCTCAGACTAGAAAAAATCTCCCTTTGGTTGACAACCTAAGTCATACTAGTCCTTAGGGCTTAGTGAAGGTTTTGCTTCCCCTGGGTGGGCCTTTCTGATTTGAAACCTTTTAGACTGGGTTAAATTCCCTCAGCATCCTTGCATAGTGTTAATTGGTATTACAAATTGTGTGTGTTCTTGCACCTACACTGGGTCATTAAGGACTGGTTCTCATTTCTTAGTGGCACGGTTCGAGCACTAATGGGCTTTGCATGCGTGGACACTTCACAGCCTTAGTCTCAACATCTTTATGTGCTGGACAAAGCTGTCCTCACAGCCGGGCATGGTGGCGCACGCCTGTAATCCCAGCACTGGGGAGGCTGAGGCAGGAGGATCGTTGTGAGTTCGAGACCAGCCTGGTCTACAAAGTGTGCTCAAGTCCAGCTTGAACTGTATAGAGACCCTGTCTCAAAAAAGACCAAAAAAATACAAAGTGTGCTCAAGTCCAGCTTGAACTGTATAGAGACCCTGTCTCAAAAAAGACCAAAAAAAAAAAAAAAGCTGTCTTCGCGTAGCTCCTCTCTCCCTTGCCTACACTCCACTGTCTACCCAGAGCAGGAGGAGGATCTTTTGCAAATGTGAGTCAGTTCACAATTGTCGCTTTCCATTTGCAGGAAAAATAACTTCAACTTTCTTACCGGGGCCTAAAGGACTTGCCAAGTTTGGCCCTAATTCACTATGAGTTATTACACCTGTCCCCTCTCACTGACTTCCGGCCATGGTTTCTTCTTTCTGTTCTCCAAACGCCACGCTTACTTCCCCTCAGCGTTCACGCTTGGTTCCTCCATATGGAATACGCTGCAGCCAGCAATCGGTAAATCCGACCCTTCCTCAGTCTCCAGTTTCAGCCCGGCTGTCACCTCCTCAAAGAGGTCCCTAGCCACCCGAACATTCTCTCACCACTCTGCTTCCTTTTTTATAGCCCTCCTTACAAACTGTGGTTATTTATTATATTTTGTTTCCCCTCCGGCCAGGGAAACATAGCCAGATCTCCATAACAGCACAGATCTCCTTTGTCGTGACGCCACCGTGTCCCCAGAGCCTAGAAAAAGGCCTGGAACTAGGATGGTGCTCAGTAAGGGTAAGAAACCTGCTGAGTGCCTGGGACTGTGGAACCGTTTGCTTCCGGTTTGCAGAGCCAACTCTGACCACGTGAGCGGGGTGAGGGCGGTACTCTCGGGTCGCGAGGATTGACAGCTCAGCCTCAGGCCCCGCCTCCACCCCCGCCCGTGTCCTTGTCCTTCCCCCTCTGGTCTCCACAAAGTTCATTTGGCGTCGCGTCGCGCGGGGCCTTCTGGGAGCGGCCCTCCTCGACCAATCAGGAAGCGCAGGCAAGCGGCGCGAGAAGCGGCGGCCCAGTTCTCAAGCCGGTAGCTGGGCAGCGGATGCGGCTCCAGGGCCAGGTAAGCGTGCCTGTTTCTGGGCACCGTCGCGTCGTTCAGTTCTGGGGCTTGTCTCTGGAATCCGGGCCTCGAGGCGGGGCGGAGCTCCGACCCCGCGCCCGGAGCCGTGCGGCTCACACTCTGGTTAGCCTCATGGCAGCCGCGCACGCCTGACGCCGGCGACAGAAGGCGTTGTCCAGCCGCCCGCAGTAGAGTGTCGGGCTGCGCATTTCGAGTGTGGTGTTTCACTGTAGGGCGCTGGCCTTCCTCCCCTCCCTCCCCAGGGTGGCGCTATGCCGGGGCTCCGAGTCCCTGCCCCACCTTACCCCCACCGTCCTTGGTGAAAGAGCCTGATTTCTCACCTGACCGCGCCCTGCCCCCTCGCAGACCCCGCTTGTGCCCCGCTGTCTGTGGGGAAGCCCTTTACCCTCCGAGGCAAGGGGTCGCCGGCCCAGGGAATGCGACCCCGTGAGCCTCTGTCAACCCCTATGCTTGTCTTCTGCACTGACGTCCGAGGAGATGTTCATGGTTGGAACCGTAAAGGTTGGAGCTCACTGCTTCCTGTGCTCTGCAAAGGCGAGAGCCAGGTATGCTGGGGACCCTTTTCGTACAACTGTGGGATTGACCCCATGGGGTCTTTGGTCAAAGTTTGGATGACCCATCTGCTGAGGAAGGAAGTGTTTTTACTTTTTTTTTTTTTGTGCCAAGATGACTTTCCTACTCTAGAAGGTGTGGGAGAATAGATATTTTATCCATTCATCAATGTGCGTTTGTTTTTTAACATTTTCATTTTTCGCTTTCATTTTTCGGTGATCTCATTCAGCTTTAACAATCTAACATCCTGTATTTCCAGACTGGGTCTCTTCTTGACCTTTATTTAACTGTGAACTTAATATCCCCGCCGAGATGGTGGATACTGGCTTAAACTGAATATAGCACGAGCAAGCTCTCTTTCATCTCTTCCCAAGCTGCTCCTCGTACCATTATTATTACTTTTCTCATCAGTAATATAAAATGCGTTGGCAGTAACCTTTGAATCATCCTTCACTGCTCTCTCTTTCTCAGTCCACATCCATTGCTTTCCATCCTGAGCCAAGTCACCACCACCTACACCTGGATTATTGAAATAGTTTCCCATCTGTTCCCCCTTGCTTCTACCCTGGGCCCTGTTTTCAGCATAGCAGCAAAGCAGTCCTTTTAAAACACACATCATCAGATCTTATTCCCTCCTCAAAATACCCGTAGGATGGATCCCCATCTCACTAACAGTGTGCTGTATGGCTTTCATAATCTGATTCGCTGTGACTTTATCGGTCTCACTTACTGCTGTCCTCCCCTCTGCTGTGAGATGTGCTTTGGTTTGGGGCCTCTGCTTGCAGTTCAGTGTCCATGTGGCTCGCACTCTCACTTTCAGGTCTTCACTAAGAGGTCCCTTGTGAGCGAGGCTTCTTCACTCCTGTCTTCCTTCATTGCTTTAGTTCTTAGCTCTTACATTTTACTTATCGGGTGTATTGTTTGTCTTTCCTCTCTGAATCTGAGTGGGGCTTTTTTTTTTTTTTTTTAATGTTTTATTCAATGATGTATGTGTAGCTCCTAGGCCTGGCACAAGTAGGTACTCAATAAATAGGAAGGAGTGTTCCTGGCACCCTTCTAAGCTTGGAAGTTCAGTATTGAATGAGACAGGCCTGGCCTCATTGAAGAGATGTTCCTATGGAAGACACCAGAGCAAGAAACAAATATAAAATGTGGTATCTGAGCTGTTTTTAAAAGGAGGATAGCACACACCTGTAATTTCAGCGCTTGGGAGGCTGAGGCAGGAGGATCTCTGTGAGTCTGAGGCCAGCCTGGGCTACATATTGAGACCCTGTCTCAAACAAAAACAAATACAAAATTAAAAAGGAGGATAGGGATATTTGGGTTTTTAAAAAATGTTTTATTTTTATTGGTACATGTTTACAGTACATAAAGATTACATTCCTGTGGGGAGTTGATACATCCTGTTAACCCTGTGCTTGTCTCTTGTATTAACACATCTTCATTCTATTTTCATCCCCTTCGCTTCCCTTCCTTCTCCCTTCCCTCCATCTCTTGGTCTTCTTCCCTCTTGCAAAAGATCTAGTTATTTTATATTATCTATCTTATTTTGCTCTTTACATTTTGGGTTTCTCATGTAAGAGAAATCCTGCAATATTTAAGCCTGTGTGTGTGATTTATTTCACTTGACATTATGTCTCACGGTGCATCCATTTTCCTATATGTGTCTTGGGCTTACTTTTCTTTATTGCAGAGTAGTACTCCATTGTATATAAATACCAAATTTTCTTTATCCATTCATCTATTGGTAGACATATAGGCTGCTTCCAAGATTATGCTGCTATAAACATGGGTATACATGTATCATTGTAATATAATGTCTTTAACTCAGGGAGATACCTAGAAAGAGAATAGCTGGGTCAGTGAAATTTCTAGTTTTAGTTTATGAGGAAGCTTCATACTGATTTTCAAAGCAGTTATACTAGTTTACATTCCCACCAATAATGTAGAAACCCCTCACCCCACCCTGCCCCAAGCTTGACCAGCATTTGTTACTGTTTGATTTCATCATGACAGCCATTCTTTCTGGAGTGAGATGGAATCTCAGTATTGTTTTAGTTTGCATTTTTCTCTCTTCTCTCTCACCTTTTGGGTGGGAGGTTTGAGGTGGGGTCTTTATACATAGTTCAGATAGGCCTTGAACTCACTATGTACCCCAGGCTGCTCTTGAACTCACAGTGATTCTCCTGCCTCAACCTCCAGAGTGCTGGGATTACAGGTGTGTGCCACCATGCCGGCTTCATTTCTTTAAGGGCTAAAGATGTTGAGCTTTTAAAAAATGTATTTATTTTCCATTTGTACTTCTGAGAAATCCCTATCCATTTCAGTTCCCCATTTTTTGATTGGCTTATTTATTGTTTGTTTGTTTGTTTTGAGAGAGGATCTCAGTATGTAATTTCAGGCTGACCTTGAACTCACTGTGTAGCTCAGGCTGGCCTCAATCTTGCAATGATCCTCCTGCCTCAGCCTCCCAAGTGCTGAGATTACAGGCAGGTGCCACCACATCCGGCTATGATTGGGTCTTTTATTTTGGGGGTCTTAATTGTTTTTGAGTTCTTTATATTGTGTATTCTAGCTCTTAGTCTTCTTTCTAAGGAATAGCTGAGAATTTTTTTTTCCATTGGGTAGGTGTCTCTCTATTCTGTTGGTTGTTTCCTTTGCTGTGCAGAAGCTTTTTGATATGGTCCCATTTGTTGATTCCTGGTGTTATTTCCTATGCAGTTGGGGTTCTGTTTAGACAGTTCTTGCCTATGCCTCTGCCTTCAAGAGTTTTTTGTTTGTTTTTTGAGACAGGGTCTTGCTATGTGGTTCAGGCTGACCTTGAACTCACTATGTAGTCCAGGATGGCCTCAAACTTGTGGCAGTCCTCTTGCCTCAGCCTCTCAAGTGCTGGGATTACAGGTATATGCTACTACACCCAGCTTCTTTGAGAGTTTTACCTGTTTTATCTTCCAGCAGGTTGTTTCTGTTTTAACATTCAGATCTTTGATCCATTTTGATTTTAATTTAGTACATGGTGAGCTATTTCAGCTTTCTGCAGTTGGGTAGCCAGTTTTCCCAGTACCACTTGTTAAAGGGGCTATCTTTCCTCCAGTGTAGGTGTTTGTCCTCTGTTGAAAATTAAATAGCTGAGTGTGGCTGGGGTTGTTTCTGCATCCTCTTGATCCATATGTCAGGATAGGGATATTTAAACAGAGACCTGATTGAAATGGGAGAGCAAGTCCTAGGACTGTTACAGAGAATTCCTGGCAGGCAGAACAGCAAATGCAAACACCCTGAGATATGATTAACTGGCAGTGCAGTGAGCTTGAATGCCTGAACCTGCCTTTAATGCACTGAAGTAGAAAACAAGGTAGAGGGAGACAGATGTGCCTAGGAGTGGTCAGAGCAAAGATCTGAAGGTAAGAGGTCTCAAGGAGTGTGTAGGGAATGGGTCACTTTACTTCAGAAACATGTACTTAGTGCCTATTATGTTCCAGACTTAGCAGCTGAGGTTTCACAGCTGAGCATCTGTGGACTTTACCCTGCAGAAATTTGCCTTCTAGACAGGAAGACCTACTGTTCATGGGAAAAAATGATCATAATTACCCCACTGGGAAAAAGAGTGTACAAAGTTGAGAATGGTGGGGCTGTGAAACTGAGCCAGCTGACTTTACAAAATATACATGAGTTCCCCATGTGACAGTGAGTTTGGTATTATGTTATAGTAGAGTTTGGACATGGGGGTGTGAAGGGAGGAAACAGCATGAGGCACCTCAGAGAACGGAATTGCTAGGCTGTGGAGGACGTTGGGTGACTGCATGTTCTGTGGAGGGCACCCTGTGCAGCTGTGACAAAGCCCATGACAGGGTAAGGCAGTGGGAAATTTCAGAAAGACCTCTCTGGCCAAGGGGAGAATAGGTCAGAGGAACAAGAAAGCTTAGACTGTTGAGGTCATTGGTAGAAAAGCAAAGGGGTCAGAGCAGGGGCAGGAGATGAGGGTGTGACTTTGCTGAAGGTTTCAGAAGTAGGCCTGGAGACTAGCTGGATGTTCAAGAATTGGAAGGTGACCTGGGATGACTCTGAGGTGGTTTCTGGCTGAATTGACTGTGAACTGTTTTACCAAAAGAGATCAGGAACCCAGGAGGAAGAAATGGTGGTGTTAATGGCTAAGAGAGAAGGGATGAGCTTGGTTTGGGACTCTGAAGCACCCATAGATCAGCCAGGTATAGATGTCAGATGAATAGTTGGAATACTGGTTCAGGGAAAGAGTTGGGCTGGACAAAGAGATATGGGAAGCCGGGGATATAGCTCAGTGGTATAAACGCCTGTCTGGCAAGTGCAAGGTCCTAAGTTTGATTCCCAGAACTCAAGAGAAAAAAAAAAGAGAGAGATATAGGAGTCATATTTGATATTTGTTTTGACAGATGGGGGCCCTCCTAGTTCATTTTCCGGCCTTATGTTAGGGTCTGTTAATAACTATAGTCTTTGTCTCTCAAATGGCCCAATTTTTTTGTTTGTTTGTTTGTTTTGTTTTTTTCCAGTATCAGGAATCAAACTCACGACCTTGCGCTTGCCAGGCAGGCGCTGTGCTGCTGAGCTAAATCCCCAGCCCCCTAGCCTAAATTTTGAATTTTTGTTTGTTTGTTTGTCGTCCCTCCCCGCCCCCTGTACCAGGAATCGAACTCATGACCTTGCGCTTGTCAGGCAGGCGCTGTGCTGCTGAGCTAAATCCCCAGCCCCTTGAAATTTTTCTTTTTTTTTTTTTGCCTTTCTGAGACAGGGTCTCACTGTGCAGTTCAGTCTGGCCTTGAGCTCACTTTGTAGCCCAGGCTGGTCTCGAACTTGCAATGATCCTCCTGTCTCAGCCTCCCAAGTGCTGGGATTACAGGTGTGAGCCACCATGTCTGGCCGAAATTTTGAAATGTTTTGCAGCTTTACACTTCTTTTTTTTTCGAGACAGGATCTTGCTGTGTAGCCCAGGCTGGCCTCAAACTCTGCAGCAATCCTCTTGCCTCAGCCTCCCAACTGCTAGGATTACAGCAGTTTTACACTTTTTATAACTCTACTAATGCTGTCAAACAGTACCCGAATCTTCAATGCACAGTTGCTAATTACCAGAATAACTTACTCAAACCTCGGCAAACATGTTTACCGACCATCTTCCTTTCTTCATTTAACAAATATTTATGGAGCGCCTATAGTGTGCTAGGTGTCATTTGTTCAGCGTACTAGGAATGGTGCTATGGACAAACGGGACAAAATTCCCAGAATGAAGCAGCTTACGTCTGTCTGGAGACAGGCGCTAAATGAATAAACAAATGGACTGATGTGCAAGGTATTGACAAGTGCTTCTATGGAGATAAAATAAGAATAACAGTGGGTAGTGGGACTGCTTTCGTTGGGATGTTCTATGATGGGATGAGTGGGATGTTTTGTTGGGATGTTCTTTCATTGGGATGTTCTGTGATGGGCTGAGTGGGATGTTTCTTTGGGATGTTCTTCTTTAAAAAGATCTGTGAACAGAGACCTGAATGAAGTAAGGGGTGAGCATTGTAGATACTCACGATTGTAGATGTTCTGAGGCAGCGGCCTATTTGGCAAGAGGCTATGGCTGAAGTAGGCAGTCACAGGGAAGAGTGGTAGCAGAGGGGTTGGACCGGGCACAGATTATGGTGTCTTCACAGCACAAAGTAAGGACTTTAGATTTTAGTCTGAGTGATGGGAGCTACTGAAGGGTGGAGCCTTTTCTAAGGCTATTTCCACTGCTGTGCAGAGAACAGACTGGAAAGGAAAAGGAAGACAAGATAGGAACAGGAATACCAGGAAGGAGATTGTGGAAGAGACAATAAGTACATCAGACCACCCATGTATATATTTTAAAGATAAACTTAGTCTATACATGAGTTGCTAATGTAATGAAATCGTGTCTTGCTGCTCATTGTCCTCACATGACCTTTCCTTCATCACATGCGCAAGTGGGGTCCATGGAGCAATGCAAGCACTCTGGCATGTCTCCTATGAGGGTGCTGTTGTGGTTTGTACCTAGATGTGCCCCCAGGGGCTCAAGGAGTGACCAGAGTCAGCCCCAAGGAGAAGCTGTGAAGGCTACAACCACTGGCAGTGGGATGGGGCTGCCCACGCCCTTTGGAGTTCACAGGTTGCAGTACCTTGCCCCATGACCTGGGCACGCACCTACAGGAATTAATGTTTGCCTTGCTAGGGTCTTGGTTTCTCTTCCCCCATTCCTCCCTTTTGGAATGGAAATGTTTATCCTGTGCCATAGTATATTGGCAGTGTTTACCTTTCTGATTTTCACAGAGTTTCACAGCTAAGAGTTTGCTTTAAATCTCAGAGGAGACTCTGGACTTGGTCTTGGATTTTTCAGCAGTGCTGAACCTATCAGGACTTTGGCAGGTGTTAGAAGTGGACTAAATGCATTTTGTATAAAGAAATGCCAGGGGCCAAGTTGAAATGTTATGCTTTGTATCTAGATGTGCCTCCAGGGCCTCTATTGCTAAAGGTTGGAGTTTTGGGAGGTTTAGTTGGAGTATAGGGCTTATAGCTGACTTGCTTTGAGGAGATGGAGCCTGATCAAAAGAGGGGCATCGTTGGAGAGGAGGCCTGGAGGGGTTGTCTCCCTCCGGGCTCCTCCCTTGATCTTGCTCTGCTTGCTGCAAGTACCATCTAATTGAGGTAAGGCTTCAAGAATATTTTGAGGGCATATAATTTAGTCCATAGTATCCAGAAAGCTCTACTGTGCTTTCTCCCAATCAGTATTCCTTCACACTCCTAAAAATAGCTAGTACAGTGATTTCTATTATCATAGATTAGTTTTTCCTGTTTTTAAGATCCATCTGTATGGAATCATACAGTGTGCGCCCCCCCCTTTTAATATCTAGCTTCTGGAGTTCATCATTATATCTGTGAAATTTATCTATGGAGCTGTATTTTGGTCCATGGAGCTGTATTTTGGTCCATGGAGCTGTATTTTGGTCCATGGAGCTGTATTTTAAAAAGTATATATTTCTGGGGTGTCTAGTGTCTAATACTGATGTTATGGCCCTCAGGACTAGAAGCCTTCCTTCGTGTATAGCAGGGTTACTAAACCTGGAGATTATTCATATTTTGGGTCAAATAACTTTTCATTGAAGACCATGCTATAGGCTGTCTAACCAGATCCCTGGCCTTTTCCCTCTGAATGCCAATAGTGTGCATCGCCTGTCTCCAAGTTATGACAATCGAAAACTCCAGCTAATTGCCCAGTGTTGGGCTAGGGACAAAGTCATCACCAGTTGAGAACCATTAGTTTAGGAAGAAGATCCAAGGCCAGAGCCAAAGACCTTTTGGGGCTAACAGGTACTATTCGTAAGGTACTATATATAATTTCTATCACCAGAAAACTGGGGCTGTTCCTTCTGGACAAGCTATAAAGTGAATTTAAAGACTGCATAAAAATACCCTACATCAGTTCATGGTGGGTGGACCCTTAGAAATCACTTGAGGCAACCCACTCATTTCGCCAGTGGTGAAATTGAGATCCTTCGAGGATCCAGTCCCAGGATCGAGGCTGATGTGGGGTGGGAGCAGGATGGAGTACACAGCACTTATTTTCCAGGGGCCCGTACTGGCCTAGGTGGCCAAGAGTTTACCAGAAAGTTCCTTTTTGTGCATTTTTTTTTGGCCTTTTTGAGACAGGGTCTCACTATGTAGTTCAGGCTGGCCTTGAGCTCACTTTGTAGCCCAGGCTGGTCTCGAACTCGCAACTTGATCCTCCTGCCTCAGCCTCCTGAGTGCTGGGATTACAGGCGTGTGCAACTATGCCTGGCTTCAATTGTGGATAATTTATGTTTCTCTGTTACCAGGTTACTTTTCTTTGCTCATTGCAGATGAATTAATAGAAGGGATGTTTTATGTATCAGGAAAGCTGACACTATACATTCCTTACTGTAAATATTGAGTTGTTTAGGATAGTACTGCTGCTAAATCACCCAAGCCTCGGGGCTGGGGATTTAACTCAGCAGCACAGGGCCTGTCTGGCAAGTGCAAGGTCATGAGTTTGATTCCCGGTACCAGAAAACAACAACAATAACAAAAAAAAAATCACCCAAGCCTTTCTTTTCAATGTAGGTTATTTGACCTTTGTTTTCTCCAAAAGTTTCATCTTCTGAATAATGATCAAGTTTAACTGTCTTTTACTTAGTCTCATAGGGCTATAATTATCCAAAATCAGCATTTTAGAATTGTCCTTTTCCTTTTCTAGAGGCATTTAGAACAGTAGTATCTATTAAGATGTGATTTTTCTTTTTTGGTTGTTGTAATTGATATCTGACGGGTACAATAAAAAGTGGACTGATATTGTCATCTAACTATAGTTTATACAAGGAAAAGAAGGAGAGCAGAACCAATACAGGTTTGAGCATCCTTAATACAAAATCAGGAACTTTCTGAGTGCCAACATGGCACCCTAAGTGGAAAACTATACCAGGAAACTTTGTTTCACATGTACAATTATTAAAAATATCATGTAAGGTTGGGATGGGCATTGTGGTACCTGCCTGTAATCTCAGCCACTTGAGAGGCTGAAACAGGAAGTCTGTAAATTTAGAGGCCAGCCCTGGCAATTTAGTGAAACCCTGTTTCAAAAAAAGGCTGTAGGGATGGGGTAGGGTGGAGGCTGGGGTTGTAGCTCAGCAGTACAGTGCTTCTGGGGTGGATCTCCAGTGCTGGGGGTAATGTGTATCTAAGAGGTATCTAAGATACCTCATGTATATGCAGGTATTCCCAAACCTAAAAAGTCCCAAATCTGAATCACTTCTGCCCCTAAGCATTTTGGATGAGGAATACTTATATAAACTTTCAATACCTCAAGTTAGGCTTTTTCCTTAATCTTTGGTCTTAAATGTTGAACATTATTGTGTTTTAATGTTACAGTATGACTAATAAGGAGGTTTGAGGGTAAGATATCTCTTTGAGATGAAATGCTTAATTTCTTTGAGTCATCTTTATTGTAGAAATTTGGATTTTTATATATATATATTTTGGATTTATATTAAAAGCCATATTTGATAATGGATGATGTAACATACATTAAAAATTTCATCTTCCAGAAGTTCTTACTGAATGATATTAGCTTGTAACTAAATAAGTTATAATTTAGTGTTAAATATTTACTAGAGTGTTCTTAAAGCAGAGATGTTTATAATTAAATGATAAAATGTTGCCAAATTGGCAACTTTGGAAAAAAGCTAAAATAGGATTTTACAATAATATAAATCAGCAGAATTTATAAAATACTTCATGTATGAAGAAGCCTTTGAAGTCCATAGAGATGATCATTTCCTTTTTTTAGATGAGGAAATTGACATGGAGTAATTTGAACTTTATCTCTAAGTAAACTGATCTGCCTTCTGCTAGTAAGTGAACCAAATGGATTCCATCCAGGTATTTGAGTTCAAAATCTAGTCGTGTACTTCCCCATTGTATTCAAAATATTTTTGAATATATTTTGCTATCATATTAAAATTGAAAAGTAATTCAAAGAAGGAAGAACATTATTAGTTATAAATTTTGAAAAAAAAGTATAAATAGCAACATGAGTTGTTACCTCTGTATATAAAATCTCCTTTGACAATATCCAAAAAAATATACTGGAGCTAACTTTGTTGGTTGTTAGATATTTGTAGTTGAAAGGGATGTTTTTTTGGTTTTTTGTTTTTTTGAGACAGGGTCTCACTGTGTAGTTCAGACTGGCCTTGAACTCACTGTGTAGCCCAGGCTAATCTTGAACTCATGGCAATCCTCCTGCCTCAGCCTACTAGCACTGGGATTACAGACATGTGCCACCCTGCTTGGCAAGAGATGATATTTGGGTATATGGTAAAATTAGGATTCCTTGGTGAGTGGCAATAATTATTGCTTGATTATATCAATATTCCTTGGTTTATAATGGGACACATTCCAAAAACCATTATAAATTGAGAATCATAAGTTGAAAATGCACTTTATATTATATAGCCTACCGAGTTAGCAACACAGTACTCTGTAGTGTCTCTGTTGTTGTTTCTTGTGATTGTGTGGCTAGCTGGGAGTTTGGGCTCACTGTTGCTGCCCTGCATCTCTGGAGTGTATGGTATCTCATATCCATTGCCTGGGAAAAGATTAAGATTCAGAGTGTAGTTTTTTACAGAATGTTTATCAGTTTTTCACCATTGTGAAGTAAAAAAATTATTAAGCCATCGTAAGTGGGGGACCATGTGTACTTTAATTCTGCGCGGAAAGTAGTTGTCATCTCCCCATATGAGTCGTTGAATCAAGAGAGAATTCTTTAACATAGAAGATTCAATGGCTTTGACTTTATTCTTTTATCTTTCTCAGCTCTTTGTGTTTCTTGGATAACTGAGCTGTTTGGTTTGTGGGTGATAAGGAAATGGGAAAATTTACATGGGTTTAACATGTTTTATTGTGCCTAAAAAGAAAGGGCAGTAAGTTCCCTCAGCATCCTGTATATTAGGTCAAACGAACCATACAGGACAGATATCATCATATACAAAATGCATTTCTTTCTGACATATACTCTTTACATAGTTTATTTTTATTTTTCTATGATTTATTTATTTATTTATTTATTTATGGTCTTTTTGAGACCAAAACAGTTATAAATGCTTTTTATTCTGGTGTATTATGAACAACATATTTTTGTATATGTGAAAGCCTGCTAAGTAAATTCTCTTTCATTTAGAATGAAATAACTTCAGTTTGCCAAACACTTGACATAAGAAAGTGCTATAATTCATTCATTTATTTGATTAACTACTGAGTGCCTACTACATGTCATATGTTGGTTTTTCTATGCAGTTCAGGCTGGCCTTGAGCTCACTTTGTAGCCCAGACTGGTCTCGAACTTGCAGTGATCCTCCTGCCTCAGCCTCTCAAGTGCTGGGATTACAAGTGTGAGCCACCATGCCCAGTTTCTTTAAATAGTTTAAAAAGAGAAGGGCAATAGCAATACACCTTAATACTAATATTTGTAACAGTGTTTTAAAAATTTTTTAAATTTTATTGGTACATTTTAGATATACATAATGATAACATTCATGATTGGGAATTTGTACCAGTACATGATATATCTTGCTTCTTTTCTTCCCATTCCTCTCTCCTCCCTTCAGTCTTTGCAACTGTTTTTAGTAGTAGCACCTTGGGAGGGTAGTTTTGCCAAGAGCATTATAGAAGTAAACACTGAACCAGGATTTATTTGGTAGGTCCAGCTCAGATACCCTACCAGGGGTTGGCAGACTATTGTGCATGGACCAAATAAACTAAGAAGGATTTTTATATCTTTGAATCACTGCCAAAAAAAAAAAAATCAAAAGAAGTGTATTTTTATGACGCATGAAAATTAGGTGAAATTCAAAGTTTGATGTTCATGGTTAAAGTTTTATTAGAACACAGACTTTTTTTTTTTTACCCATGTTATCTGTGGCTGATTTCAAGCTAGACTGACAGAGTTGAGTAGTTGCAACAGAGACTGGACCACAAAGCCTAAAATGTTCATCATCTGTCCCTTTACAGAAAGTTTGCTGACCCCTGGCCTAGGAGACTATAGTTACTTGGTAAGGGTTTGGCAGTAATCCTGTCACTTTCCAGAGATTCTGTCTGTGAACACTGTATCAGAGACCAGGCCTTCATATGCTTGGGCTTTTGGGCACATTTCAGATTCAAGCCATAACAGTATTCTACTTGTGGCTGATGCTTTAAAAGTAAAAGAAATTCATGAACTGATAATTAGTACCAGGAAATAGATGTGTAGATATTTTAGTACATATAATAAACATGAGTACCATAAAAGACTTAAGATTCGGACCACCTGCAAAATCCTGAAGGGCCACTTTTTGAGAATACTGATTTAAAATGGTTCAGGGGGCTGGGGATTTAGCTCAGCGGCAAAGCGCCTGCCTGGCAAGCTCAAGGTCGTGAGTTCGGTTCCCGGTACCGGAGAAAAACAAAAAAACAAAAACAAAAAAAAAAAAATAAAATGGTTCAGAAGTGGTCTGCTTAGTAGCAGTCTGAATATTTATTTATGTATGTACTCTTTTCTAACTTGATTAAGTATATTTAACATGGTTATATCGAAATACGAAAATGACCATGTTTTCTCTAATTGACTCACATGTTAATAGCAAGTAAGCTGAAATTATTTGGTATATTTTTGTTCTGTCTTTATATTTAGTTCATTTCACCTTATATGCAGTTTGGGGATTTTTTTCCCCTGATTTAAGAACGTTGATGTGAAGCCAGGCATGGTGGCTCACACCTGTAATCCCAGCACTCGGGAGGCTGAGGCAGGAGGATCGCTGTGAGTTTGGGGCGAGCCTTGGCTACAAAATGAGTTTAAGGCCAGCCTGAAGTGTATAGCAAAACCCTGTCTCAGAAAGATCCCCCTGGAAAAAAAAATGTTGATGTGCCCTAGAGGGCAATGCTATTTGGACATTGAATGAGGTGAAGGAGGCTGATAAGGAAATGGAAGCCTGGCCAGCCCATACTTTAATTCTAAATTGCTGTCTCTAAAACTGTGGGCTTCGATTTTTTTTCTTTAATTTTTTTATATCTTCTGGTAGTGAAGAAATCTGAATCATGGGAACTTCCCACTGAAAGAATCCCTCATTTTTAGGCAGAGTTGGGTGTCCTACTGTGACCTCTGTAGATTAGTGGGTCATTTTCCTTGTTTCGGTGGGGATTTCTTTTTTTAATTCAAATGTGATGTACGGTCAGAAAGCACACAAATTATGAATCTACATTGATGAATTTTCACAAAGTGAGCACACTGTTAACTAGCATTAGGATTAAAAAAATATTTGCTATTCCCTTTAGAAAAACTCCTGCATTTCCCTTCTGTTCTTACATCCCAAGGGTACCCAGTCCAGCCTTCTAATAGCAGGGATGTTTGCCCTCCATGTTAAGTCTGTTTCTTGTGTAGTTGGGAGATCTGTGCAGTTCAGTAGGACTTCTGCCAAGTGGTACAGGGAGAGTAGTTTGTTGCTCGGGGCCCTGGGACACTGCAGTGCTCTCTGAAGCACTGTTTAGTACGGCCAGAGTCCTGATCACGTACAGAGACTCGGGTGCTGCTGACATGGAGGCACCTTAGCGCTGTTGATCTGTCCTTGCTGACCTTTCCTGTCCAGCCCCGGTTTTGCTGCATTGACCATTCCATGTCCTGTTTCCAGTGTGACTTACTGGATCCCTCCTCCATAAGGCTCCCCACATGTGAGGTTTTTCCAATATGAAGCTTGAATTTGACACCCCTCCCCATCATTTTAATTCTTTCTGTTGGATAAAGCCCGTGAAGTTATTTCCATGACCAGGTTTTATTAGTGTCTTGGGTCAGAATTGACATAGTGGCTTATTAATCTTTATATTTTATTTATTAATTTATATTTTTTTGTTCCAGCACTTGAACTTAGGACCTTGTGCTTGCCAGGTAGGCACTTGTGCCACTGAGCTATATCCCTGGCCAATCTTTATATTTTATGGCTAAATTGATGTTTATTTTGTGGAAGAGATAAAAATTATCCTTAAATTTATGAAATCAACCTCTAATTGAAAACTTTAACGAAATGAGATAACTACATTAGAATATAGATTTGGGAGCTTTAATAAACATTTTGTGAAATTAATTTTTGCTGACTGAGCTATGTGTGACAGATCTGATTTTCTCCAAATACAGCATTATATACATTGTCTTTTCTCCCAAGCATGTGTGGAACAAACTTAGTTTCTTTTGTATATGTATCTGTTGTTCTTCTGGCTTGGAACTCTTTACGTGAAAACTTGCCCATTTCTTTTAAATACCACTGGTTTTTCTTCTAGAGGGAAAGCACTAGTCTGGCCCAAATGTTATCTGAATCCATGCCACTTACATTGTCACGGCCTTATGCTCTGCAGCCTCAGAAATGTTAAGCATCAGTTGGTAGTTAGAAGGGAATTTTTTGCTCGGGTCTCTGCCAGTTGGTGTTGATTTGGCTGAGGAGGGCAGAAAGATTTCAAGAGGGACAGACAACAGATGGGAGAGTAACACATCTCCAACTCATGTGGTAGACGAGTGTCTACTATATACCAGGCTCTGTCATAGGAGCTTGGGAGCACATCAGCGACCAAAGCACTGTTCCTGTACAGCTTACGTCCTAGAGAGGTGACAGACAAACGAGATGGGGCAGTGCTGCGTGGGGGTCAGTTGCACTTTTAAATAATAAGTTCTGGTTTGTCCTTAAAGAAAAGGTGACAGTTTATTGAAACAGACATAGGGAGTCAACCATGAGCAAATCTCTGAGAGGGGTCTTGCAATGGAGGAAACAGCACAAAGGCCTTAGGCAGGAGTGTGCCTAATCCATTAGGTACCAGCAGGGGTGTGCCAGTGCCGCTGGAGCCCAGGGAAGGAATGGGAACAAGGCTGGAAATGAGCCTGGGTATCCAGGAGAGGTAGGGCCCCATCTGTAGAGCTTTAGTCTGTTCAAGAGATTTAAGTGGAGGATGGACAGATTTGACTGACTTTAAAAGGATCACTGGGGCTGGGGATTTAGCTCAGCGGCACAGCACCTGCCTGGCAAACGCAAGGTCATGAGTTCGATTCCCAGTACTGGAAAAAAAAAACCCCAAAAATAAATAAATAAAAGGATCAATGGTTTCTGGGTTGGAATAGACTGGAGGAGGCCAGTGCTGAGTTCCTCCCTAATTCTGTCATCCCACTTCTCCCACAGGTAAAGGCGGCCAGACAGTTGCATTGGATCAAAAAATTACAATTATTTTCTAAAAACTTTAGTATAAAACTTATGATATACATCATTTTGTTGTTGTTGTTGTTCTTATTTTTATTTATTTATTTTTTGTCTTTTTGAGACAAAGTCTTGCTATGCAATTCAGGCTGGCCTTGAGCTCACTTTGTAGCCCAGGCTGGCCTCGAACTTGCAGCAATCCTCCTGCCTCACCCTCCCTAGGTGAGGATTACAGGCTGCGCCACCACACCTGGCCTGTTGTTGTTCTTAAAGATTAAAGTCATCTTGGAACTTCATAAAGAATACCAAAGTGTTTTTCTGTTTACTCCAGCTCAGCTATTTTTGTTTTACCCTCGTGCCCTTGCCTTTAAAGTTAATGTCCTTTAATGCTCATTTAAAAATGTCCTTATCTTCCTGCTGCGGATTTATGGCAGTAATGGTACCCTTTTAACATTAACCTGTGCTTCATAGCTGCAATATAATTATATGTTACATTAGTGTAATGCTAGACCATTGGGATTTCACATATGCACTAGAAGCCATGGGTTTAAAACAAAGAATAAGCAGCAAGAATTACTGTCTAAAGAATTTTCTCTTTTTAATTGAACAGTTTTTGTTGCTAATCTTGTAGCAGTGTTGATTTTTTTAATAATGGTGATAATTTTATCTTCTATTGATGTAAGTAGTGGTAAGAGTTATAAACATTCTCTTGGTCAAGAATCTTATGCAAGGTGGCTGGGGGTGCCACTTAGTGGTAGAGCACCTGCCTTGCATGCAGAAGGCCTTATGTTCAATCCCTAGTACTGGCAAAAACAAACAAACAAACAAACAAAAAACCCAAACAATAAAAATCTTGTGCAAGGATGGTACAGTATGTATAAGATTCATAATGTGCAGTTGCTTGCCAAATAACAGTTCTTTCTATAGGGCTTTTCTTAATTGTTGGAGAAACAGGGTGTCTTGCTAATAATATTCATGGTCTAAAAGCTAGCTGCTATTTGTATTAGTATCATTATTAGTAGTAATGGTATTTCTAACAGTAGTAGGTATAATAACAAGTCTGATATGCATAACAAGTAGACATCGCTCTTGTAACCTTGTAAGATAAAGGATGTGTCAGTGAGGGCCTGGACATGAATAAAAAAGAAATATGTTAGCCAAGCATGGTGGCATACACCTATAATTGTAGCTGCTTTGTAATCCTGTTTGTTCAGGAGGTTGAGGCAGGAGGATTGCACGTTTGAGGACAGTCTGGGCAATTTAGGGAGACTTTCTCTCGGAAAAAAACAAACAAACAAAAAAAAGCCTAAAGAAGTCGTCTTACGTTAGTGAGGATGGAGTTGTGTTAGAATAATGTGGGGATGTGGTTGCCCTGAAGACATGTGTTCTTCTGTTTCAGTTTAGTCAGAGTGGAACAGAGTGTGCTGGGCATGAGCCTGAGCTATTGTAGACTGGAGCTACTTCTGGAGCCTCTGGAATGATTATGAGAATCGTGTGAGACAGGGCCCTGCAAGGCCCCTTCTGGTAGTGGTGTTTTTCAAGACAAGTGGAGGAATAGAAGATGCAGGATCATTGTTCCTTATAAGGCAAAGGTTGCAACAATGGCTTCCATATCCTGCTGCTTTGGATCCACGGAAAGAAGCAAGAATTGTGATCTGTGGCTTACTGTATCTTTGCATTTCTTCTGGTGGGTGAAATCAATCTTGGGGCTGTCAGTATGTACAGAAATGATCTGTTTCTTCACAGCCTGACTCATTTTCTTTGTCAGGTCTGTTCTTGGTCTATGTTCAGGAACAAATCCTGCTTGTTGATGAGCTGTCTCCTTGTCTGTTTACAAAAAGTCCTGCTGTTTCATTAAGCTTGTATTGGAGTCAGGCAGTGATTGAAGCCTATCTCTCCCTTGACTTAGGTCTCTTGTTACTGCCCCCCATCTAGGATCTGCATCTCCAATGGATACTGAAGGATTTGGTGAGCTCCTTCAGCAAGCTGAACAGCTTGCTGCTGAGACTGAGGGCATCTCAGAGCTTCCCCATGTGGAACGGAACTTACAGGAGATCCAGCAGGCAGGCGAGCGCCTGCGTTCCCGTACCCTCACCCGCACTTCCCAGGAGACAGCAGATGTCAAGGCGTGAGTACTGGTGGGGAGGCAGCCTTGGTGCTGGGTGGTTTGGGGGCAGAATCCGTTTCTTCTTTCCTGTCTTGAATTTGGAAACAGTCTGTGAATGACAGTCACAAGCCAGATTCTCAGGAACTCAGAGAGGTTTTGTAAATAGGTCAGTGGCCTTGCTTTGTCTACTTGCCACTCCGGTTTTCTGACCTGTCTGTTTGACCAAGCTGTGAGCTTGTGTCACAGCAGAGACGATGAGGGTGGGAGGGGGCTCTGTCATACAGGAAACTGGTCATGGTAGTTCTTTGGTTGGTGTTATAGTTAATACATTGTGTCAACTTGAGAAGTGTAGAAGTTTAACTAAATGACTCAGCAGGGGGCCAGGGCCCTTTGTAAACATCCTGAGCCTGTGCAAGAGGAGAGCAAGGAGATGATGTGAGTGGGGTGGGTAGCCTGCTTACAGTTTAAGAGAAGAAAAGAGGATTGCTGTCCCTCTTTTTGCTCTTGTTGCTTTTGCTGTCTTCTGCCACCTTGAACTGTGTGCCCTCTGCTATACCAACCTGCTTTAGAGACCCTGCTTTAGAGCCAGCTGATTATGGACTGAAATCTGTACAAACTCTAAGCTAAACAAATCTTCCCTCTTTAATTTTGGGCACTGGGTATTTTGTCCCAGCAGTAAGAGAAAAGTAAGACAGTTGGGTTTGCCAGTATTGGGTCATAAATGACTCCCATAAATATCTTAGTAGATGTGAGCCTCACCAATAAGTGATACCTTCCAAGCCAGAAAGCACTCAGCAGTGAGCAGAGTTTTTAAGGCCACTTAGAAGAAATAGATAGTAGTCAGTGACGAGAAGCCATCTAAGTGAGGAGTGAATTCTTCCTGCTTATTGTCAGTGAGCCGAGAGGCTGCCTCTGAATGGCCTTGAAGTACAGTACTTCCTTGCTGATGGTAGAACAGCAGTGTGGGTGACTCAGGGAAATGCTGACTGACTGGGCCAGCAGCTGCGGCTGCCACACAGCGCCTGTTGGACTCTGGATTCCATAAGGTGTGTTTAGAGTCTTCAGTGGACCAAACCTGGACCATATCTGGAGGCACAAGCATGAATTAGACATGGTCCTTGCCCTCTAGGAACTTAAAATTTGTGGGGTCGAGCAGAAAGAACCGTGCTGCTTTCCAGAGGAAATGTGATTTACTGGTTACTTACTACCTGTCAGATAGTTGGTTTGATTTAAGATTTTGCTTAATCTTCATTGCCAGCATTTGGCCTCTGATACCCTTACTATTGTGAACAGAAGTCTCAAGATGTCAAAAACCCCTCACCTTACATAATCGGTATGGTGAGCCAGGACTCAGACCCAGTGAGGGTGACTACAGAGCACAGGTTTCTGTAGCCCTGATGGAATGGCCAAAGGGAACTGCTGCTGTGCCTTCGGTGGGTCTGGAAAGTCACTGAGATTCTATGCAGGAGAAACAAGAAACTGTCAGTCACCTCCTTTGTCTTCATTCCTTGAATGTGAGAAAGACTTAAGTGCTGGGAAAGGACATTGTTTTATGTTCAGGAGTGAGTATAAGGGCCATATTTGTGCAACTAAATTTGAGAGCTGAATATCTTGGCTGCTCTTTGGACTCAAAAAGGATGTTGTAGAAATTCTTCTGTAGCCCTACCTAAAGTGTTTGTTTTGTTTTTGTTTTTTTTGTTTTGTTTTGGTACCAGGAATTGAACTCACGACCTTGCGCTTGACAGGCAGGCGCTGTGCCGCTGAGCTATATCCCCGGCCCTAAAGTGTTATTTTATTTATTTATTTAAAGTGTTATTTTTTATTAAAAAATTTTTTTGTGATGGTACTGGGGACTGAACCCAGGGCTGGTGCACATGCCGTGCAAGTGCTGTGCTACTAAGCTACATTGCCAGTCCTTTTAAATTTTATTTTTGAGACAGGGTCAGGTTAAGTTGCCCAGGCTGGCCTCAAATTTGTAATCCTTGTGCCTTAGTCTCCCAGGTAGCAGAAATTACAGGCATGAGCCACTGTGCCTGGCGGTCTCATCAGCCTTTATACATTTCTACCAACTTGTACCTCTTGGCTGCCTGCGGTTATGCCCAGTCTTGAGCGTGCAGACTCTGCTTGTGTGCAAGGATGCTGTTGGAGCGAAGGGCTTGTAATACCAGCTGAGTTGCTATAGTTATAATTTAATTGCATCAGCTTTACAGTCTATTAAGAGCAAAAAGGGAAAATGTTTTCTTGGTAACAATTACCAGTCATGCTCTCTTTCTTGTAAATTTCCATTCTTCTTCATCTCTTTTTACCTTAAATTCATTACTTTAGGGAGGAGGAAGTTGAAGCATGGAAAGAATGGGCATGGGGTGGGGAGGTGCTTAAAAAGAAACCAAAGGGCTAATGACTGTATTTTTCCATCTTCTTGATAGGCAGAGATAAAAAGTGTTATGTGAATATTTCAGTACAGATAGGACAAGGACAGAAGGGAGAACTGAGTAGGAAATTTTTTTACGTGAAATAAGTTTTGAAAGAAAATCCTGTCTTTGAGATGTTAGATAGTAGATTTAAGACTAAACTGTTTTTGTGCCCAATTATTTGCTTAGGTATACTGTGTTGGACTTTTCACTTTAGGGAATAGATTTGATAGCATTTTTGCATATGTATGTTTGCTCTTTTTAAATTGTTCGGTTTTTTCACACATAGAAAAGAGTACGCATAACGTATAAAGGTGTAAATGAGGGATTTGTAGACTATGGCCCCTGAGCCACATCCATCCTACTACCTTTTAAAGTTTTATTGGAACACAGCCATACTTGTTTATGTATTGTCTGTGCTATTTTTATGCTGCAATAACAGAGTTTAGTTATGACAGAGATTATATGACTTACAAAGCCTGAAATATTTACTATCTTCTACAGAAAAAGTTTACTGACTCATGTTATAAAAATAAAATGAGTACATACCCATGATGTGTTGCATAATGAAGATATAGGATATTATCAGTATCTCTGAAGGACCCTGAGTGCTTGTCATCAGTTGCATTTTCCACATTTCCACCAAGGTGGCTTGCTGGAATTTTCCATTCAAACTGAAGTCAAATAGTCTAGAGGTGTACAAAGAAAAAGCCAGCAGTCATTCTGTATCCCCAACTTTATCCTCCAAGGTAACTTGTATTTAGTTTGCTTATTCTTTTATCGTTTTCTCCATGATCATGCAAAGCACATACAAATATCTATTGTATTAGATCATAGTTACATAGCAAATTATAACTTCACTTGTCTTCATACTACTCAGCTATCTTTTTTTTTTTTGGTCTTTTTCGAGGCAGGATCTCGCTATGCAGTTCACCCTGGCCTTGAGCTCACTATGTAGCTCAGGCTGGTCTCAAACTCACAACGATCCTCCTGCCTCAGCCTCCCAAGTGCTGGGATTACAGGTGTGCACCACCACACCCAGCTTTTTATTTTTTTGTACCGGAAATTGAACTTATGACCTCATGTTTACCATGAAGGCGCTTATGCCACTGAGCTATATTCCCAGCCTGTACTCAGCTATCTTTTAAGGCACTTAATATTTGTTAGGCACTGTGCCATGTACCTAACATATATTATATAATTTTTTTCTAAACTAACCTTGTGAAATAAATGTTAGCTCCATTTTATAAATGAGGAAGATCAGATAGCAAGTGGGCACCCAGAATTCAAACTCAGCTTGGTTAATAAGAATAAGAACTTGCCATATGGCACTTTTCAATTCCCAGAGAATTGTCAAGTCATTTCAAAGCCACAGAAAGGGGAGAGACAAGGATTGTTTTCTACATTTAACAGGAAAAAAGTGGAGCTCAAAAAAGCAGTAGTAGTATCTAAAATTTTCAGTGAATTGAAGTACAGGTGAGACTTGAAGCCTGGCCTCCTGATCTTTCTTATGGCTCTCGTGTATACTGGGACCAGCTTTTGTACTCTTACTCTCCTGGGCCTGGAGTGTTTGACTCAACTTCCATGACTTTCTGCTCATGGTGGGGCTGCCTAACTTGAAGGAGTTGGGGCAGGTCAAAGGCAGGGAGCCTTTAGATTTTTCCATCCTTAGAAACAAAGTTTCTGGTGCAGCCTTTGCTTGTAAAACGGTTTCTGTCCCAGATTCCCTACCTTCTTCATTAGTCGTCCTTCACTCTCTACCTCCCCTCTCAGGCTTTCTGCATACATAAAACATAAACCACCTACTGCAGGCGAATGTTCATTCACTTAGATGAACATTCTCCTCTAATAATTCTAATAGCTGATTTTTAAATTCTAAGGTTTTCAATGCTGGTACACATTCAAGTCATTTGGGCTCTAAATGCAGCCTTATATGTCACTGAGGGAAATATAGCACCATGGAACAGAATTTGGAATAACTAGCAAAATTGACCCAGCACTTCCGTTTCCAGGATTCTCTCCCAAAGGTGTATTGGCAAAGTCTTGTGCACAAAGATACTTACGACAGTATTATTTGTAATAGCAAAAATAAGAACTCAAATGTCCACCTGTAGGGTACTGTTGAATAAATGTGGCACATCTGTATTCTAGAGTACTTTTTAGGTAGTACCAAGGAATAACAATATACACTACTGCAGTGATTCTAGGACATACTAATTTTTCTTTTTTTTTTTGGTACTGGGAATTGAACTTGGGACCTTGTGCTTGCCGGGCAGGCATTGTGCTGCTGAGCTGTCTCTCCAGCCATCTAGGACATACTACTAGGTAAAAACTGCAAGGAGGAGAAAAGTTAAAAAACTAAAAAAAATTTTAAAAAAGGAGGAGAAAAGTATATAATAGTCTTATTATTTATTTTAAAAAGCAGATTAAAGACATCCTATATTCATGAATCAGAGGACTTAACTATTAAAGTGTTAATATTCTCCAAATTGGTCACAGCTGTAGTTTTTTGCAGAAATTGTAAAATTTTTTGCAGAAGTTGATCCTAAATTCAAGGGACCTAGTGTAGCCAAAATGATCTTTAAAAGGCAGAAAGAAGGTGAAAATCTTATATGTCTAATTCAGAATTTACTAGCATGCCTCAGTAATCAACTTTGTTTGATGCTGATGTAAGGTTAGACATATAGATTAATGGAATAGAATTTTGAATCCAGAAATAAATTCATGTGTCCTTGTTTAGCTGATAGGTTTTTTTTTTTTTTGTCTTTTTGAGACAGGGTCTTGCTATGCAGTTCAGGCTAACCTTGAGCTCAGTTTGTAGCTCAGGCTGGTGTCAGATTTGTAGCGATCCTCCTGCCTCAGCATCCTGAGTGCTGGGATTACAGGCATGTGCCACTACACCTGGCTAGCTGATTTTTAACAAGGATGCCAAGACCAGTCAATGAGGAAAGACTTCCTTTTTTCTTTTTAAGATTAGGAAAATTTATTGGAGAAAAGGAATGGGGAATAGGAATAACTACTGAGAGACAGGAGGGGTCCTGCATGGGTCCAAGTATAGTCTTTTTGAACAAATGGTGCTGGATATCTACATGCAAAAGAATGAAGCTGGACACCTAATTCGTACCATAAACATAAATTAAATTCAGGTGGATTACAGGCCTAAATGTAGGAGTTAAAACTGTAAAATTTTTTTTTTTGTGTACCAGGAATCAAACTCAGGACCTTATGCTTGCCAAGCAGGTACTTGTGCCACTGAGCTATATCCCTGGCAAAACTGTAAAATTTTCAAGGAGAAAATATAGGCATAAATCTTCTTGACCTTTGGTTTGGTAGAGCCTTTTTAGATATAACACCAATAGCACAAGTGACAGAAGAAAAAGAATAGTTGAACTTAATCAGAATTAAAAACTTCTGAGAGCTGGACTTGCACACATACCACCTATGAAGCTAAGGCAGGAAAAGCACAAGTTCAAAGGCAGCCTGGCCAATTTAGTGAGACTCTGTTCAAACAAAACAAACAAACAAACAAACAAAAAAGGCTGTGGATATAGTTCAGTGGTAAAGCACCTGCCTAGCCTGTGAACTAACCATGTAACCTGGCATGTGAACTAACTAGCAGGTGTTCTAGCCTTGAGTATACTTGGTTTTTTTTTGGTACTGGGAATCAAACTCAGGACCTTATGCTTGCCAGGCAGGCACTTGTGCCACTGAGCTATATCCCCGGCCCTGGTGTGCTAACCTTGAGTCAAGTCTCCGGAGCTGCAAAAAAAAAAAACAACCAAACAAAAACAAAAAATCCTTTTGTACTTCAAAAACTCTTTTATACTATCAAGAAAAGCAAAATAACATGCTACTATGGTGGTGCTTGATCTCAGTGCTCTGGAGGCTGAGGTAGGAGGTTCCTGAGTTCAAGGCCAGCCTGGGCTATATAATGAATTCAAGTTAACCTGAACTAAATAGCAAGATACTGTGTCCCCAAAATAAAAACAAACCAAAAGACAAACAAAAACAAAAAACACCAAAAACCAACAATAACAGCAACAGAATCCCACAGAATGGGAAAAAAATTTGTAAATTATGTATCTAAGGGACTTGTGTTTAGAACATATTTTAAAAAACTCAACTCTTAGAATTTAGTAATAAAAAAGGCAATGTAATTTAAAAATAAAGGAAAGGTTTTTGTTTAATAAGCAAGTGAGAAATGCTGAGTGTCATTTGCCATCAGGGAACTGCAAGTCAAAAACACAAGGAAGACACTATATCATACCACCAGGATAGTTGTACTCAAAGCAACGTATAATAAGTGTCGATAAGGATATGGAAGAAATCGAAACCCTCGTACACTGTGTTAGCCAGCTTTCTGTCATGGTAACAAAACACCTGAGACAACTCAATGTAAAGAAGTAAAGATTTTTTCCCCTTACAATTTCAGAGGTTCCACTTTGTGCTCATTTGGTTCCATTGCTTCTGGGCCTGTGGCAACATAACAGAAAGATCATGGCAGAGGAAGGCTACTTCCTCCTGACAACTGGAGGCAGAGAGCAAGAACCAGAGTGAAAGGGGCCACAGAGAAAATATACCCTAAAAAGCCACTCCTCCTCGTGACCTGATCCCTTCAATTAGGCTGCACCTTCCCATAGGCACATTGAACCATTTAATTTACATGATGAAGTTAGAGCCCCATGTTCCAGTCCTTCCTCAAAGCCCCATCAGCTGGCAACCAAGTTTTCCACATAGTAGGCCTTTCGGGGACATTTTGGACCCCAACTGTAACATACATTGTTGGTGGGAATGCAAAATGCTTCAGCTCTTTTGGAAGATCTTTCACCAGGTCCTCAAAGGAGTAAATATAGTTACTATATGATCTAACAATTCCATTTCTAGGCCTGTACCTAAGAGAGGAAAATATTTGTCCACACAAAGACTTGTATGTGAATGTTTATGGCAGCATTTAAAAAAAAAATTATTTTAAAGAGAAACCAATAAAAATGATACAGAATTTCAAAACATGATAGTAGATTAACAGTGGTTAATATATTGCATACTGTTATCTTCAAAGTAGTTGCTCATTACAAAATATAGGCATGAAAAATTAATCAAACAATATAAGCACCAACTGTTCTTTTTAGTGAACTAATAGAAATTAGTAGTATAACTGTCTTAGCTATCTTGTGTGTATATATCTATACATACATATGTATATATATTTTTTTCTCCTTTCCCCTTACTTCTTTTCTCCTTTCCACAGTCCTCATTGTTCTTTCCTTTTGAGCAGTTTCTTCCCCTTTCACAATCTCTATTGTATGTTTTGGATCTTGTTTATTCTTTTAGTTTCTTACACTAGGGAGACAATAAGATGTTTACACACGTGACTCTGATTTATTTCATTTATGAGTATGGTCTCAAATTGCATCCATTTACTTATAAAAGCCTTGAGTTTATCCTTCTTTGTGGCTGAGTAGTATCCATTATATAAAAATACTACATTTTTTTATGTGGTGTTTTCTGTTCCTCGGTTGATGGGCATTTGGGTTGTTTCCAAGATTTAGCTATGATAAATTGTGCTGCTATAAACATGGGTGCACATATATCACTGTGGTATGATGTTTTCAGTTCTTCTGGGAAAATACCCAGAAGGGGACTAGCTGGGTTGAATGAGTCCTCTAATCCTAGTTTTTTGAGGATTCTCCCCACTGATTTCCATAGTGGTTGTACCAGTCTATACTCCCATCAACAATGGAGAAGGGTTCTTTTTTCCCCACAACCCCACCAGCATTTATTAGCTGATTTCTTGATGATAGCCATTCTTTCTGGGGTGAGATGGAATCTCAGTGTTGTTTTAATTTACATTTTTCAAATGACCAATGATGTTGAACATTTTTTCATATATTTATTTGCCATTTATATTTCTTCATCTGAGAAGGGAGTATTCATCTCAGATGCCCATTTTTGGATTATCTTTGAATTTGGGGGGCTTGGTTTTTTGAAGTTCTTTATATAGATGTAAGTCCTTTGTGTGAGGAACAGGCTAAAACTTTTTCCCACTCTGAGTTTTCTTTTTAATCTGTTGGTGATTTCTTTTGATTTACAAAAACTTTTTAATAGGATGAGATCCCAGTTGTTGATTCTTTGAAGTACATCCCATGCAGTTTGGGTTTTGTTCATGAGCTCTCTGCCTACCTCTATGTCTTCAAGATTTCTACCTACTTTGTCTTCTAGTAGCTTTAGTGTTTCTGTTTTAATAATATTAAGATCTTAGATCCAGCCAGGTGTGGTGGTGCACACCTGTAATCCCAGCACTCAGGAGGCCAAGGCAGAGGGTGGTTTCGAGTTTGAGACCTGGGCTACAAAGTGAACTCAAGGCCAGCCTGAACTGCATAGCAAGACCCTGTCTCAAAAAGACTCCCCCCTCCAAAAAAAAAAAAAAAAGATTTTAGATCCTGCCTGGGATATAGCTCAGTGGTACAAGTGCCTGCTTGGGAAGCACAAGGTCTTGAGTTCAATTCCCAGTACCTCCCCCTGCCCCAAAAAGGATCTTAGATCCATTTTAACTTTAGTTTAGTGCATGGGATAGACATGGGTCTAGTTTTAGACTTTGGCATGTGGAAAGCCAGTTTTCCCAGCACCATTTATTAAAGAAGCTATCTTTCTTCCAGTAAACATGTTTGGCACGTTTGTCAAAGATAAGGTGGCTGTGTGTGTTCAGGGATGCATCTGCATCTTTTAATCTGTTCCACTGATCCTCAAGTCTGTTTTTTTTCCAGTTCCATGCTGATTTTATCACAATAGCTTTGTAGCATAATTTCAAGTCAGGGATTGTGATGCCTCCTGCATGGCAGCATTTTTTTATAATAGCCAAAAACTAGAAATACCGCAAATGTCCATCTAACTGATGAATTTGTGCATAATATGTGTCATAGCTATATGATGGACTACTACTTGGCCATACAAAAGAATGAAGTTCTAATACATATTCTAACATGGGTAAACTTTGAAAGTACTATGCTAAGTGAAAGAAGTCAATCACAAAAGACTACATATTGTATAATAGTATTTACGGGCTGTATCCAGAATAGGCAAATCTAGAGAGATGGAGGAGGGTAGATAGTAATTTCCAGAAGCTGGTGTGAGTGGATGTGGGGAAGTGACTGCTGATGGGTAGTTTTCCTTTTGGAGGTGAAAAAAATGCTCTAGAATTGTGGTGATGGCTGCGTAACTGCAGTTATACTAAACTATTGACTTACCTACTTTAAATGGTGAATTATATAGTATGTGAATTATATCTTGAGCTTTTTAAAAAAGCAGGCGATACAAATATATATTACACTTACATGTTTGCTGATTAAAAAAGGGAAAGTACTTTAAAAGTACCCAAGGTTTGTTTTTAATCAGTTGTAGTAAGACACACAGACAGGGAAGTGACTATCATGAAGCAGTGGGGTTTACTCACAGAGCCCTAGAAACAGGTGACACAGTATACCTCACAGTGCCAGGCGGGGACGGCCTGGGATTGATCCAGAGGGGTGCTGATCGTAATCTTGAGAGACACAACCCAGAATGCCGTAATCCTGCTGAAATCTTCAAAGCCAAAATCCTGAAAACTGCCATTCCTATGGGGAAGGCATCTATATAAAGGATAGAAAGCCAGATTCTGCAGAAGAGATTGGCTGTGTGATATGACAACAATGAAAACGTCAGTTTAAAAATGCATAATTTGTCTACTGATTGGCATTACTTCTAGCTGATGAAATTCCAGGAGCTTTTAATAAATTAAAGCTATCTGGGCCGGGGATATAGCTCAGTGGCATAAGTGCTTGCCTGGCAAGCCTGAGGTCATGAGTTCGATTCCTGGTACCCCCCCAAAAAAAGCTATCCATGTTTGCTGAAAAAGTCAGTAGTTACTGATTATTTCGGAAATAATTATATGCATGGTAGCATAAGAGCATGTTTCTGCAGTCGTGCTGCCTGCCGTTCAGTAACCACTATTGTTTCTGCCAAACTTGTGGTCTATACCTGCGTGTGTGCAGAGTAGATTCATTGCTGTGTACTTAAAACAGCATAGCGTGCCACAGAGCACGGGAAGACGTACCTGGGAGTGCTTGTGTCAGTGTGTATCAGATCACAGAAGAATTTCAAAGAGTACCATGCAGAAAATGAATGCAAATGAATTCTTTAAAGAGAGCCATGCCCTAAAAGAAAAAGAGCAGCTACTGGTATCTGTCGTGATGCAAGACTTCAAAATATAATGATCAAGGAAATTGGCTGGCTGTTACAGACTACCTCCATGTAATTTCCCGTAGCCTGTCCCTGCAACGTACATTTTCACATGTTTACATTTTAGTTTCTTTTCTTTCTTTCTTCTTCTTTCCTTCCTTCCTTCCAGCCAACCACCCTTCCTTCCTTCCTTCCTTCCTTCCTTGCTTCCTCCCTTCTTTCGTGTGTGGGGTACTGGGAATCAAACTCAGGACCCTGTGCTTGCCAAGCAGGCACTTGTGGCGCTAAGCTATCTCCCTGGCCCTAGTTTATTTTCTTTTAGCTCCCTAACCCCACTATTTTAACTTTGTCAGTTTACTAGGATATCTATTTTCACAACTTTTCCAATATCAGGTATAAATTATGTAAGGACTTTTAGAGAATTCTCATTTGTTTCTTTCTTTTTTTTTTTTTTGACAAACTTGACTTCAAACCAAATGCATTATCACAGTATTGACTGTTTAAGCATTGAACACATACATAAAAACATTAAAACTTCCTCAGTAAATGAATGGATGTCCTTTTTGTATGTCTGCATTTGTGAAGGATAGAATTATTTTTGGGGGGTTAGGTGTTTTGCTCTGTGCTGGGGATTAAACCCAGGGCCTTGTGCTTCTTAGGCAAGTGCTCCGCCATTGTGCTGCAATCCCAACCTTTTATTGCAGATTTTGATCAACTTCTTAATAGGCTTAAGGTGTTCCTCATGGTGTTTCAGATGACTGTGTTAAAAACCTGGGTGTACACAAATACAAAACATCATAATATACTTTTTTTTCTTTTTTGTTTTTTGGAGATCAGATGAAATCAGGTACATTCAGGGTGGTGTGGCTATAGACTTGGTTTTTTGAGACAGTCTTGCCATGTAGTTCAGGTTGACCCTGAACTCATTATGATCTTCCTGCCTCAGCCTCCTGAGTGTTAGGATTATAGGCATGCACCACAACACCCAGCAAAAATATGCTTTTATACATTTTGTTTCTTGATCTATTTCTTTATGAATATGGTTTTGTTTTCTCACAACAGTTACACTCTTGTGACATGATTGTCATTAGTATACGTTTATGCTTCAAAAATATGTTAACATCCTGTTTCATTGTGTAATGTGGCCTATGAAGTGTTATGTCATGTTTTTTTCCAATAAGTCCTCCTTTAAAAACACAAATAGCTGGGCGTGGTGGCGCACACCTGTAATCCCAGCACTTGGGAGGCTGAGGCAGGAGGATCATTGTGAGTTCAAGACTAGCCTGGGCTACAAAGTGAGCTCAAGGCCAGCCTGAACTGTGTAGCGAGACCCTGTCTCAAAAATACAAAACAAAAAAAAATAAATGTGTTTAAACAATTTTTAAAGTTATTTTTTCTAAAATTGTACTTTTAGAATTTTGATGCTTTTGGAGTTTAGACTTAAGTGATTTTGTTCTGGGATTTCATCATTTGGAATTATGGGCACACGAGATTGTGTTTCTTGGGGTTATGGCCCACAGCCAGTCATGAAGCAGAGGGAGTGAGGGAAAATGAGAGCAGGAGCCTCATTGTGATTTCTGCAGGAAGGCAAGGCAGCTTGAACATGCTTAGGATTTGCTCTTTTTACATAACGTCTAGAGAAGTTACTCAGGTGGAGCTGTGTCTAGCTGTCTGGTACCTGGTTTAGGGAGTACTAGGACATAGTAGCCGAGTGTGAGAATCTAATAAAGGAGGTAGTGGGATATGGTCTCTGAATTGATTGGTTTGCATATGAAAGATGGATTGCTGCAGAATGGTTTGCTATCTCTAGGAATTAGCTGCCCTGGGAGGAACAGTCCCTTTAGGTATCACCAGGGCCCCACAGGCAAAGCATCAGTTGCAAAAATAGGCATTATTAGTGTAGAATATAAAAAAACAAGAGGTTACCTGTGGAAAACAGAAGGGGTAGGTGAAGAAAACAGAGGCCTTTTAAAATAGATTTGACTTTAGAACTCATATTTGAAAACCAAATGAAAAATTCCTAAAATTGAAAATAAAACAAATTAATATAGATGCATATTCAGTTGGTGACATAACTACAATGGAGAGGAACATACCAAGTAACATTTTAATCTGTCTTCAGTAACTGTATTGCTGGTGAAGAGTTGTACTGCTATTCGGAAACAGTTGTGTGTATAGTGTAGGATAAAAGGCATCAGTAATTACTGTGGTGAGACTTTTGGAAAAAAGGAGATACATGTACAAATAGAAAATCTATGAGGTTAACCTGAAACCCTGTCAGATTTTTTGGTGTTGTTTTAATAGGGATTGAACCCAGGATCTTCATACTGAACTATATCTCCAGCCCTTTTTATTTTTTATTTTGAGACAGGGTCTCACTAAGTTGTCCAGCTTGGGCTGCAATTTGTGATACTCCTGCATCAGCTTCCCTGTAGTGCTGAATACTTGTGCTCTTAATTTGAATTGGATGTATCATTATAATTCATGATTTATCTTAAGAAACTGAAGACTACAGAGATCCATTTCTAGCACTGGCTATTGGAAAGGCATAGAGAGAATGTAGTCACCTAGTTGTCTCTAAAGCCTATTGCTTAATAAAGGCAACTAAGGCACTTTGGAGAGTTGGCCAATTTCAGGTCTGAGGCAGGAGGTCATCAAATGAACATGAAAATCCTCTGATATGAGGTAGCAAAAAAGTCAGTTATTAAAAGCCCACTAGTCATCTCAAATAAACTCAGAAGCCTTCAGGGGCTTGGAGCATAGCTCAGTGGTTGAGTGTGCATGCAGCCTTGCATTTGGAATCCAGCACTATGTACCAGAAAGAAGCAAATTCCTCAGAACCAATTTGAAGAGGCCTTTGTTGGCTAGAGATGAGATGATTTCAGCATCAATAAGGATAGTACCTGCATTGGATTGAAACACATGAAATTATGAGGTCATAATGACACCAAAACAACCTCTCCAGTCCCCTTTGAAGGGTGCTAGGGAACCAGCTCATTATTCAGGGTAATCACATAGTTGATGAAAGAAAGGAGTTTCTTTGAATTGAAGTATTCTCTTAAATGGAGATGAATATCATGCTTTTAGAGCTCCTAAGGAATTAGATTAAGTAATGGTCATCAGAGGCTGCAAACATTGCTAATAGAGATAACCAGGCACATACAACTCATGATGAAGTATGAAGTAATCTAACCAAGAAAATAGTGGCATCTGAATTTGATCATACCTTCAGAACTTACATTGAATTTGCAGGAAATATAGAGGACAGAGGAACAAGTTCAGTGGTACCATGGTGGTTTAATCTGGAGACTGCCTCTTCGCTACCCTGAGTGTAATCTATGTATCAATAACATTAAACTTCTTAGAAATGAAGAACCTCACACTCTAACCAAGACATGTTGAATCAGAATCTCCATTTTAACAAGTTTCCCAGTTAGATTCTCGTGCCTGTTTAAGTTTGAGTAACACTACAGGACAAATAATCCAGAATCTTCAACAAAGAAATTGGAAGGGGAAAAAAATGAGTTGGAGGGGCAGTCTGTAGATAAAGATTGAAGAAATATATCTGTCTTTCATAAGTAGGGACCTTATTTGGAACTTAGACGCAAGTTAAAATTATGAAGTAATTGAGGAATACTTTGTATTTCCAAAATAATCTGAATGATAGAGGAAAATATATAGAAACAGGATTGATTGTGACATGAGAATTATTGAAACTGGGTAATGGCTACAAGGAGTTTACTATTTTTTTCTTAAATTTTTTTCTTTAACAGTTAAAAAAGGAAGGCCACAGGGATATATACAATCAAAAAGACATACAATAACAAGTGTTGGCAAGGATGTGCAAAAAACCAGAACCCTTGTACATTACTTGTGGGAATGTAAAGTGGTGCGCTGCTTTGGTACATAGTCTGGCAATTCCTTAAAAGATTAAAAACAGTTGCCATTTGACCAGTTGTACCCCTGGGAAAATACCCAAGAGAATTTAAACCATAAATCACACAAAAACTTGTACATAAATGTTCATAGCATTTTTCGTAATAATCAAAAAATGGAAAGAACCCAAATGTCCATCAACTTTGAATGTACATACAAAATGAGATATGTCTGTACAATACAATGCTATTTGGCAATACAAAAGAATGAAGTACTAAAACATAATCCAGTATAGATGAACTTTGAAACATTGTGCTAAGTAAAAGATACCAAATACTACATATTGAATTACTGCATTTATGTACAATGTCCAGAATAGACAAATTACAGAAACAGATTAGTGACTGGGGCAGGGTGAAGGGTGGGGGCAGTGGCACCCCTCAAGGATAGGAGTTGGGGGTAATAAGAACATTCTAAAGTTGATGTGGTGGTGGCTGTATAACTGTAAATATGCTGACATCACTGAATGGTACACTTTAAATGATGAGTTGTAGATATTGAATTAACATCTTAGTGAAGCTGTTATAAAAGAGGGAAGATGTTACGCTAATATCTGTGCTCTAAGGCATCACTCGAGTAATCAGAATGATTGGGAGAAAAGTGGCATAGGTGTTTCTAATGTGCAGTCAGAGTTGAGATCCATTGTATTAGAAGGGTGACTGAACAATTGTTAGGACAAACAAAATTGTCCATCTGTTATGGTAGCTGGAGTGGCATCATAGTTGACCTAAAAAAGTATCTACAGAGAGGAACCCTTTGGGTAAATATAATCTGTTGCTGCAATATTTATTAGAATAGAACAAATATGGGAAATCCTTTCTCTTGTATGTATTAGTTCAAAATTGAAAATCTTGGATTATATATCACAGGTGTTACATATACTGCCAAATGCTCTAGCTTCAAAGTTATTAAAAGTGAGCATATACTTCGTGAACAAGGTATTTTGGTACTAAAAGGTAATCCCAAACAGCAACCTAAAATACTAGTCTGTTTCTCCAAGTTTCTTCCTGGAAGTGTTCTAGTTATTAATGAGAATCTGTTGTTATTTTAAAACTCATTCATTGTTGTGTTGCCAGAATGAGCAGAGATAAACGTGGTTGTATTATTTCCATTTCTCTTTAAAAACATTTACTGGTCTGTCTTGGTTACTTTTCTCTCGTTGGTGAGTCAAAATACCCAATGTCCAAAATGAAGGAAGGAAAGGTTTATTTGGCTTACAGTTTGTGGAGGCTTTAGTCCATACCTGGCTGGCTCCGAGGCAGAAGATAACAAAGCAACAAGAGCAAAGTGGGGAATGGCAGCGGAACAGCAAACAGCCAGAGCAAAAGGGGAGGAATGGAGGCAAGCAGCCTCTTCCCCTCCCTTACATTGTAAACAGGCTACCGCCACCTAAGAGGCATGTAGCTCTCACATAATCTCCATGCCCTCTTCTTCCACAGGCTCAGGATGAGTCACTTAGCCAAACCTGTAGACTCCCCAAGTTGACACAATGTATCAACCATAATACTGTCAGGTGACAGTTTTCTATATTGTTGGTGTAGGCAGCAGAGATAGAACATACAGAGGTACTGGAATAGTGTTTGACTTTTGAAGAGAAACCATGGAGAACTTGAGTTCTGATTTGATTGCCCTTGAATAAATTGACTGCCGAGGACTTTTAGTTCCTTCAGCCAGTGAACGAAGTATGGACTAGCTTACTCGTAAAGCTTCTAAAATTTGTGGTTCACTGTGTCTGTTTTTTCAGAGGCTATAGGTGTAGATGGGGATTGTTTGGGTTCTAGGGAGGCTTATGCAGGAGGATTGCAAATTTAAGACCAACCTGGGCAACTTAGCATAACCATATCTCAAAATAAAAAACAAGAAGAAAGCTGGGGATCTAGCTCAGCATTTGCCTAGCATTTGTGAGGCCATGGGTTCAATACTCAGTATCTCCATCCCCCCCCCCAACCCCCAAAAAAGAGTGTGTTCTAGAGCTAAATGACCTATCTCTCCCACTTCTTGGTTCTCTAACTTTCAAATTGTTTAACCTTTTTCCATCTTAGTTCTCGCATCTATAAAATGAAGCTGAATAATTGCATCCACCTCATAGTATTCTTTAAGGTATTTGGACAGCCCAATCTTTGGTGCTGGTATTTCACTGCAGATGAGGTGCTCTTTCTTTTTTTTTTGGTTTTTCTCCGGTACCGGGAACTGAACTCACGACCTTGCACTTGCCAGGCAGGCGCTTTTGCCGCTGAGCTAAATCCCCAGCCCCGAGGTGCTCTTTCTAATTCAGGTGTGATCAGAACTCAGGTCTCTCTTACTGCCAAATGCAGTGTTGTATCTGTTATACCAGGTAATAGATCTTTATAGGGAAATATAAAACAGCCACATAAAATTGTCCGGACAGTAGGAAGTTTTGAATAAAAAACACTTTGTAATTTTTTATGAAGCATATTAGATGTCCTACTCCTGCTTTTTCCTCTTTGTCTCCCTGCCCTGCCCCCATGTAGGTCAGTTCTCCTTGGATCTCGAGGACTTGACATATCCCACATCTCCCAGCGACTGGAGAGTCTGAGCGCAGCAACCACCTTTGAACCTCTCGAGCCTGTGAAGGACACAGACATTCAGGTAAGGGCCGCCCATGCATGTGGAACTCTGAGTGTGTAACCCAGGCTGAGGGCCGTGGCCCTTTGTTCACATCGGATTTAAGAATTCTAATTTTCTTTGTTCATTTTCTTCTTCCCCAGATATTTAAAGAATGAGAGACTCAGCTTTGGAGGTAGAGTGGGGAATATGGGGTTATTTTGACAGTGCTCTGTGTGGCTAAGTGTAAGAAAGTGATTCCACTCTGCCCTCTTTAGATAATCTTAATTATGAGAACAGATTTCTCTTCCTTCTTTGGGCTTAATCCAAGCACAGAGACATTAGTTGTAGGTTGCTCTTGCTTTCTTTACTAGGTTGCAAATAATTCTACTATTTATCTTTCACATTTCTTTTCTACATCTTGCTTGTATTCATTGGCAAAGAGCTGGGGAAAACTTTGAGCACTATTTACTGAAACCTATTCAGTGACTTCCAGAAAATATTTGGCTGCGTTAGTGGCACCAGGAAATGAAATAGTCTAATAGAGCACTCCAGTCTCATTTACCCAAATATGCCACCAACAATTGATGGCTCTTTTAATCTAATCAGAAACTGATGTAAAATTGTTAAAGAAAAACCTTGTGGTCCATTTAGTTTGGAGGAATTGGAACAGTGTATTTGCATTAGAGTGAAGGGACAGTAGAACAGTATTTTTATCGTGGATTTACCTTAACCTTTTTTTTTGAGATGAACTCTTCGTTGTGTTGCCCAGGCTGACCTTAAACTCCTAGGCTAAAATGATCCTCCTATGTTAGCTTCCTGAATAGTCAGGACTATAGGTGTGCACCACTCTGCCTGATTTGATTTACTCCTGAAATGAACAGGTCCCAGGTTCTGTACAGGCAAACCCTAATAGAAACGGGTAATAATTGCATTGTTCTTTGGCCTCAGTTTGAGTTAATGCTCTACCCTACTACCCTTTCCAAGAGCCATTTTAATCCATCTGCTGAGTTTATTTGGAAATCTAATTTGAGTTGAATGACTGTAAATGTTCATAATTTTTCGAGTTATTGATATTCTCCTGAGTTATATTTGCCTGTCAATTTATAGGTGTCTTCTCCTTTCTATATAATCTTAAAATGGCATATATACTTAAACATTTTCAGTCAGCTTTCTCCCACCCAGCACAACTGCTTTATGCTCTGTAAACAAGTAGTTATAACAGATGATATGGGGTGAATGAGACAGAGCTTAAACAATTCGAAAGATCTATATATATTATATTTTGGGAGCAAACCTAATAGTGTGAAAAGAAATGGCACTGGCTGAAATATTGTTTGGTTGCTTGATTATTTTTAATGTTGAAAATTTCAAAGAAGTTGTTTATTTGAAAAACTAACTGCTTTTAAAATTTTCTTTGGCATTTCTGGAATACTTATTTGGAACACTCAGTAACATTCAGTAATGTACTTTGTACATCAGTAACATTTAGTAATGTATTTTGTGCACTTATATTGATGTAGTATCGCATTTTTTAACCTTGAGGTATTGACAGATTTATAAATACTTTGAGTGGTAATGATCGTGTCTTCTAACCTGCTTAATTCAAGAACACCATCTTCAACACCCGCATTAGATGGTTTCCCAGCAATGCGTGCTCATCACATCAAAGAGAATTTCTTAATTTGGAATGAGCGTGGCTGTGAGTTTTGGGCCTGTATGGGAAATTTTTGAACTTTTGAAAGTAAAGAAAGATCTTTCCATTTCAGAATTTCACCTCTCACTTAGACTTTCTAGAATAGCTTCAAAAATACAAAATGGTCAGGCCAAGGTAACTTTTCATTAGTTGGGAATTTATCATCTAGACCTGAAGTAGTTTTGAAATAAGTTCTCTGTACTTCATCTTCTTGCTAGCAAAGACTTAAAACAAGGAGAACATAGCTTAGGTCTAAAAGGCTGTGGCTTTGGCCTGATCTGTTGGGACTCAAATCTGTCAGTAGGGATTGGAGGCTTTAAATTGTTGACCTATACTTAAACTTCATACAACATCTGGTAGTATTATGTCCTTGTCTGACTTGTATACTTAGTTAAGTGTAAATACTGAGTCAGTTCATACCCTTGGCATTAAGTGGTCTCCTTTAAATATTCTTGTAATGTGTTGATTATCCAAGAGTAAAATAGGAAATTTTCAGTTGTTTATTTTTAGAAAAGCCCAAAATCTTTATTTTTATTTTAAAGAGTAAAAGAAGGATAACATAATAATGGGGGGGGGTTTACCAAATTACAGACAAAGTGGTAGGAAATTATTAATGGTTATTGTTTTACATATTGTTATCTACAAGATAGTTTCTCTGGAAAACAAATAGACAAATAATAGTGAGTTACAGACAAAAAGAGGTAGGAAGAAAAGTCCGATATCTGATTGTTATTTTTTCCCATTTATTTTAATAGCTTTATTGAGATAGAATTTATTTACTGTAAATGTGATGGTCTTCTCTATATGAGCTTTTGCTTTTCAACCAGTGTATTGTTTTGAAATGAGAACACGCCCTAATCCCATTTGCTAAATCTCAATCCGAGGAAAATTATTGTCAGTTTATAAGATCCTTAAAGTAGTGTTCATAAAAGAAGTGCTAATGCCCTTGGCAGATGTTCCCTGGGACTTTCTACTATTTGTCATTTGCATTACTTATAAGCTTGAAAAGTACTTTCTCAGGTGTAGATTGTCCTTTTCTCTTTGGTAAATATTGACTATATTTCCTTCACTTTCTAATGGGGCTTGAAATTAATATGGTTTTTTTGTTGCTGTTTTGTTTGTCATAATCCATGATTTTTTTTGTTTTTGTTTTTGTTTTGAGATAGAGGCTTGCTGTGTAGTTTAGGCTTTCTTTTAGGCCTCTGTGTAGCCCCGACTGACCTTGAGTGTATACAGTGATCTTCCTGCTTCTGTTTCCTCAGTGCTAAGCTTACAGGTATGTGCCACCATGCCTGGTGAATGATGGTGGCATGTGTTGAGAATGTATTTTTTAAAAAATTACTGTGGCCAGCAACAGTACATTTTAAAAAAATCCATAAAAATATACATGTGGATGATGCTACTGTAATTTTTAATATGGCTATTGAGTTTAGTTTTTAGAAATGATCATGAAGAAGACTGACAAATATGTATAATAGAGGTGAGGAGCCATGATGTAATAGAACACACTGCTAAAAAGACTGTACTGATCTTTTCAGAGTGATTTTGTACTTGGGTACAAGTCCTCTTAGATCTACTTGCTCACTTTTGTCTTTGGAGAAAAAATATTGAAGGCAGGTTGCACATGTTTATTGAGCTCTGAACAGACCTGATGTACCATGGTTGAAATGTATTATGTAATACTGAATTGTAAATTTACATAGTTTAGTTATGTTCTGGGCTTTTTCACTAGATTGCGTGTATATTTCAAGAAGGCTGGGCAGAAATAGCGTGAATCAGCCATAAAAATTGGAGCTGCAGTTTCCCAGCATTAAGCTATAATATTTCCAAATGGCATTAGGCCAAAGCAATAATATTATTGCTAAATTTACTATATTAAATCCCTGTCTATGCAGCAACAAATTACCACAAACTTGGTAGCCTAAAACAACTGAAATTGATTCTATCACAATTTCTGAGTCTAGAAATTTGAAATCAAGATATTGGGAGCATTATGTTTCCTCCACCAGCTCTAGGGAAGAATCCTGCATCTGTCAGCTTTTGGTGGCTTTAGGCATTCTCTGGCTTGTGGTAGCATAATTCCAGTCTCCTTCTTTGTCTTCACAGGTTCTTCCTTATGTCAGATCTCCCTTTCTTCTCTAAGGGAGGATTGGATTTAGTCATGGTCATTGGGTTTAGGGTCCATCCTCAGTCTAGGGTGATCTCATCTTGAGATCTTTAACTTAGTTGTGTTTGCAAAGACTCTTATTTTTATTTCCAAATAATAACATATATATAAGTAGAGGAACTTGGATGTGGTCATATCTTCTGGGGGAAAACATTGAACACACTACCCTTAAAAGTACAAGAAATTTCAAAACTGTAAATGATGAAACTTCTTCAAGTCTAACTCCATTTCACAGTCATATGAAGTATGGAGTATCTGGATAAGACATACACTGCTAATTGTGCCAGTGACTGCACATCCCAGCCAAGCATCTGATCTTAGCAATGTTCTCTTTTGGGTATTTAGAAAATGAGCCCGACTACTTGTATCTGATTCAAGAGTTCAGTACTAGTTACTCTCTCAGAACAAGTTGGCAAACATTTTGTAATGTGCTTGAGATAGATTTACTTACTTTGGAGATGGGGTCTTGCTGTGGTATCAAGGCTGGAATCAAACTCCTGGGCTCATCTGATTCTCCTGCCTCAAACTCCTGAGTAACTGAGACTATAGGCACATATTACCGTGCCCTATTCCTACTAGGGAGAGTTCTCTAGAGACCTTTTCAACAGAGATAGTCTGCTTTCTATAAAGTATTAAATATATCATTTTGGGGGTAAGTATAAGTAAGATTAAATAGTGTCATTTTCCTAAGGTAGGAAGAGCTGCTTTGTGTGTATTTTCTCTGCTTTTGCCAACCTTTGCTTTTTCTATTACACTCTTGGCCTTTGCTTATCCCCTTCCTGTAACTTGGAGTAGCCTCCATGAATGTCCATGTCCTAATTTCAGTCCAAGACTCTGGCTTAGATGGCACTTCTTACATAGTCTTCTCAAATCTTCCTTCCCCATGGCCTCCAAATATAATATATCTTCACTGCTTAGGAAAAGGGAACTTTTCTGAATGCTCTCTTACAAAGTTGAAAGAATTCTAGATTATGTTGGGCTTGTCTTAGGAGTAGCCAGTTTTAATATTAGATAAGTGAAAATGCAGCCCTTTCTACCAAAAAAAAAAAAAAAAAAAAACCTAAAAAACCCTATTTTGAAGATCTTAATAATCTGCTTAGCTATCTGAATGGACATCTGTCTTATATGAGTAAAGGGAAAAAGAAATCTTACACAGGGATAAAATAACCATAAAAAAAGTAGTCAAGAAAACAGCCGAGCGTGGTGGCGCACACCTGTAATCCCAGCACTTGGGAGGCTAAGGCAGGAGGACCCTTGTAAGTTCGAGATCAGCCTGGGCTACAAAGTGAGCTCAAGGCCAGCCTGAGCTGCATAGCAACACCCTGTCTCAAAAAGACAGAAAAAAAAAAAAAGAAAACTGATTTCTCACATGTAAGATTAATAATACAGTGGTAATTAACTTGTTAAAAAAACTTATTTTGGTTACTGCACTGTATCTGTAATAAAATATTCTTTATTTCCTTTATTTTTCTGTCCTTGGAAATGTGGAATATGTTCAAATCATGTTTAGTTTGTATTTTAAACAGCAAGAAAAAATTGAATGGCTTTGATAAGTGTATAAATGAATCAGTTGTGTTGTAACTTCTTATAACTTAATTTCTTTTCTTTTTTGGTCATTTTGAGACAGGGTATCACTATACAATTCAGGCTGGTCTTGAACTCAGTGATCCTCCTGCCACAGCCTCCCCAGTGCTGGGATTACAGATGTGCGCCACCACTCCTGGCCTTAAATTCTTACTCAAATCACTTAACTTTCACCATATAGTTCACCGTATTGCTGCCTTTGAACTTGCAGCAGTCCTCCTGCCTCAGCCTCCCAAGCTGGGATTATAGGGATGTGTGACTGCTCAACTTTTCTATCTTAAGAATTGAGATATGTGTTGTTGCCTAAATTTAGCCATATATAACAACAAAGAGGAAAAGTAGTTGTGTTGTTCACTAATTGTGTGTTTGTAGTCTTGGCAAGTCTTTTGTTTTTGTGTTTTGAGATAGGGTCTTGCTATGTAGTGCAGACTGGTCTTGAACTTAGCAGTAATCCTCCTGTCTCAGCCTCCCAAGTTCTGAGATTACAGGCCTGTCTCACCACACCTGGCCTAGCAAGTTGTTGTTTGGGAACAGGTTACCAAAATCTTGTGTCAGTTTGTTGGAAAGAGGGTCAGACTGGTCTAGAACGGTTATTGTGCTAATAGTATCTCTTTAGCAATATTACCAGGTAGATATTAATATTAAGGAAAAAGTACAATAAACTTTCCTAGTTTAAGTCAGTTGAGGGGAAGTGCAGTCTGAAAGGATAGCTTAATTCTAGGACTACTTTTTTAAAAATGCATTTGTCATTTTATCCGTTTCTAGAAACCAAAACTTCCAAGCGTGTGTACCAAGCAGAGCTCTTACCGGAGTTACAGTAGTACATCTAAGGAGGAGATGTGGTTCACTCATAAGATTTGCATCTGTCTGCATACTGAGAACTTGTACAGTTTTGAGAAACAGTTTAAGAAATACTATGTTGTTCCTGCACTTAATATGTTTGAGCAGGATTCTCTGAGCAAAATGCTGATCCAGTCTAAATTGGACGATTATAAATTTTTGTGTTGATGGACTGTGGACTGAAGGAATAAGATTTTGCTAAATTTTTTCACATAATATAAAATTATAAGCAAGTGTTCCATGTAATCTGTGGTGTTTTTAGTTAAGTGTTTGTGTTTATCTGCTTTGTTGTAGTCCTTGTGGCCCTAGGAGAATCAGCAGGAAGTTCATGGTAACCTGTTTTGCGTTTGTAGAGGACTTTACTGGATATTTGAATCTTGCCCTCTCCCAGCTTATAGCAACTGTTTTTCCTGGACTTAACACAACCTGTCGTTCATGGGCTTTGGCTTACTAGCAAATGAGTCTGATTATCCCTGGATCCAGGGTCCTTTCCTTGAACACCAGGTATTTTTAGGCCAGGATTCAGGTGCAGTGGCTAAAGTGCGTGTAGAAAAGGTATGTATCTCACTTGCCCAGGCCTTTGAGACAGGAGTTGTGCTGTGCTTCTTTGTTCTCAGCGTAAGCACAGTGGTGTCTGTGCTCCCCCTGCTTAATATTAATATTTCCTTTTTCCTTTCCCTCGTCCCAGTTGTTCCTTTCCTTTCAGCAGTTTCTTTCCCTTTCATGCTATCTGTTGTACCAAAGAAAGAAAGAAGGGAAAATACTATCTACACACACACACACACACACACACACACACACACACACAGATAGCTGGGGTAGTTATACTGCTGATGTTTATTGGTTTAGTAAAAGGAACAGTTAATCCTTAAATTTTATTTTATTTTTTTCTTCTTTCTTGATCAATTTTACATGCTTATTTGAAGACAACAGTGTGCAATATAACAACCACTGTTAAATTCCTACTATCTTGTTCAGTGAAGCTCTGTATCGTTTCTAATTTTTTTAATTACTTTTTATTCTCTTTCATTGTTTGATCTTGCATTCTTATATCTGGTAATCTGGGCAACTTCGTTGAAGATAACAATGTGTAATATAACAACTATTGTTAATTCCTATCATTTTGTTTTGAAATCCTGTATCATTTTTATTGTTTTTGTGTTGTTTTGTTTTGTCTTTGTTGTTATTTTATTATTGCCTTTAAAATAAAAAATATTAATATTTCCTGTTCCATGTCATTAAATCTTAACCTAGTATAAATCTCAGAGTTGGTAAAAACAAAACAAGAGAAAACAGTAACCTGTAATAAATAAAAGAATGTCTTTATACAGACAGGCTAATATGTCATCTTGTTTTATAGCCTCATGCTGATTACTATGGTAGGAATGGAAATAATTTAGTTTTTCTGCTTGTCTATGATAAGAGAAAAGGTAGGCATTGTGATCTGGTGGCACACTGAAATTCTGTGAATGGAATTAAAAATGGTAACTGGAATAAAAACGGGTTTGCAGACATTGTTTCAAACTGCTATTATATGAGCCAGGGATATAAGATTTCAGTCCTTTTATTTATCCATTCACAGTTACTTGAATGCAAGGCTTTCAGAACAAGCAAGTAGATGGATGCTGAATACATTCTGTGTGAGCAAGCAGGAAACGACAGGCTTTTTTGTCTTCTCAGAGTTTTCTTATATCCTGTAGGGAACAAGCAGATATCAGTTATCAACTTAGGAAAGAAGTTAGAATGATTCTGTAAGAGTATTTTGGAACAAGCCCGTAGCTAAAATATTCATCTAACATTTTGGTAGAGCTCCTCAGATACTGGCCAGGCTCTGCTGCCTTTGAGCTGGAGTTGAGTCATCCCTCTCTCCTTCACTAGGTTTCTCTTAATCTGCCAATATCTATTGATGCCCCAGCACTCTGGAGATGAGGAAAATATATTGTCATCTTTAGTCTGGCATCTTTAAATTGCTTAGTTTCAGGAATCAGAAATGGGCATGTCTTTTTATCTGCTGAACTATTTGATACTGGAGTAGATGTGATTTAAATGGTGGTTAAAGCCTTGTCAGATATTGAATGCATTACTGTAGACCAGTCTGTTATTCTCAGATGGCAGCCCTTGACCCCGTATGCCACTTTGATCTGCTTGCCACAGCGCTTTGTGATCTCTTTATTTCCGTTTTAGAATGTTTGATCCAGAGCTTTCCAGGCCTGCAGCCTAATGTGGCTCCTTTGATTGATGGTAGTTGTAAAGTGTAGCTCCTTAGATACAGAACTTTGGGTCTTGGATGGTGTTTCTACCACAAATACATATTCTGTGAAGAAACTGAGAGAAGGGCTGTGATAGGGGAGGCTTGGTTTTAGTCATTTTTGTTGGTTGAGGACCAAAAAAAGAAGCTGGGAGGTAGAAGGGCAGCCTGCTCTGGTGACAAGACCTATACTAAGAACGATTGCAAGCTAGGCATCATAGTGCATTCCTGTAATCCCAGCTACTCTGGAGGCTGAGGCAGGCAAATCACAAGTTCAAGGCCATTTTAAGCAGCTTAGCCAGACCGTGTCTCAAAGTGAAGTAACAAAGGGCTGGAGTAGTTCAGGGGTAGAGTGGTTGCCCCAGATTTGATACCCAGTATTGGAAATGGAGGTGGGGCACATATTGCTTTCTTTTAAAGAAATTTTTCTGTTTGATAAATGCTCAGCCTATATTTGCACCTCAGATATAGAGAGGTTGAATGAGTTCCCTCATTCCAGGTTGCTAGTAGCCATGCTGGGGCTGAAGCCCTGGGTTCTGACAGCTGCTGGTCCTCAGTGATCACAAGACCAGCAGTGATGCACGTGCCACTTTAATTATCATTGAGGAAGAAAGGCCACCCTGCTTCTCACTGTGGAGTGGCTATGAGGCTGAGATGCAGTCAGCAGAATCCTGCCTGTGCTTTGCATAAATCTGCAGCACTGGAAGCGCTGCAGCAAAGTCTGCTGAGCAGGGCTGGGCATGACGCAGCGGCCAAGAAATGCCTCAGAAAGAACCCTTGTCTTATAAAACATATTTACAGCTAGGACTGGGCTATTTAATTTATAAAGCAAAAGAGAGAATCAGGTCAGCGGAATGTAAATGGGAGTGTGGGCTTGATGGCTGATCTTTTATTATTGTGGCCTGATTTGGTTTATTTCTTTGAATGGCATAAGCAAAAGATTATGGACAAGATTTTCCTTCACTCCCCACCCCATTTTAAAATTATTTTAAAATGCTGTTGCTGCCGGGTGTGGTGGCGCGTGCCTGTAATCCCAGCACTTAGGAGGCTGAGACAGGAGGATCCCTGCAAGTTTGAAGCCAGCCAGGGCTACAAAGTGAGTTCAGGGCCGGCCTGAACTACATAGTGAAACTCTGTCTAAAAAAGACCAAAATAATAAAAAATAAATAAAAAATGCTGTTGCTATCTTAGGGACATTTTCCATTACTCACAAAGCACATCATCCTGTCTCAGCAGGATTAGTCTCTAAATGAGCAGGGCCTCAGTGGATCCTTGAAGGTTTATTGGCATTTACAGTAATACTTGGTCCTAGGATGAGATCCTAAGCTGCCTCACATATCTTTGTGTTGAAGAAAGTAGTGGTGGGTATTAGTCATTCACAAAGTACTTTTACTGAATCAGTACTTTCTAGACCAGTCCCACCCCCAATTTTGTCTTAGACGGAGAGATTCTTTTATAAAAATACAATAAAAATGAATTACTAGAAAAAAATGGAATAAAAGGCATGCAAAATATAAGCAGTGATTTTTTTTTTTTTTTGTTAGACTCAATACAGAGAAAATTACTTTTGTCATGTTGCTGTAAAAGTTTCTACTTGCGTATTTTCAGTTTTTGTACTTATCTCTGGCAGACTGGGAATGCTGTTTGCAGAATGAAACTTTTTGAACTGTGCTTTGGAGTAGTGTGAGTGTAAGAGTCCTGCCTACCTGCCTCCTTCCAGCCTTTTTCTTTTCATCCCCTCCCTTCCCTGTGCATGGAAACATGGTTTAAAGAGAATTTTAAAATCCTGTCTTGTTTTACCCTAGGTGTCATCAGGGAGGCAAGGCTGAGCTCTGTTGAGCATTAATTATTCTAGATGCTGTCCCGTGCTCTTTCTAGGCTTCCTCATTTAATCTGTCCAGCAGCCATCAAGGCCAATATTGCTATCCCCATTTCACTGATGAGGAACCTAAGGCTTGTTGAAGCAAGGTATCGCAGACTTGAATGCTGATCTGTTAGTTTGAATTCAGTACTGCGCTGTTAGCCTCCTGGGTTTTGAATTCCATTTAGACTAAGACCATTGTAGTAAAGGGATGAATTTTCAGGATGTATTTGAAGGAGGAAGGCTAGTGGAAATACGAAATAGAAGTATAGTTGATTGCACATTTAGAGCAAAATAGAGTAGAAAGCCCACAATGCCAGAGAGAGATGAACATTTCTGAATGACTATGGTAGGCATTGCTCTTATTAAATGAGTGTACTGGTAAAATAATGTTTTTTGAGGGGAAGCATACTTTCTAAACCCTGGTACAAACTCCTGCTGGGTTTGAGGGGAGATGAGTTTTGCAGGATAGCCAAACCTGCTTCATTTGTTTATCTCTAGGTGCTTGCTCTTTTGCCGCAGTTTTCTGCTTGCTGAGCTGTCAGTTTAATTTACTGTCTAAAGCTCAGCCTATTATTTCTCAGGTTTGCTGCCCTACAGGTACACTGTAAAGGATTTCTGTGAAATCCTGGAGCAGCTTTTAGTTTCAAAATGCCAAGGCTTTGTGCTTGTGAAAATAGGTTGTGTTCGACTTCTTGCTTGATCTTCTTTGTTTTGTTTCTGAAGCTGAGCTTGGGTTAGAAGGATGCTGCTAGAAGCAATTTAAAGGGCACATCAAAATTTTAGTGTAATACTGAACTATTGATTGTTGACTTATTTGTGGGTTTAATGCAGACCCATTTCCTTACTTAGTGTCTAACTGGCCATTAAGCTCTGGCAGTGTGCCGGAATGTTGAAATCTTGATCGTATAATATGATTTTGCTGTCTAAGGGTATCATGTGCATTTGGTTTTTAAAGATACAGACAAAGATATCAACTGTATACTCTAGAATACAGAAAATAATTTATCTATACCAAAATTACTCACTATTAGAAGGCAGTGGAAAAGTGAGTGGTTGAAATTCAGCAGAACATTCAACACCTGACTTCATGCAAATTGTAACTCTCCAGACTAATTGGTTCTTATAAATATGTGTAAACTAACAGAACAAATCAAAAAGAGAAGACAAAGAGGGTGGCACTGAGCAGGTGGCTGTGTGCAAGAGCGGGTCACAGTTAAGCACTCCATGTAAGTGACCACCAGCATTCACCTGGTACCACTCTCCGGGCACAGAGTTGACATTAGAATCTGGCTCAAGGGCTGGTGCAGTGTTCTGCTCATTGAGGGAGCTGGACAGAGGCTTGTAGTGGTTGCAGGAAGAGTGGTTGTTGATTGTCAAGAGGTTCTACCCTTTTCTTTCATAACCTTGGCACCTCTTGATTAGAGGGTGTGCCCTCTCTTCTTTGAGTTATGACTGAGGGAGAGATGCCTTGGAATCATTAAATCTGATAGTTTGAGAGAGTAAAAGAAGACTGGTTGAAAACTTAGTTGTCCCCTTTAATTACAAAGTGAGACGTATAATTTAAAAAATTGGAAATGGGCTTCAATGTGCACTTTTTCTTTTTCTTTTTTAATTATGAGACAGGGTCTCAGTATGCAGTTCCAGTTGGCTTTGAACTCACTATCAAGGGGTGCCCTTGAACTCAGTGATCCTCCTTGGGCTGCTCTTTCAAAGTATGACTTGAAACAGCCTGGGCTGTCCTTGGACTCAGTGATCCTCCTGCTTCAGCCCCTTCAGTGTGGGGATTATAGGTATGTGCCATCATGCCCGCAGTGTGCACATTCTTGACTGTTGTACTAGCTATGAAGTTGTTGGAATAGCCACTGCTGTGAGTGTGTTGAGCTGTTGGGACCGGACACTTGACACTGTAGAAACCTTCTGTTTGAAGAACAAAGGCCTTAAAAAAAAAAAAAAAAAAAAAAGACCTTCTGTTTGAAAGGATGAGGAAAATTGGTATATTTTAACAGAGAAGTGAGGCATTACCACATAAAGTGTGTTTTAGAGATAGAATATAAAAAAAGGCCTCATAGCTCAGAATTGTTTAGTTCTCATAAAATGTTATGCAGTCTTTTCCTTTGTTCTGTAATAGAAGAACTTCCTGTTGTGTGAAAAGAAATCTGAGACATGTCAGTTGTTACAGCATTACATCATTTTGTCATCCCCCTAAAACCATTTGGAAGGCTGCTTATTTTGGGAGGCTGGAAGACCTTTGAGAAAGTCTGTGACTTTGTCTTAATTTGGAAGATTTAGAGGGAAGTAACAGGTCAGGAATTTTGTGTGAACGTTGAGGGATACATCATAATTATCTTACCATTTGTTTGATGCCTTTCAGTGGGCTTCTTTTGTTGCCGGTTTGTTCCTCACTGCATTGTTTGAGATGGGTTCAGCAGGTGTTGTCATCATCTTTATTTAGAAGGTAAAGAAACAGACCAGGACAGGTAGAATGTGAACCTACGTAAGTCTTTATACCTTGCCCTGTATTCTTATTATCTTGCCTTGCCGAGTGGGGCATTAGGTGGTAGGCTTGGGTAACCACAATCATATTTTTTTCCGCAAAGACACTAAGCCAATTCTTTTACCACTGATTACATTTCTTAATGTTTTGTCTCTGTATTTCCTTTTAGATCTTTTCTTACCAAATTTCTTGAAGTGTTACTTCTATTTTATTGCTTCCTAGGTGAAAGATTTACTGATTAACTAAATTGATTGTAAAGATGATGATGCTACTTAGAAGAGTAATTGGGGGTTTATTGGCTTCTATGGACTCTAGAGAGTGACAACAAACTTTCCTTTTTCTATTTAAGTTATACTTTGAAACAGAAAGTGATACTGAGGTTTGTTGCTGCTGCTGCTATAGTTTACTGCTGCTCTTCTTCATTCTCTCAGGGTGTCTTAAAATTTGTACTATAACACTTGAGCCTGTCAGTTGGTTTTATGCTGAGTAGGTCGTTGCTGCTGAGCAAATGTATAGTGACAAACCAGAACAAATGCCCTATTTGGAATTTTGAATGTACCAGACTCAGGATTTAGAGCAGATTAGAGGAAAGGTATTTTGTTTTGTGTTTGTTTTTGCCTCCCTCCCTCTGTTTCCTTTGTTTCTTTCTTCCCTCATTCTTTATACCTCCTTCCTTCCCCCTTTCATTCTTTTTGTTTGTTTTTGGTTTGTCTTTTCTTTTTTTGTTTTGTTTTGGTTTCCTTCTGTTCTTTGCGCCTCTCTCTCTCTGCCACACTCCCCCCTTGCCTCTGCCTTGTAGACTGGCTTTCGTCAGAAGCTGCCATTGCTAATGGGAGTGTACCAGACTTTCAAAGGTCCTGGGGCAGAAGAAAGATAAAAGACCATTGTTGGGTAGGATTTATTCCTTTTTACTGATCAAGTACTAGCTATGAAACACTGGCTGTTAGAATGACTCCTATATTCTGGCAGTATATACCCAGGAAGGCTGTCTTGCTCTGTGGAATGAACACACCTAGGTGTAAGGTTGAGCTGGGCCCAGAGGTAGCCTGCCTCACTCTCTTCTGTGTTTCACCACCAATGTGTGTACACTCATTACTTGTTTCTCCAGCTAGCTAATTTACTCATGTTTTGGTCTTTTATGAATGCCCTGAAATGCATTTCTGTATTTTTGGCCCTTGCTTAAACCCTCTGATAGGGGCTGGGGATTTAGCTCAGCAGCACAGCACCTGCCTGGCAAGTGCGAGGTCATGAGTTCAATTCCTGGTACTGGGGGAAAAAGAAACCCTCTGATAATTTTCTAGTTTTGATTTTTGGTGTCTGATTTGGCTTGGTACTGAAGGTTTGTAAGAGTATTCTGTTATGTAGTAAACTGAGGTTTTAGATGATCATTTTTTTTTAGTAAATCCTGAATTGAAGGGAGAACCGGGAGGCAAATATTCCAAGGAAAAATAGGCTTTGGTTGTGTTTCTCATGTTTGGTAATGAAGTTATAGGTTGCCTCTGACCCATGCGTGCAGCATTTGTTAATTGCTCACCCTACCATCTCTTTTGTTTGGAGGTTTCTTAGAACATCAGAAGTATTGAAGAGCCCTTCAGGCATCTAGGTTTTTCACTGGGGGTTAGGAAAGGACTGGAACCACAAGTTTCGTCTGTGTTTTTTGTATGAACTTTCTTCCTCAGGTTAGTTTTCATTTGCTTCTGAATTCCTCTTATGCCCCACACATCTTTGGCAACTAGAAACGGGCTTTTGGTCAGTATTCTGGAATATGTGGGCCCAGACTAGCTGCATTAGTCACCTGGGGACTTGTTAGAAGTACACATTCTCTGGCACCAGTCTAGACCAACACTGTCCTTCGCATTTGGAGCCCAGAACGTTTTAACCAGTGTTCTAGTTGACTTGTTTGAGACCTACTGCGTTACATGAGCACAGAAATCTAGTATGGGTAAACCTTGCTTTTCTGGATGCCTCTGCTGACTTTTTGAAGTCAGTCCACCTGTGACTAACCTTGGATTTTTCTCTAAAAAAAACTAGCACCAGCCTGCAAAGCAGTTTATCTTTGAAGTGTTTGCATCCATAAAGAATTTGCAAACATCTTTGTTTTTATCTCTGTTTCATTAAGGACAAAGTCAATAAAATGTATGTTAAAATCTTGTGATAGAATTTATCAACTATAATTTTTTTCACTGTGGAGGTAATGAATCTGATACTGAGGCTGCAGCTCAAAATACACTGTCTGAAAAGCAATCAGACTCAGAGAAGAGTGAAAAAGAGAGGGAGACAGAGGAAAGGGATGTGGGGGATTAATAATCCCATCTTGGTTAATCATCATTATCCTCTCTGATTGCTGTGAGCGGATGTGCTATTGCTTCTGCAAATGTTAATAATTCATGGATGGACTATGCCAAAAGGAGGCCTTAAATCTGGTCTCTCAGCAGATTAAATACACCGTCTGCCATCAGTAGGAGCCAGGAGAAATGAAAGATGGACTTGTTTTTTATTCATTACCCTGATTTCCTTTGCCTTTTTCTCCAGCTTCATTCATTCTCACTTTGGATACCTTTGTATTTGCTTCTCTCTAACCAGTTTCCCCCCTCTGCCCCCTCGTACATGAATGCTGAGGATCCTAGGTTTACTGTTAATAATGTTAGATTTTTACTTTTCCTTAGCTGCTAGTAACAACAGATGCCATGAGAGAAAGCAGAGAGGCAGAATAAAGTATTTCCTTGGAAATGTCTAAATCAGTCTGCATATTTGAAAAATGTATTAAAATGTGCAGCCTGTGTTTTAGAAAGTGTTTGAAATAGCTTCTTTTTGCTTTGAAGAACATTCCTGCTGTATAGGCAGCTGAACATGTAAGTGGTGTTCTTACTTTATAGTGGTCTGGGAGTATTTTCCCATTTTATAGCTAAAGACACTGAGGCGAAAGGCAAAGTGCAGAGTTGCCTGGAACCCATTTGTTCTAACTCCAACTTCAGTATACTTTCCACAAGACTTAATTATCTCTTGGTTTTAGAAATGATATGTAGGTGCCGTTATGGGACACATCACCAGATTGAGTTCTAATAATATATAGGTAGCTTCAGAGAAATACTACTGATTAAATTTTAAATGATAATTTTCCCAGAAGCACTGTAGTCTGAAGAGGCTGACAGTCTGTAGTTATGTAGATATTTCTAGAATTTCTGCCTGAGAACCTTTAACAGCCTTTTGGCTAATCACTGTGTTGAGCACTTTTCCTGTACATAACGCCTTAGGCACACTAAGTGAACACAGTATAGTCCAGTGGTGGTGAACTTACGGTGCTTGTGCCACAGCAGGCTCTTTGCACCATTGAAAGCTCCAAAAGGTTCACCATCAGTGGTATAGGCTCTCCCTTAAGACGTTTTCAGTGTCTTAGGTTACTGATGGGATTTCGCTACTTGAAATAACCTTGTTGACTTAGGATGTGAGGTGGCAAAAGGCCAAAACCGGAAACAGTTTTGAAGTGTTTTAGTCTCCTCAGTAGTTTGCTGGAGGATTTAGGGTTAAGAAACATGTTAATAAAATGGTACCTTTGTTTTTAAAATCATTTCCACCACACCCCTGCAGGAAAGCTGGTGGAGAGAACAGTTGCGGGAAAAGCAGATTTTTAATCAGTCTGTTAAAAAAAAGTTTTAGAATTGCAGATTCCTGTGTTCCTATTTTAGAGATGACACAAGGGCACAACACAGGGAGGCAAACCTGACACATTATTTATTGGGTGGTATGAGCGTATGGTGCCTGGAGAAGGCTGTGCCTCCCCTGCTGTGGTGGTTTGTCCTGCCAAAACTGTTGGGTGAGGAAAGGCGAGGGACACCCTCCCTTTCATGTGGGAGCAGCATCCCATAACTCGTCCCTGTGTTCTGTTCCAGATTCATTTTGTTGTTATTTCTCATATAATTTTTACTCTGGCTGTTTTATTTTATAGTTTTTTTCTTGCAACCTTGAATATAATTTTATTAAATCTTGGTATCAAATTTACTACTTTGAGGAATATAATATTTAATTTTCTAGTAGAGATTAATAAGAAAATAAGACATGTCTACAAGTTTTCTTCTTTAAAAATTTCAGGGACCTATATTTTGTATGTTAGTACATGTGAAATTCTGACCCCTAAGATGAAAGAGTTATTTTTCTTTTGTTTAAATTGTTGAGGCTTGGGTAATTTTACTAGTCTTATTCTTTTATTGAGAAGTCTTTTTAAAAACCAGTATCTGGCCTTATCAGTGTTTTTCAGTTAGTAGCAGAAATGATAAATATGTACAGCAAAAATTTACTTGAAGACTAAGATTTTCTTCTCAAATTTTTCTCTCAAATAATAATAATAATATGATGCACTCTGATTCTTCTTTTTTCTTCTTTTTGCAGTGCTGGGCTTCATGCATGCTGCGGCGGGGGTGGGGGTGGGCGGCACTCTGTGTTGGCTTTGGTCCAAGCTTGATGGACCTTACATTAATAAGCAGATCCAAACTCTGAATATCTGAATTTATAAAAGAAATCTTGGGGCAATGTTTAGCTTCAGTGTTATTTCACATAACAGCTTCTCTACTAAATTTAAAATAGATTTTGTTTGAAAGAATTCTATTTACAATCAACCTGGCAAGAAATACATCTGTGGTGTAAAGTACATTGGTAACAAGTACAGCAGTCTAGAAGCCAAGTTATTTTTCAGCCATCATTGTACCACATGTAATAACTTAATATTCCATGAAGTCGGGGCCTCCTGAGCAGGTTTGCTTGGTACAGTGTCACATAGTGCTGTGCAAAGAGCTAGCTCTAAGGAAACGAGAACCTGGGCCAGGTCACTGCATGATCTTGGCCAGAACCTGAGTTTCTGTGAGTCTTATTTTCTGAATCTGTGCCACAGGGGAATGGATTTCCTCTGAAATTTTATGGCTATGAATTTGATGAGTCTTCATAAACTTTATTATTTCATTTATTTTGTTTTATTGCTGTAGAACTAAACATTCTCCGTTGGTTCTTTCTGCCAAAAGTCGCATTTGTTTCCTCTCTCTGAATATTGCAGTCTGCATGATACTGAGAGAGGGGGTGGAGTACAGGAAAGGCTGACTGACTGGAAAAAGAGTTCATTCTAGTTTTTTGGTTTTTTTTTTTTTTTTTGTCTTTTTTAGACAGGGTCTCACTATGCAGTTCAGGCTGGCCTTGAGCTCACTTTGTATCCCATGCTTGTCTCAACTCAGAACAATCCTCTAGCCTCAGCCTCCTGAGTGCTGAGATTACAGGCATCTGCCACCACGTCTGCTGATTTCTGTTTTTGAAACCTGGGAGTCTGCTTAAAACTGCACCAAATTGCCCTGGAGGAATATTTGTGGAGTGTGTGTCCCCATCCCATTTTAGGCCCATTAATAACTTCTTTTACTGGGGAAGTACTACGGGGAAACATTTTAAAGTGAAAATCTTACTTCTGAATTATTTTCACCCAGGTACATTAAGTTTCCTGCAAGCTAATAAGTGCCATTGTTGCCCGTTTTGGTTGCTAGTCATAGCAAAGGCAGAGAGAACCCTACTCTGGGGCAGCAGGAATTCATCTGCTTCTCCAAGCTGGCAGAGCTTTCTTTTCACTGTTGTCTCTTGACCTTGGGGAAACTAGCTTGAGTGTGAGCAAGAGAGAATAAACCTTAATTTGTTTTAGTGCAAAATAAAGGCATAAAGAAATTGTCTTTAGTTATTGACTGCCTATATCTAATGTTCCTCCTCACTTAAAACAACATTCAGGGGCAACCCATTTGGGACCCCTCCTGTCTCTCAGAAGCTATTCCTGTTCCCCATTCCATCTCTCCCATAAATTTTCCTACTCCTAAAAAACCCCCCAACATTCAGGGTGGGATGACAAGTCTACTGTAAAGTAGCAGATTCCTTTCTCAACTGATTCCTGTCACCTGATTTGTAAGGACAGATGGGCTGTGAATGCCACGCCACTGACCTTGGGCCAGGGCCAAGGCCTTCTTGTTTTCCCTGGTTGAAGGTGCGTGTGAGAAGGTAGCTGACTTTGGGAATCAAATGCTGTCCGTGGTGATGCCTAGTCACAAAGAAGAATTTGGTGGCTTCCATGTTGGCTAAGAACCACTTTCGCATCTATCTTGTCACCCACATCGGGGACTGTCTCAGGAAGCTGCAGATTGGAAGGAACAAGCAAAAGTAGTATTTAGCCCTGCTTTAAGTAATTGTCTTCATATACCTGGTGGGGGGAGTCCAGGGAACACTAAAAATGATGTGGTTTTGTTGTGTGCCCATTAATGATAGATAGCACTGTGGTAGGAACTGAAGAGAATTAGAATAAATGTAAATTCTGGATACTGCCCTCTGGAAGCTCCTTGTCTTCTATCTAGAGAATAAGGCTGTACTTCTACAAGTAATAGGCAAAATGGGATAGGAGTGATGAGAGATACTAAATGCTGTGGAAGTTCAGAGGAGGTGAAGGGGTTAATGATGAGTCAGTTCTGGAGATGTTGGAAAAGACTTCCTGGAACAGTTGAGACCTGAATGGGTCTTGAAAGATGAAACTGATTTTGCTTGCAGAAGGAGATGAGAGTAATAATAACTTGATCACAGCCAGTGCACTGAGATCAGAAGTTATGTCCTAAGAAGTCAGTCTGTCAGGGAGGGAGGGCCAGATGTAGACAGGGTGACTGCCAAGCAGTGGAGTGTGGGTAGCAGGTACTGTTGGAATTTTGAAAGCGGGTAAGGGTTGAGAAAAAAGGAGGGTGTGACAGTGCTTATAGAAGTTGGCTTGGGCAGTAGAAAGCTACGGGCCGACCTCTTTTCAGAGGCAGGTGAAATAAGCCAGGAGGTGATGACAGTTAAGATCAAGGAGGTTGCCAGGAAAACAGAGGAAAAGATATGTAAGAGAACCTGGAATAAAACATCTTCTACATTTGCTATTTGATGGGCTTTAGGGTGTTCACAAATAACATGAGGTTTGGGAGCAAGGAGAAAGATTGGTACTTTTGGTCCAGGCTGAGAAACTGGGAAGATTAACTAGATTGAGAGTTGAAATTTCACTCAGCTTTTGCTGTTTTGGCACAACTTCACTGTGGAAACGGCTCCCCTAACATTTAGATTTAGGTTAAGAAGCACTGCTCAGAAAACAGCTCTAGTAGAATTTTCTAGAGCCACTGGCCTAAAGGTAAAAGTTGTGGCAGTGAAATGAATGTTTTGGAAGGAGAAATGTATGGCATGGGGCGAGGAGCCAATGTGTCAGGAAGGAAAGAAGAGCCAGAAGTGGACTGGTGATAGTGGGCTGGAAATGGTACTGGGATCCACCTATGCCTCAAAAAGCTGAGGGCGTTGAGGGTGGGGAATAATCACCCAGCCTCACTTGGCCTCTCATTCTTTACCCAAACAGTCCATACACACCGATAATATTACGCACCTCATCTTCCCAGCAGCCCAGTGAACCTGGCAGTTGAGCAGAGCCCACTGTGGATCTGTAAAATATGATTTCCGGGTAAAGTCCTGTGTACAATTGGTATACTTAGGGAGCTTCCAGTTTGTTTACCTTAATATGATTTTACCTGGCAATTATTCCATTTCTACTTAAACCAAAGACTTCCATTTTCTTTTTTTTTTCTATTCTGTTAATGTCTGCATTTGTGTTATCCCTTATATTAATAAAAAGTTTTCTACTTTTTTCTTTTGCTTAAGTTTTTGGTGCTTAGGCCTATGTAAAATTAAAATTAAACAGTGGCCTACCTAATAGACATTTAGAAATGGATCACTTTATGTACAGTTAGTGCCAAAAAAAGTAGAGAAACACCTCCAGTGTTTTTAGGATCTCCTCATTCAGGCATTGGGTCCAGAGGCAAGTTAGTCCCTTCTAAGCCTTTTTAGCCAGAATATTGTGCAACCCCACACCTAGCCTCTTTCCTGGAGATTGGAGGAAGAAGGAATCTGAACTGGGTTAAGATTTATTCAAATACAAAGAAATATCCTAATTCATTTATTGGCATTACTAAAAAGGAGAAAAAAAGCCTTAACAGATGTAGTGAGGTTTTTTTAAGTAAATAAAAGAGAATTTTCCTCTCTCCTGTAGTGAACCTTAGACATCTCCCTCGGGAGCAGATTTTACATCAGTGAAGTGGCTTGACTGTAACCACATTTGGATCTTTGGGTTCTTTTTTCTTGTCCCTTCTTTCCCCAGGCAGACTCCTATTGCTGCATATCCACACTGCTCCAGTACAGTTTTTCTTTCTTTTTTTTTTTTTTTTTTGATCAAAAACAAAAGAGTTTGCTTCTTACACTGATTCAGAGTGAGGTCCCCCAGGATTGTCTTTTGTTCAGTAATTGGAGCATAAGCTGAGCCTGGTTAATTTCAAAGCTTACCCTCAACACACATTCCCTCCCTTCCTGCCTTGTGCAGTTTCTGAGCTGTTAGTGGTACCTTGTATTGGGTCTGAAACAAAAAAAGCTTGAATTGTTGAATGTTCACAACTACTGTGACATCTGGTATGGCACCAAATAGCACTGTTGGTGCAGTTAATTTTAAGTTTGGGTAAGAAACAAAACTGGAAAGCTCTTCAGCTTTACAACGTTTGTTAACACATGCACCTCCAAATTATGTGCTGGGTGCTATCACAATGAATAAAACAAAGGGAATCATGAATTGATTTTTATGTTAGTAACATAAGTTCTTTCATTGTTACTCACTACACAGACGCAGTGTGTTCCTGTGTTCATTCCTTTTGGTTTAATTGAAGTTTTTTTTTTTGTTTGTTTTCAAAAGGCAGAAATGTGGGAAACATCTCATTTCTGGCCATTTAATTGGTAAAGGTTCTGATGTAAGAAATATACAGTAATTATTTGAATTTTTTCTTTTAAAGCAACAAAGTCTATAACTTGTTTCTGCTTCTTAACAATGATCACAGTAGATGAAACAACCTTAGATAGCCAAATTCGAGGTGCTAACTAGCCAAGTTATTATTTGTATTAAAATATATTGTAAATTGGACAGTGTTATGTATCTTTCTGCAATATAGCGGTTGGATTTGCAACCAATAGGTTTAACTCCGCAGGTCTGGTTTGTGAAGCAACAGTGGTCCCTTTCTTGATTCTTCTTTTGCAATCTGCACCATAATGGTGGGCCACTACCTGCCTGACTGGCCTGGCTTTCATCGTCTGGTGCTGAGGTTTAGGGTAGTTTCACTTTTGCTTTTTTTACAAGCTTTCCTGTAATTGCATAGTTGTGTGCTATATTGAATCCCCTTTTGTGACCATGAAAAATATGTCAGTATTTTAATGTAATCTTTAATTTTCAGGTTATACATTAAAACACGTAGGAAAAAAAATCCCTTTCTGAGGAGCACTTTTAAAGCCATTGCGGTAGAATGAGAATATTCATTACTTATACATCATGTATTTTTTCCTAAATGTTGTACAAAGAAGTGACAGTTGAGCTGAGCATATGTTAATAAAAGGTCTGCATTTTCCTGTGTCACTGACAGTTTCATTGGCTGTATATTCCTGAAATGCAAATAACCTCTGTTCTCTTCAAAGCTGTAATTAATCTGAATAGTTATTTAAATAGTATCAAAATCTTTTAACTACTAAGAAGCCAAACATTTAAGATGGTGAATTTACTGTTCTGCTTGAAGGACAGTACAATTGACAAGGGCACAGTGATCTGAGATGCTGCTGCGTGTTGGATCTATACATTCTGTAGAATAAAATGGCAGAATCTGTCTGCTGCTGTATAAAATCTTTTAACTACCATTTATTTTAGCATCATGGCATGTGCAAATTCCTGCTGCTCAGTTAAGGGACCAGCTTCACAACTGGTGTTACAATCTGTGGCCACAGCACTGCATCACAATGCAGCAAATGCATTTTCCACGTTAACCAAACATGACAGCTGAAGCGATTATTAACCATGCAAGATGTCGGAAGTCATCAAAAATTCACATCAGAGTAATTGCAGTGGCTTGGGTCGAGGGAAAAAGTATCATAGCATTCCTTGCCTACATGTTGTCTCTCCCCCTCTTAAATCTTAACTTGGTACAGTCCGTTAACAATAAAATACCCTTCTGTAACCTATAAACTGTTACTCCCATCAGTTTGCAGCTTTCCAACTGATAGCTGACTTCTCTGAATTTTCATAGAGCACCTCTGAGGATGATGCTCTGCTCTGGGGGCTGCAGTGCACCCTTTTTAAGAGGACCTTGCAATCTCATTGTCTAATTGGGACTCTTTAGTGCTTCAGTCATATCTGCACTTGCAGAGGGGTCGTTCTCTTTGCTTTTCTTTTTTCCTCTCTTTTGGTATTCTTCTCCCTTCTCCTACTGCTACCCCTCAATTCCAGCAATTTGGGGTGGGAAAAACTTGAGCGCTGGTTTGACAGAGCTCTTCCCACCTAAGAAGGCATAGAAGAGCTGCAGTGACCGACAGCATCAACTGGTCTGCAACTCCTCAAATTTGAGAGCTTCAGGTAGGATTGCCTGTGTTTTGTAAAGAAATTAAGGTAAATGCACGCTGGTAAATACAGTGACAGCATGTTGCAGAACCTGGGAAAGACAAGGTCTTAGTTTGTTTAAAATTGTGAGTTACATTTGGAAGCAGTTGACTCATTTGGTAGAAAAAGTACTTGATTCTTCTGAGACTTGTTCATATTTGTGTCTTGCCATTGTAATGTTTTTCTTTAAAAGAATCTATTGGGTGGGGCAGGGAGGTATTTGCCTGAAGATTTAAATAATTGATTATTTCGGATTTTTACAGACTTCATCTTTAAGTAGCAGGAAGTAGATGGACTTTCTTGAGGATTTTTAAGAGACATGTGAAATGCAGAATTCTTCTGTGATGTGAAATATGAGAATAAAATTTCTCTTTTGCTAAAACCAGTTTTTCTTTGGGGTTGTAGGTGAGTTACTGTGCGAGGCATGTGTGTGTGAGAGTGTGTGTGTGTGTGTGTGTGTGTGTGTGTGTGTGTGTGTGTGTGTGTGTGTGTAGGATATCTTACCGAGGAATCCAGTCACTTACATTTGGTGATTAGGGGAGAATTGGAAACATTTGGAATTACTCACAGGAAATGTTTTAGCGTTGGGCTTTAAATGAGAAGAATGAAATAGGAGATGTGAATTCTTAAGTATTATCAATTGTTCACAATTTAAATTAAGATAGTTACTTTTTATTTCTTGAATTCAGCCTCAAATGTGTGTTTTTAAAATATAGTTTAGATTTTTGTAATTTGTGCAAGTGAAATGAAAACTTCCTAAGTCATGTAAACATTATCTGGAGAGTAATGAAATTATAATGTTGCCTAAAATACTTTTAATACCTTAATGTCAGAGAAAAATGTTTTAAATTCAGCATTAAAAAGCAACTTGTTGTCTTCCTTTAAAAACAATACTACCTCAAAAAAAAAAAAAAAAAAGACAACATTCAGCTTTTTATTCTAAGGGATTGTACTTGTATTGTGGGACCTGTAGGGTTTGGACCTCTTTCAAAAGCTCGCACTTGGAAATTGCTCACCTAGGGATTTAGTAGTTTCTTTCAGAGGTGCAGGACTTTTCTTTACTCTTAACAATAGGAAGGCTTGAGGACCTGTCAAGCTGGTGGAGAGCTGCTCAGGGAAGAGAGAAGAACTGTGAGAATTTGGCTCTCTTGGTGCTAGAAGTCTGGATTTGCCCATGACTTAAGATTTCTTTAAAACTCTGACCCAGCGCAGCACTGCAAAGAATTGATATCTGAGATGAGACAATGAGCTGTGGTTTGCATTTTGTAAAGATGGAGGAAACCTCTAACACTGACCCAGTATGGGAGATGACTCAATTATCCGTGCCTTGGTACAGTTGCAAATTATTTTCCTTTGTCTGAAGTGGGTGGATGCCAGCGCCTTCATCAGGGCTCCTTAATTTAATGTATGGAAAATGTCTCAGCCACCATTTTTAACAATTAGCTGTATCATGGTCGAGGTGAGCTAGATTCTGAAGGCAGCTGCTAGGCCATTTCATTTACATTAGGTTCTGTGGCACAGGAGCTGTGTTACTATAAAACTAAGAAAATGAATTTGCACACTATACAGAAGAGTTCTGTAAGAGGGTGGAGAACATTCCCAGAAAGAAAATGGAATCCTTTTGTCTACGGTAAGTATTTCTCATATAGCGGTGAGAGACTGAAAATTTGTCTTTGGTTGAATGGACAGAATAGACTTTTAAATGAATGCTGCAAATATGAAAGGTGTTGCAAAGAGATTCTTGGATTTTTTTTTAAGGTATATGTTAAAAATAGGTGTGATATATATTCTTGAAGTATGGGCTTCATGAGTAATTTTAACAAATGATTTAAATTAATTATTCACTAATAATTGAAGTTAATGAGAGGTATAAATATATCACTACTAGTGATGGAAATGACACTTGAGAGAAAAAAATCTGAATGTAATAATTTAAAGAGTTGAGGCTTCTTTTCACTGTCATTAAAAAAATATATATATTTTCCATTCCTGAACAGAATTGTGCAATTGTAATGTTTTGTTGTTGTTAAGAAAATTCTCCATTGTTAATGACCTGTAATTGCTGATTAAAATACATTAAAGAATACTTTGACAAAATAGGACTTTTGTCTTCAAAGATCAATAGATTGAGGCTTTTGCTCTCATTCATGAGGTAATATTTAGTGCCTTCTGCTTAATTAATAGTTGTGATTTCAAAGCTATTCATATAAAACTCTTGTTTGTAATTGTAAATCTTGATTCTTAAAATTAATTGGATTTGACCCAGCTTACTTCATTGTTCCATTATATTGTTATTATGAGGAAACTAGTTGATTTTAACTTTAATTTGTATGTTTATCTTTTAAAGGCTGAAGAATTTTTACCTTTTAAACCCCAAAGAGTATAGTAAGTGTATTCTACAGTAATTTGTACCACGAACAATTTGCTTAAAATGCTTTAAGTAGCTGTTTCAGGAGTTGAATCTTCCCAGAACTGGTATCTGAGAATCCTTTTAACTTGCTACAGATTTATAAAGCCAACTATTCTAGGTCTTCTTGCGCTAGGCACTGTTCATCCTGGTTACTGGATGTTGTTTCCTATAATTAATAGATTTCTTTAATTAATAGGTGTTTGAAAGTAGAGAGAGAACAATTTTCTTCATACTAGCCTTTTCTCTGACATAGGAAGGTTCAGTTTTCATAAGCCTTGGTTAGAATTTTACAGAGATTCAGTAAAACCATGGTACTAATATTAGCTTGCAGCATAAAAGCTTAGGTTTTGATGTAATTTTTTAGAGTAGAAGGGCATGTTTAATATATTATTTGTTTAGGTATATGGTAGAGTACAAAGGGATCTTTTCCCTTAATTTTCACAAGGATTGTACCTTACATAAAAGAGTTTTAAGGTAGCAAATTAAAACTCCATTTTAACTGAGGCTTGGCTTACATACAGAATGTTTGGCTGGGTGGCATAGGAGTGTTACAAAGCCTTCCTTTGAAATTTTCAAAGCAGTACACTTAGTTGAAGAGTCTGGTCTTTTCTGTAGCTGGCTTTGTAAGATGCTGTGTGCTGAGCACCTTTTTAGCTACCCTGAAGACATAGCAGAGACCAGTTTGCTTCCTATTTTCTTTGCCTCCATCATGGTCTACTCAAGTTGGTTGCTGGAAGAGGCTGTCCTTCCTAATAATTTTTGGGAGTTCCAGATTCTCTTTACTCTGGAAACTTAGTTTTCTCATGAAATTTTAGCCTACTTAAAATTTCAAAAGAGCCAGGGGCTGGTCCTTTTTGCAACAGAAAGTACCTTCTTATCAAACCCTGGAGTGCTGTGGTAGTGCCATAGTGGAGCTATGCAAGCGTGTCAGCCAGCCCGCTGAGCAGCGTTCTGTGGCACTAAGATGGCAGTGAGAAAAGAGTAAAATGGCGTCACCAGGAGCACTGTGATAAGAAGTGGACCGCTGACTTCTTTTCCTTCAGTTGAGTTTGAAGAGGCCTTTGTAACACTGCCTTAGAAGAGAGAAGTTTTGAGATTTTCTTGAAGACTCAATTAGCAGTTATATCTAGATGGCTTTGAATGTTGCATTTAAGAAATTACATTAACACTTCTGAAATTCCTTGCTTTGTGCTTTCTTCTTTTATAATATAGAAACTTACCCTTCCACTTTAGAAAATGAAAAACTGTATATATTTATATGGCAAAGTGAAACTAGCATTCATGTACAAATACATTGGTTTTCATTCTAGCTCTTCTTGGGTTTTATGTAATTTTTTTTATATATATGTATATTTGCCTTAAACAAAGCTTATTTTTATTTTGTGGCTCAAGATATAGATTATTTTGCAAGTGAATTGTAGTCATAGTGTACATATGTAGTCATAGCAATGCTTATTTCTCACCTGTTCCTGTCTCTTCTGGACTTTGGTTTTATGGAGCTGACCTTAAGAGTTTATGTAGCATAATCAGCTCATCCTACAGTTAAGTAAAACAGTTTTATTGCTTAAATAACTTTCTCAAGGTCATACACTGAAAAGCAGTTGATTTTACCCTAAATCCAGGCCACTTGACTCCTAATCTGTATGATGTTGTACCACTGTGTCTATCTGACTGCGTGTCTTTCTGTTTGTAGGCTTGCTGGTGATTGATCTAATGGGTTGATTTTTCAGCAGTCTGTCTTTGCCTTAGCAGCGTAACTCATAGAGGTGTTCGAGTTGTGCCAAAAATGATTTACTGAGGTATGCTTGGAGTCTTCTTAGGCTTGTATGGAAGATGGTATGCATTTACAATTTCATCATTTATAAACAAACACTTAAAAAAATATGATCTACCCTGGAAGCCATGCTTTTATGTCTGCTGTGTAGGCTTGGCATGAAGAGTGACATGGTGCTTATCTCCTGGGCTAGGCAAAGTTGTCATATTTATCTGCTGTGAAACCGAGTATTCTGAAGTGTTTTTGAGCAGGTCACATGTTTAACTGTAGGTATGTGGGGTCCCACAGTGCAGGATCACCCCTTTTTCTGTATAAGACAAGACTAGCAAAAGAATTTTAGCTCCTTGTCAATTTCAGGCATTTTCTATTTTGGAAAAAAAAAAAAAAAAAAAAAAAAAGATCCTGTCCTCTCTCCTTCTATTGCATGTATTTGTCACACCAGCTAAGCAGTTTTCTATGTTTTCTATACCTGTGGTGATGGTGAGTGGTGCATTCTGCAGTATTCCTCAGCCCTGACAGTATAAAGTCAAAACGTTTCTAAACTTAATTAAGGTTTTAGAGAGCATGTGAAATCATAAGTACTGTTAGCAAAGAAGTATCTTGTCAAATTCCATTTAAAACAATGTAAAATTATTAAAGAAGATTTCTTGTTTGTTTTAGTAATCTCCAAATTTTTTGAAAAAATAATTTCTGAGTAAGAAGAAACTGCAGCGGAACCAAAGCTCCCTTTTCTGTGGCTGCCCTGATGATTGTGTTCCAATCCCATCAGCATAAGCATTGCTGCATAGCAGGAGGAGCTGTGGTTTTCGACTGCAGTGTAAATGACTGACACTGTGTACCAGCAGGGAATTAATATGAGAAGTGGTTCCCAAACACTGTTCTGACAGTGCTCCGCTCGCTTGCTAAGTGGAACTCAGGCTTACTCCGGAGCCCTGCAGAAATCGGCCTGCTGGAAGCTGCAGACTCCTACTCTGGCCACCTCCGAGACGCACCCTCAGCTCTTCTCTCCCCTCACAGCCCCCCAGATCTTACTTTTGTTTCCTTTTAAAGGTCATTATCATTGCATTCCCATTTTTTACCGCAGTGCAGTAAACTGGGACTATGCCAGCTCTATGGATGTGAACAAACCCATCTCCAGGATGGACATGTTGAGGCATTTTTGTCATCCCTTAATGAAATCCTTCTTGTTTTTCCTTCATCTAGAATGTCTGGACTTCATATTTTTCTGGGTCTTCTCATAGGTAGGGGCTTTCTGCTGCCTTTCTTTGAGACCAGAGACACTTTGACACACTTTTTTGTTTGTTTTGTTTTTGGGTTTTTTCATTTTTTGAGACGGGTCTTGCTATGTAGTTCAGGCTGGTCTTGGATTCACTATGTAGTGTAGGCCAGCCTCAAACTCAAGGGAATCCTGCCTCAGCCTCCTGAGTGTTGGGATTACAGGTGTGCACCACTGCACCTGGCCTGCACACTGTTAATATTTATTCTATTTGTGTCTCCAGAGTTTATCCCTAGCAAGTGTGCTGGGCTTTAGGGGGCGGTTGGCGGAAGGAGATAGAATGCTATACTCCAGCCACCTCAGCAGTCCGTGCACTGTTAGCATAGTGCCTTCTTGCCTTGGTCTCTGGTGCTCTCTCTGACCTCCTACCATCAGTAAGTGAAGAGGGAAGGCGGCCAGCAGAGGCCCTGCCACTGCAGCTTGGCGCAACTACTGCATCATGGTACGCTCACTAGGATGCAGGCTCTGGCTTGTTTTTCTGGAAGAAGTGAGGCAGCAGCACTGAATAAGTCACATTCCTCCTCCAGTGCTCTTGTGACTGGCAGAGAGGTGGCTTATACAAGCCTCTGTGTGGCAGGGCCTCTTGGATTGGGAGGGGAGGAGATTCACTGAAAAAAAATTGTTTTCCTGAGTAGCATCATTTTTAATTTTACTCATTTGTATTATACCCTTAATACTTGCTACCTCTGTCTATGGAATCTCCAGAGCCTTTCAATAGCTGCGTTAGATGAACTGTTTTTCTTTCCTGGATGGCCAAATAGAGGGATGGGAGGAGATAACAAGGATGTCCCAAAAGAGGCAGAATTGACTTTTTGGCTGTAGCCCATTCTGTAAATCTTACAGAAATTGGCCTCACTGGGATGTAGCCCTTAACTTTGACCTGTTTTTAGGTCAAAGTACAGCAGTCCCATAGTCCCAGTTTTATGTCTTGCTGTAGAAATTGGAAGAGGCATTCGGTAGCTGTGTATCTACATTGTGATGACAAGGGAGGTCTGGTGCGCATCACTATACCCTTCGCTAACCACCACAGAACTGGCATGCCCCTATCCTTGCTGCTCTTTTCCCTTCTGGTTTATGAGGCGTTCTCCTTTTTCTTTTCTTTCTTTATCCAATGCTGAAATCTTGGAAATTGGAATTTTGTTACACTGATTTTTTTTTTTTTTCTTTTGAAGGAAGTTGGGATGAGAAGCAACTAGAAGGGATTTGCAAGAGGTAATTAGATAAACTTACATGAGAGACTCTCTTAAGCCTTTGGCTTTCTCAGAAGGCCAAGGGGCAGATGGAATTCTATCATGGCATTCTTGGCATCCCCTTGAAGGGACCAGGCATGTCCGCTCACTTTGGTCTAAATGTTGCCTGTTGGTCCTTCACTGGTCCCAGAGGAGGCATTGCCCAGTGCTGTATATTCTTGAGTTTAGAATTTCCTAGTGACCACTGAGTTCTCATCCATCTGTGAGATGTATTGGAATTGTGGGGCAAGGAATTTGTTCTGCTTGATGGGCCCAAACCAATCACATAATTGTGTAACCCTTTTTTAGTCCAGTAGCAGAAACAGTGCACAAAATGGGACCCGGCATCCTGACAGTGACAGATGACCTAGTGACCACCCATTGCCATATTATATTACCAAGGTCTGCCACCTGTGGCTCTAGAACTGTCTGCAGCACCGTGGATCTGCTGCGCCTGCAAATGGTGGAACCCCACTAGCTCTCTCACAGTGTCTGCTGCCACCTGCTGAAGGAAAGCAGCTAGTCTTTTACATATATGCACAGCGAGAAATCCTACAAAGCATTAAAAATATATTACAATTGGCAGATGCCAGCTCTGCCCACTTAATACTGCTTTCTGCCGGGAGTATTTTAGAACATATGTATGGAATCTGTGAACAGATGATTTATGGGTGATTTAAAGTATTAAAATTTTTGTAGAAAACAAACAGTGGGACTCACTCTAAATATCTGAGTTGGAGAATAAGCTTGAACTTCACTGTTCAGTCTGTATTCCTTCTAGATGAAGATTCATCCTCTCATGGGCCTTCTAAGCTGACATTTTATGTTTATTTTCTTGTAGTATAGTGGTGTGATAAAATAACCAGATATGCTGTAAATCTTACAGAAATTCTCCAGATTTTGAAAGTACTCCAATTTAAAAATTTGTTCGGTTTAGTGTGTTGTGTTTGTTTTATCAGTAATGAATATCTGTGCACTTGAAAGATTCCTTGAGGCAGTCTCAGTATAGGCATTGCAAAAGGGAGCTTATGAAAGGCATGTCCACGTCATCTGATAAGCCCAGCAGCTCTGGCTCTTTTGAGTACTGGCAGGATTTCTGTCCTGCTCATGTGAAGAATATCCTACTTCATCCTTCTTTATTTTCTCTTTAAGGAATATTACCTTTACAGAAGGTTTAGGAGAAGTGATAAGAGTGTTTTACTTAGAATAGATCAAAGCAAAATAATGGCTACAACTCACACTGCTATCTTTATAGAATTTGGACTCTTTTCCATTGCACTAACCAAAGTTCTTCAGTTTCTAAAATTTGCTTTTTTTTCTTTCCTTCTTACTTTGCCTACCTACCTATTCCTTATGTCTTGGTAATTTTTTAAACCATTCCTAATACCACTGCTCGCTATGTGTTAATACCATTTTGATTTGGAGTGTTGGTTACAGAGTTCTTATTGATTTGTATATAAATATATTAAATGAGGATTGAACAAAGATTTTATAATATCTACCATGCATTTTTGTGTTATGTCAGACACCTTCTAAGAAATATCTAACCTTTTGTGAGTGCCTCACTCTATATTTTGACAGAATGGATTACAGTTAGTCTGCTCAAGGGAAGAGGTAAGAAAAACTTGGGGTTTTGAGAGTTGTGTAAAATATGGCTGAAGCTTTGTGGGATCAACTTAGACTAGTTGTTTCATATCTTTAAGAACTGGTTAGGCAGGACTTCACTGGTTATGTAGCTATCCAACAAATCATTTACTTGTAGATGGAAAGCGAAGAATAGCGGAAGAGTCAACGGAAGCTCTTTTCTTGGGTGCCATGTTTTCTTAGCTAACAAACAGGAATACTGAAATTTTTCTCTCAGAGACCCTTATTTCTTAATAGTTTTCACTTCTGGAAAGTAAGTAAAGTGAGAAAATTTAGCCTGTTGGCAAAAACAAGCTCAATTTACTTTCCTACAATAGAATTTAGCTGCATTTGTAGTCTGAAACCCCGAATCTGAATGGTGATTAAAAATAAGGCCATTTTATGCCTGTCTTTCTGGACTTGAGCATTTAAGAGCCATTTTGGCCACAAGATCTTGGAGATATAGTTACATGTTTGATAAGAGAATCAGCTTATCTTAAGGTTATATTTAGCATTGTTCTCAGCCTACTTCTTAAAGGCAGAACACAAGATGGAAGGTACTGCTTGAGTAGATGTATGGTATTGTTCCTTAACAAAAGCAGTAATAATATTTTGAAATGGTATAGAGTTTACCTTTGGAGCAGTGATTTCAATCTTTTTGGACTGTGACCCATGGTAAGAAATGTAGTTTACATTATGATCCACTTCATAGACCCATGCATAAATGTATATAAGTGAAACAGATGTTTCATAAAACAGTACTTACCCATACCACATATCATTGTTGCATTTTGTTTCATTTTAAAAATGCAGTTTGATTTCATGACTCAGTTGTAGATTCTGACTCACATTTTGAAAACCACTGCTCTAAAGGAATGCCAAAACCTTGACATTTGTTGTCTTCCCTCACGATGTGAGACGGGGTGGGGGTGTGGGATAAAAAAATAAAATTATAAGCGGAAAATATCTACCTTGATGTACTGTGATGAGAGAAGGCATGGTAGGGTGGAAGAGCGTAAAACGGGCCAGAAAATTTAGTTTCTAAGCCTGAGCTCTGCTGCATATGAACTGAGTCATCTTAGTGTAGAATCCCCAGAGCATTTTAGAGTTGGTAAAATTTCTAGAAACTACATCATACAGCTTGCTCAACTTTTAAACTTTATTGAAGAGATTATAAAATATAATCTAGTTAAGTACTACTGAGAGTTTAGCCTTGGGTTAAAATTGAAGAGAATAACCAGATATGTGTAATATACTTATGCCTGGCATAAAGTAGTTGCCATATAAGTGTTAGCTGTTATAAGTACAGCATCTTTGAATTCAAAAATCTGAAATCCAAACTACCTCAAAATCTGAAACTTTGTGAGCTCTGACATGATGTCACAAGTGGAAAATGACATGCCTGAGCTTATGTGATGGGTTGCAGTCAAAACATAGGTACACGAAAAATATATGAAATTACCATTTGGCAATTGGTATATAAGGTATATGTGAAATATAAATGAATTTCATGTTTAGAGGTGGTTCCTACCCCTAAGATGTCTTATTTTATATGTATATATATATATATATATATATATATATATAATTTTTTCTTCTCTTCTTCCTCCCTTCCCTCTTCCTTGTCTGAAAAAAAAAAAAATGTAAAATCCAGAAAACTTCTGATCCTAATCATTTCAGACAAAGGATACTCAGTCTGTACTACCATAAGAATTACTCTCCAAGCCTCAGCTTCATCCTTTGTAAAGAACTGATGCCTGGTTAAAACAAATTTAAGGATATTTTGCCCTCCTCCAGATCTGTATCCTTTTAGAGGGGAAAAGAAGTTTTATTTTCACCACTTACAGGTTTGCTGTTTCTTAAATAGTTTGTGTGGAGAGTCAGAATTATATTTGATCTCTGTCTCTGCCTCTTTCTGATCCAGAGTCCTTGGTCAAGTTAGTTAAACATTGAAATCTGTTTTTCATCTGGAAAACAGGGTGAGGAGAGTCGGGTGACCATGCCTATACTTTCATATTGTTAAGTGAGTAGCAGTCATGTCTTTGAATTGCCTAGAGAAGTGTCTAGCTCTTAAATGCTTCCTGAATGGGGGCTACTATGTGTTAGAGAAACCCAAACATGTTCAAGGAGCCAGTTAGAAGAGAGATCTGTTTCAGGACTCTGGCAGCGAGGAGATTGGGAAATACAGAGACTGGGGAATCAGGAGTAGTCATTTTACCTGGTGGCCTAGGTAAGATGTTCCTTAACGAGTGGGCCAACACTTGACGGGGTTGGGTGGAAGACTAAAGGAACAGTGCTCATGACAAGATGATGAGGGGATACCGGTAACAGGAGCTCGGAGGCCCACAGTCTCAGAAGTTGGCTTGTCTCGGGGAGGTGAGCTATCAGCCTTTTTGTGCCCTGGGGGCTTCGGAGAGGCAGGGAGCCAGTTTACACCACTGGAGAACCCATTTTCTGATAAGGCATAAAAATACATCTCCAGCTTGAGGGCATGAGAGGTATGTCACAGACAACTGGAGACAAGTTATGTTTCTGTCCAATTTTTTTTAGCTTTTTGGTTCCAGCCAGCTGTTATTTTTCTCTGAGGTATCTGAGGGTGTCTTTCCTTGAGGTGTCTTTAGTTGTGTTGTGGTAGCTGCCTCAGTGTCCTGAATTGTTTCAAAATGTTTAACATTTGTAGTCACTTTAACTTTGGGAAAGAACCAGAAGTTGCCTGGTGCCAGATCTGATAAAGTGAGTAAGGACACACTCTTACTATTTTTACGAGCCTACCTTTCCATTGGGTGGCACTCAGTAGCAGCATTCACACCTCATCAAGCACAAAAGAGATCTTGAAGAACTGCTTCAGAAAGTGTCAAGAATGATGGGATAAGTGTATTTGAACTGAGGGGGATTAATGGCAACATGTCTTCTATGGTAATAAGTTTTTAAAAAAATTTAAACAATTGCCATGTATTTTGATCATCCCTTTTTATGTTCTTTAAAGAAGCCAACCACCACCACTAGATGGCACACAAGTCCCAGCACTACTGTGTACTTACCTGCATTTTAGATTATCTCAAAAGATAGGGCACTAACCTGTTATTTTTAAAAAGTATGATTTGTAATCCTACCTTAACATTTCAAAAAGGAATAAAAAATGGATCTAAAAATTTAGACTCTATGTACAGTTGGCCTTTCAGGTCTATAGGTTCTATGTATATGGGTTCAACCAGATGCTGCCCAGCAGGGAAAAAAATTGCATCTGTACTAAATACACAAAGACTTTCAGTTTCTCTTTTAGCATTATTGTCTAAATAGTATAATATCACAACTATTTACATGATATTTACCTTGTACTCGGTGTTATAAATAATTAGAGATTGACGTATACAGAGGTTATGTACACTGTGCCATTTTATATTAGGGGCTTGAACTTCTATGAATTTTGATATCAAGACAAGAGTAACCTACCTGCCCCCACTTCCTCCCAAGAATAATCTGCCTCAAAGCAGTAATGTCTTTTTTTTCTTCCTTTTTGTTCTTAAGCACTACTTGAAATTTCTTTCTTTTTTTTTTTTTTTACTGGGAATTGAACTCAGGACCTCATGCTTGCCAGGCAGGTGCTATGCCACTGAGCTACATCCCCAGGCCTTCAGATTTCATCCCTTAGAAATTAGTAGTGTAGATATCTGAAGCAGTCTTCATATTCTATCCAGAGAACTGCCCTGGAGCAGTCTTCATGAGAGGACTGTTTTCTGGTTGCTCTCTGCTATACCTGTTCATCTTCATGCACTGTCCAGTTTGGGGTAGGATATAGTAGAGGTAGGAGAATCTTGGGCCAATACGTAAGGGTCTAGGGAATCTATGCAGAGTAATCATGTTCTGTTTAAATTACATTTCCTATCTGCCCAACTCCCATTTTTTTTTAAAGGACCAGCAACTTGTATGTCGGACTGTTTGAAAAAATACACTAAAATATAGGTAATCAAAGTCTAATTAACTGACTATAAGTTTCAAATACAAGAAAATGGTCAAATGGGTTTTAGTTTATTATTCTAAAACCTTTTTGCGGGGCTGGGGATTTAGCTCAGAGGCACAGTGCCTGCCTGGCAAGTGCAAGGTCATGAGTTCAATTCCTGGTACCGGAAAAAACAAAAAACCAAACAAACAAACAAACAAAAAAAATAAAACCTTTTTGCTTAATTCTATTTTGTATTGTATTTCCTGAAAGTTCCTTTTTTTATGAAAAACAAGATGATTCTGAATAAATAGGTTATTTCAGACATGTATGAATATATCAGTAGTGTACTTGACATACATGTACCTTTCCTCACAGTTTATTGGTGGGTCTGATATGTAAGGTAACTTGTATTATGTTGCAGCTGAAGACTCTGATTTCCATGTGTTGGTTGGTGGATCAGTTTCCTTGTTCCTATTTGGCCCCTGTATCCCAAACTGTGGAAAAAAAACTTCACTCTTGTGTGTGAAGATGTTTTATGTCTCTCTGCCTGCCTGCAGCTGTGGCTGTTGACATAGTGTCCTGTCCCCTTCTCCATCAGACATTAGCTCAGGCAAATGAGGACAGTGACAGCAACAGGGAAAGCACCCTGTGCATGTCTTTGGTGTTACCAATAGATCTAGACCTAATCAATTCTAGTAATAGAGCTATGTATATCAAACCTTGGGCTAAGAACTTGATTACATTATCATTATTAGGCAAGAACAAACTGGGGTTTAGAAAGTTTGGGTGACTTGTTAATTAAGGTCCTGCCATTAATTAATGGAGGCACTAGAATTTGAAACTCATTTTCCAAAACCTGTCCTCTTGACCATTGAAGTATTGTGCAGTTGCATTTTTGAGGCATTTATACCCAGTGTATGTTAAATTAGACTTGTACACTCTTCTTCACCTCACCAGTATTAAATAAACAATGGGTGTAATCGTAGGATAGAAAGTGCACATGGCGAAACCCCAGAAGTGTATAAATAAATGTTTTTTAGGATTTCTCAACCATTGGCAAACAAATGAAAAGCGTGAAGACAAGTGGGCAGTGCTAGTTCACTCACCATTAGGAAGAAACTGAAGCAACAGAACTATGGAACAGTTACAGGAACTAACATTACATAGACAAAGCTGTATCTCTATTATCTGCTATGTAGGCATTTTGAAGGGCAGTCTTGACTGCTTACTTTCTATGTGTTTACAGGACATAGGATTACTTTTGTCTCATGGAAATTTTACCTTCTCATTATCATCATGTGTTCCCAGAATGAAAGAAACTGGGAAACATGTTTAAGATCATCTATTTTGATGTTTTCAAGTTGACAGCATTTTGTAGGGGTGGAAGTGGACAGGGTAGCAGATACCTTTATGGTTATCTTTTACCCTACAATATGCTCGTCGTTGTTTGAAGATTAATTTTAACCTAAGTTTTGTTATTTCTTCCCTTTCCATAGGGCTTCCTGAAGAATGAGAAGGACAATGCTCTGCTGTCTGCCATTGAAGAGTCCCGGAAGAGGGTAAGAAAACCACAGTAGTGTGAATAGGGCAGCAGTGTATACCAGGTTGTGTGTCCCCCTCAAAGTGGGGGTCTGTCAGGTACAGCTCTTTCTTAAATAAAGAGGTAGTTCACTAGCAGGTGTTCCCCAGAAGCTGTTTTTGAGAATATTGTGCTCTTGTGCATCTCCATGTATTTAGTGACTGAAATGTATCTGAGATACTGAACTAGACAGTTACTATTAAATTAACCCTAAAATGGAAGGGCCAGAAAATTCTTATATTTCATTTATTGTGTAAATGATATTTTACCTTCTGCAAAATTGGTACTTCAGAAGGGCAATTGTGATCATTGATAATATTTCCTACCTTCTTTTTCTTTTAATACACAACTTGACTGTACCACCTTTTATATTAACATTTTCTCCAAGATCTTAAAGACAAAATAACTTGGTGCTCAGAATGGGTTGTAAACAAGTCAGCCAGAGCAACCGTTGTATGTTGGCAGTATTTTTCAAAAGTATTCCTATAAGATACTCAAAGATCACTTATTTTACTAATGTATGAGTTATTTCTGTTTGTTTCTGACAAGGATTAAAACCTTTCCAAAACACCCTATTACAGAGTATGAGATTTTCAAGCCACTGGGTCTTCGGGGAGGGAAGGGAAGGGTGGGTTGTCAGTGGCACTGGCTCTGAGAGAGCTGCTTCCCCAGGCGGGTGTGTGCCAGTCTGCAGCAGTGTGCCCTGCCGAGGGACCACAGGCAAAGGGAGAGCTCTCGTTCACTGTTTACTGACTTGACTTTAGTATCAAGTGAAATGTATATATGTATTAGTTGTGTGGTTTAAAAAATAGTGGAGTGTGCTTTATTAATATATTCTACGAGGGTAAAAGCGTCTCAAAGGACTGATGTGAGACAGGGTTGCTGAGGGGCCTGCCAGCTCTAGATTAAACGAAAATGTTCCCAAGGCGTTATTTAAATGACTGATATGTTTAATTGTCAGAATAAAATTCCCTAAAATTTCATTCATTTGATTGTTGGCAATAGTATTTAGTCCTAGAAATAAGAAAAGTCACTTGATACAGATTTGAAAATATTAAAAAAGGGATTTCTTTTTGTTCACACTCTGAGTTACTCACCGACATTGGTTCTCCTGCTGTAAAGGACCAATGAAATTAAATTAGGTTGAACACCACCAAGCCGTATTAATCCATTTACCCTGCAGAATGTGTTTCTGGAATTGGCAGTCTCTGAACATTGTGCCATACTGAGACTAAATGTGCAGCCAGCCAAAACATTTAGGTGACATACCACAGTGCAAAATTGCGCATATGTGTTTGTGAGGGAGATATTCCGGTGTGGGACCCTCCTAGAGGGAGGCCTCTGACCTGTCTGGACAACAGGAGACTGCTGCTGAGCAAGAATTATTTTCAAAAAATGATTTGGCAATCAGCAGCTTCCTGGCATTTTGGTGGCAATTTCATGTTTGAATAACTTGCCAATGTCCTGCTGAAATGCCAAGAAAACAAGCTACAAAACCACAAATGTGTCCTATCTTTTCCTGTTTGGTGTATCCCAGCAAAAACAGAACAACATTATCAACATTATCAGAACATATGCAGTGTTTCTAAAAGACAGCAACAGCTCGATAATAAACGGGTATTATGTCAAAGCATATTGCCCTCTTCCCTTTATAAAAATGGGGTTTGAGTGTTCCCCACCTGTTCTTAATTCAGTTGCCCAGTTCTCTCCCTGCCTTCCTTTAATGTTCTCAAAGGGAAGTATTTTCCACACAAACAATAACTGGAAATATTTAATTTATAATAGTTTCTCCACTACTTTGTGATTTTGTATGGTTTGTTTTACATTCCTTTTTAACACAACTCTTCCAACTTACCCCTTTTCTCTTCCTTGGGTTTCTTTCCTTCCAGTCCCTACTGGTCTGTCTCCTACCTCGCCTCAGAACTTCACTCCCCTCCGCTTCTCTTAGTTCCCAGTTGAGGAGCTCTGTTGATTCTCTCTCCTGAGCCCATTTTGTTAGTATTCTTTGCATCTAACCTCGTGGTTCAGACATGAGTACAAATAAATAGACTAGAATTGGCAGATAGGTGACTAATCACCCCTGATTAGCCCATAAATTGGATGTTCCGTTATCTCTAATATAATTGAGATATGCTTTCTGGGGGTAGTATGGCCACGGAAAGAGAATTTTAATGTTGAATCATTTATTTTTGTTTGAAGCACCTCACAGGAATGATGAGTGGAACCACAGTGTTGTTCGCTGTTGTGGGTGCGTTTCTTGGTGAGTGCTGTGGCATACTTCTTCAAACGTGTATCTGCGGATTTGAGCCCAGAAAGCACCCATTTTTTGAAGATGCTTAGTGCTCTGAAGTACTAAGGAGAAGTTCTTGGCACACAGTTGGCAGCGCAATAAATAGGGTAGTTAATTCCCACTATTGTCATTCTGACCCTTACCTGATGCTGGAAGTCTGCCCCCACCACTCTCAACCGCAGTTTTTCTGCCATTGTTTGTTAGCCCAGGACTTGTCCTTAAGAACAATTCTTGTGACATTTTGTAGTGTCCTGCGTTGGTGCCACATCTTCGCCTGTGCCTTACTTGTTGCCAAGCTCAGAAAGCTGTATAAAATGTCCCTCCCAATCTCATTTCTGCTTGCCCAAGTCCTCTTTGCCTATGGCCCTCCATTGTCCCATGTTGAGGAGGAGGTCTGAGGAAGAGTTTTGAGCACCCTGTGGCTCACTTATCTACCCTTTTCTGGATAACTTTTAGCGCAATGACTCCTGCTCCCTTCTTCTCCGACTTTCTGATCCTTAGACCACTTGACTTTTGTGTTTAAGTTCACATCTGTGAACAAGAGGCAAAGATTTTTCTCTGGATTTTTCTCAACTCATACTAACTGATTAGAATGAGCTATTCTACTTGATTCTCAATGAAAAGAGCAAAACCAGGTGGAAAATTGTTTTTAAAATTAAAAAGAAAAGTTGGGGGAAGTCATTCCTCCAATATCTTTAGAATTCGTATTAGAAAAGCGTGCAGGAGCCTTCTTCCTAACTGTGTGTGTGTGGTGTGTGTGTGTGTGTGTGCTTGTTGTTCCCTTCTCACATTTTAGTAAATATTGAGTAAAATACAAACGTCCCATTTGTAGGAAAAGTATATTTGATTTTTTTAACAGTTCCTCAAAACTCATATATATTGATTTTGTCATTATAAATTATCTGCATTGCCAGATATAAAGCAGACAGTACTAATACAGTACTCTCTTGGTCCTACCTAATTAGATGTCAGTCTGACTGTAAATGAAATGAGTTTTTGGAAAGTGAGGTTAAGCTGAAAGGAAACCTTGTTTGCCGATTGAAGAACAGTAGGCTGAAAACCTGCATGATTCAGTGTCTCCATAGGTTGTTTTAATTTCCTTCTGTGAGGGTTTTGTCTCTATTGTTCCTTCTCTCCTCTCTCCCTTTCTTTTTCCTTCCTTCCTCTGTTCCTCCCTCAGTCCCTTCCTTTCTTTTTTTCTTTTTGTTCTGAGTGCCTGTGTTTTGGCAGCTACTTGCACTGTTATCAGTAGACAGTAGCAAGGTCTGCTAGACTTTGCAGTGACTTTCAAAAGAAGCAGTTTAATCCCAGAAGGTTAATTTTCTTTTCCTGACTTGTCTCCTGCTATGAAAATATCAGTGTTTCTTAAAAAAATGAAAAAACATGGAATTTCTGTTTGTTGCATCTTAAGGTACCATTCATCTTATAATCCATCATTATTTTATGTACTATAAGCAAAAAAATACTCCCATGACATGCAATCAATTATAATATATAGCCTAATTTTATAGGTTTTAAACTATTTCAATTTTTTTTTTTTTTTTTGGTTTTTCTCCGGTACTGGGAACCGAACTCACGACCTTGCGCTTGCCAGGCAGGCGCTTTTGCCGCTGAGCTAAATCCCCAGCCCCAATTTTTTTTTTTTTTTTTTGGTACTGGGAATCGAACTCATGACCTCACACTTGCCAGGCAGGTGCTGTGCTGCTGAGCTAAATCTTCAGCCCCTCTAATTTCATAGGTTTTAAAAAGATGTTTGTCTTGGTGAGCACATGGAGAGATGTTCATACAACTAAAAACCACAATGAATTACTACCTCACATCCATTAAGATGATTCCTATAATGAAGGAGAAACAGAAAATAGTAATTATTAGTAAGGATGTAGAGAAATTAGAACATTTGTGCACTGCTGGTAGGACTATAAACTGGTGTACCTCTTACAGATACAGCGTATAGATTCCCCCAAAAACTAAAAATAGTATTGCCATATTATCCCAGCAGTTCTACTTCTGAGTGTATAGCCAGAAGAACTGAAGCAGGGACTCAAAGAAATATTTGTACACTCATGTTCACAGCAGCATTATTTATAAAAGGGAGGCAAACCTGACACATGTTACAACATGTATGAATCTTGACATTACGCTAAATGAAATCGGCTACTCATAAAAAAGACAAAACAGTATGATTACACTTATTTTACCACAATTAAAAGGTTTTTAAGTGTCTTAGAATCAATGATATAGTAGGTGTGTTGCAACCAATTTTCAGTAAACTCTTTAAAGGATCATTTTAAAAATAGATTGTTGTTGCTTTACTTATAGGAAGTGGGAGGTTGGGAGGGGTGCTTTGCATTTGTTTTAGGTTTTCAAGGAAATCGTATTCTTTAGTTTTCATGTGGGTCATTGCTCTCTGTTCCCCTCTGGCAGACCTTTGGCATGGCTGAGGAGTATCATCGAGAGTCAATGCTGGTCGAGTGGGAGCAAGTGAAACAGCGAATTCTGCACACACTGCTGGCGTCAGGAGAAGATGCCCTTGACTTTACTCAAGAAATTGAGGTAGTTTACTTGCAAGAGATAAAACAAAAATAAAAATGTGGAGTCAAAGAATGTTTATCCACTTGGCTAGTGGCATTCTGCCCAGTCGATCGCCACCTCCCCATGAAACACTCGGCTTACTTGGCTCGAATTCATGATGCCACATTTGCCTGCATTTCCCTCCACTATCTCTGGCTGCTTCTGCTTAGTCTCCTGTTCTGCATTTTCCTCAGACTTTCTGACCTCTGCATGTTTGATTTCCCTTGGGCTTAGTTTTGATTTCTTTTTTCTGTCCTAATCAGTGCCCTATTGATTTTAAATTTGTGGCTTTGAACACTGTCTACATCTGGAAGATTCTCAAATTTGAATCAGAAATCCTGAGCCCCACACTTACTGAAGTAGTTTCCTTCTTGGATGTCTCATAGGCATCCCAAGATAAATATGTTCAGAATCAAGTCATGATAGCAATCCCTGCTCACTCCACCTTCTTTTCTCACAGAGGTCCCATCTTTATAAATGGCAATTCTGATATTTCAGTTTTTCAGATTAAAAAAAGCCTGAGATTCATTTCTATTCCCTTTGCCTTTCTTAACTCAGCCTATCTCACATGTTGGCAAATCACTTAACTCTACCTTTAAAGTATACCCACAATCCGCCACTCCTCACCATGTCCACTGTTAACACTGGAGTCTAGACCACTGTCATTTGTTGCTTGGGTTGTTGAACTCATTTGCTGATTGGTTGTGAGTCACTCAATCTAGCCTTTGCTCACGGTGCCAGGATTATACTAGCTCTTGACTTCCAGAAAGCGAGGGTTGTTGGGGCCATTTTACAGCCTGTCAGCCACACTGGTTTCCCTGCATCTGACCTTATATACCGCTACAATCTCAATGCAGCAGCTAGAGTGATACTATTACACAGTTTATATTTCTGTCACTGCACTGTTCAGAGCCTTCCATTGATCTGAGTCTCACTTGCAGTGAAAACAGCTCTTCACCATGACATGTAAGTCTAAATGACCTAGTCTTATTGCTAAGTTTAATTCTACATTACTGCCCCCAACTCCTATTTTTTGATTTTGGGGGTTTTTTGGTTTTTTGGTTTTTTGTTTTTTGGTGGTACTCGGTACTGAATACGAGCCTTTACACATGTTAGGGAAGTGCTGCACTTTTGAGACACATTTTCAGATATTTTTTTTTTTTTAATTCTTTTTATCTCTTGAGACAAGTTCTCATTAAGTTGCCCAGGCTAGACTAGAACTTGTGATTCACCTGCCTCAGCCTCCCAAGTAGCTGGGATTATTGGGGCATGCCACCATGCCTTGGCTTTTCCTTGTTCTTCTTCTATCTACACAGGCTCTTTATCGGTTCTTTGAACACACTGGCATTCTCTTAGAATGTTCCTCCTAAATGACTTGTGGTTATCTCCTGATTTCCCATCCTTCTGGTGTTGACCCAGTACCATCTTAATGAGGCCTCCTGAGTCCTTGATATTTTACACATTCCTTCCTTCATGTATTTATTTTACTTTTTTGGTGCTGCGGATTGAACCCAAGGCCTTCTAGCACTTCTCCTATGTGCAATAGTGTGTGCTTTATGTCTTTATATTGTTTTCTTGATTGGGTTTTTGTTTTTTTGAGACAGGGTCTCACTATGTAGTAGAGGCTGGTCTTGAACTCATTATGTAGCCCAAGCTGGCTACTATGTTTTTATATTATATACTGTGTTTCTCATGGAAGATTGTAAGCTCTATAAAGGTAAGAATTTTTGTTTGGTTTATTGCTATATTCTTAGTACCTAGAAGAGTCTCGAACACAGTAGATGCTCAATAAATATTTACTAAATGACTAATTTGGCTCTGGCTAACTTTGTACCAACTGGAGTATTAGAGAAATGGTAAAAAAAAATTGTTTTTTTTTTTAGAATGGGAAAAATAGTCTTAATTTTAAGTATTCGTTGGCTACACTGCTAACTTGAGGATTTTCTCCTTTTCTTCTTGTCTTTTTGACTCAGGGTTTTGCTATGTAGTTGAGGCTGGCCTTGAACTCACTTTGTAGCCCAGGTTGCCCTCAAATATGCAGCAATCTTCCTGCCTTAGTCTCCCAAGTGCTGGAATTACAGACGTGTGCCACCATGCCTGGCAGGATTTTCTTCTTTTTAAAAACTTAAAGTTGGGGCTGGGGATTTAGCTCAGCGGCAAAAACGCCTGCCTGGCATGCGCAAGGTCGTGAGTTCGGTTCCCGGTACCGGAGAAAAAACCAAAAAAAAAAAAAAAAAAACAACAAAAAAACTTAAAGTTTATAAAAAGCAATCCCTTTATGTGGCTCAAGAATTAAACCATCCTGTCTCCAAATACCCCATTCCTTTGCCTCTTTGTCTCTTCTATCAGTAATCACTATGTCTTTGTATCTGTGGTGGTGGGGTGCTAGTGATCAAACCCAGGCTTTCATGCATGCTAGGTAAGTACTCTACCAGCCCAGTTATTACTACTTTCTTATATTAATTCTTTCTAACATTTTATATAAGTAAAAGTATATGAGACAATATGTCCCTGAGTCTTCTTTCACAAAAGTTAGCTGTGTGTTCTGTTTTACATCTTTCTTTTTGCCTTCTTTGTGTCCTGAGGATCTGCCCTTTGAGGAATTTTGAGGCTGTATCTAGGATCAGAGGAAAGAGTGTCTTGCTTTTATCTGTAATGTGTGCCCTTTTGCCTGCCATACATGTATCATCTGGTCTGGGGGAGGGGACAGTCCTGGACTTCAAATCGTGGCTCCAGCAATGACTGTTCTGAGGCCTTGTCCAAGTTAAGAACCTTCAGGTTCTTCACTGGTAAAATGGCTTTACCAGGGCAAATCAGTGATAATGTAAAGGACCTGGCCTATAATGGCATTGTTACAAAAATGATAGTGTTAAGTGTTTTTAAAAAGTAGACTCAGGTAATTTGGAGGTGGAGATTAAAATGGCAGTGTTACAAAAATGATAGTGTTAAGTATTTTTTTGGAATATTACCAATGCTTCCTCATACATCTTTTTCCTAGAACTTGTTCTTGGGTAGCTAGCATTCTTTTGTATACTGAGATAGGAAAACCGAGGCTCAGTGAACTATGTAATATGCTAATGAGGCTCAGGACTGTTGACTTCTAGGTTGTTCTCTATTGAAGTCTGGGTCAAATAATGCTGGGTTGGCAGTTCAGGGTGCCTGCAAGTAACATCACACATCTTAACCTCTACAAATTTTCTCCTGATTTAAAAAAAGTTATTCGAGTAGATTAGTTCCCAGCGTCTTGAGATATTGCTCCTTGAGGACCCTGCCCTATATTTCTTAGACGCATAGACTTCAGACTCAAATCAGAGTCAGAGAAAGAACCAATGTAAAAGCCCCTTAAACAGCCTAGTGTTTCTTCTTGATTGTAATTCCGGGCAAATAACTAGAACAACTTATAGTTTAATAAACTTTATTTTTTAAAAATTGTGTTAATAGGTTGTATTCTGCATAGGGATTTGGAAGTAATTATAAATTGCAAATGAGATGTTCTTTCTTGATTGCTTTTCCCTTAAAAATAGGCCCTTCTATTTATTAGACTCTTCTTCCGTGACCTCCAGTCCCCTTGGAAAGGAGTTATTGACACCTCATTATTCTGTTAGGACACCCAGCGCAGTGAACAGTACTGCTGCAAAAGCTGGCAGGTAATGGAAACAGGTCTCTCTGCAGGTTATCCAGGGAATTAGCATTTTATGGAAACCTTTAAGTTTTATTGTTTTTAGCTTTTTTCCTGAAGTATAACATATATACAGAAAAGTGAACATTGTAAATTTACAACTCAGTAAATTATCACAAATGGAATACATCTAGATGAAGAAGGAGAACATTTCCAGCGCTCCAGCAGCAACCCCATTTGTACTTGTTTCTAATCTCTAACCTCCAACCAACAGCAGTGGAACCACTGTCCTGGCTTCTAACATCAAAGATTCATTTTGCCTGTTTCTGAACTTTGTGGAAACGGAGTCATGTAACATGTACCCTTGTTTGTGGCTTCTCTTGTGTAATACTCTGTTTTGTTGCATGTAAACCACGCATTCTCTTGACTGAACAGTACTGCTGCAGTTTGTTTATCCATTCTAGTGTTCATAGACAAGTGATTTTCCATAATGATTCTTACCACTGTGTCCTCCCACCAGCAGTATGTGAAAATTCCATTTGTCTCATGTCCTTGCCACACTTGGTGTTTCCTGTCTTTTTGAGTTTAAGTTTTCGGAGCCTGTGTGGGACCCTGTGTGTTTAGAGGCTTTTTTCATATAATTTCCTTCAAAGTGATAGAAAGGTAATATTGTCTCCACTTAGTCCACCATCTGCATAAAAGACCACACAGTGAAAAGGACAGAAGGCAGGCATTGGAATTCAGCAGGCCTTGGATTCGTGAACCTTGATGCCTCATTATGAAAAGCCTTTCTTGAATAACTGTTGTAAGGACCGTAGAACATATCTAAAGTCCCCATATAAAGTACATACTCTGCACATCCTAACAATATTCGTGTGACTGTTAATATTTGATAAGTTTGACCTTCATTTACTTATGTTCATATGAAACTTTCTAAGGTGTTTTCAAGTACTATTAGGAATGAAATATCTTTAGGCATAAAAGAGGAACTATAACTTGATATACAATAAGTCATGTTCTTTTCTGAGCATCTTATTATCAAGAATAGGTTGTTAAAATGCAAAGGATCATTAGGTAGAAAGCTTCAGGTCACTTTGAGCTGACCTTAAATTTGAAGGAAAATGTCCAGATTTGTATATTTAATATAAAAAGAGGCCCAAGCCTTGAGAATATTTTTTAAAGCAAAAATGGACAAAGATAATGATGGTTCCTGAACTGTCTCCCCAAAGCCATCTGGTAGTAGAAGAACAAAGATTAATATTTGTTTCTGGAAAATTTTAATAAAGGAAATGATACTTCAGTAGTATAAAGTAATTTTGGAAATGCTCTTAGGATATTATTGAAGAGATATAACTAGGAAAGAATTGAAAGATTGTTAATAACTTAATCAAGTTGAAGTCTGAAGCTGAGTGTAGTGGTATACACCTGTAATCCCTGCATTTGGGAGGCTGAGGCAGGAGGATTGCTACAAGTTCGAGACCAACCTGGGCTACAAAGTGAGCTCAAGGCCATCCTGAACTGCATAGTGAGATCCTGTCTCAAAAAGACAAAAAGAAGAAAAAAAAAAAATGTTACAGTCTGAATAAAAATGATGTACTTTAAAACAAGACTTATGACTATAAGCCCTTGTATCCTGTTTCTTGCATCTTGTCAGCTTTAGGAAGAACTTCCTTACTTTCATTGATTACAAGACAGGATGGAGGGCTTGAGCAGCATGGATATCTTTAATATGTTCATGACAGGGCCGTGCATGCATGACTGTTCCACTGGGTGGCTTGAACCATGCAATGGGACAATTGCATGCTGCCTGATGGGACAGTCTTGTATGTACTACCCATGGTTCAAGCTGCTAGGAATGTGTTAATTAATGTATCATAGCCAACTTTTAAAATGGTATTTATTTAAAGGTAAATTTAGCTACCACAGCTTCTGGTAGCTGTGTTGGTGTTGGATACAGGCAATGCGTGGGTGATCCCTTAATGTATTATTTAGAAAGTAACTCAAGCAGAAGGCTCACTAGAAAAGGTAACTACTTTAATTATAGATAATGATGACAGTCCACTCTGAGATATGTGAACTGCTCACTATATGTTGAACAGCATCTAATTTTGGTAATGGACTTAATGTCATATTTCATCAATTGTAGTCACACATCTTTCCTACACTCTTAACATCTCTGAAATCAAGATATGTCTCAAATTCAGTGGTACGTGACAGCATATTTTTCTTTCCTACTGGTATATAAAGTATATTCTTACAATAAATAATGTATGAAATTTGATGAAATACAGTGTAGAGTGACAAGAGTTTGAATTTGAAAACCCCGGAATAGATGATTCTAAGCTATATTTTTGATTCTCTGGCAGTTTCCTAGGAGTTAGGACTGGTTCACATTTTGGAGTTAAGAAGGATTTCAAGGATACAAAAAACCAAATTCAGTAGGTTTCTCAGTTTACTAACATACTGTATCACACACAAATGTCTTCACATCTGGTGCACTATTTTTTTTGTTAGTATATCTTTGTGATGCATACATTCATTGTGGGAATTTGGTACATGTATATATCACATCTTAATCCTATATACTTCCCCTTGCTCTCCGCTCTCTATCCCTTTCCCATTTGAAGATCTCTCTCCATTTCCTATTTTATATTACTCTAATTTATTTATATTTGGATTTCTCATAGAAGAGAAAGCATGTATATTTAAGCTTGTGTATCCAGGGGCTGAGGATTTAGCTCAGTGGCAGAAACGCCTGCCTGGCAAGCGCAAGATCACGGGTTCGATTCCTGGTACCAGAAGAAAAACAAAAACAAAAGCAAACAAACAAAAAAACCCAATAAGCTTGTGTATCTGATTTATTTCACTCAACATTATGGATTCAAGGTACATCCATTTTCTACAAATGACACATTTTTCTTTCTTCATAGCAGAATAGTATTCCACTGTGTATAAATACCACATTTTCTTTATCCATTCATCTGTGTTTTTTAAAATTGTTTATTGGTATGTTTTAGATATACCTAATGATCGTATTCATCATAGGAAATTTGATCCTGTACATTTTGATTCTTTTTTTTCCCCAATCCCCTCTTCTCCCTGCAACTTCTCTTTGCTGCCCTATTTACAAAACTTTGCTTGCATTTTATCTTTTTTTAATCCTTTTTTTCTTTTCTTCCTTTCTCACTTCCCCTACTCTAGGTGCTCTTTCCTTTTGAACAGTTTCCTCCCGTCTCACAGTATCTGTTGTACATTTTGGTCCTTGTTTGTTCTTTCAGTTTCTCTTACCAGGGAGACCGTGCAGTGTTTACACATGAGTGACTTATTTCACTTGAGAGTACAGTCTCAAGTTGCATCTATTTACCTAGAAATGCCTCAAGTTTATTTTTGTTATGGCTGAGTAGTATTCCAGTGTATACAAAGACCACATCTTTTTTATCCATTCCTCAATTAATGGGCATTGGGGTTGTTCCCAGTATTTAGCTATTACAAACTGTGCTGCTATAAATGTGGGTGCACATATATTGCTGTGATATGAAGTATTTAATTCTTCTAGGAAGATACCCAGAAGGGGAGTAGCTGTGTCAAATGGGACTTCTAATCCTAGGTTTGTTTGTTTTTTTTCCACTTTCTTAAATTTCATTTAAAAAAAAAAAGTAACCATGGTGGTAAATTTCTAGAACATAGTCAGTTTTCTGGAATTTCTCCCTCCAAAGTGAGATTTGACTTCCAAATACATGCCAGAAATGTATAGTTCCCAACTGTACTAAGTAGGTAAGAGGCTGAAGTCTAAAGTGTTCATCTTCCAGCTCTCCCCAGTCTGCAGTCTGTCTGGGTCAGCAGTAATTGCCTGAATAGCTACTATGGCTTCATTAATTTTTATCTGTAACTCTGAGTTCTTCTATATGTAGACTTTGAGCAGCTTAAGAACTGCGTCTCCTGTGCCCAAATCAAGAATATGTTTGTTTAAAGCAACAGGCAAACCCTCTTTTGTTTGATTTGCCTTAGCAAATGCATGCTGTTAGGAGCTTCTGAACCAAAATGCAAATTGCCTTAAGCATTAGCAGGTAGTCATCATGGAGCTGAATCTGAAGGTCCTTAGCCAAAGCCATTATACCAGCCTTCAAATCAGAATTATTTACATCCACATTGATCAGTGGCTCTGCACTTTTAGTTGCATTGTCAATATTTTTTGCATTATGAGGTGTTAAGTCTTTGTATTTTTCAGCATTATCTCCATATTCAAGTCTAACAGCTAAACCAAGAAGCCTGTCAATTGCTTCTTGTCAATCCTGAGTCTTGAAAGGACAGTCAACATCTCTGAGATACTTTTGAAAGAACTTGGGCCAGTCACTGCTGGGGATGTTTCTTAAATTACCTCTGTCTTCAATCTTGTAGTGTCTGCTTTTCTGGTCTTCAACCCAAACAATAAAGTTTCTAAATTTTGTTTCAACTTTGCAGTTGAAGCTGGCAGGGTCGTGGTAGTTGAGAGCTGTCTGCTTGTGTTGAACATGGTCCCTGCTTCTCACTTGGGTCCCCTGAACCTCTGGCAGGAGAGTCTGTTCAGGCACTGATGATACAGAGAGAGAATCGTAGTTTTTTTGAGGAATCTCTACACTGATTTTCACAGTGGTTGCACCAGTATACACTCCCACCAACAGTGGAGAAGGGTTGCTTTTTTTATACAGCCCCTGCAGTGTTGGTTATTGGTTGATTTTTTTTTTTTTAATTGGTTGATTTCTTCATGACAGTCATTCTTTCTGGGGTGAGATAGAATCTCAGTGTTGTTTTAATTTGCATCTCTGTAATAACCAGTGATGTTGAAAATTTTGTCATTTTTTTTTTTGCTGCTTGTATTTCTTCATCTGAGAAGTGAATATTCATCTTAGATGCCCATCTTTGGATTGGGTCTTTAAATTTGGGGGGGGTCTGATTTTTTTTCAGTTCTTTATATGTTCTAGATAGAAGTCCTTTGTTTGAAGTACAACTGGCTAAAATTTTTTTCCACTCTATGGGGTATCTTTTCACTCTGTGATTTCTTTTGCTGTGCAAAAGCTTTTTAATAGGATGAGATCCCAGTTCTTAATTCTTTGTATTGTTTCCTGCAGTTGGGGTTTTGTTCATGAATTCTTTGCCTACACCTCTGTCTTGAAGAATTTGAGCTATTCTCTGTTCCAGCATATTTAGTGTTTCTTTTAATATTTAGATCTTTGATCCATTTCTGTTGATGGACATAATAGGTCATTTCTAAGATTTAGCTATTTGGAATTGTGCTGTCACAAGCATGGATATTCATGTATCACTGTAATATAATGTCTTTAACTCTTTCAGGAAGGTAGCCTGAGGAGGAATAGCTGAGTTGAATGGAATTTCTATTTTTAGTTGTTAGAGGAATTTCCATACTGATTTCCATAATGGTTGTACCAGTTTACCTTTCCACCAACAATATAGAAAGGTTCCTTTTCCCTTGCAGCCTTGCCAAGAATTGTTATTATTTGATTTCTTGGTGATAGATATTCTTTCTGGATTAAGACAGAATCTAAGTGTTGTTTCAATTTGCATTTCTCTAGTAGCCAGTGATGCTGAACATTTTTTTTCATGTATTTATTGGCCATTTGTATTTCTGAGGAATATCTTTTCATCTCAGTTACCCATTTTCTGACTAGGTCTTTTGTTCTGGGGAATCTAATTTTTTTTTATTTTTTTATTTTTTTTTAATTTTAAAAATAAAAGGAGGAAGACATTAACAGACAGACATCCTTTTACAAAATAGCAAAAGAACAGTACAGACAATACAGAGTTACAAACAAAGTGGTAGGAAATTAACAATGCTTGTTGTATTACATATTGATATCTTCAAAGTTGTTTCTCATGAAAACAGATAGAGACATGCAATGTTGATCAATCAAGGACTCACTGACAGTTTCAGCAAAGAAACAAGACAGTAGAACTATGTTAACTATCCTGTATCTAATTTTTTTTTAGTTCTTTATACATTCTAGATACTACTTTGATCCCTGGTACCAAAAAAAAGTAAAATAAAATAAAATTTATATATTAATCCTCTGTCTGAGGAATAGCTGGTGAAAAAATTTTTCCCATTCTGTAGTTTGTTGATTCAGTCTGTTGATTGTTTCCTTTGCTATGCAGAAGCTTTTTAATTTGATATAATCTCATTTTTTGATTATTCATGTTATATTTTGTATGCTGGAGGTTCTGTTCAGAAAGTACTTGCCTATGCCTGTGTCTTCAAGAGTCTTACCTATTTTATCTTCTAGCATGCCAAGTGTGTAATATTTAGATCTTTGAATCATTTGATTATAGGTTAGTACATGGTAAGAAACAGGGGTCTAGCTTCTGTCTTCTGTATGTAGATAATTAATTTTCCCAATACCATTTGCTAATAAAGAGGCTTGTCTTTCCTCTAACATACGTTTTTAGCCCCTTTGTCAAAGATCAGGTGGTTGAATGTGTCTAGGCTTGTTTGTATATCCTGTCTTCTGTTCCACTGATCCACATGTTTTATGTGGTACCATGGTTTTGTGTAGCACCATGCTATTTTACCACTGTAGTTTTGTAATATAATTTGACATCTAGGATTGTGATACCTCCCACTTTGCTCTAATTACCCAGGATTGCTTTTGCTATTCTGAGTCTCTGCTGGTTTCATATGCATTTTAAGATTGTCCTCTCCATTTCTGAGAAGAATGCTATTGATATTTTGATTTGGATTGCATTAAATTGGTATATTAGTTTTGGAATTGTTGACATTTTGACAATATTGGTTCTGTTTATCTAGCAACAAGAGATATCTTTACATTTTCTGATGTCTTCTTTGATCTTTTTCAGAGTACTGTAGTTTTAATTGTAAAGGTCTTTCACTTCCTTGGTTAGGTTTATTCCTAAGTAGTTCTTTCTTTTTTTTATTGTGAATGGTATTATTTTCCTACCTTCTTTTGCGGTGGATTCTCAGTGGTGCACAGGAACACTATTGACTTTGTATATTAATTTCATATCCTGCTACATTGATGAATTTGGTTATTAATGCTATGGGTCTTATGGTAGAATTTTTTTGGATCCTCTAGTATAAAGGTTTATGTGATTGCAAATAATTATTATTTGACTTTTTCCTTTTTCATACTTCTCCTTTTTTCTTTCTCTTGCCTGATTGCTCTGGCTTATGTTATGAGTACTGTACTGAACAAGAGCGGTGATAGTAGACATTCTTGTCTTGTTCTTGATTTTAATGGGAAAGCTTTTGGCTTTGCCCCATTTAATATGTCATAAATGACTTTAATCAGATTGAAACAGGGTCCTTCTGTACCTATTTCTTAAGAGTTTTTATGATGAATGGATGTTGAATTTTATCAGAAGCTTTTCTTGTATCTGTTGGTATCATGTAGTTTTTGTTCTTTTTATTTGTGTGATGTATTATATTTATTGATTTGTGTATGTTGAATCATCCCTGCATTCCTGGGATGAAACCTCCTTGATCATGATGTGTGATCTTTTTAATGATTTGTTGCATTCTGTTTGCCAGCTTCTTGTTGAGGATTTTTTCATTTGTATTCAAGAGATTGGCCTATAGTTCTCTTTTTAGTTGGGCCCTTCGATAGTTTGGAGTCAGAGTAATGCTAGCTTTCAGGAATGAGTTTAGAAGTACTTCTTCCCTTTAAACTTTATTGAAGATTTTGGGGACTGTTGGTATTACATCTTTCCTGAATGTCTTGTAGGATTCAGTGATGAATCTGTCAGGTCCTGGGCTTTTCTTAGTTTGTAGGGTTTTGTTGTGTTTTTTAATTACTGCCTTAATTTCAGCCTGTTATGGGAATTTTCAGAATTTGTATTGGTGTTCTCACTTTGGCAGCACATACAGAGTTTTTACTGGTGTGTCTTCCTGGCTCCATCCTGGTAATTTATATGTGTCTAGGAATCTGTCCATTTCTTGAAGATTCTCTAGTATGTTGCAATACAGTTTTTCAATAGTAATTACTTTTGATCTTCAAGATTTCAGCAGTGTTAATTGTGAGTTTGCCTTCTTCATTTTTAGTTGCATTGATGTGGTCTGTTCTGTTGTTTGATTTCTTTCAATTTTGTTACTTTCAGCTCTGATCTTTGTTTCCACTCCTTATACAAGGTTTGTCTTTGGACTGTTACTGTTTTTCTAGCTTCTTGATGTGCTTTCCTGAGGTTGAGCTCACTGTTTTTCTTTTTTTTTTTTTTTTTTTTTTGTTGAGACAGGGTCTTTCTGTGTAGTTCAGGCTGGCTTTGAACTCACTGTGTGTTCCAGGCTGGCCTTGAACTCAGGCAGTCCTCCTGCCTCAGCCTCCAGAGTGCTGATTATAGACATGTACCACAACCCC
>NW_004955433.1:14496888-14595768 GCF_000276665.1 Chinchilla lanigera
TTTTTTTTTTTTTTTTTTATTTGTTTGTTCATTTGTTTTGAGACAGGGTCTTGCTATATAGTTCAGGCTGGCCTTGAACTCACTGTGTGTTCCAGGCTGGCCTTGAACTCAGGCAGTCCTCCTGCCTCAGCCTCCAGAGTGCTGATTATAGACATGTACCACAACCCCAGGCTCTGTTTTACTAATGTGAGCATTTACAGCGGTAAAGTTTCCTCTTATAACCGCTTTTATTATGTCCCATAAGTTATAGTATGTTGTACTGACATCATTTAATTTTAGTAATTGTTTAATTTTTTACTTGCTTTCTTCCATGACTCATTGAGTGTTTATAACTGTGGGTTTTTTGTTTCTTTTTTTTTTGTACTCAGAATTGAACTTAGGTCCTTGCACTTGCCAGGAAGGTGCTGTGCTGCTGAACTATATCCCTGGCCCACGTTATTTAATGTTTAAGTCTTTGTAAAATTTCTGTGGTTTCTTTGCAGTTGATTTCTAATACCATTGCTGTAGTCTGATAGTATATGTGGGATGAATTTGATTCTTTTTTGTATTTATTTAAGCAGGCTTTATGGACTAGTATGTAGTGCAGAAAGCTCTGCTGAGAATTGTGTATTCTGTTATAGTAGTGTAGAACACTCTATAGCTGTCTACTATGTCTATTTGTACTATAGTTTTCTACTAAGTTTGGTTCATCTCTGATATTTATTGATTTCTTTGTTTAGCTGATCTTTGTGAAAGTGGAATATTGAAGTCACCATGGTTGTGTTGGTTTTGATCTTTCATGTCCAGCAGTGTTTTGAAGTTAGGTGCCTTGATACTTGGTGCATATATATTTACAATTGTTATCTCTTCTTGTTGAATTGTTCCTTAACTAATGCTGTACGTAGTGAACTTGTTTGCCTCTTCTGAGAATAAAATTGCTACCTGTGCTTTCTTTCTCTGGGCCTGGTTCATGGACTATTGCCTTTGCTTTTAGTTTGAGTCTCTTGAATGGAACAGACTGCTGGGTTGGGTTGGGTTTTGTTTTTCCAGTCTGCTGATCTTTGTCTTTTAAATGGGGAATTGAAGCCATTTACATCCAAAAGCTATTGATGAAAGATAGCCATATTTGTTTTCTGTTGTTGACTCCTTTAATTTTCCCTTTAACTGTTTCTCTTGCTTAATGTATTCATTCCACCTGACTGGCTTTGCTGGCTTTGTTGGCTTTGTCTGTCCAGGATATTCTTGGCATTTGGGAGGTGCTGGTCTGGTGCTCATGAATGGTGTTTTTTGTTATGGAATCAATTCTTAGAGTTTTGCAGGATATATTAGTCTGGGTTGGAAGTTTTATTTTGGGGCTTGAAACACTTCACATCAAGCGCTCTTGGCCTTTGAAGTTTGTGTTGAAAAGTCTGCTGTCATCCTAATGCGTTTACCTTTATAAGTGGTATTTTGCTTTTCTCAGGCAGCTTTTAAGATTCTCTCTTTTTGTTGGACATCTGGGATTTTTGACTTTGTTGTGTCATGGGAAGTTTCTGTTTTCATCATAAGTATTTGGCATTCTTTAAGTCTTGCTTATCTGTATGTTATTCTTTCTCCATACTTGTGATTTCTGTAAACAGATTTTTTATTACATGTGCGCATCCCTCTAATTCCTCTGTTAGCCTTACATTGGTCTTAGCATCCTCGAGTAGTTGTTGGATGAATTTTTCTTGTTCTCTTAATATTTTAAGGTTTTTCTCAGTAAATCATCATATATTTCCATTTTGTCCTTGATTTTTAAAACCTCATCTTTATCTTGGTGTTACAACTTGTGTCTAGATGTCCCCCTCATAGCCTCATGTAGTTGTAGGTGGAGGGTTTTCAGAGGTGGATGGATCTAGAGTGTGTGATTAATTCATGGTGCAATGCTAGGATCAAGGGCCCTAGGATTAAACATGTGAGTGCTACCTGCCCTAAGTAGCCTGGATAAGATATAAGGGATAGAAAGAGCTGTGGTTGTCCCTTGCTTGCTTTGCTACCTTTTGCCTGTCATGAACTGTTTTTTCTCTGTAATGCCTATCTGCCATGCCACCCTGCTTTGGAGCCAACCTACTATGGCCTGAAACCTGCACAAACTGTGACTCAAATAAATCTTTCCTTAACTTGTGGATGTTGAGTATTTTGTCTTAGAAACAAGAAAAGTAACTAAGACACTTGGTTATTTTTTCTGTTTATGAATTCAGTCAAATCCTTTATCACCAGGATTTCTGTTTGGTACTTTTTCCTGGAGTCTGTTTCTTTGGTAAAATTGTTACTCAAGTTTTGAATCATTTTGGTTAGCCCTTCCAGTTGTTTTATTTCTTCTGTAACCAACATTGGTCATAGTTCTGCTGTCTTTTGGGTTTTGTCCTCTTTGTATTCACTGAGTTTCTTTGTTCCTTCTTTGATCATTTTGCAGAGCTCAGCCATCTGGTGTTTGTTTTCTCTTCTTTGGAGACCTTTGGTTCTGCTTTGGGAGAGTTAGCAGCATTTTGTTGCTTTATTTCTTGATTTTTTTTTTTTTTTTTTAATGTGCTGAGAGTTGTGGTCAAGTAGAGAGAGGAGAGTTTGTTGTTGATACCAGGATCTCTTTAATTAGGTTCTGTTTTCCAGTGATATATTCTTGGCTTTGTCAAGAGGTATTATTTCCAACTTAAGCGTGTTCAATTTAATTGTGTTGGACCCTTTCATTGTGTTGTAAAGAGGTAGGTTTGTTCGGCTGGTTACAACAGTGTCAATACATCCAACCGTATATCAATCTTAAACATTAAAACTTACTTTATTTTGATAATTTCACCCTTTTGTCAATGCCTCTTACAGACTGTAGAATACTGCGTTTGTAGTTTGTCTGGAATGTGGAGGCTGGAGGTGGGGGGATATGTCATTGGGAAGAGAGGGAGGTACAAGAAATGTCATTAGATAAAAAATAGGAAGTTGAACTCTATTGGAATTTCTGTTTGAGAGTATTTGTCCAGGCAGGAGGAGCTAAGCAGATAGGCGAAAGTGTGTTCAGGTATTAAGGGAGGCTGCGAGATTCTCAGAACTTTTTAATATGTTAGACAGTTTTGTTTTGATCCTCTAAGCCTGATTTTGTTAAGGATTGTCCTGACATGCCCTTGAATGGTATTGTTTAAATCTATAGCACTGATTAATTCTTATTTTCTAATGTACTTATGCAGGCCTATCCATTATATTTATGCCATTAGATTGGTAGAGAGGGTAAGGAGACAAGATAATAAGGAAGGGACGAGAAAAAAGAATAGGGAGAAGAGATCAAAAATAGGGGAGGAAAAACACTAAAAAGGGGAGCAGATCAAAGGGGAAAACCCTGAAAATTAAAGTATAACAACCAACCAATACCAGTAAAGAAGCAAGAACTAGAACACACTGAAAAGAGAAACAAAAAAACCTACAACACAAGATGGCCCAAATCAAATAAAAGCAACAACACAGTAACTACAGCAACCAAAACAGATATAAAAATAAAAACCTTCAGAGAGTTATTACAGCGTTAATCCAGAATGTTCACACAGCTTCCTCTACACTGGCAGCACAGTATGGTTTCAGGCAGCCATGCAATTTCACCCTGTGGACCAGAGAAATATCTGCCCAAAGTCATGAGGGCTGGTGCTCCCTCTGAACAGGTGACCTGGTTTCAAGCTGTGCTCTGGGCAGATGGGGTACAGAACCTCCCAGCTGAGGACTGCAAGGGATAGGAAAAACCAGTTGTACACAGATACGCAGGGTGGGGGCAGATCTGAGTGGAGTCACTGGCACATCTTTGTATGGGGTCTGTGACCCACTGTAGGCCTACATGATTCCGATTTCCTTAATTGGGGGGGGGGATATCGCAATGTCTCCCTGTCTTCCCTCCAGAGGCTTTCCTTTCCTAATATATGACCAAAAAGCCACTAACCCAGGCACCATACATTATCTCTGTGTCCAAAGATGTTTAAATATCCTAGCCTACCTTCAGAACCCAGTGCTGACCCCTGGCTTGGCTAAGGGCCCCGTTAGCCAGGGCTGAGTGATGGGCATGTCCTCATAACTCACAGACTTGTCTAGTTTTTGAAAAAACTATAGGAGAGAGCCCACTCTGTTCTGGCTCTGCCATGTTACTATCTGACCCATGTGCCAGTGACGTCACTCACAGATCTGCCCCTGCCCTGCATATTTTTGCATGACTGGGTTATCCTGTCCCTTACAGTCCTCAGAAGGTTCTGCACGACGCCTTGCCACACACACACACACACACACACACACACACACACACAGCCTGTTGGGAATTGTGGGTAGAGCACTGAATGTTCCACAAAGAATGTTCCCATTGTATGTGGGAGCAGTGGGCAACTGTTTTTTTTTTTTTTTTTAATCTGAGCTGGGCAAGCCTTTCTCCCCACAGTCCCACCGTTCACCAGTGCTGGAGCAGTACCATTTACCAGACATGGGTGCATCCCACCTCTCTCAGTCGGTGGGCCTCTGACATTTACCAGATATAGGTGTGTCCCACTGCTAGAGGTCTTGGAGTGCTGTTGTTTATAAGATGAGGGTTGGTTCTCAGGTGGTAGTGAATCATTCGGTCCTGTTGTGCTTCCAGCTCTCTGAATCCTTGTGTTGGATATGGATCACTTGGCTGTGCTCAGCTGGAAGGACAGAATGAGTGCAAGTCTGTTCAGTCAGCCAGGTCGTCGCTGAGTGGTTGCCTCCCTTCTCTCAGTCCTGTCCTCTCTCAAGATGGCATGTATGCCAAGTCTGGAGGTGGGGGTGCTGTGATCCAAGAATGGTTTGATTTCTCTTCACATACCCTCTACACACTGAATTTTAGTCCAGCTGGATTTTCTTTTCGTTTATCGTTTTCTATTAGACTTCATCTTTTGACCCCATCTCCGGGTATTTGCTTTTCTCCGAAGCCAGTTCAGAGATACTCACCTTGTTGTGCTGTGCTCAGTGGCCATCTTCTCTCCCTGTTTGCTGTTCTGATGGTAGGAGTTGTTGACCTGCCTATTTGGGAGAACTGCTGTCCTCTGTCCCCATGTAAATATGACTTCTGGCAATGGTATATACATCCTTCCAATTCCCTCTCATGTACTTGTGTGCATTTTTATGTGTATGTACACCCCACAGTTATCAATCAAAATTGGCATTATTGCTTGTGTTATGTTCTGTAATTTGGCATTTTTTTTTTTTGTTGTTTCATGTTTTACTTACTTTAGAGTTTTCTCTAGGTTATCGCATAGAGGTTTGTGTCATTTTTTAAATCACTCTAATGTTATACTGTATGGATGACCAAATGAAGAACAGGGTCTCACAGTTGTGGGACTCAGTGGTCTCTCAGTGGATCCCAGAAGAAAAACGGCAGAGGATTTAGAAAATAAAGACAAGAGACAGTAGCCGGGGTCAGGTGGAGTTACCTCTTACCTGATGAGCAAGACGACTGACTTCAACAGTAGGGGTGTTTATTTTATACACTTGCAAAGTTAGTATCATGAGAGATAGTGTTGCCTAGTGACTAAAAACTATAATTGTCCCCTCTTAATTTGACTCAGTACCATACCACATGACCTCCAGTGCCATATTGGCTGAGTGCCATAACAACTCAGCAGGAATTACAGCGGGGCAAGAAACCAATCAGTTACCTATTTAGATCTTAGATTTACATTTTGTCAGTTTCTTCAGTAGGCCTCAGGTGGAATCTAGCCTCATTGTTGTCTATTGGGCTGAAGAGCAGTCTCTGAGGAGTCACTGTCACAGGACTGCACATTAGCTCCCCCAAAGATAGAACCAACTTCTCCAGATCTGACTTCGGGATAGAACCAACTTCTCCAGATCTGACTTCGTGATACAGCCAAACAGTGTGCTCTAGCAAAACACAAACATATTCTGGACACAAAGTTAGCTTTCTTCTGTTGTACTTCCAGCTTTTGTAGAATTTTAAAAATTTAATTAGTGTATATGGACAAGTGAAGTAGGTGGGATTGATTCCCCCTTTTGTTTTTGTAATTTGAATTTTGATCATAAAGTGAGAAACCTGTATCCAATATTTTGGAAGAGGAAGCCATCATATAACCTCCCTTAACCTAAGATGACCCATCTGTGAAAACAGAAGCAATTTGAAATAACTTGTCTGAAGAATAATGACAATAACACCAGAGAAATTAGTCCAAAATCTGGATAGAGCCAATTAATATTACCAAATAGTCTGAAAAGCATTTTAGGTTGATCTAAACAGTTTGGGTAAATTGTCTGTTGGAATAGGTGACCAAAATAAGAAAAAGTTATCATAGTTCGTACTCTTTGGATGCCAACACTAGGCCTGCCATTATTTACATGGGATGTCAAAATCAAGCAACTGTTTAAACGGCACTGCTTTTAGATTGTATTCTAAACTTTTATATCTATTTGTAAAATATTAAACCTTTTTTATACCAATTTAATTTTGGACTGTAAAACAGGCAATCAACAACGTCACTAGGAATCATGAGAGCACCAAAGACTTACAGAGCAGTAGCAAATCCTGCATGTGATTTTAAGAAGAAAACTGTAATTAAAACAAGACCATTTTATTAGCTGTATAATCTAAAATGAAGGATTTTTTTTTTTTTAATCCTCCTCTCTGTGAGGCTTTATTCCTTTGGAAACTATTTCCAAGAGAATGGCCTTTTTGCATCCCTCTAGGTCAGCAGTTCAGCACCTTCACTAAGTCAGGACATACCAGTCACACCCTATGGACTTGCAGCTGCCACACCCGGAGGCCATCTATACTTGTGTCTAGGAGCTCTTAAAAATGTTTTTCCTATAAATAATCAATTTTATCTTTAAATCCAGTAGGTGCCAGAAGACCCAAAGCCCTTGGGTCCTCTTTCCTTATTTATAAATTTTCCAGTTTTTGTCAAGGGAAAAATGACTGAGCGACACGAGAGTCTGGGGTTATTTGAACAGTATTTTGAGTGGATTGAACCATAATCTTAATTTCCCCTATATAGTCAGCATCGATGACACCAGGCAAAACCTGAAGACCTTTTAAAATCAGACTGCTACAGCCTAGCAGGAGTCCCACTGTACCCTGTGGCAACGGTCCGTAGACTCCAGTAGGAATAATTTCGGGTCCCATTTCAGGAGTTAATATGAATCTGGAGGAGGGACCAAGGTCCAAGCCTGCACTCCATCGCCTTAGGGAAGGGCGAGCTGCTAGCACCTGCTGCATAGTCTTAGTACTTGGAATGGGTTGTCCACCCACATTCCTTCCTCCGCCCCAAGCAAATGCGCACAAGTTTTTCTTGTTATGCCAGTTGTAGCTCTAGCCCTGGGCTCTCACTCTGACCACTGGATGTCCAGTTTTTATTTTTTTTGAATTCCAAGCACAGGCACTGATCTGAGTTGAATGAATTTCCGGTGCCAAACTCAGGCACAGCCTTGTCCGGGCCAGTGGCTCTGGCAGTGGGAAGAGCTAGGACGCACCACAGTCGTGTCCTGCCCATTGGGTTCCTGGCACACATGTTGGTAGCTGGCAGTGTGTGCCAGTGGCTGCAGCTAGATGGGTTGTGCCACATAGGCAGCTGGGAAGTTCCAGCTGGGTCAGCCTAAAACGCGAGGCCGGGGCTCTCCCTGAGCCCACTTTGCCCCCACTCAAGGTGCGGCCGCCCTTGTCCTGCTTGGGCTCTGGCCTTAACCTTAAAGTACAGTTCCCAGCTGAATCCTCTGTGGTTTTAAAACCCCATCTATTCACAATCCAGAAAAGTAAAGACAGGAACCATGAAAATAGCAAACATATTTATATATCTGTAAACATCTGTGGTTTTTGAAACTGTTTGTTTTTTTTGTTTGTTTTTGTTTTTTTCCAGTACCAGGAATCTAACTCATGACCTTGTGCTTGCCAGGCGGGCGCTGTGCCGCTGAGCTAAACCCCCCAGCCCTTGCTTTTAACTACCAACAATTTAACATACTTTTCTCCTTTTTGTCTTCTCTTAAGCCTATTTTTTGTAACTATGTTGTTTAAGGTCAGTAGACCTCCATGCCCCACTCTTTACCCCTGATAGTGGTCAACATAACACTCCAGTGCTAACTATTGACCTACCAATCCGCTCCCCCACCCCATTGTGCGCAAATTCTGGGGAGTGTCCCCTCACCAACCACTCTCCTTACCAGGGGCCCGCACGTTGGGCTCGGGATGTGGGATTCGGTGGCCTCTCGGTGGACCCCGGAAGAAATACGGCGGAGGATTTAGAAAATAAAGACAAGAGATAGTAGCCAGGGTCAGGTGGAGTTACCTCTTACCTGATAAGCAAGAGGACTGACTTCAGCAGTAGGGGTGTTTATTTTATACACTTGCAAAGTTAGTATCATGAGAGATAATGTTGCCTAACGACTAAACGCTGTAATTGTCCCATCAGGATGCCTTTTTCAATACTGACGTAGCTTGACTGCTTGAGGCACTCTGGCTCTGTCCTGCCCTCACTCACATGACCTATAACCAGCTCCAGTGGCTCCCAACACACAGTCACTAGGTTGCGTGTAGAATCCTAGTTTTCTTATTCCCAGTTGGTGTTTTGTGTTTTGTTTTTCCCCTCATCCCCTAATAGTACTAGGCTTATATAGCCCAATATTGTTTGGATCCATTTTCCTCACCTAAAGCCTAAGTGTTTCACTTAGAAATTAAACTTTCTTCCTTCTGTAGTACAACAGTATTTTCTTTTTACTCTCTACTTACTTTGCGAGGAGGATTCATTACATTCTCCTCCCAGTATGCTTTCCATGGGAAGAATTGTATTCATTCTTAGATATACTTTGTGCAATAGTAGTTGCTAAATACTTTTGCAGTTCCCTCCTGCCACATTCTTACCTGTCCCGGGAAGTCAACTGTTTTGGGAACATCATCTACTCTGAGAAGCTCATTCCAGTTTTGTCTCCAGGAGGCTATTTGTCTGTGTATCTTCAGGCTCCTGGTGAGCACCTCTTTTCCTTTTTGGTCTTGCCCTCCTATTTTCCCTATCTTTCTGTTCTCTGATTCCCTGCTTCTTTTATTCTGTCCTGTTGTCCCCACTATGGCTTGGCCAAGCTCCAATGCAGATAAACTCAGAGGTTGGAGGCATTTAGAATGTTATTCTCACGCAAGCATAATGGCACCCACTTTCCCAGCCCCTGGGCAGCCCCAGTTATGGAATTCCAGCTGAACATTTGCCAGTTCCTCTGCTCAGGAATGTGTATGTACATATCCTGCGGATGGATAATTGACTTTATGTGTGCTGAAGTAGGAGGTTGGCCAAGGGCAGCTGAAGGAGAGGGACTTTTGAAAACAAGAGCATTAGACAAAATTCATTTACATGGAAATTTGAAGGTTGAAAACCAACTGCTTTTTAAATGGATAATTTAAAAAATTAGACTTTTAGTACCAGAAAATAATTCTCAAGGCTGTTCAAGGATACTTCAAACAACCGTGTCCTTGCAGGAATGCTGTAGTCTCGTTTCTCCTTGTTCTTTCTCCAGCTAGGTTACTGGACTTTGAGCACTCTGTTCTTTAAAATTTAGACTGGGCTTTTCAGCTTCCCAACAGCTCTTTTCCAGAGAGGTGGCGTGTTATGCAACAGTCCCCAACACAGTGTTACTGCAAACACTCAGAATTAAGTCCTGAAGTAGCAAATGTGCTGGTGGGAGTTTCCGTTCAAAGAATGAGCGTTCCTTGTAGAAAAGTAAGAGAAGGGTTTGTACCCAGGACAAAGTAAAATATTGTATTTTAGGTCATATTACTGTAGGGTCCATATCTACCCATTGTTCTACATATGACTTGTTCACATGCTCCTTACAGTTATTTATTTTTGTTTTATAAAGTAATATCAAGCTAGCATTTATTGGCCATGTGGTGGGCACTGTACGGAGGTCTTTCTGCTTATTTACCACAACAGTGCTGTGAGGTAAGTGTAGTTGGCCCTCTATGTCTTTAGGTTCCACATTCATGGATTCAGCCAACTTTAGATCACAAATAATCCGGTGGGGGTGAGGGCGATCATGTCTTTACTAAATATGTGCAAAATTTTCTCTGTCATTACTCCCAGAACAATACAGCCCTGCAACTATTTATTACATTGTAGTAGATAATACAAGTAATCTGGAAGTGATTTCAAGTATACAGGGAAGACTGTAGATTATCTGCAAATATTATGCAAAGTTTACTTATTTAAAAGGCTTAAGTATCTGTAGATTTTCATATCTGCAGGGAGTCTTGGGACCTACACTCCCTGAATACCAAGAACAACTATACTGTTTCTCTTTGCATTTAATCTTTATCCCACATTTACATGCCGTATTGTTACTAATCCCATTTTACAGCTAAATAACCTGAGGCTTAAAATTGATAAGCAGTATGCTCAAGGTCACATAGCTAGGAAATAGTGGAGTCAGGATTTTTCATCACACTATTGTTCTGCGATGGCTGTCCTGTGGAAGTTGCCCAAGCAATCCTGGAAGGCAGGTGAGAGTAACGGTGAAGAGTATAGTGACCTAGAGGGTGGGTTCAGCACTTGGCTCTGCTGCTCCCTACGGGAGGGAAACTGGGCCAATTATTTCACCTTTCTGTGTCCCTTTGTATGAAATATATATAATAAAAATATGTATTTTGCAGTTAGGGAGTTAATACCTGGAAACAGACAGTGGCAAATAGTAAAAGCTCCTGTTAGTATCTTATATAGTCTTGTTATTATCTTTTTGTGCCACTATATGTAGCACATCTACTTATTTTAGGCTCACAACATAGCTGTTATCATTTTGGTCATCACATTTGTATTCAAAGCTGAAAGAAGGGGAGAAAGCTGAAAAGTCGTGCTAGGCTGTTTTTCCCTCTTTACCAGGAAAAGAGGAAGCTGTCTCCAAATGTTTGCAAGCTCACTTTTCCATCTCAGTGGCTAGGACTAGGTGCAGTGTCATTCCTAGCTGTAGTGGAGGCTAGAAAAAGGTATAGTCAGTGGTGTGTAGAGGCCACCTCCTGGAGTGTTTTCAGAGACTTTGCAGTCTAGTTGATATCACCTTGAGTAGCTTGAAATCTGCCATGGTAGGAGTATTTATGTTACAGAAACCAGCAAATGCTACATGTCAGATCCCCTTCTTCAAGAGCCAATTGTTAAATTTACCTGCACACCATTGGGTATATTTAACTCTATATGTTGGTCTGAAAGGTGGCAGGGAGTAGAGGTTAGAGTTAGAGATTGGGAATGGTCATTGTGTCAACCAGCCGGCAACATCTACCAAGGTTAGTAAATTGTTAATAGTTAAGTTTTTCTCAGACCAATGACTGTTAGAGATCTGAGCTGAGAGGGGCTTCTCAAGCTCACCTAGGCCAAACGCTTCTTTTCACTGATAGGAATCTGAGGCTCCAAGTCAGTGTGCTTTACTTCACACTGGAAAACCGAGTAGTAAGGTGGCCCTCCTGGAATCTGGATGTCGTAGAGAGTGGATTCATTCTAGGTTTAAAACCTACCTTTCTGCAAAATTAATCAGTAGCTATTGTCTTAGTGTAGACTTAGGATTAGAAATATCTGAACCTGGAGTTGTGACCCTATGGGCTGTGTGCTCTTAGCTGCCTGATATGATCAGTGAAAGCAGGAGGCACACTGATAAAGCTGTGGCTTTGCTGATGTGAAGGAGAGAGATGAGGTAGAGAGGGGGCTTAAGATTAAAACCAACCAGGATGTACTTTTCCACAAATAGTTATTGAGTCATTGATAGGGCTTACCCATCTTCCCATTACATTTTAGTTAATCCGGGCCCATGCCTGATTTCATGTGTTTATGGTTAAGAGTTTCATTCTATCAAAACCCGAAAATCATCATTTTAAGGAAGTTTTTTGGTTCTTTGAGACAGGGCCTCAGCATGAAATTCAGGCTGACCTTGAAGTCATTATGTAAGCTCAAGACAGACCTTAAACTAAAGGTCAACCTCCTGCCTCAGCTTCCCAAGTGCTGGGATTACAGGCATACACCAGCCACAAAGCCCAGTTTAAAGAAGTTTTAAGTAGGGAATAGGTTCCTCACAGCTCTGTTACAGGGATATGTTTATGTGATTTTTATTTCTTCACATGACTGAGTACTGTTCTTAACCAATTCTGGTTATGTTTTTATTTTTTATTTTTTTGTTTTTGTTTTTATTTTAAAAATGAAAGGAGGAAAACATTAACAGACAGACAACATTTTACAAAATAGCAAAAGAACAGTACAGACAGTATAGAGTTACAAACAAAGTGGTAGGGAATTAACAATGCTTGTTGTATTACATATTGATATCTTCAAAGTGGTTTCTCATGAAAACAGATATAGACATGAAATGCTGATCAACCAAGGACTCATTGACAGTTTGGTTATGTTTTTATCTACAGCCAAGTTATATCACTGATGTGGGGCCCCCTGGTCGAAGTGCTATGGATGCTGTTGAGATGGCCTACGCTCAACAGGTGAGTATTTGCTCAAGAAGATTTAATCCAGGAAATTCTTGTGAGCCTCCAAGAAGTCAAGAATGACTTCATGTGAAAGTCAAACCCTAAGGCAAGTTGGGTTTTTATTTAGAGAACTGGTTAATATTTTACCACACAGGCCACTAGGGAATTCTACCAAATTTGGTAATAGAATGACTCAGATTTAATGAGGAGAAATTGAAATCTGCCCTCTACACTAATCAGGGCATCCTATTTACATTGTCGGCAGTAGCTGCCTGTACAGTAAAGCCTTGAGTAGCTGCACTGCATAACAAATGTAGTTCTGTATTAACTGAGTTACCTGTGATACGTGTGAGCTGTGGTATGAGCAGAAATCTTTCTTTCACTTCTTGTTGAGAGAACTTTCCTAAATGCTTTTCTGCATAGTAAGCATAGTGTACTGAACACTCCTTAATATAATTTTTGTCTTGGCAAAGCTCCTGATGTATTGAGGGTCATCCTTCTGGCCTTTGATCATGACCATGCACTAGTAAGGGGGTGGATTGGGGTTCTGTGTGCTAACCACAGGCTTTCTATTGGATTATAACTGCCCTTAGGACAGGACATATCTGGGGTTGACTTTTTGAATAAAATAGTACCAAATGACTGTGTGTTTTACTATAATTTGCCATTTTCTTCCACAAAGTATCAAGAAAGAAAAACATTGCTGTTTCTTGAGCTGAAGAGTGCTGGGATTTCCTTCAGGATGTGCGTTTCCTTCCTCTTTAAGATAGTCCCACATGAGCAGTAGCCGGGGACCATGTCCCCAGCCACTACCAACTCCCTTGACTTTACGGGGAACTCACTGGTACCACTTGTCACTTTCAGCACTAGCACGTCCTTTTTCCTTCTAATCTGGAGTAGGGGTTGGAGGCAAAAACTGGTAGCAGCTCTAGAGGGGAGCAAAAGGCTGTAAGAGACTGTTTGACCTTGTGTGCTTTGATGGAGGTCTCTGTCTTCAATTGCCAATTAATTAGGCACTGGAGTTCTGCATTAACTAAATACCTGGTAGGCTGATGGCTTTACCCTAAATCCCTTTTCTACCCTTTACTGAAAGTCATTTCATCAATGCCTTTTAAAGTCTTTCTCCTTTACTATTGGCAATAACTACAGGTATAGTACCATTGCTATTAAGAACTCCTAGTGGCTGAAGCCAGCTTTATCAGCTTCCCACAGGCGAGTTCACCCTCTTTCCAACTCCTTGGTTTACCACTGCCTTCATTTATTTCCATCTGCTCCAATTTTTAGGTCTTTCTTTTCTGACCATCCCCCCCATATACACACTGACATCCATTACATTTCAACTTTCGTTATGTGGGTGACTCCCTCCATTGCCATGACCACCAGGAGTTCAGGCATAATGAATTATAAGCCTCTGAAGAAACATACTGTAGTTTATCTGTAAAAACGAAAACTTCGTAGCACTTAGGACATGGTAATGTCAAATATCTGTGGCATGTGGCCATCTTCTCCAGTGGAGAAGTTCAAATGTTTCATATTGAACATAGTACCTTACAAAGGGAGGGCCCCTAATAAATGGTCAGTGAGTAAAACAGTACTTGTAATTTGAAACTGTTTTATTTCATCTTTATAACAGTTCTGAAAGCCAAGTGATACTGTCGTCCATTTTTTTTAAAGGATATTTTTACCTAAAGAGCAGGTTCTTTGTAGGACAAACAGATATTCCACATATGCAGCCACTGCTAATGTAACACATGTGGAGGCTGTAAACTTACTCACTCTGTGAGCCTTAAACGGAGGCTCATCAGTCTTTTGGCTACAATTCCGCAAGATTTTGGCATGATTCTTGGGAAGCAGCAACCAAAGCCCTTCCAGTGTCTTTGCTCCCTTCTCCCTGCCTGTGGCCCTCCTACTCAGGACCAACTTGCTTTCATGCATCAGGTGTTTGGGAAGCTCTGGTAGTAGCTACCTTTGGTGTACTGCTCATAGCTGACGCAGAGCTGAGGCGCTAGCCCGTGTGGGTAGGGAATAGAAGCTGATGGAAGCTTCTACTGAGCATTTGCTGGCTTCAGAACTGCTTTAGGAGGTCTTAAGAAGAAGGGAAAATTGGAATTGTGCCACTGCCGCTTACTTTGCTTTCCATCATTTCAGATTTATATCTATAATGAGAAGATTGTCAGTGGGCAGCTGCAGCCTAACCTCGTGGACCTCTGTGCTACGGTCCCCCGCCTGAATGATAAGGTATTGCCCCTGCTAAACCAAGTAGAAAAGTGGGGTCTCGTGTTCAGATGGGATTAGCAGCTTGCTGACTTGGCTGAAGTGTGCTGAAGAGACTGTTTCGTGGAATAAAATGTTAACTGTTCTTCAGAGTTTTATTTTAAATAATTTTGGAGTGGTTTTTTTGATGATTTTTTTCTTCAGTATATCTTCAAAAGGCCCGGCCAGGGTCAATTAATAGTCATAAGTGGTCTCCTTGAGCTATATTTGCTTTGAAATCCTGTCAGCCTCTGTCTCTCTGCTCACCAGTTTCCTGCTCAGACAGACGAGGGGCCCTTTGAGGAGCATCCAGTTGAAGAGGTGATTTAGTTTTCATAGTGGCCAGCCCCTTGAACTTGACTCGGGTGGGGTCTTTATGAGAATTCTTTACATGCCACTCGGTCCCTTTCTCTCTCACATCTCCCATGCCTATTTTTTATTTGCCCTCCACTCTTTATCCCTGGCCAGTTTTATGGGAGAGGGCAGTAAAACAAAGAGTGGATGAATGGATAGGTGGCTTGATAGGTAGCTAGGAGAAAGAAAAAAGGAGGGAAGACTGCTATTATAGAAGCAAGAACCCACGCACAGATTTTAGGTTATAGTTTTTTCCAAAATGCATGTAATTCTGTAAATAGTAAAATGTAAGGCAGTACAAGCAGATCTAGAGAAGAAAGTAAGAATTTACTAGTCGTCGTCGTCATCGTCATCGTCGCCGTCATCGTCGCCGCCGCCGTCGTCGTCTCCCCCCCCCCCCCCCCCCCCGCATCACATTTAGCTAGGTGTTCTGTAGTTTAATTTTTGAGGGAAACTGCAGGTTTTTTCTTTTGCTTTGGAAAAATGTAAACCTGTATTTCTCTAGAAAATTGCCAAGGGTTTGGGAACACAGTTTAAAGGAGAGATTAGAGACAGGAGGACCCGAGAGGGAGGCCTGCTGTGTGTTGGTAGAAAGAACGCTGCGTTTTCCTGGGAGGCTTTGGAAGGGAGTGAGTGGGAAGGACAATGCAAGGCCCAAGGTTCACAAAACTGGGTGAGAGCTGTGGCCACTTGGAGAGTCTCTGCAAGGACAAAGCCTAGATTATTTAGGTTAAACTCTTATTTTAAGCCTTAAGAAATTCAAATAACCTTGTAAGGACTAATACGTAGCACTTGCGTTTGAATTCCTAGAGCTCTGGACAATTATAAATGTATTCAGTCTCTCTTAAGGGCTAACCCACTGAGATTCAATGTTCTTGTTACTTTTATGTGGCTTTAATTATATAAGGGGTTATGTCAGGCCTGGAATGGTAATCAATCTGAAAACCAGTCTGGGGTTGGGGGCTGGCTCATCAGTGCATAGAACTCCGGGGGCTGGCAGGGCAGGGGCAGAACTTTTGCACTGAGTTTGAGCCTGGGGCTCTCAGAAGATAGTAGCCTCACCCCCATCCTCATGCTGTCTGCTGTTCAAGGCAGAGTGCTCTAACAGCCAGACAAATTCTCTGTCCCTGCACCATTGTCACATGTGGTTTCATTTATACACAGAACATTTCTGACATGTGGACCATGGTAAAACAAATGGTAGATGTGTTATTGGTACCAGCCGGTGACACCCTGAAGAGCCGAAACAGCTTGGAAGTGCGCATGGACTTTGTGAGGCAGGCGCTGGGATACCTTGAGCAGAGGTAAGGCAATACAAGCACAGTGGGCCTGGCTTTCCCGTCCCTGATGGCCGCTCTTTCTTGGTCTTTTTTTTTCTGGTACCGGGAATCGAACTCACAACCTTGCGCTTGGCAGGCGGGCACTGTGCCACTGAGCTAAATCCCCCGCCCCCTTTTTCTTGGTCTTAAGCAGTCCTCTGGCTAAGTGCACTATGGCTGGTGTCCGGGAAACAGATTGAGGGAGGCTGAAAAGTAGTCCTGCTCTCAGAAACGCTCCTCAGTCAGGGAGCACTGTTCCCTGCTCTCTGTCCCTTAATATAGACACACTATGATTATTGTGCCATGATGAAGGGGACAGTTGTTAGGGCACAGCCTCAAGCCCCACAGCCACCACCTCCAATTAGTGAGCAGGTGGCAAAGGAGCCCGGGCACAAACCACAGGCATTAGCAGCTGGGAAAGCCCCTGACTCACAGAGATAAATTGAATCAGCCAGAGGAAAAGTCAGGTTAAAGGGGCCTAAGGTCACAATCCTGTTTCTTGATGCGGTTCAGCCATTACTCCTAGGCTGTTTGGTTTTCTCTCAGCATTGTAACTTTTACTCCCAGCAATATTACTGCCTTACTTCGAGAAGGCCCCTTTAACCTGACTTCCTTCTGGCCTGATTCCGTTTATCTCTGTGAGTTAGGGGCTTTCCCAGCTGCTAATGCCTGTGATTTGTGCCTGGGCTCCTTTGCCACCTCCTCACTAATTGGAGGTGGTTGCTGAGGGGCTTGTGGCTGTGCCCTAACTATTGTCCCCTTCATTAGTAGGCCCTGTGCCATTCTTTCCTCCCTATGGACACTCCTTCCAGCTCTGAATGGGCCAGCAGGGGTTGTCACGAGTGTGCAACAGACTCTCTTTATTTCTGAGACAGGGTGCTGGGCCTCTTCCTGCTGGCTAGAGAAGAGAAAGCTCAGTTGAATGTACTTTCTAAATTGCAGCCCTTTGCCACTGGTCCTCTGCACCTGCCAGCAGCCTTGTCGTGTGGTTGCCCTTTGTCAACAAAATAATACCTCATTAGGAACTCATACGATTTCCTTGTGTGTAACAGAGGTAATTCGGAGAACAGGTTTTTATACCAAATACTATGTTAATTATACAATCACTACATGAAATGACACCATCAGACCGTACTTACTACCTTCCATTCCTTTGTTAGGGGAAATCTGAAACCCCGAATGCTTTTTACCCCTGTAGCCTGGGCATAAAGCATTTATAAAATAATTCATCAGGGTTTGGCTGAATTTGTGATGCAGTTTGGGGGATATGGACCTTCAGCCATAAAGATCCTAATGTATGCAGTATTATTTATTCATTACAAGTCAGCAAAATGTAAGGCAGAATTTCTTACACCATATTAAAACCTGAAGGAACTTTTAAAAATGGTTGTAAGTATATGATTGCTTTTTCCTTGATAAACCTAATGCTTAACATCTCACCCTCACCAATGATACCAGGCTACATTCCTTTGTCTTAAGTCTCTGTAAGCCACCCTATTTTATTATTATTTTCTTCCATTAATTTCCTAAACGCACTGTTTTGGAGTTTCTTGTTCACAGTAATCATAACCTTATTTTCTTTTTCACTCCAGTGACTCCAGTGGTGTTGGTCTCTGGTGGTGTCCTGTTAAAGAATTCATTATCACCTTTTGATAAAGGGGATAGTTTAGGATAATTATATTTAGTTTTAAAGTATTTTTGCTGATGGTGTTCTGCTGACAGTGTACATATAATATTTCAAACAATGTAATGCACCAGATGTCAAAGTAAGCCTAGTCTCAAATTTTTATGTATAAGGCCAGAAATGTTGAGGAAATACAGGGGTTCATCAGTGTCATCCCTGCCACACCCCAAGATTTGAGTCAGGATATATATTCTGTAGCCATCAAGAAATTTGGGCTGCTTCTTCCACCTAGGATTTTGCCAGCATATAGGAAGTGTCTTAATTCAGGTTGGAAGAGACCATACTGGAAACCTGTGTTCTCTCTATTTTTTCATCCATCCTCTGCTTTTAAATACTTCCAGTGATAGAGAGCTCATTATATTTGTTAAATTGTTTTTCATTTTAATTATAAAAGGAACACAAAATTCTTCTAAAAATTTTGGAAGATGCCCAAAAAAAGACCTGAAAAAAAGATAGGAGGTCCTCCTCTATACCTTAATATCCAGAGGTTCCTTTTACCTTTTTGTATGAGTGTTTTGTTTTTTATACAGTTTTGCTCAAACGTGTGCAATATATGGTTTTATATATCTTGAATTTAAATTCTGTATCAGTATCATTTTTCATAATTGCATCAGATTCCATTGTCTCTCATTTCCCCTCTCATTGTATTAAATCTTTTGTAGAGCATCTTTTCACTTACAGAGTGAGCACCTGACTTTTTGAAGTAGTCTGTTTCATTTTAAACAAGGATATATTTAGAAAGTTTTTATTATATTATCCACGTTTTAATATTAGTAACTTGGATCATTTAGTCTTTCTATAGAAGCACTTAAAAAACACTGCAGAGTATTGAAGGTCGTATTCAAACAAATAAATGAAAAGAGAGCAATAGAAAAATCATCATTTTGCAGTCACTAGTTCAATACTAACCAATAATAATTGGTTCAGCAAGGACTAGCAGTAGGAACTAAAGCTGTTTAGTCAAAGATTGTTGGTGAACAGAATAGTCATAGGACCTAATTATAAAAGGGAATAATAATAAATTATGATGGAAAGATCTGGTGAGCAACGCCTGGTAACCAAGTAAGTCAGATCCAGTGATTACCGCTAATATGGCCTTGTTGTGAGAACTAGTAGCAAGTGTTACTTAGTGAGAACTGTGTAGGATTATTGATTTTAAAAAGTTGAACCTGAGTTGAATCATGAGGAAATGGTCACCTTGTGGGCTGTTCTGCCAGACAGCCGGACTGAGTTCTTTTGAAAAGGTAAGTGTCATGAAAGACAAAGAAGGTGGTAGAACTATTCTCAAGGGAGCTAAAAGTCACAGGACAACTAGTTGCCAGTATTTCCTGGATTGGATCCCAAAAAGAAGACCTGTATTTAAAAGAAATTAAAAAGAAATCCTGTATTTAAAAGGAAAGAAACAATGAAGGACATTATTAAGCAACTTGAATGTAGGTCAGTTTTCATCCCTGGAACAAAATACCTGACATATACAACCTAAACAAAAGTTTTATTTTGGGCTGAGGTAAGAGGATTGCAGGTTTGAGGTCAGCCTGGACAATTTAGGGATTTAGTGAAAACTTGTCTCAAAATAAAACTATGAAAAGGGCTGAGGCTGCAGCTCAGTGTGAAGGGCCTAGGTTCAATCCCCAGTACTGTTTTTTAGAAAAACGTTTTAACTCGTGGTTTCAGAGGTTTCACTTCATGCATGGTCCTCTGGCTTCAAGGCAGAAATGGCACGGTGGGGGAAAGCTACTTAGCTTATAGCAGCCGAGGAGCAGAGACAGTTGGGAGGGAGCCAGAAGACAGATACACCCTCCAGAGACTTAACCCCAGAAACCTGCCTTCTCTAGTCAGGCCCCCTTGCTGGAGCTTAGCACCTGTCTTACTTTCTTTGACACTGGGACATGGTGCTCGAAAACTCCAAGTTAAGGGAGGAAAGGTTTAATTTGGCTCACAGTTTATAGAGATTTCTTTTTTTTTTTTTTAATTTTTTTTTTAATTTTAAAGAATAAAAGAAGGATAACATAATAATAGGGGGGACTTAGCAAATTATAGACAAAATGGTAGGAAATTATCAATGGTTATCATTTTACATATTATTGTCTACAAAATAGTTTCTCAGGAAAACAAATAGACAAATAATAGTGAGTTACAGACAAAAGAGGTAGGAGATTATCAAGAGTTGTACTATACTTTGGTATCTTCAAAGTGGCTTCTAAGGAAAATAAATAGAGCTATACATGAGTGACCTACTGAAAAATCATTAACTATTCTCAATGGTTGTTGTAGGAAACACATAATAATAAACAGACATCCATTTATGAAATAGGATAGGAACATTACAAACTTTACACAGTTATGGATAGATATAGATTAGTAGGAAAATATCCATGGCTGTTGTAATACGTGGTGGTATCTTCAATATGGTTTCTCAGGAAGACAGAGATATGCAAGAGGGACCTATTAAGTAGTTACAGCCTAAGGGTTGTCAAAAATAGCATATTACCTCCTCACCAGTGACTCCTTTCACTGAGGTATGATGGCTGGAAGGAAGGCCAGGATTGAAAAGAAGGACCGAGAGACTTGCACCTGTGTCTAGCAACAGGCTGTTTTCTTGTTCCTCCATAGTCATGATTACCCAGGGCTCCTCGATGGAGATGACGGTCTGGCCAGAGGGAGAAGGCAGACCATGCCCCAAGCCCTCTCATTCCTGTTGGAGTAACTGGTAGCATGGGTCTGAGCTCTGGGGCCTCCACCTCAGAGGGCAGACCGATCTCCAGTGGTCTCCTTTGCATCCAGGGCATGGCCCATGGGGCCTCTTAGGGCAGTTCCTCTTGAGGTGGCCTGGCTTTTAACAGTGGTAGCCAATGAATGCAGTTGTCGAGTTCTTCTTGGAGCCCCGGGAATCAGACCTGGGATCTGTTTCTCTTAGTGGTGCAGCAAAAGCAGCTGCTTTTTCTCAGTCTCTTTGTTTTCTCTCCTTGGCCTCCTCCTCATCATGGCTATAGAGTACTGAGGAGGCAATTCTTACTAATATCTCAAGTGAGCTATCTGGGGTGAAAGCCATTCTTTGTAGCTTTTTCTCTTCAGCTTCCCATTGCTTTGGGACCCCACAACTAGTTAGTGTCCTCTCCCCAACTGTCAGCACAGTCAGCAGGAATCCTGCTGCAGACTTCTCCGGAGCTCCACCACAGCCTGTACTGTCAGAGGAAGAATGGCTTCCAGTGAGTCTCTGCAGGTATTGTGCAAGGTCCTCCTGGTTTACAGCTTCTGAGCGGCTCTGGTGACCACAGTCCACTGGACCTCTGACTCCGCGGGCTTAGTCTGCATTCTCATGTTCTCTGAGTCCTTGTTCAGCAGCTGCTCCTCCGCTGACTCTGGACCTTTCTGGTTCCCAATGGCAGGAGCAAGAGTGGCCCGTTGTATGGCATGTATTCCCAGGGGTTGTTCAAAGTTTCAATGATTCACACACGTCCGTGGGTGGGCAACTGCTGTCAGTGCATGGTGGGCCAATTTTGTCACTGTTTCTCTGTGTCATGATAGATCTCAATTGAGCGGCGGCGGCGGCCGCCGGCCTAAGGGCCCACCCTCCGGGAGCCAGCAGGCAGGAAGCTAGCCAGCCAGAAGGCTGGCGCTCCCCACCCGCAGCTCCCTGTGCGCCAGAAGCCCTCCTTCCGGGAAGCCCCGAGGCCGGGAGTCAGTTTATAGAGATTTCAGTCTGCAAGCTCCAAGGCAAGACAGGGTGGCACAGGGTCATGGCAGAAGTTAAGCTGTTGCTGGCCTGGTAGACAGGAAGCAGAGCAAGTGAAGGGAGAGCCACAGAGCGGAATAAACCCAGGTCATGCCCCTGTGACCCACCTCTTTGGACCAGACCCGACTTCCTAACAGCAAGCCCTCTATAAGGCCCCCACAATCCATCACCTTCCAAAAGCCCCACCTCTGAGCATATCAGCCTTTTGGGGGACACTTTTGATCCAAGCCATAATAGTAGATAATATTTTAGATAATAATAGTTAATGTTAAATTTCTTAATGTCACAATGGTATTAAGTAGGAAAATGTCATAGTTCTTAAGAGCTAAGTAGTGATGTATTTATAGGTAAGGTAGCCCCTGATTTCTCTGATATATTTTCAAGTGGTTCAGGAAAGAAAATTTTAAGCATGTTTGTAAATATGTGTGTGGATACAGACGGAGAGAAAATGTGCATCTAAGTGTTAGTAATTGGTAGATCTAGGTAAAGGGCATATGGCAATTGATCGAACTATTCATTTTTTATAAGGTTAGAAGCTTTTCAGAATAAAAAATGTAAGAAGAACCCACTAGAGCAATGGGCTGTGAGCTGGAGCAGTTATTCTACAAATCAGCCCTTAAAGTATTTGAAGTCTACAATTGCATTCCTTCAGGGATTTCTTTTGAGTGTCTGCAGTGATGAGAAATCTTTACAGTGGTTAATAATGAGGCTTGCTTGAGCAAGCATGTACTATTTCCTCCTTGGTGCCAGGTTTGAAAGCTAGGCTCTGCATTTGAGTTCACAGCCTAATGCCATGAGTGTGGACATAACTGTGGGTAATATGTGTTAACAACCTACTTGTTTTTTCCCTTTTAAAATTTTTCCAGTTACAAGAATTACACACTTGTGACGGTCTTTGGAAATTTGCATCAGGCCCAGCTGGGTGGTGTACCTGGGACTTACCAGCTGGTTCGAAGTTTCCTGAACATTAAACTTCCGGCTCCTTTACCTGGACTTCAGGTACTGGCAACTTCATATGGTCAGTTACTCCACCAGAGTAGTTGCTCTTAGGGGTTTTCAGTTGAAATGAGGTTGTGTATGGTAAGGGGACCAGGGAGGTAAGGGTGGAAATTGGAATGTTCTTCAGAGGTTAGTTGCATAAGAGTCCTGGGCAGAGGAGGAGGGGGGAAGATGGCACCAGGTTTGGGCTGTGGTTTGAAAGTTGAACTGGGAGGACTCACTGAGGTGCTTGGGTGTGTGTGAGAGGCATGGTCTGGGGTGACTTCTGAGATGTTTAGCTAAAGTAGCTGGAAGAATGGTGTTAGACACGGGTTCTAGGATATAGCCCTTCTCAGCTGACTGTCCAGCTGGGAAAGCATCTTATCGTCACTTATTATACAGAGCACTAAACTGGAGCTTTGTGCCAAGGGTGGGGAGATACAGAGGAGGCTGACTTCATGACCGAGGTGAGCATCACACTTGCTCTAAAGAACAGGAATTCACCAACCTGAGGCCTCAGAAAGGCTATTCAAGAAGAAGAGGGCTTTGTGAACAAACATGTGGAGGCAGCAAAGAAAGAGTATGGGGAGTGTTGGGTGTGTGATAGGGCCTGGCAAGCTGGGGGCCAGCTGGCAAAAGCCTTAAGTGCCAGGCTAAGCACTTAGGACTTAACAGCTCGAAGAATGTAAGTGGACAAGTGACATGATTCAGTCTGGGGCTTGGAAAGAGTCTTACTGGGGAAAGGGAAGAGGGGCCAAAAAAGGAAGCCTGAGATCTACTTCTCTAGAGGACTTAGGGAAAAGCAGAGCAAGAAGGGTGAGCAGAGGCTTGCTGCACAGACAGGTAACAAAAATAGATTTAGGACAGGTCAGCTGCAATGCTGGGAGGGTGGGGACAGAGCTGCCTCACATTTCTTGTTCCTAGCAGTATCTGATACCAGGAGGCAGCATTTGAATAAGGAATGCTTGATTGGCTATTCATTAGCAGTTAAGATTTAATAAACTTAGTAGATAAGGACACTCTCTTTCTAGTTAGTTATGTCTGTTTTGTTTTGTTTCATTTCATTTTGTTTTTGGTACTGTGGATAAAACCCAGGACCTTGGCGCTGAGCTGTATCCTCAGTCCTTTTTTAAATTTTGACACAAGATCTTGCTTAGTCATTAAGTTGCCCAGGTTGAGCTTGAATTTGTGATCCTCCTGCCTCTACCTCCCAGAGTGCTGGGACTATAAGCATGCATATATCACTACACCATGTAGGTGGTCAGCTACATCTGTAGCCCTTGCTTTGTGGGAGGTTTTGGAGTATATGTCTGTGCTCCAGAAGAAAGTTACCTGGTTACTGCCAGCTGCTAGGATTCCATGGAGAAAGCACAAGGCTGGATTTAGATCAGGTAGGGTACATGCAATTTAGAGGAGCAGCTCCAGGACTACACTGCCTCTTCCTGCCTTGCCTTGGACACATTACTTAACCACCCTGTGCCTCAGTTTCTTTGTAAAACAAAGGGAAGGGCGAAGCTGTTAATGGTGTTGTGAAAACCTCAGTGATGTGACGGAAGGAAAGGGACTTAGTTGGGTGTCCACACATCAGAAAGCAGTAAAGTTTTTTTTACTTCAAGCATCTGCCTTTTTCCCCTTAGGACGGAGAGGTGGAGGGCCACCCCGTCTGGGCACTAATTTATTACTGCATGCGCTGTGGAGACTTGCTTGCTGCCTCACAGGTGGTTAATCGGGCCCAGCACCAGCTGGGAGAGTTTAAGACCTGGTTCCAGGAGTACATGAACAGCAAGGACAGAAGGTACGGTGAGTGAGGTGGCACATCCACAAGAAGCCACATGGAATGAAGGGGATGATCTCTACTGAAATGATTCACTTTTCCCTGCACATGCTTAAAATAAGTTTCTGCCCAGAGGGAAAAAGGAGCTTAGGATGTGGACAGAACTCTTTAGGAATATGATTGAAAACATCAAAGGAAATCCCTGTTCTGACATGGCTCTCTAAACATGCCTCTACCTGTTCTAATAACAAAGGACCGTGTTCTTGGGAGCATGATTTGCCTGTAAATCTGTAAATCTAAGGGACATCAGGATGCTTTAAAAAATGAGACTTTTTAAAAGTTCTCTTGCAGTAAGGAGCTGTCACACCTTACTTTTTCTCTGGAGTTTACTAATGCAATTGGACACAAGTTCATAGTCAAACCCAGTTTATATATAAGAAGTAATAGTGGTTACTTTCATTGTACCTGGAAAAATGAGGGATACTTTTCTTGGCAGTGTTAATGGCACGTCAAGAGATTATCTCAAATCACAAGCCTCTGCCTTGCTCATACTAGGGTTTAAGGTAGGCTTAATGTCTTTAAAGTAGGGTTAACGTCTTGGGTTTTTTTCTGCTGGAGACCCTGAGGCATAGAGCTGAGTGAGTGTGAGGCCAGGGGGTACTGAGAGAGTTGGGGATGATCACTGATGTCCTTCACTGCACTAGGGTTGCTGGGGGATGAGGTGGAGCACTGATCCCAGAATTTCTGACCTAACCCTGAAGGTCGTAGCACCTAGAGAAAGCTGACAAGCAGAGACACCAGCTGGTAATTATAAGTCAGGTAAAAGAGATGATGCTGAAGAGACAGTGTCTTTTAGTTAGGATGAAGGCCTCCTAACTCTCGTAAGTGGGTATGTTGTCTTGCTCTTGAGGGCCGTCACTGAGTATTGCTGTTGGTTCCCTTATGTCTTTAGATTGTCCCCAGCTACAGAAAACAAGCTCCGGCTTCATTACCGCAGAGCCCTCAGGAACAACACAGACCCCTACAAGCGGGCCGTGTACTGCATCATTGGCAGATGCGATGTCACTGACAACCAGAGCGAGGTGGCAGACAAAACTGAGGACTACCTTTGGCTGAAGGTAGCGCTGCTTCCCTAACCTGAGCAGGTTTTCACCCCTTCTTTCCGCTCAAGTTCTCCACACAGATCTTCCCTGCTTAACGTCTAATGCCAGTAAATGATCAGGACCAGTGGGTTTTCTGTCTCCTGACTGTATTTTTAAAATTTTATAATGTTCCATAATAGTCTTTTTTGTTTGTTTGTTTGTTTTCCGGTATCAGGAGTCGAACTCACGACTTTGCGCTTGCCAGGCAGGCTGAGCTAAATCCCCAGCCCCTCATAATAGTCATAGTCTTTAACACAGCCTCCAGCCCCCAGCATTGAGCATGGCTGCTGAGCAGCTACAGCTGTAAACATGACTCGATATAGTTTGTACTAATGCATGTGTTTTGTTTTGGGGTTTAGTTGAACCAAGTATGTTTTGATGATGACGGCACCAGCTCTCCACAAGACAGGCTCAGTCTCTCACAGTTCCAGAAACAGTTGTTGGAAGACTATGGTAAGATCCTGGATGCTGCATTCTTCTCTCCTCTTGTCCACTTCAGACAGCTACTTTGTTTCCTTCTAGAAGATCCTTGTCTCTGAACTCTCTTGAATTTGTAGCATTTCAAATGCAGATAGAGGCCTTGTGGCCTTCAGAAATGTGTATGTCCCACGTGTCTTCAACAGTGAGCTACTTCTTTCAACTGCTGTGGTAGACATTTGCTCAGGGACGCACATGAAGAAGACATCACTCTTCATTCCCAGATCTTGCCACTGACCATATCTGAGCACAAAGGAAAAGAAAAATCTTTGGTCTTTTTATCTTCTCCTTGCTGTTTTAAAATTTCTTGGAAGAATAGGTGATTCCAGCTAGTAGTTAGTGGTTGTTGAATTCAGATTTCTATGAATATGACTCAACTGAAGCTTCTTTGAAATCTTTATTTCCCTCTGTATTGAGTCATTCTTACCAGGCACAGAGGTAAAACAGTCCCTTTGTGGCTTTAAGATTTTTACTTTGTTTCTCTCCTACCTGAAGCACAGTTGGGTTTCGTAGCGCAGGCCCTTCTTGCCAGCCCTCTGTGAGGTCTAGAGCAGGTAGAAGAGCCAGGTAAAATCTCACTTTGTGCTTCACGTGTCCAGGGCCTTTTGCAAATTCAGCCTCGGGCTCATGCTTTCTTCCCTCCCAGGAAGGCCAGTAGGCTGTTAGCAACTTTTTTCTGAGTAGGTTTATCTCCCTGACCCCCTAGGTGAGTCCCACTTTAGGGTGCACCAGCAGCCCTTCCTGTACTTCCAAGTACTGTTCCTGACAGCACAGTTTGAAGCCGCCATCGCCTTTCTCTTCCGCCTGGAACGGATGCGCCCCCATGCTGTCCATGTGGCACTGGTGCTGTTTGAGCTGAAACTGCTTTTAAAATCGTCAGGACAGAATGCTCAGCTTCGTAAGTATTCATGACAGGATTGGCAATGGTGTCACCTTACATCATTCCCATCAGCAGTAGATTATAGCCACTCAGGATTTGGGCAATCATTTTAGGGCATGTGGTTAATTACGGTTGGGGTCCTTGCTTTTTTCCCCATGTTAAAATTCCCTGCAGTGTGAAATACAGAAAGTGCTATGCAAAGTGCCGGCTTTGTGGCCAGTTTGGTTGCCTGGAGAATGGTGTAGACAAAGCAGTCCCTTTGAGTCGTGAGTCTGGTTTCCACTAGGGTCTGGCTTTAATGATCTTGGAAACCCAGCCAGCTGTCTTAAGGACCACCACGTACCAGCATGGGTGGCAAAGTGAAGTAAATGTGGGTGAATTGCTGCAGGTTCATTAGGAGAGCAGCACAGTCATCCCAGAGCCTGAGTCTTAACAGTGAGCTGTATTATCTTTTCATTTGCAGACCAGCATGCTGGTCATTTACTACACAGTGTCATGCTCTGCACTCTTGCATGCTCCTCACTCTTGTCCCTGGAGAGAAATTGAGACAGGCTGGTGAGGGAGATCGGCCAAGGTTTACATTGGAAACTGGGCTGGGCTGCAGGGGTAGATGTTCCTAGGCCTGTGGATTCAATTTACATTGTTCTTAGGTTGTGTGGGACAGAGGAGCAATGTGGTTGTGACCCATTCTGTCCCCCTGATACAGTCAGCCATGAGCCTGGTGACCCTCCCTGCATGCGGCGGCTGAACTTTGTACGACTGCTTATGCTGTACACCCGGAAATTTGAGTCCACAGACCCAAGGGATGCCCTCCAGTACTTCTACTTCCTCAGGTAGTGTTTTCTTCTCACCCTTCACTAGTTTTGATCTCTGAGAATTACTATCAGAGACCCCAAATCCGTGCCAGAAACCAGATTACTCTTGTCTCTTGACAGGGATGAGAAAGATAGTCAAGGAGAAAACATGTTTTTACGTTGTGTGAGTGAGCTTGTGATAGAAAGCCGAGAGGTATGTCAGTTTCCTTTCCCCCACTGCCCACAGTTCCCTGCATATGTGCTCTCAGGAGCTGTGGCACTGCACATGCTTCTCGGTATGGTGGTTGGGGCCTGGGGCTGAGCTTGGTGTTTCCTTTGGTTCCTCATGATGAAGATACTGATTTCAGTGCCACTGTTTCCTAGTTTGCATTTGTGTAAGACTTCCATTCACCCATTTTCTTCCCCCTTTTTGTGTCCAGAGAATTGTGTATTACCCATTAAATTGAGTAAATTTTTTTTTTTTTACAGTTTGATATGATTCTTGGGAAACTGCAGAACGATGGAAGTAGGAAGGTGAGTTAAATGTTGGTTTGCAGTTGCGGGCTTAGAAATGTTGAAGGAACACTATTTTAGGATTCAAAGTATTGCTGACACAGATCTGAATGAAATTGCTTAGTTTAGAAAATAAAATGGGCTAGGTGTGGTGCCACGCACCTGTAATTCCAGCACTTGGGGAGGCTGACGCAGAAGGATTGCAAGTTTAAGCTAGCCTAGGCAACTTAGCAACTTAGTGAGACCCTGTCTCCAAAAACTAAAAGGGCCAGAGCTCAGTTCAAAGGCCATGGATTCATTCCCCAGTATCACAATTAATCTGCCAATCAGGTGTGGAGATGTAGCTTAGCACAAAGGTCCTGGGTTCAAGCCCTGACACACACACACACACACACACACACACACAAAACAAAGAATGAAAATCGTAGGCCCAAGTGATGACTTTGATTTTGTGCACATGTGTATCTTTCCTTAAAATTTGTGAATTTGTGATTAGATAGCATTTTTGTATGGGTTCAGAATACTTACTTGTCCTGCTTTCCATTGTTTGAGTTGAGAAGGCTACATTTCTGCTCTTCTTGGCTCAGAAAATATTAAGGAAAAAAAAAAACATTAATACTCTTCCTCTCCCTAAGTGGAAAAGCTAAAAAGTACACTTGACCTCTCTCAAAACGCCATTTCAGAGGACTTAGATCTCTGCACCAACCATAGAAATACAGCTGCTCCAGGGAGGCGTAGCACCTCCCCTAAAACTCAGCAAGCCCTTGTAGTATCCTCGTAGAAGAGGCAGAGGCTCCGTTGTCAGAGAGCAGACCTGACCCTGACTTGCCCTGTGGCCTAGGGAAAGTCCTTGGTCTCTCAGAGACTTACTTCCCTCATTTGTAAAAATGGTCTCACTCTGCCCAGCTCAGAGAGAGGCGTGATGCTGCTGCTGCTGCTGACAGCCCATGCTTATGGGCAGTGATAGTTGCCAGGTACTGTGTGAGTGCTTTGTATGTGGTTTCTTAGTTAATTGCCCCAGTGACCCAGGTGGGAACTGTTACCATCTGTTTTCCAAGTGAGAAAATGGAAATTAGAGAAGTTAAGTATCTCCCCCAAGACACACAGCTGGAATTTGAACCTAGTCCTTCTAACCTTAGAGCCCATGCTCTTCCTTGGCATCCTGTGCCTCCTCCAGAGCGGCAGAGGCAGGTCATCTGCACCTGACCCCTCTAAGAGTCCAGTGCTGGTGAGAACCAGGAGGCCCGTCAGATGTTGCACAGTCTCTTTTTTTGTTGTTTTTGGTTTCTTGGTACTGGAAATTGAACTCAGGACCTTGTGCTTGCCAGGCAGGCGCTGTGCCACTGAACTGTGTCCCCAGCCCACACAGTCCAACTTTATTCTCACGATTCCTAAGGCTTCTCTCATATTCTCTGGAACATTCAGTTGTTGCTGAGTGGTGATGGTGATTTTTTTTAATGTCCTGATACCACTTACCGTGTATTTTTTTTCAGTACTGAGTTTCTTTGGCCATCTGTCTTAGAAACCAAATCTACAATCTTTCAGATATTTTCTCCAAGCTCTCTGATTTTTCTCTGTAGCTCCTGATCATTAAGCAGTTTTATGAGAAAATCATTGATAATTTCACCCACTCTCTGGATCATTTTGGAAATCAGAAATGATAGGTGTCTTATTGTTAACTCCTCTGTGTTTCTACTGCCTTTTCATGTATCATTTCCTTGATCTCTTCCACGGTTTTCCCCGCCTAGTTTTAATAGGACCTCATATCAGTAGGAAGACCGGAGTCTAGCTGGTAGAATACATGCATTTCTTAAGGCAAGCATTTTCAGTTAAAGTATGTTTTGGATCCTGGGTGTTTCTGTGTGTTTAAAGTATTAGCTTTGTACGTTCCGTCTCTCTTTTTCTCCCCCTCCATAATTTGTCTTGTCAGCCTGGAGTCATAGATAAATTTACTAGTGACACGAAGCCTATCATCAATAAAGTTGCTTCTGTGGCAGAAAATAAAGGACTATTTGAAGAAGCAGTGAAGCTTTATGACCTTGCCAAGGTAAAATGTGCCCTTTTCCTCCTTTTGCACTTGATAGCTCTGTTGGCCTTTTGTCATTTAGTGCACAGACATTTCAGCGTCACTGTTACTGTAGTGCTGTCCCTGCTGAAGCATTTTTCCCTGCTGCTTAAGCAATTAACAGTCTAGTCAGATTGAAATTCCCGTTGTACAGAATTATTTATGCCCATGAGATATGTCTGACCAAACAAGAGCAGCAGATTGGAAGTACATCCTGCAGGAATTGAACTGTCATCTCACTTGGCAACAGAGTAAGCATCTGTCACACTTTGATTTTGAGCTGTGGTGAAAATGCCTCCGTGCTTACCTTCAGGCAGCCAGCAGTGTGCTGGTGAAGAGTGTGTGTCAACAGCTGGGGTCTTTTGAAAGAACTGGAATAAGTATTTCTACATAAGAACATATGAAGACTGTGTTGATTTAGACCTAAAAAAGATCACATTCTTTCCTCTTATCAGAGAAGAATAGGCACAAAGAGGGTTTTAATTCATGGTTTTTTAATTTAAAAACTGTTTAGATTGAGGTATAGTAAGAGTGTAGACCAGTGTGCAGGCCAAAAGTGTCCTTCTCAGTGAATGTTTCATGGGATACAGAATTTGTCCGTCACCCCAGAAAGTTCCCCCTCTTGTTTTTGTGATTTAGCTTTTCCTTTTGTTGATTATTTTCTTAATTTTAAAAACTTAAACAGAACGCTGACAAAGTGCTGGAGCTGATGAACAAATTGCTGAGCCCTGTTGTCCCCCAGATCAGTGCCCCTCAGTCCAACAAGGAGAGGCTTAAGAACATGGCCCTCTCCATCGCTGAACGGTAAGGCCCAGAGTTGGCTCTGTGGAGCTCGCAGCATGCCAGTGCCAGTGCACGTTTGGTAACGGCACATAGCTTTCAGCCTGCTAACTCAGCCTGCCACCCAGGGGTTCATGAGAGTCCCCGGTTCACACTTTATAACCTGCACTTGAGACTGTCAGACTTTTAAGAGTTTTGCCAAAGAGAAAGGTACATTTAATCTTGCACGTAGGCTTAATTCTAGGCATTATCCTTATCTATGCAGGATTATACACATCCTTTCACTGGCTATCTCACAGGCACATAGAAACACAGCCAGTGGTGGAGAGGAATGTTCTAGTGGACAGTGCTGTAGAATCTACCTGCCCCTCTCGCTGAATTCCCTGAGTTATCACAATGGCTGGCTTAACTCCCAGGCTGAAGCAAAGGGTGCTCCTTTTTATGCCTTCTATAGATACTTACAATAAAGTGACCCACAAAAAAGTGGATTTGAGCTGGGCATCGTGGCAGGTGCCTGTAGTCCTGGTAACTGTGGGAGGCTGAGGTAGGGGACTGCAAGTTCCAGCCCAGCGTGGGCAACTTAGTGACTAAGGAAGACCCTGTCTCAGAATTTTTAAAAGGGCCTTGGGTTCAATCTCTAGTACTACCAGAAACAGAACAACACAACATGACATGGGGTTTAAGATCCTTTTCTGGGCTAATACAAAAGAACATTCTTTGGCAAGTGGTATATTTCCACTTTGCAAATGATCTCTAGTATTGGCTGCTGGGCCTTTTGCCTTTCAGCAACTCGTGCTCTTCCGAAGAATTTGGAGACTGAGGCTTTTCTGTTTTGTGCAAAGTATATGTGGGTGGATTGATAGGAAAGCTACCATCAGTGCATAGCCATTTCAAAAGCAACAGTTTTTCACTTCGTGATTCCCCTCACCTAGAGAGTTCAAGAGGTTCTGATGTATTTAAAGTGCCATCCCACAGTTATGGATCACAATCTGAAATTCATAATACATCCTTGCTTCCCTCCCAACCCCCTCTTTTTGTCTTTCAGGTATAGGGCTCAGGGTGTAAGTGCAAATAAATTTCTGGACTCTACATTCTATCTTCTGTTGGACCTGATCACCTTTTTTGACGAGTATCACAGTGGTCATATTGACAGAGCCTTTGATGTAAGTTTCAAGAGGGATGTTTGAAGTGCAGGTTAATGTATGCCCTTGAAAATTCAAAATGCCTCATGGAATTCATTTAAAACAAAGGACATGGCATTAATATGCATCTTAAATGAAGGAGGACAACTATGATCTTGGGAATTTAAAAGGGATTTCCATGTTGCTTTCTTTTTTCTTTTTTTTCTTTTTTCTATTCCTTTCCCCTTTAATCTGAAAACAGAACGGTTTCTCAATAATTTGAAGCCTCTGAATTTTAAAATTGTGTGAGTAAACAGGGATAAGAATCAACTTAGCAAGTTAGAATTGAAGCTTTTGTGTATACAAGGGGAATAGTATTTTCTATGAAGGTGCCTTTTTGAACAGCGTATATGCTGACACTCACATTTAGGGAGATGAAATGACAGTGAAGGCTATATCACACAGGGCTTGTGGTGGTTTGTTTTAAACAGATAATTGAGCGCTTGAAGCTGGTGCCCTTGAGTCAGGAAAGTGTGGAAGAAAGAGTGGCTGCCTTCAGAAATTTCAGTGATGAAGTAAGTTTTTTCTTCTTAAGTTACAGAATTCTGTTCTTTTCACTTCACTGAAAGCTTTATGTTTTAATGTAGCTAATAACTGTAAGAGTTCTAGTCAGCGGTAATCACCCAGGCTGAGTTTTCCAGGACGAGTCCAATTTCGGATATGTGTTTTTTTTGTGTGAGTATACACATGTTCTTCAGAGAAATAGGTTTCTGACTGATCCTGTGAGGTCTAGTCCACTCTGTTGTCCACTTGTAGTAGAGGGTGTCTAATGTTTAAATCTGGTCTTCTGTATTTCCCTTGCGTGCAAGAAACATATCATGATTCACAGATGTCCTTCCCCTCCCTGAACTGTTTTGTTCAGAGAAGAAGTGCAGTGATGATAGATTAAATTGTCACCCATGAGCCCCAGACCCATTGTCTGCTCTACAGTAAAATTGCTAGGAACACTTTAAAATTCTCTTCATGCCGAGGGCCTAACCCCTGAGAGTGTGCTTTCTCTGACGGGCGCTGCAGCCTGGACCTCCCCTGGGTGCCCATAAAGACTTTCTCTCAAGCACAAACACTGCCTAGTTCTGAGATGTCACCGGTATCGTTTCAGTTTAATTTTTATAGTGCATAATGGTTCTTTTTTTTTTTTGTCTTTTTGAGACAGGGTCTCACTATGCAGTTCAGGCTGGCCTTGAGCTCACTTTGTAGCCCAAGCTGGACTCAAACTTGCAACGATCCTCCTGCCTCAACCTCCCAAGTGCTGGGATTACAGGTGTGCGTTACCACACCTGGCACATAATGGTTCATTTTTAAGTAAATGACTTTTATGAAAACATAGTTCTGTTTTAGAGAAAGATATATGGCCAGTTTCTGTGAATGAGGAGGGGTGCCCTGGATCAGGGGCTTACCCCTTGCCAACCTTATCTTACCCCTGCTGTGGATTCTACCTTTAGCCACTTGTTCCTTTGTTATTTCTTGAGTTCTCCTGGATATATTGTTCATTGCATTATGACTAAAGTAGTGCACCAGGGCCTGCCTCTGTACAAACTTCCAAGGACTCAGGTCCAGTGGAGACAGCCGGCGGGTTCTGAGACAGTGGAGCATAGTGGGAACTGGAGAACTAGTGTGTGCATCCTTACTTCCCAGTACTCAAGTCTGAGTGCTTTTTGGTAATCTGCTGGCTAGTCCAAGCCTACATTTCAGATGTTGTCAGCATGTTTTTGGCTTGTTTCCTCTACCAAGAGGAACAGGACAAGTGACTGCCTGGCCTTCTGAGTAGCATTGCCCAGGGGATGCTGTCACACTTGACATTACACTGCCACCAGCTGTTTTTTGGTGATTGCAGCTCTCCACTGGCTGCTGTGGATGTAGTGTGACCAGTCAGAGTGGTCCATGTTGCTGAACCCAAGGGTTTGGTTCTTTTTCCTTATTCTATGTGTTTCTTTCTTCATAGATCAGGCACAACCTCTCACAAGTGCTTCTCGCCACCATGAACATCTTGTTCACACAGTTCAAGAGGTTGAAGGGGACAAGTCCATCCTCAGCGTCCAGGCCCCAGCGAGTCATGGAGGACCGCGACTCTGTAAGATCTCAGCATTCGCGAGAAACGTTGCGGAGAACTACCTTTCTGGTTTGGAATACATTGCACTCTTAGGAGATCACGTACCCTAAACTGTTCTTTTCCTTGATGACCTGGCATCTGGGTAAATCTTATATCAGGAGCTCCTTTAGGATATCAAGCATTAACTGGGTGTGGTGGGGCACGCCTGTAATCCTAGCACTTGGGAGGCTGAGGCAGGAGGATCATTGCAAGTTCGAGACCAGCATGGGCTACAAAGTGAGCTCAAGACCAGCCTGAACTGTTTGGCAAGACCCTGTCTCAAAAAGACCAAAAAAAAAAAAAAAAAAAAGATATCAAGCATTAATAGCATTGCTACTCTTCTCAAGCTTTAAATAGATAAAAAATGTGCTAGGTCTACAAATACCAGCTTTTAGAAAAAAAATCAAACAATGTTAATTTGGCATTAAGTCCACAAGACTTTTTGCTCATTTTAAAATACAGCAAGTCCCCACTTGTGAATGAGTTCCCTTCTGCAAAAATGTGTAAGATTCATACCTCACTCCAACAAAATGAGTCTTACATATTACACCTGTGAAAATTCGCAACTCCAGTGCTCGTAAGTCAGGGACTTACTATATAAAATTATTTTGTGAGTCTCATTCCACCAGTGTACATTTTCATAGAAACCACGTTTTGTTTTTGGTCAGTACATTTGATGGGAACCATTGTTTCTCCTCTCTTTTGAACCTCATAATGACCCATAAGAGATAACTAGGTCAGCATTTCATACCCACTGTTAAGGAAACTAAGCCCTGAAATGGTTACTTGCTTGCCCTTGTGAGCCCTCAGGTGTAGGTAGGTGCAGGGTCGATGGCTAGAAGCCAGGTCTGACTGACACCTCAGCGTGTGCTTTTCTTGCTGCCCGTTGGGCCTCCAGCAGTACATGGGTAAAGCAGAGTCCAGGTAGATAGGACTGTGGGACTCGCAGTGTCTGTTGTCCAGTTTGTTTGACAGAAGAGCAAAGGTGTTAGTTTGACCCATTTAAACTGTGAAGCCAGACAGTCAGTGATGTTTTTTAAAATTACCTTTCCCTTAACTTTTCCACTTAATTTTTTATGAGACTCTCAGGACAAGTGTCCAACTGCCAGACCTGATTTTGGTAGTTCAGAGCTCTACACTCCTGCTCTGTACCTCCAGGGCACTCTGTGGGCTGTCTGCACTATGCTTCCGTTAGTGAAAGATGTGGAAATTTTCACCTCGAGGAGTATGGAGAACAGTGCTTTAGGTTTTGTTACAGGTGTTACAGACTATTCCTGGCTACCCCAGATACAGTTTCTTTCCTTACTGGTATAAGCATCTGTGGGGCAACCTGAAGCACTAGATCCCAAGTGTCCTTTGGAGGCAGGCAGTTTGGAAGCTCGGGCTATCAGCAGTTGTCAGAGCAAGGCAGAGCAAGGCAGCTCTCCTGGCAGACCTGTCAGCCTGCTGCTTAGTAAGCCTCTCAGCCTTTGGCTTTGTTGCCCTGTGGAACTGGGGCCCCAGTGGGCAAGCTTCACTCACCCTGCCTGATGCTGAAGGAGTAGACTGCAGGTGTAAGACTGTCACCTGCCCGGGAGGGTCTTTCTTTGATAGCAGGGGTAGTAAACAGAAGAATGTGGTGTGGTTCTTGGTTCCATGGCCTGACTTGAGAGTTAACCAGTTTTCTCCTCTTGCTCCCCGTTTCTCTCAGCAACTCCGAAGTCAAGCACGAGCCCTGATCACTTTTGCTGGAATGATACCCTACCGGACATCTGGGGACACCAATGCGAGGCTGGTGCAGATGGAAGTCCTCATGAACTAAGTGCCGTGCTCTGGGGCTTCTGGGACTGCACAGTGTCAGTATGTTAGGCACATGGGCCCTCTGGGGTGGGGTTTCTGGTTTTGTTTCTGTTGTGTTACGTTGTGTTTTTTGTAGTATATATTTTTGTCAACACCAATAAATTTCTTTGATTTGTGTTTCTTTTCAACATTCTTTTACTTTCATTGTTTTTTTTTTCCTTTGAAATTTTGTTTAGATTTTGATTTGTGTATTGGGTGGAAATGCTATCATAGTCAGAGAGGGGCAGGCTATCTAGGTGCCTATAAATTGACGTTAAATGATTAAAAATTACCCAAAATGAGCAAGGAAACAAAGTCTTCCAGAGTCACTTATTTAGATGTAATATTCCATATAGCAGATTGCAGTTCATTTTCACATTTCTATTTGAGTATGAAAGCCAATCTCAGCCTTGGATGATTTCCAGTTTGTATGTTAAATATCAGTGCTGCTTGTCCTCCCTCTTCTCCGTTGTGCCTTGAAGTCCAGGTGATCCATGACCATCGCTGTGCTCTGATCATGATCGTCTGCTTTGACCCTAGGATTAATTAGTTGGTTATTCTGTTGAAATCCCACTGGATGCAAAGTGTAGGCCATGAAAAAGAAGGTGGCAGGTGCCCCAGCTAGAGCTGGAAGAAAGGCCAGCCCTTGCTCCCTCAGCTGCTGCTCTGAGGATTGACTGATTGGGCTTGCGTACCTATTTTCCCTTCTGTGGCGGTCAGTTCCGCTGCTTAGATGACCCCCATTCCCCACTCAAGAAGACAGTTGGCCAGGTGAGCTCATGGTCACATTCTGAGGGTCTGACATACAGAATGCTGATACCATATGGCACCTGCACTACAGGTGTTTAGTTCCTGAACAGTAGTCACCCATCATTAGTTCTGTATCTTCTACCCTAGTCCCAAAGCCCAGGTCTAAAATAGGTGAGGAAATGAGGACAAGTGTTTGCTTCTGACTGGGCCAGCTGGGACCATGCAACACATGGCACTGGTCTGTTCCACTGAGGTGTATGTAATCTTTCTCAGGAGGATGCTAAGATGCCAAAGAATCTCTACCGTGCCTTTGCCCTAGGGAGAAGCCTTTCGTTACAGGGTGTGGTCACCCTCCTCTTCCTTTAATACTTGTGAAAGGAAGTGTTATTTTCCTTTTGGGAAAGAGCTAATCTGTAGATAATAGGACCATCTGCTGCTGAACTGTGGGACTTCATTTTCCATCAAGGATGTAGCCTGAAGATCAGTAGGGCTGTGTCTGCACAGCGCTTCTGGTCCCATCTTGTCATGCTGGAGTGCAGTCTTCGATTGAGCTTTATTGGAAAGTCTGGGAAGATAAGTCCTGCAGGGGACTTGATTTAGCAAGTTATGCCCTGTTTATCTGTGCTAATTTAAACAAACTATTTGTTTTTATAGTGCTTTAAAAAATACTCTGAATTTTCATAGAGTGTTTTGCTTTTTAATATTGGATCTTAATCGGAGATAGAAATATAAAGCAATATCACAAATGAGAGAAGGCTCAAGTTGTTTAAATAGTATATGCTTAATGGCTCATCTCTTGTTCATGACCCTGTGAGAGGTAACTGTCTTTCCCTGCATGGTACAGTTCTTCTTGCTCAGAGTAGTAGAACCATCTCTATAGAGAGGATGAGTACTTTTGATCTATGAGACCAGAAAACTAAAAGGGAAAAGAAAGCAACCAGGTCTTGATCTGCGAGTGAAAGTGAAGTGATCACTAGCTGGCAGTTGACTTGCTCAGAGGAGACTTGTAAGAAGAGTAAGATAATGAGGTTCAAACCGGAAGGGCTCAGCCTGCCAGAGCAAATGTCCTTCATACTGATTCTGTGGTCACACACAGCCTGCTGGGTGTGTGCAGAGCAGAGGAGAAACAAGCCAAGTTTGCAAGACCACAACATCAGCAGGTTCCCTTGCATCCATGCTTATTTAGATTGTGCTCAGAAATCATGGCCCTCTGACAAGTTACTAGCTTCAAAAGTCATCAGCTCCCCAGTTCAAGAACTAAATTCTTTCCCTGTGTGTTGTCCCATGATTTCATTACTACCCAGACAGTCTGAGAGCAAATGGCACTGGGAGTCTCTTGTCTTCCAGGGATGAGATTCTAATCTTTCTAACAAAATCAAGGGCACTTGGAGACTGACAGGGACATTAGCACCTGTTTTCACATGGCTCATAATTAACTCACTGAGATGCTCTAAGGAGGGTCCTGATGTGATCTGCATCTTTTCCAGAAGCCTGGAGATTTGAGTTCATGGATCCTTTTGTTTTTGTTTTAAAATAAACTTGCTGTCCAATTTCGAAGGGAAACCTGAAGTGGAACTGTAAGCTCTTTTAGAACAGCTCCTATGGTTTATGCTCCTGAGCTGGGCAGCTTATCAAAGCTCGGGAAGTGCCTATGTACACTGGGGCCAGGAAGCAGCCCCAGCTGCTCCGTCTAAGAATTTAGAATCTGGTTATTGACGTAACCATAATTTGGCTGCCTCTGTTGTTACTCTTTTGATGCATCAAGTTAAATCGTAGTTTTTAGGTTATTATAAGCAAAGGATAATGCGTAGTGTGCAGCATTTGCTGATTCACCCCGGCTACTCTATTTGAGTAAATGCTCCTGGTCCAAACACTTAAACTAAACTTAACAATTGCTTCCTGATGTGCCATTGTACCCTACTGCTTTAGATTGGATCCCAACCTCCCTTTTTTCTCCATTAGCATGAGAATATTTGCTTCTTTAGGTACCCCATATCACTTGCCAAATTTCCATCATGCCACTCAGGAAGTGCCTGGAGCCAGAATGCTGTGATAGAGATTAAAACCCCAGACTGGCACCCTGCCCCAGGCCTGCCAAAGTGCTGCCAGCCCCAGCTCTGGACTCAAACTGAGCCTCACTGAGCCATGGCGGTGGGCTGAATAGTGTGTCCAGCACTTTGGGAAGGAGTTGTTACCTATAAAGTCCCTGGTGGAAATACACATCTTGCTTCAGTAAAGGCTTTTGTGCCCACATTTCAGGAATATCAGAGAAGCCAGCAGCTCATGAAACAGGAACTGTCTAGAATCCTGGAGGAAAATGAAGCTGTTTTCAGAGTCCTGAATGTCCACTGATTGCAATTCTAACAGAAATTACCTGCCCACAGCCCATTTTCTGAGGGTTTCATAGAATTACATTATTAGTATTCCTTATAGAGTGGGGGCGGAAGTACACTGAATCTTTCAGCCATTTGTTTCTAATGGAAAAGGGGAGTGGCATAAAGTGAAAAACTACCAACTAGAATGTTCAGAAAGATACTCCAAATGATCTGTGCTTGTCTTTGCACTGCTAGGCCACATGGATTTATGTATCAGCTTGGACTTCAGCAGACAGCAGCAGAGCCACGCAGTGCTGGGGTGCTGGGCTGTGCTGGGTCGCTGGAGATGTCCATGATCAGTCCATCCTAGAGTTGTGCATTAGTGTAAGAAAAGGGACGCTGCCTTCTATTGATCTTTTTTCCAAGATCATGTAAGTGGAAATACTCATAAGTTGTTATCCTGGGAAGGAGAACAGTTGTCTCAACTTTGATTTGTGACATTCTCTTCTACATGTGGCCCATGTTGTCCCAGAGTGACTTGCCCCGTGGGTGTTTGAGTAGATGCTTTGCTTTGGCCTTGTGACTTCCACCCGCTCCCTTAGAGCAGCTTCTCACACCTGGATTCAGGCTTTGTTTCAGCCTGAGGTCATTACTAGGCATTCAGTCTGAAAGTAGAGGAGAAATGTAGAGGAGAAAAATGTTTTTCAAGGTCAGATAAAGGAAATTTGCAGAGCTCCGAGACATCAGGAAATTTGTTTTTTACTGTTAATGATAATAAAGGCTAGGGGCTGGGAAGGTCTCTCAGTGGCATAGCCCTTGCCTAGCGTGTGTGAGGCCTTGGGTTCAATTCCCGATGGGAAGAAGGGTAATGAGAACATCATTATAAAGACTTGGTCTGTAATCAAAAAAGTGGGAATGGGGAGGCAGGTGCTGGCAGAACCCAGCACTGTACTGGCATGATCTGTACTCCAGCTGCCTTTGCCCTTAATCATGGGTTTTCTTGAGGACAAGAGCATGAAAATATTTGCCTCAGGAGCCAGGTGTGGTGAGGCACATCTGTAATTCCAGCACTCGGGAGGCTGAGGCAGGAGGATCGTTGGGAGTTCAAGATGAGCCTGGGCTACAAGTGAGCTCAAGGCCAGCCTGAACTGCATAGGGAGACCCTGTCTCAAAAAGACCAAAAAAAAAAATTTGTCTCAGGCACTGGCTTCTGTTTGAATAGGAAGCAGGGAGTCAGTGATCCCAGAGGGGGATTCTACCCTCAAAACATCAGACCTGACCTCGCCAGGCCCTCTGGTGGTATCCAGAACTGTGTGACCTGTAGGCAAGACCCCTTCATTCAGGCCAGACTTAGTGAATAAAGGACACTTGACTTAGTGAATAAAGGACACTCAGTTGCCTGTTATATAAGCATTGCAGAAGTTCTTAGTGTAAATATGTCCAGCTGTTGCCTGGCCCTCATGTGGTTTTGCTGGCACGCCCTGCCTAGATATCTTCTTGCCTGGCTCAGGCTGCTAGGAGCTCTCCAGCTAAATTGGATTACCCTGATTTGTCACGGTGGCACTTCTGTGTGCAGCAGAAATGACAGTGAGATTGAAATCACTCGAGAGAGGGCAATAACTGGAATGCAGTTCTGAAGAGCTAGGCAGGCAGGCTGAATGGGATAATTGTGGGTACCAGTTAACCTCAACTCCTGTCACCTACTAGGTGTTTTCTATCAGGGATGTCAAACGCCAGGTACTTTATGAGAAAGAGGCAAAGTACTGTGTTTTCTTGATCAGTGGTAACTGGTGTTAGAAACGTGATAGGGAAAAGTCACTGCTTTATCCCGTTGACTACTTTGCTTTCTTTTGTCTTTGCTTTCCCGACATGGTTGCTCTGTGTGGTGTTTGGGGAGAGGGGGGAGGGTGGGCAGTCGTGTGTGCTCTGCGTGTTCCTTTCTGTATCGTAACTTCCGCATTTACTGTGTTTAGGGTGCTTCCTTCACCACCACTCCTGTCTACAGCGAGTAAATTTCTGGAATGTTTTCCCAAAGTGCCATGTGCTCCCTTTGTTCAGTCCTTTAGTGAATGGAAAACTTTCCTGGGAGTATCTAGCTGAGGCATAGGCCAGGGCTCTTCAGCAGCCAATAGAAGTACCTCTTCCGAGCTCGTCGGGCTGAGTGAGCCAGGCCTTCTGTACGCCCTGCAAGGAAAGTTCCCAAGGCCTGCCTAGCCCCTGGGTCCGCGAAGTCCCGGAAGCCTCTGTAAGTACAGGGCTCCCACCTCAGCCCAAGTCTTACCCCCACCAAGCCTCCGGATTCAGTCCCGACTGGGGCCCGGGGAAGGTCAGGTTCTGGCTGGAAGTGTGGTGGGACAGTAAATGAAAAGCGTGTTAGTGGTGACGCCAGCATGTGGCATGTATTCCGGAAGTGGGAGCAGTTAAATTCTGTGACCTTCAGTAGAAGGCATTTTAAATGGGGATTGAGAGCCAGTGCTGGCCTTGCAGAAGGGGAAGCAGGAGTGGGAGGCCGTTGGATTGGGTGGTGAGGGAGGCTTGGGCCTAGCCGTAGGACATGTGTCTCCTGTTCTCTGGGACAGGAATTGAACAGTTTTTGGTCAGAGGGGGCATCCTCAGCATCTGGGGCAGGGGTTTCTGCTTAGAGATACGGAAATGCTGGGAGACGGGGTGTTCTTTTCTCTCCACCTGGGGACCACTGCCCTGATGAAAAGCCCTGAAGTGACAGCTCCAACTGCCCACTGGCCTCGTTCTCTCCCTGGAGGGGCCACATAGAAAGAATTGCAGCCTATTCTCCATGTGGGGACCGTCAGCTTGGGCAGGCCCCTGGAGCCATCAGGAGGCCGATTCCTGATGAGTCATCTGGACCCTCAAACCCATCATAGAGTTTAAGGAGGAGACTCTTTAGTCCCTCCTGGAGCTGGCTGGGCTGGGCTGGAAAGCTCTGGACGACCAGGGGACACTGGAGGTATGTGGGGGCAGGGCCACTGGAGTTAAGGGTGACCTGTTTATCCAGGTTTCTTACTGCTGCAGGCTTTTCAGCAGAGTGAGGCTTATTTCTGAGTCCCAGGTGGCAAGAAAAGACACAGGCCCGACCTGAGTGGCCCCTTGGCTGTTCCCTGGAAATTGCCAGGTTTGGGCAGTAGAAGCCCTGGGAAGCAAACAGTCACAGAGAAATATGAAGACTGATGTGGGAATGGTGTTCCAAACCGGAGCTGCTCGCAGTGGTGGTGCACAGGACACACTGTCACTGGGGAGACTGGCTAGAAATTCCTTTCCTCAGTTGTCCCACGTCTCTCCTTCCCTGTTAGCATCACTCTTGCTACCCTGCTGACCCCCCATATGCAGGGGTGGGGGGTCTCGGGTGAGCTTTTGATGGGTCTGACAGGTCACCCTGACTGTGGTTTTAGGAACATTTAAACCCAACCCAAAAGGGCACTTTATCCTCAAGAACAGATGTCTGAGTTGTGGCCCTCTGGTGGTCAGCAGCAGTCATTACATTAGAAAGCACAAACTGCTCAGGGATTTCAGGGATTCTTTGAAAACTAAGTTCTGAAAGTAAAGAGTTCAGCAATGCCAGAGAGAGAAAGGGTGAGAAAGAAAGAACAAGGAGCATTGGGAAGGTAACCCTAAGATCAAAGCCCGGGAGCACAGAGCTCTGAGCAAAACAAGCAAGCCCTAGCTAGGCAGCTGCCCACGAGGCTTCAGGGCTGCGCACTGTGAGGGCACATCCACAGCTGGGCCTCTGGCCTGGAAGTCGGTAAAAGCCCTTCATCACCATGTGACGGTGCAGCTGAGGGACACTGTGGACCACTTTGCTTATGTGGAAGGCAAGATGTCGGCTCCCATTCCATCAGACCATTGGGGTAACCAAGTTGACATGTAAATCACCTGCCTATGACCTGTCACACATTAGGCTCTCAGGAAGTAAAAGTTTTGGTCACTCTGCTCCTGCCTCATTCAGAGGGATCTCGAAGGCAGCGCATCCACTGCCACAGCGTCTTCCCTTCAAGCAAGTGTTCATGTGGGTGCAGGTAGAGTCAATTCTCCCCACGTCAGCTCTGGATGGATTTATTTATTTGGCAAGATACAAAATTAGATCAGTGACAGCCAAACATTTGTTACTAGGGGATAGACATTGACATGTCAAGTTCAACTTGTGGTTCCTGTTTATTCCATGACTGCTAAGTAGAAAGGTGTTGTTCTAGAAACCGGACAGTGGTGAACTGAATTAAAATCCCTGCCTCAAGGAGCCTACATTTTACTGGGGTGAGCACCAGTAAGGGGCTTCTTCCTATTATAAGGTGGACCTCTCCCCACCAGCTGACTCCAGGGCCTTGCTCAGTCACCCATTCAGCACCCACCAGAACTCTTGGGGAAGAGCCCATGGGATCATCTCTGCTTTCTGGGGCTCACTACATAGAAGGGAGAAGAGATAAGAGCACACACAAAGACAGGGACACATAAAGACCGACTCATTTGAACTTCTTTTGCTGGGTGTGATGGCAGACAGCTGTAATCCCAGTGTTCGCTCACTTGCGCTCCCGCTTCCCCGCCTCTCCCCCTCCTCTCTCCTCTCTTTCCCCTCTCTTGGCTTTTGTCCTGCGGGCAAAAACTGGGTATGGTTTATTAAATTGCCCTTGGGCTTAGAAAATAAAACCTAAAGGTGTCATTTTGGAAACAAACATTGAGCTACCCATAGTTATTTAAGATGTACTGTATGTTTTTAAGATCTCCCGTGTATATTTTTGGAAAGAGGTAAAAGGAGAAAGAAAAAAGTGAGAAAAGATGAGACCTTGTGGAAGTCTTAAGGTCAGGCTGTGTGAGCTACCTGCCTTACGTTGGGGTCACACTGCAGGCACAGCCCACCCCAAACCAAGGTCGGGCTGCAACCTGTCTTACTTTTTGTCATGACTCGCCTAGGCATCTTTGCCAGTCGTACAGAGGTCTGTTCTTTATATCTAGAACAAGCATTCTTATTCTTGACATATAGCTACTTTAATCTTTATTAAGATTAGGAAGGTAGAAAAGTTATACACAACAGCTGGACTTTAACTCAAAAATTTATATTCAATATCTTTATATCTAGGGACCTGTGACATATGTAAGGAACTCACAGAGGATTTAAAAAGTTTAGAGATGTTACTTAGCAACTATAAATCATATACTGTTATAACTCAATTATATAATTATAGAAAGTTTTACCATCACACACAACTTTAGTCTGGAAGTCACCAGTATAATAAGATGTGTTTTAGCCTCGTATCTTTGAAGCCCTGTACATTTGGGAAACACAAATACATTTAATATGGGCCGGGCGTGGTGGCACACGCCTGTAATTCCAGCACTCAGGAGGCTGAGGCAGGAGGTTCGTTGCAAGTTTGAGGCCAGCCTGGGCTACAAAGTGAACTCAAGGACAGCCTGAACTGAATAGGGAGACCCTGCCTCAAAAAGACCAACAAAAAACAAAAAACATTTAATACACTGTGAGGTTAATAATAATTTGTTACAGCTACATTTAGTATTTATATTTAAGGAAGAATTTAGATTTTTTAAAAAAACAGGCTTACAAGGTATAACCACTGACAAGAATTAGGAAAATCTTTAGAGTTCTTGTAAGTACAGGAAACAGTGCTGTTGACCACAGATAGACTTATTTTGTAATATAAGTGTGTCTCGTTATATAAAAGCAAAATGTTTAATCAAAGCCACTAGATGGCAGATCAAGTTTCAAATGGCAGGACCAAACTTAGGCAGTTGTCAAATTTTGATCATTTTATGTCTAAAGTCTAGAGGTATACTGTATAAAAGAGAAAATCCATTAGTTATTTTGCATGTGTTAAGCTTATGTCATCTTAACATTAAAGTTTAGACTCTTTGTTTTATATATATAGGTTATATCATAAACTAAGGTTAATAGTTGTTTAATGAATTATAAATGGGTTACTGAAAACATTATTTAAGTCAACATTTGCTTTAACTTTTAAAACTCAAGTTTTAGTAATTAAAAGTTTAACCATGGAAAACACAAGAAACTTCTTAGTGTAAATATAGAACTATCATTTTTAAATCTAGTTTTATAAGTTTAACCAAAAGGATTTTAATATCTTAAGAAAAGTTACAGTTTTAGAAATAGGAAACTTAGCATTTTAATTATAGCCAACTTCAGTATACTATAATTATATATTTCATAACATTTTTGGGGTGTGTTCCCATAAGACTCTGGCAAAAACCAGAAAGTCTCATCATGGGACAAAACTGAGCAAACTGGTTCAGGCAGCTGCTCTTTCATCCACCCAGGGGAGTCTTGTCCAGCAGTTTTCCCAAGGTCATCGGGTCTTCTCTTATTTATCTTAATTATTTTAGGTGACTTATGAAAAACAAATTGTAACAGTTAACCCTTTTTTTGAAGTTACATATTATCTTTGATCAAGGAAAAATTCTTGAAGTTATTTGATACAGACAACAATAGGCATTGAATTTATAAAAGCAATTTTTGATATTATCTTGATTGGCTAACAACTTGGATGGAGACATGTCACCAACTTTAAAGACATCTTTATTTTACCAATTTATTTATTTACTTATTTATTTATTTATTTTGGTTTTTCTCCGGTACTGGGAACCGAACTCATGACCTTGCGCTTGCCAGGCAGGCGCTTTGCCGCTGAGCTAAATCCCCAGCCCTTACCAATTGATTTAAAATAGCTCACTGTTAAGCTATGTGAACCAAAGAACATTTGTGTTAATATCATGAGTGTATACTTATCTCTGAACCAATCTAAGTAGAAATTTGGGAGGATGACGTACATCTGAAAGTTGACACATGGAAACATATATTAACCTAAATTATATAGAACCTGTATGTCTTGGGTTCTTTTTTTAATTTTTTGTCTTTTTGAGACAGGGTCTCATTATGCAGTTCAGGCTGACCTTGAGCTCACTTTGTAGCCCAGGCTGGTCTCAAGCTCATAATGATTCTCCTGCCTCAACCTCCCAAGTGCTGGGATTACAGGCGTGTGCCACCACTCCTGGCTAAAACCTCTATGTTATCAAATTTTAAGGCTTTTATTTAGAAGTCCCTCAAGCCCCTTAGCCCTCATGTCAATGCCTTAAGTGAGTTTTGGGGGATTTTGATATCCCCAAAAACCTGTATTACTGGTTTTTCACTACCCCAAAAAGCCAGAAATTTATAAGGGCAATTTTTTTTTTTTTTTTTTTTTTGGGTACCTGGAATTGAATCGGTACCTTGCGCTTGCCGGGCAGGCACTTGTACTATTGAGCTATATCTTGGGCCCTTATAAGGGCAAAAATAAAAGAAAGAGAGTTCAAAAAACTTTAACAAAGCAGTTGTAGGTACTCTAATCAGTTTAAATGGACAAACAAGGAACACAGAACACACCCAAGAATTACTTTTAAATCAGAGTGTACTTTTAGATGTGCTGGCCAAGTTGAACTATAATAATTTAAGTGTATAACTATAAATAGACTAGTCAGAACTTCTTATGGGTGACCAATTAACACTTTTTGGATGAATCATAACAGATTTTTTGTAATAAATTAATACCAGTCAGAAAGGCAAAGAGAGAAAACAAACCCCTTTTATATAGTGAAAGCAAGGACTGTTTAAAGAAGGATTAAATTGATAGTTTATCTTAATTTTGCAATAGCCATATCCAGAATGTAGGCCCCTCCAACCCTTGGTACAACTGTTCCTTTGACAGCTGTTTCCCATGTTAGATTTACTATGGTAAAATGCTCCTCTGACAGCTATGTCCCTGTATTAGAGATATTATGGTAAACTGCTTTTCCCTAGTTGTTCTCCTGTATTGGAGATACTAGGTAAACTTTTTGATATAGGATATATGCCACAGGAAAATAACGGGAAAGCTCTTGTAAGAGAGGTTAGGAAGTAAGCGCCACCTTATATCTCTTATTCCTCTTTTTCTACCTCTCTCTGCTCATGACAGCAAGAGAGTGGGTCTCCATGGCATGAGGCAGGTTGACTTTAGTTCACTCTGCCACCACGAGTTGTCCAGGAGGATGCACCTGAGGCCTGTTTTTCATGCTGGATAGATGGGTTTGATTGAATAAATTTTGGGGGTCCAAGTGACAGCCCTTAGCCCAACTTCTAGGACAGAGGGACAGTGGTGCCAAGAGGCTTTTGCTTAGAGAAGTAGCCAAGAGTGAGTTCCAACACTAGCTTCCCTGCCCGTGGAGGAGGTGCTAGAGTAGTGAGGCTGGCTTTCAGCAGGTTGGAGTAGTAAAACGGCCTAGGGGGACTCTCTCTCTTAACTTTCCCCTTTGCCCTAACAAACATTTCTCCGGAAATCTAGGGGGTTGCTTGTTAGATATCGGCTCTATGAAAGTTAGGCAGGGGTGTCAGGGACCAGGAGACTCAGAATATAGGCTAGGATCCTACCTTGTTCCCTAGCCTAGTAAATCTATCAAGACATGTCTGGGGAAGAGAGGGGTCTCTCATACTAGAAGACAGGAAAAGTCCAAACAGATTACCTACTGTTTTGTAGAATGTAAAACAGGGACAGAGGAAAAGAGCATGTGATTGATCTGGCTGTTCCGCCACACTAACCTCTCTGTAGAGAAGTTGAGCGCCGTGTTGGGTACCAGAGATGTAACCAGCTCTCTCCATCTGAGTTCTGACGGCAGAACAGGTACCGGGTGTGGCTACTAGAAAGAACAAAGAGTGTGTATCTGACAAGCGCAAGGTCCTGAGTTTGATTCCATGTACCAAAAAAGAGAAAAAAATCCTAGAAAGAACAAAGAAAAGCTCTTGACAGATGAGCGGGACAAAAAAGACGCCAAGGAAGCGCCCAAACCTAGACGCTTATGTACAGCTCTTGGGCCCACGTGAGACAAGGCAGGCAGAGGATGTGTGACACTGCAGGTTTGCTGCTGCTTGCCTGGCTTTTTGTTGTCAGCAGGTTGTTTTAGTCCTTTGTCTTTTGCACTCAAATTTCCCTTGTGGTTTATCTCACCTTTCCTTCAGTTTACTCAGGCCCTTGTAGTTTGTCCCTTGTCTCTTGGTCTCACTAGTATTCTGGGAGACTGAGGCAGAAGAACAAGTTCTAGACTGGGCACCTTAGCAACTTAATGAGTTTGTACCTAAAAAATATTTTAAAAGGGCTAGGGATGTAGCTCAGTGATGAAGATCCTGGGTTCAATCCACACTACTGTAAAAAAAAAAAAAAAAAAGGCAAGATTCCAAGGGGCTTGGTGATGCAGGAGCCAGCTACAAGTAAGTAGGATTCAGACCTGCGAGAAATGGGAGAGCATTGTGCGGTATGACCGTCCTCTTAGCCCAGGATGCAGCGAGCCCAAGGTACACTCTCGGCCGCAGCTGTCCTCCTTCTTATGCCCTGGCTAAGCAGTGCAGCTGTCAATCTCTCCTACCACCTTGAAGCAGGAGGAACAACAGGACTGAGGTAAGCTGAGGGGCTGCCAGAGGCTGCAGACCTCATGTTCGACCCTGCCCTCAGGGAGAAGCCTGATTGTAGAATATTCTTCTTGTTCAAGAGGTGAGTATGCGGGGTAGGGGCACCTGGGGGTTGTAGCTCATGAGACAGAGATGAGTCAGGGGTGTCTGATTGGGGGGTCACACACATGACTGGGCAAGCCAACAATAATAAGGCTGCCTGTTGCTCTTGGCAATGGCTCTAGCACGAAGGGCTGGTGGCCAGCTTGGGTATTCATGCATCTAAACAGGAGTTAAAAGCCTTTTACAAGATGGTAGGTTAAAAAACAAAGCAAAACTCTAAATCAGCATTCCCAGCCCAGGGGGACAGCTCAGTGGCAGAGCATGTGTGAGGCCCTGGGTTCCATCCCTTTGGACTGCACACAGCTTTAGTCACCAGACCTACTTTCCTTTAACTTTTGGCTCCAGCTCTGCAGGTCTGAATGTCAGTGACATCTTAGAATCACCTTGAGAGCTCACAAAACTGATTTCCCTGCTGCCCACCCTTGAGCTTCTGGCCTAGAGAAAAGCTAAGCACTGATACATGTTTTTTAAAGGCTTCCTGGGCAATTTTCATGCCCTGCCAGTGCCAGGAAACCCTGTTTTGACTGAAAGCAAGGAGTTATGAAGTGGGACTGTTGGCCTCTCAAAATGGGGAACTCTCCCCAACACGTACAACATGATCGTTTGCAAAATATCTGAGATGTACTAAATAGGATAACAATTTCACTGGGTTAGGAAAAAACATGCCATATGTGGGCCCGTTTGCCAAGGGTCCCTGCCAAGGTCAAAGACAACCATCCACGTGCTTTTCGATGTTGGGTAGTTAACCAGTAAGAATGGTGTAGACAGTCATCACGCGTGTGGGAGTGGGGGAACATTTTCCAGGAATCCTCAAGCGAATGACCATCTGCCTCATTGGGTTGAGTCCTCTGGCCCCAAACAAAGATGCTGTTCCCTGGTGTCCACCTGCCTCAGCCTTCCACGTTGTCAGGACCGGCCTTGACCGGGGCCTGTCCCCAGCCTCCTCACTCTATAGTGCTGCTGCAAGCTGTGCGCCCCTGGGGTGAGAACCCCACTCTTGCTCCACTACACCCTAAATAGTGACCACTGTCTTTGACCGTGGTGGAGACCTGGCAAGCTGACCTAACAGGCCTAGGAATGGTACCTTTTCCCCCTAGCCAGGCAGGATTGTGACCTTCTATTTACTACATCTCTCCACTCCACATGCAGCCAGCCCCTCAGTCTTCCTGCCTGGGGCTCCATACCTGCACCCAGCCACATCTAGGAGGCTCCCTCTGGACCCAGCTGGGGGCAGAGACCCCTGTCCCCATCCTACCAAGCGCAGCCTGAGCACAAGTGTGACCTTGTGTTGCCTGCTGGGTGCTGGATGACCACTGGCGGAAGAGCCTTAGGGACTCTGCTTTGGGGTGTTAAGGTGAGAAGCTTGTTTCAAGTAACTGGTAAAGGGGCAGCCAGAGGGTTGTGAGAGCTGTTAACTGAATTTCTCTATCTCTGAGTGTATTTCCTGCTTTCACATACAGCTTCTGCTGAAGCCTGAGTTCTGAGGACTGCAAACAACCAGAGGCAATGCCCTTTGTGTTTCTGCTTTCTGATCCTGAGCTTCTCTTGCTCCCACTCTTCCCCATGTCCCAATTTTTAAATTTAAAAAAAAAAATTGAGCAGCTGCTTTTACCAGAAAGCATTGTCTTACATTGGACAAACTGGCCCAACAGGGTCAGTTTGAAGAGTTGAAGTGGAGTTGGTTTTTCCATACTTTTCTGTTAACTAAAATGCTGAATTCTCTCATCCCCATTTTTAAAAATTTGTTTCTAAATTAAATGTCTTCTAAATGTCTTCTAAAAGTTCTTTCACAAATCCCCACTCCTGAGCATTAAAAAACAAACAACAAACCAACAAATCATTCACTGGGTAGAATTTCTCCACTTGTTGGATAATGAAAGCAAAGCACACAGGTCATAAAGAAGGGGGCGTAAAGCCAGGCCAGGCCTCCTTCATCTCATGTCCTTCCACTCCCTGTGTCCAGGGCTAGGCTTGGCTTGTGTACAGGGTCACAGAGATGGGGTGGTGGGGTATAAAGGCAGCTCTGAGATTCTAGGGCCCCTGGTTCCTGCTGCAGTAGGCGTGGGTCTTCTGTCCTATGACAGAAGAGTCCCTTAAAGAGTGTTCCAGCTAGAAATGCATCCATGGAATTTAAATTTGGGCAGAAGGACCATGTTTGTCGTAGTTTCCCATAAAATGAGAAGCACTGAAGGCATATTTTAAAATGAAAAACTAGGGATAGCAGAGATAATAGATTTGACTTTGATCTTTTGGGAGAGCATATTGGCAGAGTCAGCAGTGGGGAGAAACCTGCAGTCACATCTGTTACTATAGGACTGGTTTTTTTAAAAATTAGAATTTCCACTTCCATTGTGTTCATGCATCAGGGCTAAGCTCAGGCAACATCTTCATTAGAAATCTTGGTTGTGCGTGAATGGAAGGATAAAGGGTTAACTGAGGTTTGTTTTCTTTGTGAGAGGAGGATAAGAAAAAGAATTAACTATCATTCTGCTATCAGACAGTGGCTGCTGATCATGATTCCATTTTTTGCCTTGGCTGCCAGGAAGCTCCAAGCTAAGACTGAGTTCTTGCCCTCTTAATTTATTGGTTATCTTTTTTGCTTTATTCTAACTGGTGTTTCAAATATCTTATTCCACCCTTCCCCTGGCCAGACAGAGTCATCCCTTTTATCCAGGGATTTATGCTTTTATGACAGGTTGTGGCTTATGTTGGTGTCACCTCCTCTGATAATCTCGGCCCCTGAGGATGATGATCATACCTTGTTCTGCATATCCTCCAAAATAGCTGCGTGTGTCTATGTAACATCTGCAGTTACTTCTGGAGTGAATGATGGTTAAGCATTATTTTTCTCAGTCTACCTATGAACAAAATGGAACCAAGTCTTTTTCACAACAAAAATGTTTTAATGTATGCATATTTCCCTTTTTGCTTTAGCTGTCAATAGCTTCAAAGTACTTTAGTATCCAACTGCTGTAACATTGTCCAGGTAGAGGGACCAGGACTGCAATAGACACACCATGGGGTCTGCAGGCTTATGAGAAATCCTAAGTTCTCGGTTCTGAAAGGCTGCAGCCCAGCCTCTGGCTTCCCAGGTCTTTCCAGGCCCTGGCCCTCCACTGCCGCTGTGTTCCTCCTACACTGTACAGGTTTTTGTGTCTCTTTCTCTCTTCCTTGCAATCAAGTCTGTGAGCCCCATGTGGGCAGAGATCCAGCTTCCATGTTTGCAGGCCCAGGCCCTGGTGCTGCTCTGGCCCAGGGCAGCCTGGAGAAGATGGTTGTTTGCATTTGGCATTTGTCAGTGTCTGAAAACCAGAGGAGCCACGCCGTGGAGGAGAAGCCGGCGGAGTTCTGGTATCTTGCTGCAGCTGGTGTTGTGAATCAGGCCGACGAGCAGCGCATCCTCTTACCCGGCTATTTCACGACACCAGGGTTGCATCATACCCATTCTCTCCAGGCGAGCCTCGTGGGACCAGGTCAGACGGACACAAGGACTTGGGGAGAGGGTGGGGTGCGAGGAGGCTGTGCGACAGTGCAATCCCTGCAGCTTACTGGATTCCTAGAATCGCCTGGGGAGCTTTAAGAGAATATCAATGCCTGCCCCTCCCCGCTCCTCCCCCAGGCTCACTGGCTGTCCATGGTGGTGCCAGACTCGGCACTTGGTAGGGGCCGCGTGCAGCCAGGGTGAGCCCAAGACTGAGCTGCGTTGTTGTCCGGTTTAGCCCGCCTGTTGCCGTAGCATCAGCCAGCCAGACCCCTCCTGTCAGGACTTCCTACTCAGTAAAGATACCCTCATTCCCCCTGGAGTCCTCCCTGGTCCCTGCTTCCCATGAACCCCAGCCCCACACACATCCACATGCCGGTTCTGTCCTCTACCTTCAGAGTACACGTCTGCATCCAGCTCCCCATGCACTTCCTGGCCTGGCCATGCCCCGCCCCTGCAGCGGTCCTCACTGGTCTCCCTCAGTCTGTGCCGAAGTGATCTTTGAGGATGATATTTCTGACTGTCGTGGAACAAGACACTTCCCACCCCGGCCTATGACCCGGACATCCCTCTTCCATGTCTCAAACCCCATCTCCTTGGTCCCTCTACCCCAGCTCCATGGGCCTCCCTGCCCTTCTTGAAGTTACAGTACCCTCCCCTGACAACCCCTTAACACCTGCTTGCACGAGGGCGGCTCCCGTCATTGGCGATCAGCTCATATTTTTCATCCTTAGAGAGGCCTAATACCAGTCCTGAGAAAAACTGTTGTTTCCTTAATAGTACTTACCAGCAAATGTGACAATTACTGATTTGTCGTTTGTCTCTCCTACTAGAATGTAAGCTCCTAGTGGGCAGGGTCTCTGTGTTGTTTCCGGTGGGGCCTCCCGTGCCCAGCACAGGACGTGGTATGCAGAAGACAGTAAATGTCGTGGAATAAAGAAACAATCAGACCCTTCCAGCCTCATGTCCACCCTTTCTTCCCTCCCCCAGCCCACAGCACCACAGCCCAGTCCCACCCACCTTGTCCTCTGCATGACCAAACCCACCCTCTCTGCTCCCCTCTCCTGGGCAGCCCCTCTCCTCTGCTGGACAGATGCTTTGTCTCCTTGCTGGGCTGTCTGCCAACCTAGGCGCTGGGGTCCCGGGCCTCAGACACAGGAGGAGCACAGTGGTCGCTGAGGTGCCTCTGTGGCCACAAAGACAGGAGGCCGAGGGGCTCAGAGGTTCTCATGGCCCCTCCTCTCACTCCTTTTCTCTCTGCCCCTTCCCCTCCCCTCCTCCCTGCCCCAGCATCTGGGGTGTTTGCTTCTAGGGCAGTCCCCAACCACTGAGCTTTCTGGTCCTTGCCTGCTTCACTCTCCTTCCTTCTGGGAGCCAGGGAAGGCAAGGGCCCTGTGCCCCTCAGGGGCCGACGTGGATGGGCATGATGGAGGTGTCATTTCTGCTTTGCTGCTGCAGAAGCTGAGGCTCACGCAGGTCAGGTGACTTGTCCAAAGTCACAGGAAAACTGACAGAACTGAGACTCCCCAAGGCCAGATCACAGGGCTCTGCTCAGGGTACCAGCAGCCTCCGACCTGCAGGGCTCTGGGGGCCATCCAGCCTGTGGGTTCCCTGGAAGCTGAATTCTGGAAGGCAGGGACTATTTGACCCTGCACAGCATGCTCTTACCCTGTCCAGAAGAGTGCTCCTGTGATCATGTCTCAGTTAAAGTTCCATTCAAATACAAGCTTCCCCTGTCCTGGGGCATGTGTGTGTGTGTGTGTGTGCGCGCAAGCGCTGGTGTGCATGCGCTCACACACACACAGGGGTCTGTGCTTTGGGAGGAGGTGTCAGAGAGTCCCTTTAGCTTATACTACTGATAAGCCCTTTCCAGGATCCTGCTTAAACTCGATCCCACCCCAGGGAGATGCCGAGGGGCCCGGAAGGGTTCTTGAGGTGGCACTTGCTCCCCTCCAAGGCTGATGTAGGCCCGGGAGAGGAAGTGACTTGCCCAAGGTCACCCAGCAAATTTGTGGCTCCTGCTCTGGCCACAGCCTCAGTACCGCTGGAAAGAGCCCTGGCTCCTTCCTGTCCTGAGATCTTAATCAGGAATTTTCCACAGCTGCCCAGGGCAGGTGTAGGCATGGTGTAAGGGACTCTGGGGCAGCTGTGAGTTTTGCCAGTCAATTGGCAGTTTGAGAGTGAGAGGGTGATAAAATCTGCCCCAGGGCCCCAAGGGAGGGAGTGAGTGAGTAACTCTGCAGGGAACCGTGCCGTAATCCCCTCCCCAACACCCAGGGTGCAGCCTGCAGAGACCGGAGCGTGGAGCCAGCTAGTCCTTGGCCCGGAGTCCTTGTCTTCAAGGCCTCAGCCCTGCTGGCAGCTGGCACGGGGGCGGAGGCCACATCCCTGCAGATGGAGGGGCTAGAAATCCAGGGCAGGAAGGGAAAGAGGAGCCTCCGTGTCATTAAGAGGAATCCTGAGAAGACTCTTTTTTAAAAAATTAATGTGTGTTGAATTTTTAAACTTTGTAAAAGGTACAATAGTAATCATAACCTTTGGGGTTTGTCACTGAGGTCTAGGTTCTCTCAGGTCACCTCTTAGTGTCCACTTAGAGCAGAGCCCCAGGCTACAGGAAGCCAGCGAAGTCCTGGGGGGTGGTTCCCTCCTCTGGCCAGTTGTCAGCCAAGGGTGTCTACACAGACACTCTTCGCCCTCCGTGGTTCTGGGCCCCCTCCTCACCCAGTCAACAGCCTTTCTCGAGCACCTCCTTGGTGCTGTTCTAGTTGCTTGAAGTTGTGGCTGAACAAAACAGGGCCAAATCCCTGCCTTTGTGGGCTTCCATTGTACACCCTGGATGAAACGTAGGGCCCTCTCCCCAGAAGAACGCCCTGAGGTTTGCAAACTTGTTTGTGAGGCTGGTGCTCAGGTACATGTCTATAATCCCAGCTCTGCGGGAGGCTGAGGCAAGAGGAGCTGGGCAAGTTAGCAAGAACCTGTCTCAAAATGGAAAAAAAAAGAAAAATAGAAAGGGATGGAGATGTAGCTCAGTGGTAGAGTATCCTTGGGCTTAATCCCTAGTACAGTACTGCAAAACAAAACAAAAACAGAAAGACTTGTCTATGATTTTGTGGGCTCCAGCTCCCTCATCCTGCAGGGTGACTCCCCAGCACACTAACAGCCCGAGCTGTTCCCACCTGCCGCCTTCTGCCCGGCCCAGCCTCCAGCTGCGCACACCTGTCCTGGGCAGCCCCAGCCCAGAGCAGTGACGAGCAACATGAACCAACTGTACCTCGCTAGGCTCCCATGAGTGCTGCCTCTCTGTGGGAAGTCGGGGAGCCCTGAGGACTCTGAGGCCCTCAGAGGAGGTCCCCTGGGGAACTTCTGTGAGCTCTGAGAGGCGGGGCTAGGAAGGGAAAGAAAGTGAGCCCACCATCTCTCTCTGTGGGGCGGTTGGAGCCTGAGTATAAGCCGAGAGGTCCCAGCCGCAAGAGCTGGTCGTGGCCTTCTGGTCTCCACTTGGAGACTCCAAGAGGGCCACTCATCCTCTGAGACTCAGGTCAGGGGCCCTTCTGGAGGAAGCTCGCCTGCCTGGTTCCAAACTGACCCTCCTCCTCCTCCAGGGACCTCTCCCCTACTGCTGCGCTCACTGCGCGGTGGGGGTGGGATGTTTCCCAGTCCAGCCCCCCACTCACTCGGCAGCACCGAGTGCAGACACAGCGCCCCGTCTGTCCCTGCCTCCCACATCCCCCCAAGCAGAAAGGCTGTTGGAGAGGTGCAATGAGTCGGTGATTTTCTATGAGCTTCTAGGCCACCCCACCCTTGGGCTCAGCACCTGTGGGCAGAAGGGAAGGAGGTAGCACCGGACAGAGTGTGGAGTAGGCTGCGGTGCCGACTCCAAGCCTCAGGGGCAGCTTGCAGCTGCTGGCCTTTTAGAGTCAGGACAGGGAGCCAGTCCTTCCTCCCCTCCCTTAGGGGAAGAGTGGCCACAGCTGGGGTCCTGGACATAGGGCAGACATGGAGAGCTCTCCCAGCAGCTAGGAGAATATGCCCTTCATTTCCGGGGACACCTCAAGCTTCTACTCTCTAACAGCCAATCTCTCAAAACCCTGGTCCACCTCTTTCATCCATCTACAACTCATTTCAGTGGCTGTCCTTGTTGCAGTGGCCTTGAGCTCCGGGACAGAATTCACTCCCATTGCCACTGTGCATTCAAGGGGCGGCCTCCAGGTGCTGGCAAAACCAGATCCGGACCTGGGCCAGCACTGGGACAGGGGACTGGGCTCTGGGTGCAAGTGTGGTCCTTCGCAGGTCCCTCGGGGTCCTTGTGGTGACTGTTCTTTCCTGGGTCCGTGTCACCAGTCTAACAGTGGGCAGGGCAGGAGGGACACGTGTTCTGACCCCACCTGTCCAGGGTCGCTGCTTACCAGCTGTGGGCGGTTTGGGCCACCCTCCCGCCTTTTCCACCCCTGGAGACTCAGCCTATAAAGCTACCCTGCATGTCCTTGCTGACCCTGGACCCCTACCTGAGCCACAATGGCAGAGCTGCCCACAACGGACACGCCTGGGAACCCTGCTCTGTGCAGCGGGCGCTTCACCATCAGCACTCTCCTGGGGGGTGACGAGCCCCTATCAACCACCTCCTATGACACCAGCCACCCCAACCACCTGACCCACGGCAGCACCCTCTACATGCGCACCTTCGGGTACAACACCATTGACGTGGTACCTGCCTACGAGCACTATGCCAACAGCGCCCTGCCCGGCGAGCCTCGAAAGGTCCGGCCCACGCTGGCCGACCTGCACTCCTTCCTCAAGGTGAGCACACCTCAGAAGCCTGGCCACCTCCCTGCTGTGTGACCTAACGCCTCTGAGCCCTGGGGCTGTCCCCTGAGCTGTAAGAATGGGTGAGGGTCTTTCTCAAGGACTGAGAGGCCCAGATGGAACGGCAGGAGAGGGAGCTGTGAAGCTCTGGGCACTTGTAATGCTTCTTGTCCAGGCACTGGCAACTCAAGGGTAGGGTGGGCTACCTGGGGAGGAAGTGAGCCTCCCATCAGGCATAGCATGCAAGCAGGCTGCACACCACTGACACAGATGGGGAGGAGAGAGCAGGAAAGGTGTTCTCAGGCAGGGGCTTGCTGGACTGCGAGGGGTGCTGATTGTCACAGCTTCTGTGTAGCCTCAGTTTTCCCATCTGACATTGACCGTTCTTGATTCTGGGCTGAGACTTTAATTACAGGATTCCTCCCTACCCAGAGCAAATCTCCATCCTGACCCAGAGTGGCTATACACAGCCCTGTGATCTCCCAGGGCTGCTGAGCTGAAGCCCCAGCAGGGGCTGCAGTCACTTGGGCACACATGGGGGGACCTGCTGCACTGGGATGGAGGCCTAGGTTCCAGTCCCTGCGTGGCCCCGGGCATGCTGTTGCCCCTCTGTCGGGTGACAGTAACCCTGCCGCACCCCTCAGGCTGTGTGTCTACCTCACTGGGTCCCAGACTTCTGCTGCACAACAGGAAGCAGGTGCCATGATCAGGAGTGCCCAGCGTGCCCAGCCTCCCGTGTCACCTGTCCCCGCTGCCACTGTGGTCTTTCTCAAAGCCCCAGGAGCAGCTCCACACCACCGAGGCTGAGTCTGGGGCAGCCCGGATATGGCACAGTGGAGCAGGCGGGAGACTGGCCGCAGAGACCCAGCCCGCAGCACCCATGCGGGCCTGACTTGTGGTCTCTGGACCCCAGCAGGAAGGAAGCCACCTGCACAGCCTGGCCTTCGACAGCCGGCCCAGCCGGGAGCTGACCAACGGGCTGGTGGAGGATGAGGCGGGCACCCACAGTGAGAAGAGCCCCGGGGAGCCTGTGCGCTTCGGCTGGGTCAAGGGGGTGATGGTGAGTAGCTGAATGCTGGTGAGCGCACCGAGCTGCATCCCGGCTGAGCTGTGACCCTCAGGCTCTAGTGTACAGAGTAGACCCAAGGCCCAGCCTGGGCCTCAGTTTCCCCCCCTCTGCATGTCGCTTCAAATTTTCTCTGACTTGGGCTTTCCCAACCTGCTGTGTGTGCCCTAGGCTGAGACTCAGGCCTGAGGCAGATCTCTGCTAGGTCGCACTAGTTGTATGGTGGCGGGCAAATCACAAATCACTTCACAACTCACTGCCTTAGTTTCCTCATGTGTGAAACAAGTATTAAATGACTTAATAAATGCAAAGCCTTCAGGTCAGTGCCTGCCAGGGAGTTATACAAAGAGACTGTTAGCCAGGCATGGTTGATGCACGCCTGTAATCCCAGATGCTTGGGAGGCCGATATGCAGGAGGATTGCAAATATGAGGTCAGCCTGGGCCATTTAGTGAGGCCGTCTCAAAATTAAAAGTAAATGGAAAGGATACGGAGTTGGCTTAGTGGTTAGAGCGCTTACCCAGCCGTGGGTTCAATTCCCAGTACCGCAAGAAAGAGAAGAAAAAATGGAAGAAAAAGAAAAAGGAGAGTGTTTTCCAAAAGAACCACCAGAGGGCAGCACTAAACACACAGTATATCAGCTGCTGGGGTCGTGTTGTTTTTTCATCCTGCACGATGTGAAGTCTAAGGTTTACTTTAGTTTACAGCACGAATAAGCTCCCAGATAGTAAAAAATCAAGTGAACTCTGTTCTGCAAGACATTGTAGGGTTCTGCAGAGGGGCCCTGCATGCACTGTGGAGAAATCTTTAGTCCACTCTGAGAAGCAGGGTGCCCAGTTCTGCTCGTCATGCTGCCATCTTTATAGCTGTGAGTAGGCTACGACTGTTTCTCCATCTAAATTCTGAGCCCACTACAACTCCTAGAGTCATTTTCAGGGTCTGCGTTTCCCCCCGGAGGTGCTTGCCACGCCTGGAGTGGTTCTGTTTAGCGTCTCAGAGCAGGTGGAGGACCTTGGGAACCCCTGCCACTTGGTGCAGCTGAAGACCGTACCAGGCCTTTTCACCCGGGAACATTCACCTCCGTCTCGGCTTCTCACTTTGCATTCACTTGAAAGCTGAAGTCACAGCAACCTGAGCTCTATTTCTGCTTGTGAGTGGGGAGTTGGCTCAGCTGGTGTTTGCTGAGCTTCCCCAAAAATGCCACGCCCAGGCCAGTAGCTGGCTGCTGGGGCCGTAGCTAGGTCTGGCGGGCCAGGATCCTGGTTCGAAATAGGAGGAGGGCCCCCTCCTGATCCAGTGAGCCAGAGGGCCTGGGCTGTCAGGGTGGGTAAAGCACAGAGAACTCAGTGTCTCCCTAGGAGGTTAACCTATGAGGTTGATGCAGTGCCATGACCAGCAGCAAAGGACTTCTGTGCTTGGCCATGGGATAAGCGGCCAGCTCAGAGAGCCGCTGACCTCACTGTCCACGCAGATCCGCTGCATGCTTAACATCTGGGGTGTGATCCTCTACCTGCGGCTCCCCTGGATCACGGCACAGGCGGGCATTGGTGAGTGGCATCCTGGGAGAGGACGGAGGTTTGTGGAGGCTCAGAGAGGGGCAGTGAATGAGTAGATTCCTCCGATGGCTCCTCACCTGGGAAACACCTTGACTGAGTCTTGGGGCACCCATGTTCACCCCGCACAGTCCTGACCTGGATCATCATCCTGCTCTCCGTCATGGTGACCTCCATCACCGGCCTCTCCATCTCAGCCATCTCCACCAATGGCAAGGTCAAGTCAGGTGCGCCCCAGGGCCCTACCTTGTGGGCTCCCCACCCATGGGATACCCCAGTTGCCCCCGTAGTTGTCAATGAGGGCTCCAGGCAGGCTCCCCACACTATTAGATGGACTCAGTCACCTCCTGCCCAGTGTCCCCTGGCCACCTCCCTGAGCCCCGCCTGGCCAGATGATTCCTCTGGTTTCGTGGCTCCCCACTCTGGCCCTGGTAGGTGGCACCTATTTCCTCATCTCCCGGAGTCTGGGCCCAGAGCTGGGGGGCTCCATCGGCCTCATCTTCGCCTTTGCCAACGCCGTGGGTGTGGCCATGCACACTGTGGGCTTCGCTGAGACTGTGCGAGACCTGCTGCAGGTGAGGCGGGGCTGGGCCCGGGGCTGCCCTACTATCCTCCCCATTTGGCTGGCCTTCCTCCCTGCTGCAGATTTCACCCATCAGGGACCAAAGCCACAGGCCGGTCACTGCAGGTGACAATGACAATCTCACCAAATCAAAACCACCCTCATAAAACCACACTTTGCCCTAGGGCCATGTTGTCCCGTTCCAGGCAGAGCTGCCCTGGGGGAATCTGTGGGCTGTGAAGGACGTTGGGTTTGGGTTTGGGTCAGAGGAACCTCAATGAAGTGGATCCTGGAGGTGTGGATTGTTCAGAGGGTGGCACACAACCAACCTGTCCCCTGCCAGGAGTACGGCACGCCCATCGTGGATCCCATCAATGACATCCGCATCATTGGCGTGGTCACTGTCACTGTGCTGCTGGCCATTTCCCTGGCTGGCATGGAGTGGGAGTCCAAGGTGAGGAGCAGAGTCATAGCCCTGGTCGTGGGCCCTGGTTCTGCCTCTTCTGATGTGTATTAGCCAGGCTTCAAGTTCTGCTGCTGTGACAGAGACCCCACCTGACAGCACCTTCAAATAGAGCCTTCATTTCTCTCTTATGGAACAGTCCAGGTGGGCATGGTCTTCCGCTGGGAGTTGGACACTCCGACTCCTTCCATCCTGTGGCTCTTCCATCCCTCAGGTGTGGGCCCTTGTTCACCTAGTCCAGGTGGCCACCATCATGATGTCCTCAGTCCAGCTAGAGAGAATGAGAAGACGGGTGAAATAAAAGGGAGGGAATTCCCATTCTCTTTCCCTTTATCATACAAGCTGGGAGTTGCCTGTATCACCCCTGCTCACATCCCAGTGGCTAAATCTTGGTTTTGCAGCCCCTTGTAGCTGCAAGGGAAGCTGGATAGTATCATCTTCACGGAACCATGTATTCAGTCAAAAGTCAGAGGTTTAGGGCAGAAGTACTGGGTTACAATTGGCATACTTGGCCAAAAGACGACCTCTAAGCTAGATAGAACCTGGCTTCTGCACCTTCTGGCTCCCTCATCCTCTGACCTCCCTCCAGCAATGCTGGCCTCCTTGAAAGTACTAAGCTTAATTGCCAGATCATTCTATGCTTCCCTCATCTTCCTCCTTTATATATCTGCAAAAAAGCTTATTTCTTGAAGACACTGTCTCAGGTTACCTTGCTAAAGCAGCTCCAACCCAATCTCAGTGCACTCCTAAGTTCCTCCTACATACTCATTAGCCAGGACGAGAGACCTTGGTCATGCTGTTCACTGCCGTGCTCCCAACTCCTTGAACAGAGCTCCCTGTGCAATGGGTGTGAGTGAAAGTCTGAATGAATAATGGCGTGAGGGACCTGGGCAAGCTCGTCCCTGCTGGGGCTCCCTGAAGGTGTGGGACCACAGTCTGACCCCTGGGGTCCTTTACCCCCAGGCCCAGGTGTTGTTCTTCCTTGTCATCATGGTCTCCTTTGCCAACTACTTGGTGGGGACACTGATCCCCCCCTCTGAGGACAAGGCCTCCAAGGGCTTCTTCAGCTACCGGGGTATGTATGTGCAGGGTGGGCTCCAGACCACAGCTCTGGGAACAGGGATAGTTTGTCCATAATTTGGCCCATTGTGTGAGCAGCAGAAAGATGGGATCCCCCATTGCTATGGCCGGGAGCTACTTGGGAAGCTGACTGCCTGCCTGGCCAGGCCCAGCTAAGGGACCAACCCTCCAGGTGGCCCTGACTCAGGTGTTGGTTTTCCAGGTGACATTTTTGTTCAGAACTTGGTGCCTGACTGGAGGGGTGTTGATGGCAGCTTCTTCGGGATGTTCTCCATCTTCTTTCCCTCTGCCACGGGCATCCTGGCAGGAGCCAACATCTCCGGGGACCTCAAGGTGAGCAGAATACTCGTCCCTCCTGTGTCCTGGCGCTGTGGGGGCTGTAAGCAGACTCGCTCCCTGACACCAGGACCTGCTGCACGCCACTGAGTGTGGTACTGAGGCCAGAGAGGGGGTCAGAGCTAACACCCCATCCAAGCCAGGTCAGTCCTTTGCAGCTCCATGCAGATCAGTTTGTGAGGCTGTTGACTGATTCATACCAACTGAGCTTTAGGCCTTGCAAGACACCCCAAAATGGGGCTTCCAGGGCTCTCAGCCCGGAAACACCTTCACTGAGCTAATCTCCTTCCACCTCCCTCTACTGCTTGGGACAGGCAGCTCCTTGGCTTGGCTGTAGCACACCTGTCCAGCCCCAGCCCTGAGCACTGTCCCTGTATCCATGGCCCTTGCTCAGCCCCAAGATCTGTGCCCCATGTCGCCCTCATCCATTTGACTCTGTTTTGCCTCCCAAAGTTCTGTCCCTCTTCCAAATACCTCCTGCAGCAGCTCTCCCGGGCTGTCCTCCCGTCAGGGTTCTCCCAGTGTAACCATGTCAACCCCTGTGTTCCTGTTCCTAGCTCACAGTCTGACACAAGCTGGGTGTACAGGGCATTGTTGATTAGACAGTGGTGAAACACAGTATCAGAGCATAAGTACGAAGTGTCCTCAAGAAGTGGAGAAGGACAGGCTGATGTTGGCAGGGGCTGGAACAAAACGCCTGCGTGCGGGGAGGTGGGGTGGAGCTGGGCTTTGAAAGATGAGAAGCTGATGGGGCCTTTGCCAGCAGGAGGCTCTGAGGTGACTGGAAATCACAGCTAACACTCGCTCCCACTCTCCTGGTCTACCTACGCGGTGCTCCTTGATGGTTTTTCTAAGTGGATTAAATTATAAATTGGAGACAATCCCAAAACCAACCTGGCTCTAGCAGGGTCTGCCCCAGGACACCTACTGTAGGGCCTGGAAGCTGGAGTATTTGTCCGGCTTCTGTTCTTTCTCTGGGAATTGATCTGGATGCCTCCTCGAGCATCTTCGGTTACCATCAGCCCAGGGTGCAGGCATCAGGCCAGGCAGCTCTTTCTGAGCTCCCGACGTAGGCATTCCCTCTGTCCTCGGTGTCTTCAGCCTTGGCTCTGCTGATCCTGAGGGTCAGTGCGCTCTGTAGCAGAGCGGTCCCCATGTGTGAGTCTTTGGGCAACTCCCTCACGACCTCTCCGGGGCTCAGCCCCCCAGCTGGACAATAGGACTCATACAGCCCAGCCCTGCATGGCGGTGGTGAGGATTTGAAGAGCTTTTTTTGTGTCAGATGCTCAGAACAGTGCTGGGCATAGAGGAGTGCTGAGAGCTCCTTGGCGTCATTGTTATTTGTACCGTGAAACAGTCAAACAGGCTTCTGAGTCACTTTTCTCGTCACTGAGACATAATATCCGACTCCCAAACTTAACGGCGGAGAGGGTTATCCTGGCTCATGTTTTTCAGAGGTTTTAGTCCCTGGCTGGCTCCAAAGAAGAAACAGCATGGCAGGGGGGCAGAGAGTGAAGGGAGAAGCTAGGAAGAGAGACGGACTCTCCACATTGTGTCCTCGAGGCCTACCTCTTCCGACCAGACCCTGTTTCTTGATAGCAAGTCAGCTATCAGCCCCCAGAATCCAACTACCTTCCAAAAGCCCGGCCTATGAGTGCATGAGGCTGTTGGGGGATGTCTAGCCATAAATCATAACATCACCCAGACCCAGAGAGGTTCCAGGGCCGACTCGGGCCACACAGATGGCAGAGAAACTAGAATGCAAGTCTATGAAACAAAAGCTTCCATGTAAACAACCACTGCATCACTCAACACATATATCATGTGTTGTCCCAAGGGATGTCCATGTGTAGGACACGCCCACACAGGTTGAGGGCTCTGTGTTCCTTCCTGCAAATTCCCATAAACTGGCTGATTTAAGACAGCAACAATTTATTCTCTTGCAGTTCAGGAGCTTGGATATCCAAAATCAAAGTATTGACAGGGCAGAACTCCCTTTCAAGTCGCTTGGGACCAGTGCCTCCTGGCCTCGTCTGAGCTCTAGTGGGTCCTGACAATGGTGTCCCTTGGCTTGCGGCTCATCTAACCTCTGCATTGCTGTTACCACATGGCCTTCTTTCCTCCGTGTTTCTGTGTCCTTTCCTCTTTCAGAATGATACCAGTGATTGCATGTGAGGCCCACCTTAATTCAGAATGACTTCATCTTAACTAATTACACCTGCCAGGTCCTTGTCTGTAAATATCCTTGTCTTCTCACACCCTGAGGCTCAGGGTAGACATAAACTTGATGCTATTCAGCCCACTGGAAGTGAGGTGGTAGCCCGGCCTGACCTGTTGGCCTCAGGGCCAGAGTCTTGGGTGCATGACCTGGCCAAGCCACCCCTAGGGAGTTGTGCAAGGCTGGTAGGACCAGGTCTGTGGGGTCCCCAAAACAGACTGTAGAAAACCGGGGGTTCCCTAAGATCCCAGCCTCCCACCACTCTGCCTCCCTGCTCCCATTCCTCTCTGCCTGCCACACCCTCCCTCACATTCCACCTTGTCTCTAATTAAGTTCTACTAGTTAATTGGGGGGTGAGCAGATACCTCAGAGAAAGCAGGGAACAGGGGACCATAATAAAGGGCCGCTCACAGCAGACGAAACCTCTCCTCTAGGTTAGAGCCTCTGCCTGGAGGGTGGAGCAGGTCCTGAACTGGCTCTAAATTCCCAGTCTGTTTTACTGCTCCCAGTGTGGCCCATTGAACTCAAGACTGTGGACCATGGTGGGGTCAGGGTCAGAGCCACCAAAGGCTCCGTGAAGTGGGTCCTCTTTGCTGTGTCCTGCCCTCAGTTTCTCCGCCAGCCAGTGGAGGCATTCAGGCTACTTCTCAGGAAATTACAGAGAAAGTGCCTAGAAGAATGGACCGTGTAACAGGTGTATGTGAAGATTTGCCTTTGAGAAAATGCAAGCAGAGAGTTCTTTCCTGGAGCAGAAGGAGGAAGCTTAGGGCTTGTCTTCCACTCCTATCTGTGGAATCAGACAACCAGTTGGTGCATAATGACGAGCATGTCATGGGCTGATGGTAAACAGGTCTGGAGCTTCAAGCTCGACACAGATCTGAACACTTCACCAGTGGCCTGTTGGCACTGCTGTCACCACTCACAGATGAGGGGTGGAGGCTGGAGGTCAGCCCACTGCCCATCTGGTGGCCTGGATTTGAACGAGGCAGGCTGAGCTCTGAGCCCTGCCATCTTGGACCCTGCTCTCCTCCCCCACAACAAACTTTAGTCAGGTGTCCTCCATGGCCCAGGTGAGGAGCTGCTGGTTTTCTCTTCTGCTTCTGGCTCCCTGGGCCTCAGATGTGGTCTCAGGCCAGTGATCTTGGTCATGTCCACCTGCTTCTATGGGTCCTTGATGAAGGGAGCTGAGATAGGGCCACAGCTAGGGGTGGGAGGCCTAGAGACTGCCTGACACTGCTCTTCGTCCTATAGGACCCTGCCGTGGCCATCCCCAAGGGAACTCTGATGGCCATTTTCTGGACCACTGTCTCCTACCTGGCCATCTCAGCCACCATCGGTGAGTAGCCGGCCCAGCTAACTGGGGCAGGACAGGAACCTGGCTCCTACCCTGCAGTGGCCCAGGCCCTGGAGTGGGTCCACAGGTGGGGCTTCACTTGAACAGGGACAGCCGGGCTGGAAGGATGTGGCAGCCTCAGGAAGCAGAGCCTTGAATTCTGTCCCTGGGGTGCCTGAGACCTTGGCATCTTCATAGTGAGGGAGACCAGTCTAGGCTCCTAAGGTCTCTTCAGACACTGAGGTTCCAGCTTTGTGGGCATGAAGATCCTGCAGGACAAATCATGCTCTGTCCCTAGGACAAGGATGATGATGAGGAGGAGGATGCCAGCAACTACCTTACCACCATCCAGCCGTTAACATGGCTTGCCACATTTAACCTGTCATTTCCCCCATTCTTCAGAGGAGAAAAATGGGGGCATAGAGAGGTAGAGTGACCTGCCCAAGGCCACACCGTCCTTGAGCAGTGGAGCCTGCCAGGAGCACTTGCTCCTAGTGACCACCTTGGAGGCAAGCTGTTCCCAGATGCCAAGGAACCTGGCTTCACTCACAGCCACTCGGGCCTTGAAAGCCAGGTCTCTGCTTTATGGAAGACATGGGGCAGGTTACTAAGTTCTGTGTCCTTTGCAGAACGGGAACAATGACAAAAATAACAGCACTTCCTGCTTCCCAGGGCTGCTGTAAAATACTCACCGTGGTGCCTGGCACACCACAAGCACAGCTGGTATTAGCTAGCACATCAGGACTATTGTTCCGTGATAAAGGAGGGCCAAGCTGTCTGCAGCGTCTCTCTCTCTCTCTCTCTCTGCAGAAGCAGCCACCATTCTGGGAGTAGGAGAGGAGGGCAGAGCAAAGAGGTGGGAGGAAGAGGGATAAGGGAGACCCCCTGCACCTCTTCCCTCCTCTCAGGCTCCTGTGTGGTCCGTGATGCCTCTGGGGACCTGAATGACACGGTGACCTCTGGCTGGGGTACTTGTGAGGGGCTGGCCTGCGGCTACGGCTGGAATTTCACCGAATGCTCTCGGCAGCACAGCTGCCGCTATGGCCTCATCAATTACTACCAGGTAGCAGGGCTTCTGCTCTGCGGGGCCTCCCAGAGCCAGGGCAGGCTGGGGTGACAACTGGGGGTTCTGGGCCCCGGCTTGGAGATAGGCTGTGAGCCCAGGTGGGGTTCCTGTGTCGTGCCTGTTTTCTGTCCGTGAGGGGCGGTGCCCAGGCGAGGGTGTGGACTCTGATGGAGGTGTGAGGACCAGCTCTGCCTGCAGTAGGTACTGGGGTGCTAGGCAGGGGCTCCCAGATCAGCCCCCACCATCCCCGCAGACCATGAGCATGGTGTCAGCCTTCGCACCCCTGATCACAGCCGGCATCTTCGGGGCCACCCTCTCCTCCGCCCTGGCCTGCCTCGTCTCAGCTGCCAAAGTTTTCCAGGTGAAGCCCCAGAAAAGGGCCACAGTGAAGGGGGTCCAGGTTGGGAGGCCCAGGTGGCGGGTCCCCTGGTGACAGCTGTAAATAAGGATTGTGTGACAGAAGTGTCTAGACAGAAGGGAGCAGCCCCCTCTGTGAGGTGACTGGATTTCCCATCACCTGCATTTCCCATCACCAAGCCATGACCCCTGCAGTGTGTACAATTCCACCTCCAATACCCTCCCCCTACCGCAAGACTGACCCCTCTCCTTTTGGCCTTGTCCTGTCTTCACGGTGGGGAAAGGAGGGATCTCATCCTACTTAAAAGAACCAGAAATTGGGACCCATGTTGGGGAAGTGCCCTGCTGCAGTCACAGACGGGGCCAAGCAGAGCCTGGAGTCTCAGTGGCCCCAGGAAGGGAGGAAGCGGGTCCCAGCCAGCAGGTGAGCGTGATGTTGGGTGCCCACAGTGCCTGTGTGAGGACCAGCTGTACCCGCTGATCGGCTTCTTTGGCAAAGGCTACGGCAAGAACAACGAGCCTGTGCGTGGCTACCTACTGGCCTACGCCATTGCCGTGGCCTTCATCATCATTGGTAAGCAGCTGCGTGGCTCCGCAGGGTCACAGGCCTGGCTCCTCGCCTGCCTACCCAGCCAGCCGAGCCTGGCTTCAGTGGGTGCTCAGTGAAAGATGCTTTTAAAAAAAATATAACCCAGGGCCTTACACACACTAAGCACATGCTCAGTAAAGAGCTCTGAGCAACGACCCTCCTGGAAGGAGACTTTGGGAGGCCACATGAGGTTTCCCCCTTCCCACCTGCAGGGAAGGCAGCTCCTGCACCATGCAGAGAGTGGACTGTTCTGTTTTGGTAGGAGAGACCTTCCCTGCTTCCCTGCATCTACATTCCAATGTCTGGCAACTGGGACCCTCCCCCTACCCCTTATGAGTTTAAAAGAATCTCCAGGTCACCTTTGGAGCATGTGTTAAGCTACCTGGTTCTTTCCCAAGGGCTGAAAGAGATGGCTGGGTCGACCTTGATGTATGAATTAAACAGAGCCAGGGTCTCACCCCGAGGGCGGCCTGAGGAGAAAATCTGTTAGGCAGATTGGCTTCCGCCCCTGGCTTTGCCGTGTGCCAGCTGTGCGACCTTGGATAAGCAACCTTACTTGGTTTCCTTCTCCGCAGAATGGGAGCAACAGTACATAATGCGTATGTCACAGATGGGCAGGAAGAGACCATGTGTGCACACACACAGTACCTCCTCATTAACTTAGCCAAGAAAGCAGAACTCCCTGGGAGAGAAGCAGCCACACCAAGCAAGAGCAGTGGCCAGGCTGTGACATGATGTCCCCTGTCCCTGCTCTGGATTAGGGTGCAGATAGGTGCAGGCGAGTCTCTCTGCATCCCACCTTCCTGCCCCAGCCGGCTCTCTGCCACTCAGGCTGGCATCACTGGTCACCAACCCGTAACACCTAGCAGCCTGAGGGAGGTTTTCCAAACTCTGGGTCCTCAACCCTGAACCAAGTGAAGAGTGGCAAGGCCACACCCAGTGGATGGAAAAGCCCAGTCAGGCCTGGACCAAGCCTTGTTCCTGCTGGCCAGGCTGTCACCTATAGACCACTGCAGCTCGGAGTCATGTCTACTCTGGATGGCTCTGACTTGAGTAGACCAAAGGTCATGGTCTCAGAGTCTGTGGGGCCAGCTTCTCAGGGGATTGGAGTCATGTGCAGAAGAGGTGCTTGTGTTGTTTTGGGATCCCAGGAGAGGCCACAGGGCAAGGAGTCACATTCCCAAGTTTATCCGTGGGCCTAGGGGTCAATGAGATGGGTAAGAGAAGGAGCCAGTTGTGAAATGAGTCCCTATTGGAGGTGGGACCGGGTCATATTGCTATGTACTATATAGTCCTTACTGGCATTTGTGGTCAAAGCTATCACAGCCACTGCCGTCAGTCCTGGCGAGCCTGATGGGGTCCGCCCCCACACAGCCTCCGTCTTCTTGGAAGATGGCAGCTTACAGCTTAGGAGACACAATCCCTTTGAACTTCAGAACAGGATGGGTGCATTTCACAGATGGGAAACTTGAGACTCACTGGGCCCTGGTGGCCCTCCTGGGGTTCCCCACCCAGGGAGGGACAGTGCTGGCAGTTCCTTGGTGGAGTCACCTGACAGGCTGCCCTTTTCCCACTGGGTCACTGAAGCGGAGCTCAACACCATTGCCCCAATCATCTCCAATTTCTTCCTGTGCTCCTACGCCCTCATCAACTTCAGCTGCTTCCACGCGTCCATCACCAACTCACCGGGTGAGCCAGCTCTTTGCCTTGTCCCCGGGGAGGCACCGAGGGCCGAGGTGTGGGGTGGGCTGGAAGTAGGAGGTGGCAGGCCAAGGTAACTCAGAAATGGAAGCCATGCAAAGGGAACATCTGTGCCAGCAACAGCAGCTCTCTGGATTCATGACTCTCCCTGGATTCATGCACTGTCTATAGTCGCAGAGCTTCTTCTAGCCCGTCTCCACTAGGAGTCAGGAGTCTGATTCACCAGAGTGGCGAAGGAGAATTTCCCACAGTCACAGACCCTCATATCTGGTGGAGCAGGTTGCACACTGCACAGCTCTGGAGGGTGCAATTCATAGTACAACGCATAGATTTCATAGATTTGTATGCTAGTGATGAAAAATTTCTGGCAAATGGCAGTAGAGAGACCTGAGGAAGGCCTTTTCTAATTAGCCCCAAATAATCAATGAGCTAGTTACAGGCTTCCTTTCACACGACCACAGTGTACATGGCGGCCTCAGGATCATGCCACGGGGCAGATGTCACGACTGGTATGGGGCCAGGTAGAATCGTGCCATCTCCCCTCCACTCACCCTTGGCTTCATGGGAGCCATGAGCTGGCATTATTGCTGACCCATATTTGGCCAGAGCTGGAGGCTTCCCCTGGCTGTGGCCTGTCAGTGTGGAATAACGCAGCAGGCAGGTGTGTGGGCCTCCCCAGAGCCTCCAGCCCAGCATCGGAGGAAGGTGGGCGAGGCCCCATGGGCCCCTGGCTGGAGGGGCAGCCTGGAAGCCCAGCCTGCACATGGTGGGCATTGCTGCACAGTCCTGCCACAGCTGTGGCTCTGAAGAGACTCCCAAATGGAGAGCACATCCACTGATGGGGCCACTGCCCAGGGTGGAGACCCTCGTTCCGATACTACAGCAAGTGGGCAGCGCTATTTGGGGCAGTTATCTCCGTGGTCATCATGTTCCTGCTCACCTGGTGGGCAGCCCTCATCGCCATTGGAGTCATCCTCTTCCTCCTGCTCTACGTGATCTACAAGAAGCCAGGTGGGTGGGCTCAGCCTCCAGCCCTGGGGGGCTGGGTAGGCAGGCTCTGCCTCAGTCTGCACTGCCCTCTTACCTCACCCCTCCTTGCGTGGCCAAGTGAAGCCCAGACCTCTGCTGTTAGGCCCCCCACACCCCAGCAATTCCCAGTTTCAAGGGCCTGAGTCCCTGCAAGGCCAACCTCCCACCTCTTGAGAGGTGGCCGTTGGAAGGACAGGAAGACAAAACTTGGACACTACAGGAGTGTCTACTGGCCCACAGGCCAGGGCCCTGGAGTGACAGCAATTTGTGGGTGGGAAACACAACTCCAAGACAGCCTAGAATTCTACATATGAGCCTGGATTTCCAGACCATTGTGAAGGTCTGTTTGTCAAGGCAAGAGAATATTTTGTAGAATTCAATACTCTGATGTGTAACTTTTGATTATATAGCTATGGGTACTTCAGCCCCAACCCCCCGAGCATCAGGGGCAGAGCTGGGGCTGTCCACCCACCCAGCAGCCTGCTGCCCAGGTGCACAATGCCCAGAGGTGTGACTGGTTTCTTCTGTCTTGCTTCCCACCACCCGCTTCCTTAGAGGTGAACTGGGGCTCCTCTGTGCAGGCTGGCTCCTACAACCTGGCCCTGAGTTACACTGTGAGTCTCAGTGAGGTGGAAGACCACATCAAGAACTATCGGTAAGCAGAGCTCCGATGCCCGCCATGGTCCTGCCTCAGAGACCTCCTGACCCAGGCTGGCCCAGTACTGCTGAGAGGGGCCAGAGGTGGAGGAAGGAGAAGGCTGGGGTGGATCTTGTGCAATGGGATTAAGCGAGGAAGGGAAATCGCTCTGTGCCTCAGTTTCCACAGTAGAAGCTGCTCTGTTGTAAGGGTCGCCATGAGGCCCATAAAATTACTAGCTCTACTCACAGAGGAGGACACCGAGGCATAGGGAGGTTAGCTACTGGCCCCTGGCGCCACAGATGCATTGGGTGTGGTTCTGACTGGATCCGACAGTGGCCCTTGACCACTCCACACAGCGCTCCCTCACCTGCCCAGATGACACGGACAGACGTTCTCATTATCACTTTCCATTCTATGCCATGCTGGACTGGGCAGGGCAAAGGAGAAGTGTTGGGTAGGGTGCTTGGTGGCCTGAGCAGGATGGACAAGGGAGACGTAGTATGGCAGCAATCAAAGGAGCCCTTGAGTCACAGCTGGAAAGATGAGTCTCAAAGCATAAGTGTACAGGGTCTTGCCCAAGGCCATCCTGTGCTTCAGGGTGACTAAGCAGACCTGTAGGAGCACCTGCTTTAACATCAGCACCCCAGTGGCTCCCACAGTGGCTCACACCCTCTTCCCTTCCCCTCCCCAGTCCCCAGTGCCTGGTGCTCACAGGTCCTCCCAACTTCCGCCCGGCCCTCGTGGACTTCGTAGGCACCTTCACCCAGAACCTGAGCCTCATGATCTGTGGCCATGTGCTCATTGTGAGTGTCCCCAAGAGGTGGGGCAGGGCCATCCATACCCCTGCAGGAGCTGCCTGGATGTGATGCCCACCCAGGGGGTGGGGGCAAGAAGGGTGGGTCAAGCAGATCCTCGCCGGGTCCCTTGTGAATCCAGGGCTCTCCCTTCTGGTCCCTCCCACTGGCCTCTCTCCCTCCACCCCACCTCTTCCCTGTTCCTTTCATCTCCCTCCCTCCCCGCTTTCCTCCTTCCCTCCCTCCCTGCTTTTTACCTCCACTAACTTTGTAAAGGAAAATAGGTAACCCCGGGGCAGGAGAGGAGCTAAATCTCAGGCCGAAGAGCAAAGGTAGCCCCGATATCACTTGCTCCTATCACCCACAGGGACCCCGCAAGCAGAGGATGCCTGAATTCCGACTCCTTGTCAACGGGCACACCAAGTGGCTAAAGAAGAGGAAGGTCAAGGCCTTCTACTCAGATGTCATTGCGGAGGACCTCCGCAGCGGGGTCCAGATTCTTATGCAGGTATGGTGGGTCTCGGCCTCCCTGTGCAACTTATGATCTCGTGTGACAGCTTGAAAGGCAGAACATCCTGGGGTCTAAATTCAGCTTCATTGTCTGACGCCCAGGACCTGGGCAAGTGATGTGGAAACTTGTGGGCCCTGTGCGACCTTGGTCAGTTCCTGCTTTTGTTTTTATTTTTTGCAGATATAATTTACATACAATACAGTGAAAAACCATGAAGTGTGTAGTGTGGTAGGTATTCGCATATAGGTAGCTTTCTCATGTGTAAAGTGAGGTACATGGATAAAATAATAATTAATTCACATGAACATATTTTTCCATAGTATTAGCTATTTCACAAAATTAAAAAAAAGTCATCTGGTCTCTTTCTGGGGTTTTGAAAATATTTTGGAGGTAGATAGAAGTGATAGTGTTGTGAACATACTAAACACTGTGAATTTATTAAAGGCCCCTGCAATGTACACTTGGGTTTTAATTTTATTTTTTAGTTGTACACTTTAAAATGGCCAATTGTGTTATGTGACTCTCACCTCAAAAATCTTAAAACATTAAGAAAAGAGAAATATAAAAGATGTATGAACTAGATAACCCAGGCACACACTGTTTGACATTCAAATTCAGGTCTCATGTTATGGGAATTTATTTATGAGAGAAGCAGCAGCTGGGATAACCCTGAACTAAAGGGACAGTCCAGTTGTAGGCCTGGCTGACAGAAACCATGGGGGTCACCTTGGCTATGGCTTCACCTGCTCACAATGTCCAGGCAGACAGGGCTGGAGGGACGCTGATTCCCTGAGTCTCCAGTGTGGATGGAGAGTGGTGGGCTGTACCCCACCTAGTCACAGGTCAGGGCTCAGGTGGCCCTAAGGCCTGATCGCCAGTCCCATCCCTCTGACCACCTCCCATCCCCCAATCCTGCAGGCCGTGGGTCTGGGGAAAATGAAGCCCAACATTCTGGTGCTGGGGTTCAAGAAGAACTGGCAGTCTGCCCACCCGGCCACAGTGGAAGACTACATCGGCATCCTCCAGTGAGTGAGGGCCAGGTGGGCAGCCTGGGCTTGGGGGATTCAGATCACTGGCATTTCCTGGGCCTGGGGAAGTGGAGTGGGAGCAGCGCAGGCTATAAGTTGAGTCCATTTGTCCAAGGCTGAGGAGGAAATAGGCAGACAGAGTCCCTCCCTGGCTTATGGGTCATGAGCACTAAGGTGGGCTGGGATGAGGCAGGTAACAGGGTGAGTGGGTCAGGTGTGGGACAATATGGATGGAGCAGTGGGGACTGGGGTAGACTGACTCTTGGGTACTTGGCTCTTGCTGACTGCTGTGCAGAAATGTGGCCCCAGTGTGGCTGGATCTTTTAATTTCCAGAGTAGCTAAGAATGTGGGTTTTTAGGTGAAGATGTTATACCCAGCTTGGGCTTCAGAAGGCCTACAGGTAACCAGTTTGAGTTCCCAGTGGTACCACTAGCAGACAGGCGAAACCAAGCTGCCCAGGACTGAGCTCCTGGGGATTTCAGAGTGGACTGCAAACCCGGTTTCCTTCAGCTCTTTGCTAAACACAGTCCAGAGAAGGCCTGCCCATGTTGTTCTTCTGCACTGGTACCGCACAGACAGGTGGTGTGCAGCACCCCTTGAGAGCTCAAAGCTGACTGTGGAGGCCCTTGGCCTGCTTCCAGGTCTGCTGCTAACTAGCTGTGTGACTCAGAGCAAGCACCCCAGCTGCCTCTAGCAAACTCACACTAGAGGTGGTGGAAAACCTGGCTTCCAACTCCAGCATTCCAAGACAGTCCAGAGACACAGAATTAGTGGAGTCAGAAAGGACAGTGCTTAGCCTCCTGGGTTAAACCCTAATGGTGCCACTGTGCCAATCAGGTGATCAGTATGCTTATAGGGCAGAAGTCTCCTAGACACCTCTTAGAACTGGCCTATTGCATGTCTGAGGCCGTTCCTTTGTTTGTTTGCTTTTTTTTTTTTTGTCTTTTTGAGACAGGGTCTCACTCTTCAGTTCAGGCTAGCCCTGAGCTCACTTTGTAGCCCAGGCTGGTCTCGAACTCGCAGTGATCCTCCTGCTTCAGCCTCCCAAGTGCTGGAATTACAGGCGTGCACCACCATGCCCCGCATGCTTTTGTTTTTATGAGACAAGGTCTTGCTATGTAGTTCAGCTAACCTTAAACTCACTATGTAGCTCATGCTGGTCTTGAACTCACTGCAATCCTCCTTCCTTAGCCTCCTGAGTGCTAGGATTAGAGGTGTGTGCCACCACACCAAGTTGAAGCCTTAGGACATGCCTGTGTGCACAGCTGCCCTTTGATTTACAGTTGCAGTGTATAATCCTAATCCCAGCTGGTCACGTCCTTAGTAGTACAATCATGGGTGACTTACTTCCTGAAACACAGTGTTCATATCTGTAAAGTGGAGATAATAGTGACCTTCCCGACCTCTAAGGGCAGAGTTGTGAGGACTGTCCAAATGTATCCAGAGGACAGGACATGACTTGATGCCAGGCCTGACTTGGTTCTCCCCTGCAGGGCACTGGCAACCCTCCCACTCTGAGGCCCAGAGGGGAGAAAGAGTATGGCAAGGGTCAGGGGCAATGTGAGCCATTTAGTCTTCTGGGAGCCAGGTCACCGCCCTCGTGGAAGCTGGAGCTTCGAGGAGCCTGACCCCATCTGTGTTAGTCAGCTTTCACGGCTGTGACCGAACACTTGAGAGAAACAACTCAAAGTAGCAAAGTATATCTTGGCTCACTGTTTTATACGTTTTTGGCTGGTTCCATTGCTGAGGGCCTGAGGTGAAGCAGAACATCGTGGGTGAAGCGTTTTGTGGGACAGAGTTGCTCACCTCCGGGCCACCAGGAAGTGGAAAAGGAAAGAATGGTCCAGGGACAAGATACGCTTCTCAAGGTCATGCCATGCCCACGGGACCCACTCAGTTCAACTAGGTTCCACCTCCTCTGCATCCATTACCTTCCAATAATACCAACATATTATGATCTCGTCACGGGATCAACCCCAGATGAAGTCAGAGCCTTCCTGATCCAATCACCTACCAAAAGTCCCATCTCAGAACACATGAGACTTCAGGGTGACATTCTGTATCCAAGCAATCACGCTGCCTCCTCTCTCCAGTGATGCCTTTGACTTCAACTACGGCTTGTGCATCATGAGGATGCGAGAGGGGCTCAACGTCTCCGAGGTGATGCAGGCACACAGTAAGTCGAGGGCTCAGCGCCCTGTCCGAAACCAGAGCAGGATCCCACAAAATCCCGCAACCTAATTTTTAATAGATAGATGGGAGAGAAGGAAAAATTAGTAAGGAATAAAAGATCACAGATTCTGAGAGCCAGCCCTTGCTGGTCCTTAGAGTCCATCAGATTTCCAAGAGGAGCAACTAAGGCTCAAAAAGGGGAAGTGACCAGTTTAAGAACATGTTTCCACCCAGGGCGGAAGGAGACCTGGAACTCTCAGCTCCCATGTCCTACTCAGTGCTTTTGTAACCAAATGGGATAAAAAGGATCTAGTAAAGAAGGAAAAAGGGAAGAAAGCAGAGGGGCTTGCCCACATAAAGATGCCGGACTAGGAAGATGGTCACCTAACTGTCATGGAAACTGGAAGTTTTGGTCTTGAAAGACATCTTTATGGCATTCTTAGGGACAGGAATGTTTTACATGTGAAAGCCATAGAAGGCTATGCAAGCTCTGCATCCATAATACTTAGAGGTGTAAAAGACATGAAATGCATGAAGACAGATGGAGGTGGAGCTGAGGAGACGGGGACTCTGTGTCTTTTGCCCAGAGGGGCTGTGTCACCAAAGGCAGAGGTGGTGCCTGGCCCGTGGCAGTGGCCTGTATATATTTAGGAAATCAATATTTACAGAGTCACTAATCGTGCTGCTCTAGGAACCTGGAGCACAGCAGGTACCAAACTAAGCCCCTGCCCAGGGGTGCTGACATTCCAGGGAGCACAGCAGACGTGAACAAGTGCACACAAGTCATCCCACACACAGTGTGTTCTGAGGAGGTGCAGAGTGTAGTGTTTAGGCAGGGAAGGGTCTTTCTGAGGACCAGGCTGTGTGCTGAGAGGGCGGGGCTGGGGAGAGATTGTTCCCAGGTCAGGAGCCTCTTGCACCATAGCCCAGAGGCAGGGCTAAGCGCGGCCTGATTGGAGGGGCAGGAAGGATCCAAGGCAGAGGTGACCAAGGGAGATTTTCTTCCTGGTGTTAGGGGAGCCCTGCAGATGAAGAATGCAGAAGTGACCCGAAGCCAGGGGCACTTGCAAACCTAGCTGCATCTCCTCTTTTGCAGTTAATCCTGTGTTTGACCCAGCAGAGGACAGCAAAGGAGCCAGTGCCGGCGGGGCCAGGCCATCGGTGTCTGGCACATGTCAGTCTCCACCCACGGGGAGGCTCAGGGTGTTGTTGCCCTGCGGGGCTGCAAGTGGTGGGCTCCTAGTTCCTAGAGCAGGCGGGCCCCATGGGGACTTGGTCAAGGGAAAATGGTTCTTCCTGTGACCAGTGGTGCTTGAATAACTGAGTAGATGACTGGCAAAGGGTTTGGCCATGCTAAAGATTGCCAGCTTGGTGGGGAATTTGGGGCTCTGGGGTCCAAGTCCACTGCCAGCCAGGTCACCCTTGGTCATGTTCGAATGTTGTGGGCAGAGGGGTGGGATGGTGTTCTCCATCCTCCCATTCCCTGGAGCTGGGGAGCCTGCAACAAGCATAGGGGTGCTCTGCAGTATCTGTGAGTGGCACAGGGGGATATTCCAGAGAAAGAAGAGACTGCTTCCTGCCAACAGTCTGACCCAAGGGGTACTGGGTTTCCCGCTACCTCCAGCCTGAGAGAGAAGCTGGGAGCAAGGGAGGAGCCTCTGGCAGCCCTGTGTGTCCACAGCCCCTGTTCCTGGTCACCTGCCTGAGTATCTGAGTCTTGGCACCAGAAAGGGCATTAGCCATGCTCTGGGAACTTCTGGCTGCTGCAAGTCCACCTGGCATGATGTGTGTCAAGCCCACCTCCCAGGGCAGTGGCTGTGTTGAGGCAGGCTGTGGGTTGAGCATGCTGGCCAGGCTCTGACCTCCCTCCCCTCTGGCAGTGGACCCTGAGGCTCTGGTGCAGGAGGAGCAGACCAGCACCATCTTCCAGTCAGAGCAGGGCAAGAAGACCATCGACATCTACTGGCTCTTTGACGATGGAGGTCAGCACCCCACCCTAGACATGGGTTCCCCACTCCCCTTCTGTGTCCCTGTGTCCCTGTGTCCCTTGTCCTTCCCTTCCTGGCCTGCTGTCATCCAGGCCACTGGTGAGCAGAGCAAAGCTTACAGCTCAGTAAGAGAGATTGGGCCCTAGTCCCTCCCATAGTGAGGTTAGGGGGAGTCTGGCTGGCCCCCTTTCTCTGGCCTCTAATTTTTCAGCTGTAAAATAAGATCGTTTCAGGGGATGCCAACATGAGATTGAACCTTTCAGAGGCCAACATGAGATTGAACCTTCTGGCTAGCTGGTTCTTAAGGGTCACAGCTGCATGACATAAATGGGGGGAATGGGCCAGCACACAGGGTAGCAGTGGGCATGTGCCTCGCTGTACAGGAACACACCTTCTCCTGTTTTCTTAAAATATGGCTCTCAGCTTGCTTGTTCCTACCTTTGTTTGAGCCCTGGATAGAGAGAAAATGCCCTCAAGATTGACCCTCCTTATCCATGGGTTCTACATTCATGGTTTGAACTCATCACAGAAAAAAAGTTATTTGTGCTGAGCACGTACACATTTTTCTGGTCATTATTCCCTGCGCAGTCAAGCATAGCAACTATTTACATAGCATTTACATTGCAGCATTATAAGAGATGATTACGGTAGGTGGGAGGTTGTGGGAGGTTCTGTGCACATTTTACATAAGGAACTCGGGTACCTGTGGATTTTGGCATGCATGGAGCAAGGGCCCTGGATCCCATTCCCTGCAGCTAAGAGGCTGAGCACTTGCTACACATATGTCTCACGTGGAGTGCTCTATGTACGTTAACCTAGTATAGTTTCCTTTACAAATAAGGAAACGGAGGCAGAGAGGATTATGCACTGATACCAGTTGGCTGGTCCCTGGGCTCATGTGAAGAGATGACAGGAAGAGATGAGGGATCCCAACCCTTGGTCAAATATTTTTCAGAAAAAGCCAGCAATCTAGATATCCTTGTGCAGTTCCACAATTGTTCAATGCCAGATTATTTATTTAAAACACTGTGCTGGACAAGTAAACCCTGGCCCACCAAGCACCAAGCATGTTAAGCAACCGGGGTTCAGTCAGGTGAGCTCTGATTCAGGCAGGGACACTGAGGTCCAGAGAGGGGAAGGGGTTTGTTGTAGCCGTGTATAATGGGAGCCCACAGAGGGCTCTTTCTTCTTGGCTCCTGGGGACCCTCCTTGCAGGCCTTACCCTCCTCATCCCCTACCTCCTCCACCGCAAGAAGAGATGGGCCAAGTGCAAGATCCGTGTGTTCATCGGGGGCCACATCAACAGGCTGGACCAGGAGAGAAAGGCGTAAGTGAGGAGGCAGCACAGGGTCACGTGGATGTGCCATCCGGGCTCCCCCAAAGCTGCCCACTACCTTCTCCCCCCATCCTCAGCCACCACCCTTGGTGGCCCAAGATGTCTCCAAGCCTAGGCTAGTTCTCTCCAGGCCAGAACAACGGTGCTTGGGGCTCTGGACAGGAATACATTTCTCTCCGTGTCAGAAACTGTTCTGGCTTCTCGTCCCCTCTTTCATAAGATGCAGATGCCCTGATCTTTGCCATAACAGGGAGGGGTATTAAGTTTTAAAACCACAAAACTCCGCAAGGAGAAATCTTGAGGACAGAAGGGCCCTCCTGCTGAGAAGTGAGACAGTGGTAAGAGACCTCTAGGGCAATGGCCCCAAAGTGTGAGTTGCAGGCGCTGGGGAGACCAGAGAAACCTTGAGTGGCCAGGAGATGGGGTAGTGAATCTCTCCAAGCTTGGTGGGATGTGACTTCATTCCCCTTCAACTCAGCCTAACTGGGCAAGAGAAGGTGTTCTTGGCTTAGGTTGGCCTGTCCTTGCCCCCAGCGACCACACTAAGCTCCGTGTCTAAGCAAGAGGAGCTGGCGGGGCTAGCAGCCTTGGCAGGTAATGGCGCCGGCCAGAATTTAGTGACACCAATTTATTTCCATGGGTTTTAATTGCTTCCTCTTGCTGGAAAGAGATGCCCTTTTCTGTTTAAAATTGTAATGTAAACTTTCCTTTTGAACTAGAGTGTACTGGTTTTTCATAATTATAATGAAAATATCTGAGGCAGCCTGGTCTATACAGAAAAAGGCTTATTTTGGCATAGAGCTTAGAAGGTGCAAGGTCAGGGCTACATCTGCTGATGATATTTTTGCTGGCAGACTGCTGAGGCCACACAGGGAGATGGGGAGCACACATGTGTCTGTGTCTGTCTGTCTGTCTTTCCCTATACTTTTTATTTTTAAAAAATTTTTTACAGTCTGAACATGAAACACAGGACCATGCTCATACTAGGCAAGTGCTCTACCGAGCAGTTACACCCCTAGCCCTGTTTTTGTTCTTGAAACATGGTCTTGCTAAATTGCCCAGATTGATCTTGAACTTTTCATCCTCCTGCCTCAGCCTCCCAGGTAGCTGGGACTGCAGGCATATGCTGTCATGCTCAGCGCTCCCTCTTTTCATAAAGCCTCCAGGATGCAATCATGGGGGCTGCACCCCAATAGCCTTCTGCAATGCGAATCACCTCCTGAAGGCCCCACCTCTAATCACCATAGTCAGATTCTGTCTCTACCCTCTTAATACCTCACACTGGGGCTTCATTTCAACATGAGTTCAGGTGACAAACTGTATTCAAATCATAGCACTAAGTCAGAGTGTGAGTTGATTTAAGCAGATGAGGAAGTAAACAGTGAGGCAGTTGGCACACAGGTGTAGAGTTGGCAGGAGCTGGCCAACGGCTGCTTTAGAGAGAGTTCAAGTTAGGGTACAGGTCGCGGGAGCGTGGCCTGCTTGGACAGGTGGGGCAGTTTTCCTACAGCCATGCAGGTAATAGCTAAAGGGAAGACCACTGTGTGTCTCTAGAGCCCTTTGCAGTGATCCTGGGCATGACACCCAGGGGCAGAAAAGAAGGTGACCCCCGGCCTGCACCACCCTCCTGCTATTCCAGGGTTATGCCTCAGCCCTGTGACTTTGGTCAGGCCTGTGTGAGCTCAGGGCAACCCGGAAGTCTGTCCCTTTGTGCTCCCCAAACTGAGAACTTTACCACTGGCAGGCCCCTTGTCTGCAAGGCCCAGAGCAGCTGCTAGGGAACACCAGCCTCTGTGACCCTTCAAGAGTATCTAGGCCAGGAAGGCTATGCCATAGTCTCAGGAGCCTGTTCCAGTTCTGGGTGGCAGCTGAGTTCCCTGAGGTTGGCTTAGCTCAAGGCTGTGACGTTGCTGGGTAACAGCATGTTCTTCATGCAGAGTTTACCAAAACTCCTCAGCCACCAGCCACCCCATGATGGGCCTCACGGTCTCTCTGCATGACCCTGGTCACCACCATACACTAGGACAAGTCTGCCCATAGCTCTGCCTGCAGAATTCCACTCCCCCAGTTCAGGACCCAGCCATGGCCTGACAGCTGGATCCCAGCCTGTGCTTCAGGCTCCTCTTCTCCCGCATACTCCATGCCATCCCAGCCAGCATTGCAGTGTCTCTGCTTTCGCCTGTCCCCTGGACCTTTGCTCATTTGGATTCTGCCTACGTGCGTGTGGCAGTCCTCAACCAGGGAGCACATCAGCGTCATGTAGGGTGTTACCAAAGCCACATCCTGCCCAGGGATCTGACTCAGTGAACAGGCTGGACCCAGGCAGGTGCATTGTCCTGAAGCCCCTTGGGTGATTTTAATGTGGGCACTCCCTGTCCCACCCTCTCTGCCTGTAACAGCCTTACCCACTCTTCACCATCCAGCCACATGGCTGCCTCCTCTGTGAAGTCTTCTCTGACTGTCACAAAGCACAGCTGGCTCCTCCCCTGTGAGACGTATAGCCAGTGCCATCTGGCCTGCTGCTCCTGCTGAGCCCTTATGTGCTATCTTCGCTTCCTCAGCCACTCTTTAATTTCTCTTTCTCAACATACCCACCCACTAGACCTCTGCTACTCAAAGTGCAGTCCATGCTCCAGCAACATTGCGTCCTAGGAATGGGCTAGAAATGCAGTCCCAGGTACCACCCAGGCCACCTGACTCAGAGTCTGCACTGTGACAAGATCTCTGACAGCTGTGTTGATGCATTAGAACTTGAGATGCACTAGTACAGAGATGATCTCCAGACGTTTGGGAAATTCTAGTCAAACACTTTTCCATGTGACTTGTGATCATCTGACCTACTTGATTGGCATTCCTTATCATCTGTCCTACCCCTCTGTTAGAAGGCCAACTCTGTTTTATCCACTGCCATACACTCAGCAGGTACTTAATAAAAAGTAAGGGGATGAGGCCGGGCATGGTGGCGCACGCCTGTAATCTCAGCACTTGGGAGGCTGAGGCAGGAGGATGGTTGCGAGTTCAAAACCAGCCTGGGCTACAAAGTGTGCTCAAAGGCCAGCCTGAACTGCATAGAGAGACCCTGTCTCAAAAAGACAAAAAAATAAAATAAAAACTAAGGGGATGAACATTAAAAATAATACTTGCCTTCCAGGATAATTTCTCTGCTTAGTAAGTTCCGACTGGGATTCCATGAAGTTCACATCCTTCCTGACATCAATCAGAAGCCGAGTGCTGAGCAGTGAGTTCTCTGTGCGGGGTTTCAGGCTGGAGGGCCACCTGCACGCCCTGTGGACCTCTCTGTCTGTGGCCGCACTGGCTTCTTTACCGCTCCTTGCACAAGGCAGACACACTGTGCCTCAGGACCTTGCATACTCAGTTCTGTTTGCTCTAGCACCCCCTGCCCTATGCAGTGCTGGCATCAGAAAGACTTCTGGTCCCAGAGAGCCCTTCCCACCCCTGTTACTTTCTGACCAATTTTACACCTTCATAAAATTCCCACTTTATTTACCTATTTGCCTATCACCCAGCTGAGCACTAGCTCTGTGACGGTAGGAGCACAGCTTGCTTGTGTGGCTGTTGTGTGGGACAGGACCTGGCACAGATGGTGCTCGATGATGCCTGAACAGAGGGGTAGGGACAGAGTCCACGTCGGTCACTGTGGATGGCTGTAGAGATTGGCTGTGTGCCAGATGTGTCATTGCTAAATTCCACGCAGAAGCCACTTGGGTGTAAACTGCCATGCCAGATGGGTTTTACTGCAAATCTGCCCCTGTGGCACACCTCCCGCTTCTTCCAGAGACCTGGCTCCCCTGGAGATGGGGCCATCTCAGCTGGCCTCACCTCTGCTCTTGTCCCCAGCACTAAGCGGTTTGAGGACATGATTGCACCCTTCCGCCTAAATGATGGCTTCAAGGACGAGGCCACAGTAGCAGAGATGAGGCGGGACTGTCCCTGGAAGATCTCAGATGAAGAGGTCAACAAGAACAGAGTCAAGGTACAGGCCTTGCAGGGCTGGGATTGGGGGTCAAGGCATCTCCTGTGGCACAGCTGTGGGTGCCTTGCGTCCTGAGTTTCCTGAACCCGTCTCCTTTTGAATCCTGCGTTCCCTTCCCTGCCTCTGAGTATCCTCAAGCCACAATTGCTGGGCTGACAGGTAACCACTGGCGGCACTCAATGCCATCCTTGGTGCGGGAGCCTGGTCATCCTGTCCTTTAAGTGGCCCGGTGGTGAGCATGGGCCACTCGGAGTCCTCCTTCTCCTCCCCGATTTCCCTCTGCCTGGAGGGAGGGATCTGTGACACAGTATGACAGTAGAAGTGTAATTTGTGCTGGTCAACAAAGCTGCATGATAGCAGCCTACACAGCCTGCCTGGTCGCAGCCCAGTGCTCTGGCCACTTCCTCCTTAGACGGGTGAGGACTCTGATAAGAGCCTGGCGCATGCGTAGCACAAGCCCTTACAGTGGCCACTGTGGCTGTCTCAAGGCGGAATGCACAGCCAGGAAGGCGGGGGCCAGGGCATAGATCTTGATTCTGCTCCATGTTCCAGGTGCATTTCCACCGCAGGCAGTTTTGCTCCCCAGGGGACATTTGTCAACCTTTGAAGATATTTTTGGGTGTCACAACTAGGGAACATGAGTGGCTCCTGTCATATAGCGAGCAGGCACCAGGGGCGCTGCTGAGCATCCTGCCACAGAGCGTCCACAACAAACAGCTGTCCACCCAAAGTGTCCAGAGAGGGTGCGGGGAACTCACTTCCCCTCAGGTTTTCATTCTCTTGTAGTGGGTGACCACTGCTCTCAGATCCTGGGTGTCAATCATTCCTGAATAGCTGGGAGACAGGCCTTGGGCTTAAGTATCTCCCTCCAACCCGGGCTCCCACAGGCTTTGGAGAATGCCCGGGTCTGTTAGCCAGGAGACCCTGTCTCTGAGGGCCCACATGGGCAGCTGGCTCTTTGGAAAATGCTGGGTAAGGCTAGCGTCCCAAGGAAGTTCTCTCACAGTCTGTCCCAGCGCGGGTAGAGCTTCCATGTAGTCAGCACCCTGGCTGGTGCTCTGCTGTAAATCATCTCCTTTGACCCTCCCCACACACCCCCGGGGAGGGCTTTGTCATACCCCCTTTGCAGAGACAGACAGTGGGGCTCAGGTGGCAATGTGACTTGCTCAGTCAAGCTGTCTCTGCTATGAACTAGCAGGACTGAGATGTGAACCTGGTAAAGGGCTCCCACTTCCCACTTAGAAAGACCAAGGAAGGCTTCCTGAAGGAGGTAAACTTGGCGCTTGATTACCATGAGGGTCCCTTTCCTCCCTGGGGCCAAGGGAGTGTATAATTCCTGAGGAGGAATAATTCCTGGCTCCAGTTGGACGTGGCAGGGTGTTCACTACTAGCAAGGATGTGGGAGGTGACCTCTGGGCTTCCCTTTGCCCAGTCCCTTCGGCAGGTGAGGCTGAACGAGATTCTGCTGGATTATTCCCAGGATGCTGCCTTGGTGGTCATGTAAGTAGCGCCTGACTTGGGGGAGGGCAAGCATGGCAGGTCGGGAAAGGGGCACAGGAAGTAGGACTGGCTGCAGCGAGGGGTCCACAGCCCCTGCAAACGCAGCCTGGCTGGGTTTTCAGCGTGTGTCCAGGCCCGTGTCTGCCCATCCCTCTCCCCTGAGCACCAGCTGGCATAAGTCTAGGCTGTCACGTGTCTCAGGTATAGCTGACTTCCTGTCCCTACTGGTTTTTCCTTCTTTGCTACCTTTACTTGCCAAACTTGGCTTGGCAGATGTGGGACACAGCTCATCCCAGAAGGAAATGCATTCCTGGTTGTTTGGGAATTGCTCAGCCTCCTTTGGATATCAGCCACCCCAACTGATATTGGTGTCAAGTTTGGACAGCAGGCACAGAGGCTTCGCTCAGTCCCCCTGTTCTACAGGGCCCATGCCCAGTTCCAAGCTGCCCCTAGCAGGTGTCAGCAGGGGTGAGCAAGTGGAGGTGACAGCAGCATAGAAGGGGTCTCAGTATGGCTCTGTGCTCCCTGAGGCACTGGGAAGATCAGCCAAGCCTCCAAATCCACAGCTCAGAGGGTAAGGAGTCTTTGCTGAGGCAAGCAAGTGCCCTTCCCACATTTCCTGGGCGCCCAGGACCTGGGTATTCTGCAAGACAGCCAGGCAGCCTGCTGAACCTGTTTGTTATGTCTCGTATCCAGGGCCAACAGTATAATTTGCAGGGCCTGTACACCATGAAAATGTGTGGCCCTGTGAGAGACAATCAGTAAGAATGTTGAGATGTGGTCCTCCTTTAAAACAAGGCCACCTCCTTCCCATTCTCACTTGGATGTGTGGTGGTGGAAAGGACAAGGGGTAGAAGTGGAACAGCAAAGCGTAGATGGACCACTGTCACCACAGGTGAGATGGATATGCAAGTTCAAGGTCATGATTTTCCACACTCATATGTTTGAACGGTTCCACAAATCTGCAAAGTACACTCTGCCATGGAGAGAAACCACACATGTGATACTGTCAGCAATAAGGGCTGCATAAAGCTTGCGGTTCTCTGAAGAGAAGGCGCTGAATTTAACATACACACTGTGCTTGGGATGTATGCTCATGTAGAGGGGACTTGAGTCCTGGGACATGACCCATGCCTGGCCATGTCACCGTCCAATGTGTTCTGCAGAAGCCAGGCTCTAAGGACACTGGTTTTGTACAAAGAGGGCTGTGAGCAGAGAGTCCATCGAGGAGACAGCTGGAAACTTCTCCTACAATTAAGTTGCACAGTTTCTGTGCATGTTGCATAAATCCTGCCCCATAGTTTTGGCAAGACCTTCTTTCAAGGGAGCGCTAGCTAGCATTGTTCTTTTAGGCAGCAAAGTGCCCCTTTGAGAGATCAAAATGGCAAATGGGTTCAATTCAAAGATACCCAGTGGCTTTTAGCAGACACATAGGAAAGCAACAGATGAAACCAGAAGGCATTCATCCCAGTAGACACGGGCAACAGGCAGCAGCTGGGCAGCCAGCCTGAGACCTGACTGGGGAGGCGTCTGTTCTGTCAGTCTAATCTTCAAGACCCTTGCGTATTCAAACGTTACTAACAGCAATTATACCACATTGACCAGATAGCAGGAGCATCTTTCCCCAACAAACAGCAGAGTTTGGTCAGCAGCAGAGTGAGTCAAGCTATTAGAAACATGCGTGGATGTGTCAGACAAGGTGGCACCTGCCTGAGATCCCAGCTATGCAAGAGGCTGAGGCAGGAGGATTGCTTAAGCCCAGGAATTCAAGGCCAGTGTAGGCAATATAATGGGAACTCAATGGGGAAGGAGAGAAGAAAGAAAGGGACAGAGGGAGCGGTATACTCCCATGTGTATGCAGTCAGGGTTTAGGAATTGTGTCTTAGTCTATTCAGGCTGCTATAACAAAATACCATACACTGGGGGGGATTATAAACAACAGAAATGTGTTTCTCATAGTTCTTGAGACTGGGAAATCCAGTATCAAGCACCAGCACATTGAGTGTCTGTTGAGGGCCAGCTTTCTTGGTCATGGATAACACCTTTCTTCTGCGTCCTCACACGGTGGAAGGAGCCAAGGGAGCTCTCCTGGGCCTCTTTTGTAAGAGCGTGAATCCTATTCATGTGTGCTCTCGCCTCACAGCCTAAGCACTTCCCAATGGCCCCAGCTCCTAGAATCTAATACCTAGCACCATCACACTGGGGGTACAGATTTCAACTGTGAGTTTGGGGGGACATATCACATTCAAGCCACAGCAAACGGCTCTGGTTAATCTTGGTCCCTCTCAGCCACTTTGCACACACAGTAGGTTGTACAGAACACTTATGATTCCCAGTACCCTGTGTAGTGCATCCCTTCAGCAGAAGAGTGGAAGCACACAGAAAGCTGACCACAGACAGTTGCCCGTCTTTTCCTGGGACCCTATGTCCCCTGACTCCAGATGTCTCCAGCACCTGCATGTGCTTGTCCTTTGTGAAAGCTCACTTTATGCATCACTCAGTGACATCACTTACAGTGCAGTCAGCTGAGCTGTATTTGCTCTGCTTTCCTGTGTCACTTAAGGCATTGAAAAAAAGTCAAAGTGGTGACAACAGTGCATTAAGCCAAGGGTGGCCCCTTCTGAGCACAGGCCCCATGGAGCTATGTAGTTTGCACCCCTGGGAGGCTGACTCTGCTGCGACACTGGTTCCCAGGGTGTTTGTTCAGGGAGATCATTTTTTCTGCAGTGAAAGTGCTCCTTGTTTGCTTGATTTGAGAATCGTGATAAGAAAAGGGCTGGGTTTAGCTCCCTGCCTCTGGCCAACACCCAGCAGAGAATGTTCGAGGGTGAGGTTGGTCTCGGGTGTGGATGAGGTCAGAATGCAAGACAGTGGCTTCATCCTGTCTGGTGGCTCCAGGCTTCTTAAGTGGGGAGCCTGGTGTGTGCGCCCCTCGGTGTACCCGCGCGTGCCAACCACAGCTTCGTGAACTCCACCTCTGTTCAGAGAAGCAGGTTTTGGTTTTGTTCCTGCCATTAGCTCACTGTGTGTCCTTGAATAGTAACCTCGTGTCTCTCTGGCCTCGGTTTCCCTCACGATCAAAAAATTACACTGAAGTATTCCCAAGGTTCTCTTTCATGCTAGCATGCTGTGTTCTAAGTTTATTTGCCATTGAAATGAATCCATCTCTCAGGCCATGAGTTGAAGAATTTGGTCCTGACAGGTGACCCCTGCTGGCTCCTCTCCCCTCCACCCCAGGACTTCATAGGTAACCATGCATCCAGTCACCGTGGAGAAGATGCCTGCACATACCCCACCCCACCCCACATTGGCAGCCACAGCTGATGCCCAAACGGGCCCTGGCTCTAGGGCCAACTCCATGGGAAGGTCAGAACAGCTACACTGTGTGTGTGGCTAATCCGTGCGCTGATACACACCTGGTGTCTCTAAAGGTGTGGTCAGGGCTCAGTTTCATCAGAACCGCCATGTAGAAAGTGCACATTCCTTAATCCCTTCCAGACCAGAGGCCAAGTGGAGCACAGAGCCCTGCATTCCCTGAAATCCCGAGAACAAGAAGCATCTAGGAGCCTTGGTGCACTGACAAAGTCACTGTCTACCATTTTGGAGAGCACAATGGGGCCATTTTTTAAAAGAGCTGGTTTGAGACTGTTTACTATTGTCTCCCGGTCAGCAGTTGATCTGATTAACGATTAACATTTTTTCTGCCAACAACCTTTGAGCTTAGCTATACCACAACAGCTGATAAACCAGCCTGGTAATCAGCCCAATAGCCTTTGACTAGACTAACAACCTCTCCTGTTGGGATCAGACACCTCTTTTGTCTGTAATGACTCCTCCTCAAAGGCCAGTAGTAACGACCAAAATGGTGACCATTGATTTTACATTTTATTAATTTGGCCTTATTGAGTTTCAAAATTTTATTTGAATCACCCTTAGCAGGCCCCTGTTAGGGATGAAGAAACCACTTCAAGAGTCCAGCTTTTTGCCCAGGACCTCACAGGTGGGAAGTGGGGCTGGGCCTCAGAGCCCGGGTTGGACTGGGTTCTTTTGCAGTTCTCACTCCAAATCGAGGTTAGAACCATGGCTGCCTCTCTTCATTCCCAAGAGCAATTCTGAACAAGTCGCTTTGTTCTGGGGTGGCTTTGTGTCTAAGGATTAGTCACCGAAGGCAGGCACGTCCTGTGCTCAGGAATGCCACGTGTCACTGATTGGAACTGGGGCCAGTTAAAGGCAGCTGTCCCTTGGACAGGTGGACAGGTTCCTGTGGGGGAGGGAACTACATGGGAAAGCTTGTAATCGACCGCAGGTGTGAGGGCGTGCCCTGCCCCCGCCCAGATCAGGCAGGCACCTGTTCCCTGGTGGCCTTTGAAGTTTATGAATCCAGTCCCTGAACATAATATAGTATTTCCCAGACCGCAGCATTCCAGCCTCTGACATATCTGTTATATCTGGAGAGTTTGGGCTTATTCTCCTATCTCTTTTTCCTGGAAGTCACTAAACCCAACTGAAATAACAATAGCTTATGGGCAGGCCCTGTCCCCCCTCACCTCTCCTAATCCTGGGGATTTTGCTTTTGAAAGGAGGCTGATGGTTGTCCCAAACGAAGCTTTTGATGGTATTTTAAGTATGAGACAGCTGTTTAGGGTCCCAACTGCCCTCCCCAGCCAATGGGATTGCAGTGAGCAGAGGCAGCTGGAGAGAAACTCTGAAGGCCTTGGTTGGAGCCTCCCTGTCCCGCCCATGTGATCATCTCCTGCTGCTGGCTAATAAGCAACAGCAGTGCTGCTGATGTTCCCTGAGCTTCCCAATGCCAAGCACGCTGCTGTGCCCTGTGTGCACTTCTTCTTAGAGCCTTCACGTGTCCTCACATGTAGTATCGGGGCTCCCATTTTAGGGGAGAGAAACTGAGGCTCAGGGCACTCTGACACTTTGTCAAAGCCACAACAGAGGCAGTTTCTCCAGAGCTAGGACCTGAACTCTGGGCCCCAGTGTGTCACTGCATCCTCCACCTGCCTGGCGTCCTTCGCTGCTGCAGGCCTGGCCGTCCCTGGGGCTGTGTGGGGGGTGGAATGAAATGACGGCTGTGGATGTACTTTAGAGAAGGCAAACTGAACAGCAAGGGTGTCGAAGCCGCTGCTGTCTGGACTTCACACAGTGCCAACTGGGGCTGTGAGACACTGCCTCCTCCAGCACCAAGGGCCAGGCAGCTGCGGCCATCCTGATGTATTTTTGGAATTTTCAAGATGATAGAAAAGTCACTTCCTGAAATAGCGGGGAATATATGACTGAGCAGCATTTGCAGAGCGTCTTGTTACTTGCACAGGGCTGTGTGGTTAGGATAAGAAGCCTCCAGAGGCCACAGCGGAGTCTGACACCGGGTAGGGGCAGGACAAGGACGATCTGCTGAGTCACACTGTTGTGGCCACAGGCAGGTCTGTGGCTGGAGAAGCAAGCCTGGTGGGCCGTGAGTGGCCGATGGGGTGGGATCTCCCGCTTCACAAATACACCGAGTCCGAGGGCATCATGGCATGTGCTCGTGGGAGAACGTGCATTCCTGTGGGAGGGGGTGAATAAGAACTTCCAAGGATGTTTCTCAGGATTCACAGGGCTACAGGGACAGTAAGCAGGACGCTAGGATGAAGAAACATGAGTGGGCGCCTTTGGAGAAAGCAGTCAAAGGAGATGTACTCAAGCAGAGATGAGTGATTTAAAGGAGCCAGCTAGATGGAGAGCCAGGGCCACCGCCTTCCAGGTGAGGCAGGAGCACGCCTGGTACTTACTTTAGGAAGGGAAAGAAAGCCACTGTGGCTGTAGTTCTGTAAGCAAGGCTGAGGGCAGGAGGAGGCGAGGCTGTGGGCATTGGTAGGGTCTAGATCATGGGGACATGCAGGCCATGCTGTTGTTTAGAAATCCTTCGTGGCTGAAGGTACATTCTTGGTAATGCTCTGAACGAGAACCAGGAGGTCTTCCTTAGGATGGATGAGAAGGAACGGGTTCTGAAGGGGACAATAAATGGGCTTGCTGTTCAGAAATGAAGCATAGGCTGGGCCACATAGGGAGACTCCAGGTAATTTCTCTCTGCCCCTTCCTGCCTTGCAGCACCTTGCCCATAGGGAGGAAGGGGAAGTGCCCCAGCTCCCTGTACATGGCCTGGCTGGAGACCCTGTCCCAGGACCTCAGACCTCCAGTCATCCTGATCCGAGGGAACCAGGAAAATGTGCTAACCTTTTACTGCCAGTAGGTCCAGGTGTGACCATCCCTGCCCACAGCCGAGGGTATGTGGCACAAGTTGGAACTCGACTGGCTCCAGTCTTAAGGACAATCCTCACATTGTGTTTGCATGAAGTTATAGCGACTGATGATCCAATTGCAAGAAATAGTAGGTTTCCAGACTTTGGCTGGATCCCACTTCCCCTGGACGTGTCCTCTGGGCCTTATTTTTATGAGAAGGAGAAGGAGCAGATGGAGTTCTATGGAAAGTTCTCTGGAAGATCCTATCTGTTTAAATATTTTCTTTTGATCTTGATGAGTACTAATTAAGATCTTTCAGTCTTTGATTTGTGGGCAAATTGTGCTGGGCATCATCTGGCAATTTCTACAGACCTTCCCTGGTCACAGTGCCCCCCAAGCCCTGCCTCCATCCTCCAGTCAAGCTGGGACCTGCAGGATCTCCAAGAAACAGGTCCTTGAGCCAGCAGGATATGTACACCTCTTCAGCCACCTCTCACTCCTGCCACATTCAACTCTGGTTCTTCTGTGTCTCCATGAGATTAAGGACTTTCAAACTTGTTCTGCTGCAACCCACAGTGGGAAATATCATTTTACACTGAGACTTGGAACACACACACGCAGAAGTGACTGAACCAAAAGTGTCATTGATAAGTTTTTCCAGCACAGTGTGAAGTAAAACAGAATAAAATACCTTTATTGTGGATGCAGAGAAGACCATAAGGAAAGAGAAAAATGTGGCACTTCTAAAGATCTTTCGTGGGATCCAAGGTTAAATAGCCCCAGGCTGGAGGCGGGGTTTAGGAGGCGGACCGCCTGACATGGCAGACCAGGATTGGGTGGGAGTGTGGGAAAAGGGAACAGGATATTACAGAAAGGGAAATAGGAAGTAGTAATTTGACTCAGCAGAAGAAGAGTGGGGCTTAGCACATGGCCTCGAGTGGGCAGCGCCATATTGGCTGGACACCATAGTAACTCAGCACCATACCACATGACCTCCAGTGCCATATTGGCTGGGTGCCATAGCAACTCAGCAGGAATTACAGTGGGGCAAAAAAACCAATCAATCATCAAGCAATACTTCTTATTCTGGGGGATATTCTCCAGTACCTTCTGTTCTGTTTCCTTTTTTTTAAAATTAATGTTGGTTGTAATCCATTAAAATTATTTTGGACCCATAAATGGATAGTGAAAAACAGGCTAGACTTTCCTTGTGCCCTGTGTTTGTCAGAGACTGGGCTGACTGGCAGAGGCCACCGCAAGATGTCTGTACTATTTCCCAGCTCAGCCCACAGGAAAATGGAACCAAGACAAGCGCAGGACAACTGGTGGAGGTTGGTGAGAGAGTGTGGGGAAGGGGCAAGATTTCAGGGATCTAGTGGACGGGTGTACTGTACTGTACCATGTATGCATGGTTAACCCTGCAGGGGTCAAGGGTCGGGTTACCCCCCCCCCCTTTTGTTTGTCTTTTTGAGACAGGGTCTCACTATGCAGTTCAGGCCAGCCTTGAGCTCACTTTGTAGCCAGGTTGGTCTCAAACTCACAACGATCCTCCTGCCTCAGCCTCCGGAGTGCTGGGATTACAGGCGTGCACCATCACGCCCAGCTTATGTTGTTCCAGTTTTGTTTTGTTTTGGCTTGGTTTTTTTGGTACTGGGGATCAGACTCAGGACCTTGCACTTGGCATGCAGGCACTTGTGCTGCTGAGCTATATCCCCAGCCCCACCTCTTAATGATGTGTGAGAAAAGTTTGTTCATATTTCTCAGATCAGCTGCAACTGCCACAGGGTTATGGGTGGGGGACAAAGCTATGGAGAAAGGAGAGGGAAAGAGGGGCATGACAATGGTGAGGTTGGGAAAGGATCAGACAGGAAGGAACTGCTCTAAGCCCATCCTGGGGCCAGGTGAAAGGAACCACCAGCAAGAGAGGGAAGGCAGCCGGTGGGACCTGGTGGATGTGCATGAGCACATGAGGGTGGGGAGAAGCTGGGCAAGATGGAGGTGGAGAAGGACTCGGGCCTAGCTCAGGGAAGGGTGTTTGGGTCACCCACATGCTGACACCCACAAAACTAGGGTGCAAGAATGGAAGGTATACTGTGCAGATGAGGCTAAATGAAAGAGCATTTGATTTTCTAGACTTAACTAGGAGGCATAAATCTGAGTTCAGTGATGTGGCTGGCCGTGCCTTCAAATGCCAGCAGGGTGACTGAAGGAATGGAGCATTTTTGGTGGGGGAGTTGGCTTCCTCCAAGGCTACTTACTCACGAAAGCTGTCTCCTTTTGAGGTTAGAACCTGAAAGACTTTAGCATTTCTCAGGTCCTTCCACTCGAAAGCCTAAAAACCCTGAGCCTAAAGTTCTCACAATGCATCCAGGCTTGCTGAGAGTTGCAGAGGATGGGCTGAGCTTACCAGGTACAGCTGCTCTGCTGCCCAGGGCCCAGGGCCCAGGAGAATGGTGCTGCTGAGTGTGCAGCTGGACCCTGGGCCCGACCCTCACTGCTAGATCCTGCAAAGCCTCGCTAGAGGATGCTTGCCTTTCTAGAGCCACATGGAGCTGATTTCCTGGCAAATGAGTTCTACTTCTTCACATCATGGGCAGTGGTGGTGAACCTATGGCACGTGTGCTGCAGCGGGATATTTGTTATCACTGAAACCTCTAGAAGGTTCACCATCATTGCCCTACAGAGTCCCTGGTCCAAGAATAGAGAATGTTTTGGTTTAGGATATTAAGAACAACAGTGCATTTTAAACAGTGATAGTAGTTAACAGTGAAGTCCAAAAAGATGAACAAAAGCCACTCAGTCCATACAATTTATTTGTTTTGGAACACACTGTTCTTCAACTCTGCTGTGTGCTTTGGAAAATTAACTACTGCTTTTGCAACCCCTGGTTGAACTTTTCCCCTGATTCTGGAGGTCAGACTGTCAGATTTCTCCATGAGTATTTATAGTAGCCACTTATTTTCCCTGTGCTTCTCTTATATGCATTTGCAGATTTGCAGGAGACCGATTCCCTTAGGCTTCCTGGAAGCGTCCCAGCAGTTTGGGTTTTGCCACAAACTGATAGGTAGAGAGGTTGAGCAGAAAAAGCCACAATGTGGCCACCAGGAAACCTGGACTTGGGTTTCTGCCTCTCTCCAAAATTGGCTGTATGACCTCAGACACACAGCTTAGCCTCTCTGGGCCTCAGTCTGTGGAATAGGACAACTGGACCAGAACGGGCATCACCAGCCAGGTGGACCACCAGTGACTGTGATTTGACCCATGCAAAGTTGACCAAAATTGTCGATATAGCCAGAGATGGGGAGGTGGGGTAAGGGCGAACATCCTTGCGTCCCCCCCCCACCACCTCTTCCTGCCGCTCCCCCTGCTGTGGGAGATTTGCACCAGGCATCTCTGAGGCCAGCAAGGGAAGAGATTCAGTCTGCACTGAAGCTCCCCTGCCTCTAGATGACCACAGGTTTCGTGGTGTTAAGTGTTAAGGGTGAGAAGCATCCTTCTTTTGCTGTGCATGGAAACCTGGCCCTGACAGAGGTGGGTCCTCAGAGCCAGGGAAAGGTCTCAGCCAATGGCCACAATAGTCACCACAGTAGAGGCTCTCACTTCTCTCCCCCGGGATCCACTGCCCAGTTAGTTAGCTCTCAGTTGCCCCCTTGGTATTTCAGTCTCCTGATTTAGTAACCTCCTCCAGTTCCTGCCCAGACTTGTTGCAGCTTCCAAGTAAGTACCATGTGGCCCATTTTCTGCCCAGCAGCCTGCTGAGCTCCACTTCCCCAGGGGCAGAAAGTGGGGCTTCATTAGCACATGGAGAGTCCCAGTTTGGATCAACTTCCCTTTCAGACACTTGCCTGGCCTCTCTAGCATGGCTAAGGGGAAGTGAGTTTCACAGGGATGAACCCAGATGGAAAGTTCCAGAAGAACCACCTGTCTGGAAGGCCCCAAGCCCATGCAAAGCAGCCAGGTTTCGATTGTAACTGTGTCTGGCTCAAGTTGTCCAAAAAAAGTGCTGTCAGCTTCAAGAATGGTCACAGAAATGGGGCCCAGGAAAGCCCAGACACCAGCTCTGTTGGTGATTCCCCTGGTTACAGAGAAGTTTAATCCTATGACCGAAAGCACAGCTCAGTTCGCACTTCCTGAAAGGCAGCCATACCAAATTCTGTTCCTAAAAATACTCAAGGAGAACCACCTACCAGGAGGCCAGAGAGCAGAACGTCTTATGGAGGAAAGACAGTGGCAAGAAAGGACGCATGTTTTTGTTGTTGTTGTTGTTGTTGTTTTGATACTGGGGTTTGGATGCAGCACCTTCGTACTAAACTACATCTCCAGGTCTTTTCTTATTTTTTATTTTTAGACAGAGATGTCTCACTAAGTTGCTAAATTGCCCAAGCCAGGCTCAAACTTGAGATACTCCCATCTCAGCCTTCCGGAGTACTGGGATTACAAGCATGCACCATAATGCCCAACTAGGATAAATGCTTTTTATTCCAGTTCATAAGAGTTGTAAATAAAACACTCTTGGGTTATAAAGCAGGGAGCAGACATACAAAGTCAAGGGGAGTAGAAAAGTCTCTGAGGAGAAAATGGTACTTGAAAGAGATTTGAGAGAGTGACAGGATGAAATGGAAAGAGAGTGAGAGCTGGGGTTGGGAGACAGCATTCTAGGTGGCAGCAATAGCTTGAGCAAAGGAGTGAGGACAGCCCTACGTGTGCCGGGGAAATACAAATAAGCCAGTTCTCTGGGAGTGTGAGAAGTGTGTACATGGGGAGGTAAAATTGCAAAAGTCAGAATGTAGAGAATGTAGAGGGCCCAACTGTAAGGCTGAGGAGCTCCCAGGTCATCCAGGGGTGCTAAGTGCCCCAGGTGAGGGGACAGGTCCCAGCTTTCAGAAGCTTGATTGGCCAGAAGATGAGGAAGTAGGAAGAGAAAAGGCAGGAGGCTCAGGGAGGGGGCTGTGCAGAAGGTGCCTCTGAAGGTGAGTCAGCAAGGCTCAACACTGACAGATAGATGGACTACAAAAGAGGAAAGCTATGGAGAGGAATTGGCAGATAGAATCTTCCAGAACTGTCTGGATGGGTGGATGAATGGAGACAGGGCCCCAGAAGCTGAGCCCAAGCAGTCATAAGAATGAAGAAACCATGTACTATGGTGGTGGAGTAGCGTGACAGGCTTAATGCCGGAGAGTATGTACATAAGTCTGGGTTTGGTTCTTTACATGAGTCTGTCCAGGTGGTCAGAATTGAGGTCCTGGAGCTAGGGAAGAAGTAAGACTGGCCCAGTGTCAGCCAGTGGTAGTACCATAAATAGATTTGAGAGTCAGGCTCATGACCAGGGATATAGAAGCCAGAACTTACTAGAGACAAAGAAAGAAAGCACAGACAACAGAGAAAACTGAGGCTGCGCCCTGGGAAGGGATGTATTTAGGGGCATGGAGAGAAGAAGCAGCCACTGGGGTAGCCTTGCAAAGCACACTGGAGAGGTGACAGGAGGAGGGGACTCCAGATAACCGGGAAGGCACCAGAGAAGGGTGAAGGAAGAGTGCAGTAGCCCCCGCAGAAGCTCCAAATGGCTGAAGCCACAGGAAATGCTGCTGAGTTTAGCACCCTGGGCATCACCTGAGAGCCTTGCGGGGAATAAGTTGGTAAAGTGGTGGACGAGGGCCCCGGGACTGAGGAATGAAGGTGTCAGGAGAAAAACAGAAGCCACGCTTGAAGACCTTATCCTTCAGTACACCAGCAATGAAGAGATTGCAAAAGCAGGGTGGAAATTTGAGGGGATTTCTACATTCAAGAGAGGGTATTTTCATCATTGTTTTTTGTTTCATTTTTGTTTTTATGGAGTATTCTAGTCAGGACGATGTTAGGTTATGCTGCAGTAACCAGTTATCCTCTAAGTGTTAGTGGCGTAGGGGACAAAGATCTATTTACTTTCTACAAATATCACTGCAATGGTCAGGCAGCTCATCAGGGGTCCATCATCAAAACTGCTCCTATTTTGTGAGGGCAGGAGCTCAGACAGGAGCTTCCAGACTACTGGAGAAGGAAAAGGAGAAGGAAAAGGAGAGCTGGAGAGACAGGCTCTGACTTTCAAATATTTCATCCCAGAAGTGATGCACTTCTTCTCAAATCCCATGAGCCAAGCAAATTTCACGGCCCCACCTGACTGCAAGGAAAATTTGGGGGGAAGCAAATGAATATTCATTGAGAAATAAACGTCTTTGCTACTTGGTAGAGTTGAGTAACAGAGACTAGCATGTACTTATAGGTCAGAAGGGAAAGACTTAAGATACAAAGGAGAGAATATAGAAGAGGGAGGATGCTGAATAAAGGAAGAGGTAGCAATGGTAAATCAACAAGATTGGGGGAATTTTTGTCAAGCATCTTCCCTTCAGCTCTTCCCTTTGACCTGGGAGGGTTAGCTGTCCCTGATGCAGGCCTGTGTCGGTCACTCAGGTCTATGGGAATCAACCCTGGGTCTGGTTTCTTGGGAACAGGCTCTAGCCCCTTTCCCTGTACCCTGCCCTGCTACCTCAAACATCTGGACATTAACCAACCCTGTTTTGCCCCAGAAAAGGACCCTGGGCATTTGAGGGCATTTGAGGGTACTAAGAGCTCAGGGACATTTCAACATTTTAACTGCTGGATAGGCTGACCAACTACAGGCCAGCTCTGATGGTGAGCATAGCGGAGTCATGTTTGTACCTAAAACAGAGGCAAAATCTGTAGCCAAAATTGTAAGACTCTTGGGACACTGCCCTGTGACCTACCTTGGTGGTGTCCTGAGCACCAGGTCAGAAAGCAAATGTGATGAAAGACAGGAAAGTAGTATTCATCAAGATGAATGTGATGAAAGGGTGATCTGCTCCCCAGCAACAGGGCTGGTGAAGCAAGAACGATGCAAGGACAAGGCTTGAAATTCTAGGAGGCTGACAAAAGTGTGTGGAAATGGCTGCCCATGAGTTCCAAGATGGATGGCAAAGCCGGAAGTGAGCTGCAGGAGCTGAGGAAACGTGAAGGCTGGTAGTCTGAAGACAAAAGAATGAATGTACAGTAGGGCCAGGAAGGCAGGAGATGCAGAAGAACAAAGGCTAGCTTGTGCTTGGAATGGATGCATTTCAAAGTTTGATGTTCTGGAGGAGGTGGCATTTTGGGCACCATCAAGCTTGAAGATGTCCACCATTTAACCATGAGCTCTATGAAGGTGATGATTGGGATGAGCCTTTTAGCTGTTGGGGAGAAAGGAGACCCAGAAGCCTCAGAAGAGGGCTGGGCATTTGAGGGTACTCAGAGCTCAGGGACATTTCAACATTTTAACTGCTGGATAGGCTGACCAACTGCAGGCCAGCTCTTATGGTGAGCATAGCGGAGTCATGTTTGTACCTAGTACCCAGCGTAGAACGGGCGCTCGATAAATGTCTGTGCGGTGAGTGGATGGGTGATGAATGAGGGAATGGATGATGCCAGTGGGAGCAGACACAGACAAGTGAAGGTCAGTGGAGACAAGTGTGAGCTGGCTGCAGGGACTGTGAAGACGGGATGTAAAGAACACGTGGGAGCCAGTTGCTGCCAGTGCCGAGGGAATGAGGTCCAAGGGTCCTTTTCTGGGGCAAAACAGGGTTGGTTAATGTCCAGATGTTTGAGGTAGCAGGGCAGGGTACAGGGAAAGGGGCTAGAGCCTGTTCCCAAGGAACCAGACCGAGGGTTGATTCCCACAGACTTGAGTGACTGATGCAGGCCTGCATCGGGGACAGCTAACCCTCCCAGGTCAAAGGGAAGAGCTGAAGGGAAGAGTGAAGGTGTTTGCGTAGGCTGGAAAGACTGGAGGAAAAAAAGTCCAAGATGGAAAGGGAGGACTAGCTGTGTGTGGTGGCACACCCTTGTTAATCCCAGCACCCAGGAGGTTTGAGGCAGGAGGATCACCATAAGTTTGAGGCCGCCTGGGCTACATAGTGAGTTCAAGACCAGTCTGAACTATATAACAAGACCCTGCCCCAAAAAAAGAAAAAAAAAAGGAGGGGGAGGAGGGAGGACTGAGATGGCAGAGATAAATTAATGGAGGAGATTAAAAAGTGCCAGCAATTTAACAAGAATGCTGTTCTAAGGTATTTTTATAGTTTTATGACTGTTTAGGGAATGTTCGGTCTAGCCTGAAACCAGTTTGAGGAAGGTCATAGGTGGGGTG
>NW_004955433.1:14595868-14604987 GCF_000276665.1 Chinchilla lanigera
AACCATATTTTTCTATCACACCTTATACATTTAATTTAATTATCAGTATTGTTGGCTTTATGTCTATCTTCTTGCTGTTTTATTTATTTCATTTATCTTTTGTTCTTTTCTATCCCTCCTGCCCTTCTTTCTTCCCCCCTCCTTCTCCTTCTCCCTTTTCCCCCCTTTCTTTCTTTTTTCCTTTCTTTCTTTCTTGCTTGCTTGCTTGCTTGCTTGCTTGCTTTCTCTCTCTTTCTTGCTTGCTTGCTTGCTTTCTTGCTTTCTTTCTTTCTCTTTGCGGTACCGGGGATCAAACTCACAACCTTGCACTTGCCAGGCAGGCACTTATGCCACTGAGCTATATCCCCAGCCCTCTTTTTTTTTCTTTCTCTTTCTCTCTCTCTCTCTTTCTTTCGTTCTTTCTTTCTTTCTCTCTTTCTACGGTGCTGGGGATTTGGACCAGAATATTATATGTGCTAAGGACCAGCTCTACTACCGAGCTATTCACCCTCCAGCCCAAAGTGGGGATTTTGCCAGGCATGGAGGGAGAAACTAACACAAGATCAAAATTCCTCTTAGGATAAAGACTCTGCATTCAGGGAAAGATATATGGAATTGAAAGTACATTAACTCTTTTTTCTTTCTAAAATAAAAATGCTGAGTTGCAACTGAAATATTTAGCAGGGGGATAGACAGGAGATCAGAGAAAGTGAGCTTCTGAGGTTACCTGGGCCTCAGGGCTCACTGGGACCCTTCCCTCCCTTCTAGCCTGGACAGCAGGGTCCATCTCACTCTTATCTGTCCTGGAACTTAACACAGGCAGCCAGGAACAGCCAGAAACCTGGCCCTGCCTCGCAGATCCTGTCCTGCCCATGGTTTCACTCTCTTGTTGCGGAATCAGTGAGGATTTTTTGTTGTGTGATAGTGGTCGTTTTATTCCCATCCCACCTTCCACTGCAGGAAAGACAGGAAAGTAGTATTCAACAAGACAGAGCAGCCCATGTTGGCTTTTTATTATTGTTATTAATTGTGGTAAAAGACATAAAATTCACCATTTTAACTACTTTCAAGTGTACAATTCAGTGGATTTATTACATTCATGTTTGAGTGATCATTGCCAGTATCTAGCTGCAAACATTTTCATCACCCCACAGGGAACTTCTGGATCCATTAAGCAATCACTCCCAAACCACTGTCTGGCAACCACTGGTCTGCTGTCTATCTCTATGGCTTTGCATACTCTGAATATTTCATACAAATAGATGTAATAGGTGGCCTTCTGTTTGGCTTCTTTCATTTAACATACTGTTTCCAAAGGTCATCTACACTGTAGCATGTATCAGTACTTCTGTACTGGCCATCTTTCCTGATGCTGGGACACAATACCTGACACCACCAATTTAAAGGAGGAGAAGTTAATTTTGGCTCATGGTTCAGAGGTGTCAGTCTCTGGCCAGCTGGCTCCAAGGCAGAAACATCATGGCAAGGGTCAGGGCGGGACAAAGCTCCTCACATCAGGGAGGCCGGGAAGCACATCATAGGGGAAGAACCTGAGCTGGAGCTGGTGCTGGTGTTGTGACAGGAGCTGGAAAGGGGCCGGGGACCAAATACAGTCCGCCAGACCATGACCCCATGACCTGCTTCCTCCTGTGAGGCCCCACTTCCTACAAGTCCATTCAGCTATTAACCCATTGATGAGGTCAGTGCCCTCACAATGCAGTCACCTCTTCAGGAGTTGCTTAATCTAGCCAAAGTGATATCAGCTGTCAAAACATCAGTGTTACTTGTGGCTAAATGATATTTTACTGTGTAAATACATCACCTTCTGTCTATCCATTCATCAACTGGTGGACATTTGAGTTGTCTCCACTTTGGGGCAATGGGTTTGTCTGAACAGTGAAACTGCAGAAGCCTTATTATCTTCAGATATGTATTTTATTCTTCCACACATGTCTCACAATAACAGCTCCCCAAAAGAGGACCACCCCTCACAAAGGTAATTCTGGTTTTCCTAAGTTACTGATTGCTTTATTGCTGATACATTTCCTGCTAAAGACTATCTTATTATCCTTTACTTTTTTCATTTTGTTTTAAAAATGCTCTCAGCTCCTTAAAGAAGACTATCAAAGGACTGAATCACACAGAATTGAAGTGTATGAAAAAACATTGATTATGGAAAGTGAGTAAAACAGGAATCTGAGATTTCCAAAGAATCTCAGGAAATAGATAATTGTCCCAGGTTGGATCTAGGCTTCAAGGAAGGACAGACTATCAAGTTGAGTATTGGAAATATTACAACCAAGAAAGGAGGTGTTTCTAAGCCCAGGACTGCAGCAACTGGGGCCTAAGCTTACTACCATCTTGTCTTAGTTACTTTTCTCACATTGCTGAGGCAAAATACTCAACACCCAAAGTTAAAGAGGAAAAGTTTATTTAGCTCACAGTTTGTAGAGGGTTCAGTCCATAAGGAGCTGGCTCATTATGGAGGGTAGTATCATAGAGGAGAAACAGTTCATGGTGTGTGAAAGGTAGCAAAGCAACAAGTAAGGGACAAAACAAGCCTTTCTTTCCCTTATATTGTATCCTGGCTATCAGGATTAGGGCAGCGCCAAATCAATCAGTGGACTGATTTAGTAATCACCACCCCTAATCATAGCACCCTAATCCTAGCTCTGCACCATGAATCAGTCACACACTCTAGATTCAACCACCTCTGAAAAAGCCCCACCTGTGACTGCCTGAGGTTTTGGGGGGACATCTAGACACAAACCATAACACACCTCCACCAGGAGGCAAAGTCACTATGCCCCCATCTTCTTCCTCAGTTGCCATGAGCAACCATGTCATCCCACCTCCTGTTCCAAATCTAATCACAGAGGCAGTGCTACAGATATCCTTTTAGATTTGGATTTTCCAGCTCCTGTCACAACACCAGCACCAGCTCCAGGTTCTGCAAGCAATGACTTGTGGGGAAACTTGAATTCTACAAACAGCTCTGCTCCAAACCATGCACCGCTGCCATCTAACTGGATCTAGCTTTGAATAGCATTGATAGGGTCTATTAAGGATAGACTTGAAGAATAAAAATGACCTTGAGAGCACCAATCTGTGAGGCCACTTAGGAATCCTTCTCCTCCTTACAACCAAAATTAATGGACAATCTTTTTCATAGCATCTCCATCATATTCAAGCTGATCTATATCACTCCCTTCCATTGTTATTTGTGGTCCAGGCATTACCAAGGCAGGAAAATAGTGGGTCTTATCAGACTTTTGGCTGACTGTGCAGGGTTCAAAAGGCCAAGGGCAAATGACCTCTAACACCTGTAAAGCTTTCTCGTCTCTTAAGTTCTTAAACTTATTTGCAAATCATCTCATGACCCTTGTGTGCCTCTTCATGAAGCCCTTGTTATGGCTTGTGTCTAGATGTCTCCCTCAAAGTCTCATGTGCTCATAAGTGGGGTACTTTTTCAGAAGTGGCTGGATCCAGAGTGTGTGACACTTGGATTGATTCATGGTGCAATGCTAGGCTCAAGAGTGCTACGGTTAAGGGTATGATTGCTACCTCCCCTAAGTAGCCTAAAGAAGATATAAGTGATAGAAACAGCTGGGTCATCCCTTGTTGCTTTGCTACCTTCTGCCCACCATGAACTGTTTCTCCTCTGCATTCCTCCCTGTCTTGGTGCCTGCCTACCATGGGCTGAAACCTCTGTAAACCGTGAGCTAAGTAAATCTTCTCTCCTTCAACTTCGGGTGTCGGGTATTCTATCTCAGCAATGAGAAAAGTAACTAAGATAGCCCTCTTTAGCAATTTTGGGGGAGATAAAGCCTTGAAATTTTCTTTTCTATTAACCCAAAACTCTAAGAATGGAGAGGGAGTCTTCAACGCTTACAAATTTCAGAATTTTGAAACAGGCAGGTTTGCAGAAAGCTCTGTGTCCTGGGTCTCTTCTTGGAGCCTCCTTTGCACTTCTCCTATTCAGTGAACATCTCGTGCCAGCTGCAGCTCAGTTACACACCTGTGTGTTTGCATGTCTCTTCCTGTGCTGAGAGGGTTGTGTTGGTGGCACCTCTGCCATTTTTTTCTGTTTGTTGAATAATGCAACATCTTTAAGCAGTGGGTGTTTCTGAGATTAAGGCGGCTCAAGGGACTGTGCTTTCCAAATTACGTCCAGAGATGTGTTTAATTTCTTGCAACTCCATCTAGTTGCTCCATGGAAAAGACAAGGTTCATTAATAGTCGTCCTTTTACTTGACCTAAAATTGAAGCGTTTAGGAGGTTTTTTGTTTTTTGTTTTGTACTGGGAATCGAACTTGGGACCTTGTGCTTGCCACGCAGGTGCTTGTACTGCTGAGCTATATCCCCGGCCTGAGTTTAGGAGTTTAAAACCTGACTGGTGGAGCAGAGAGGTTGAAAGCACTTGACTTATTCAGTACCAACCTCACCTTGCTGCCTGGGTATCTGGCCCCTTTCCGTAAACATTTCATTTTCAATCCATCTAGCTCTTCAGTGGAGAGCTGCTGTTACATATATTGTCCCTTAGGAAGAAACTGCAAGAGTCACAGCTTTATTTCTCATAGACTTTGCCCCAGGATTTCATACCCTCCAGCCTGAATGCTTTTGTACTGCTGTGAAGAGAGATCCTCTCTGGGGTGAAAGGGTGTTATCTATTTTGTCCCTTAATGGACAACTCAGGATGACGTGGGAGGATAGAATTTCTTCCCTTAGCACACATTTGGATATGTACAGTCTGACTGCAGGGGTGTGGCTCCTTATATTTAGTTTCAAAGTGTGCTTATTATTTCTCCTGGTTTTCCTTCTTCCCTTTCTCTAACTTTGGATCTTATATTGTTACCATTGCCTTCCCTTCCAGGCTACTCCACTCTTGTAGAGCCAGAGCAGGACATTTTAAAATTCCAAGAAAAAAAACACTAAGAGGAAAATCTGTAGAATCACTAGTGACTATTGGGAACCTATTTTTCTCAGTTTTCTTTCATTCTGTGTTCTTTGCAGTCTCAGATGACAATACATTAGGTATTTGAATTGCTGAAAAATTGAAAATAAAGTTTAAGGGAAGGGGACCAAGCGACGGAGGGACGGAGAGAGGGGAGGCGAAGGGAGGACAGGGGTATAAAGAACTAAGATGCCATATGCATGTGCCAAATGCCCACAGTGAAAGTGGTCATTCTGTGTCACAAACATGCACAAATAAAATTTAAAACAATATATGTACATAAAGTGAATGGTGTATTGATACAATGATGTTAATTAAAATGTGGGGGAAAAGTATATATAACAATACTTTTAAGAGAAAAGTAGCCATGAAGTAATAGGGAAGTGTGTGTCATAAGTCCTCCAAGTTTGAGAGCCACAGCGAGATTTCTCCTTCGTGAACTAAAGCACTTCCCTATCCGAGGCCACCACTGTAAGGGAGAATCCACCTCCAAGGCTTCTGGGAAGGAAAGAAAGCTCCTGTGGCTCAGCATAGGCAGGAGAGTTGCCTCAGGACAGGTTTTATGAATAGCAAGCCGGACGTCCATTTCTGGGTGCTCCTGTGTGCGGCCAAGCTGGGGCTTCAGAAATGACCATACATGGTGAAGTTTCTGGTTGGCATTTAAATTATTTGGCAGATCTCTAGAAACCAAATAAAAACCAGGGTTCCAAAAACAAAATGCAGAAGTTCAACCTGGCCGAAAATGCCAGATTGTTTTAAATAAAACATACATCCTGCCAATGACCTTTCGCCACCTCTGATTCTGCAAAACCAGAACCGCTTGATCTGGCTGTAAAATGAGACAGGCACGGCTTGCTTCATCCCTCTCTCCTCTCAGATGTAAACATGAATTTGGTTATGGGACAGACAGTGTTTACCCAGTGTGCTGCCTGTGTGCGCTAGCTAACTTCTACCCCGCCTTCATCTTGTTTGTCTTTGAAAACAGGATGTCTTAGAACCAAATTTGCTCTTCAGGTAGGATAGCAAAAAGCACGTGGACCTAAACCAGCTGCCAAGGTAATCACCAGATGACCTCTACCTTCGTTATGATCTAATACCCATGCTAAATGACACACCTCCTGGCAGCCAGAAAAGAATGGAGATACCAGACCATAACAAGAAGAAAGAGATGACACTGGGGTTCTGAGAAGATTTTCTTCATCTGTTTTGTTTGTTTGTTTGTTTGTTTGTTTGAGACAGGGTCTCGCTATGCAGTTCAGGCTGGCCTTGAGCTCACCTTGTAGCCCAGGCTGGTCTCGAACTTGCAAGGATCCTCCTTCCTCAGCCTCCTGAGTGCTGGGATTACAGCACCACCACATCAGGCACATCTTTCTTCATTCTAAAAAAAAAAACACACATATTGCTCCCTGTTGTTAGACTGTTCCTTTCATTTTTGCTACTCTATGACTTTTCAACTGTGAGTTGAGAGTGATTTGTGAACAAGACTCCTGCTTCTCTGTTCTTTGGCCACGGAATAAAGCTTGTGCTGCTGATGTTCAGATTTGGTTTTGTTCCTGACTTTGCAAACCCAAATAGGAACACTCTTCTCTTGGGTCTCTGTCTGTCTCTGTCTCTCCCTCTCCTGTTCTCTCTCCCTCTTTCTCTCTCAAGGCAGGACCAACATGTTGACTGGTAACAACAGCATTACAGCAGGGCTGCCACAATCAAGTTATAAAGTTATAAAGGTCCCACAGCCCTTTCATGTCCACATTTACAGAAATCCCATTTAACAGTATGAATTTCCCTTCAACTCGCTCTCTTTCTCGGATCTGCTGGAACATGTGTCCTGAGAGACTCAGAAGGATGTGCACTGTATGGCTTCGTTTATATAATCCTCTGGATGGCAGGAAGCACATCAGCAGCGCCTGGGTCCAGGAGTGGCAGAGGCCAGCGAGGTGACTGGGAAGGGACTCTGGGAAGATCTAGGGGGTCATGGAAATGTTCTATATCTTGATATGGGTGTGGGTTGCACAACTGAATACACTTACCAAAACTCTCTAAACTATACACTCAAGACATATGTAAGTTGCACCTCAGTACTAGCTGAATAATAATTTCCAAAAAAAAGTTACTAGCAGCCATGCACAGTGGCACAAGCTTATAATCCCAGGACTCTGGGAGGCTGAGACAGGAGGATCACAAGTATGAGCCCCACCCCCTGGGTAACTTAGTGACCTAGTGAGACTCTGTCTCAAAATAGAAAATTAAAAACTGGGCTGGGAATGTAGCTCAGTGGGAAAGCTCTGGGTTCAATCTTCCATACCAAAAAGAAAAAAAAAACTTATTAGCCTTGTACAAGTTACTTAAAACTCTTTGTGGGCTGGGATATAGCTCAGTGTCACAGTGCCTGCTTGGCAAGCACAAGATCCTAAGTTCGATTCCTGGTACCAAATTTAAAAAAATAAAGCTCTTCGGATCTCGTTTTCCCCAGCTGTAGAATGGAAAGGATAATAGCATTCTATTCTGCAAAATGGCTGTGGGGATTAAATAAGTAAAATCATACAAGGTCCTTATGTATCTTTAGCTGTGTCTGGCACACAGCAAGCATTCCGTACTCATTAACCACTATTTCTATGCATGAGCCTAGTCTTCACCATCCATCCCCTGTCCCTCCTGCTTTATTTCTGTGACATCTTCTCCCCCACTCTTTTCACTTTCCCCTTTAGTACATCTCAGTGTCAGCCACTCCGATTTCTTCAGTCAGACCTTCTGGCCCCAAGTCTCTACAGTGATATGGATCCCTGCTGATTTTGATCATGTCTTGTAGTGGATTGATTACTGGTGGTCAGTTCATAACCCGCAGCTGAACTGAGTAAGCATGGTGCTGGGTGTGGGAGGCCCACCTGGGAACTGTTGCCAGCAGCATAAGAGGCAGAACTGGAGAAGAAGAAGAAAGGCTGTGGGGAACTAAAGAGGATGCTGGGAGCTAAGAGAGGGTGTTGTGAGCTGGTAGAAGCTGTAAGGAGCAGCTGGTTGTTTTGGAGGAGCTCGTCATGCTGGCTTTCCTGATGAACTTGGCTGTTTTCATCCTCCAAGGAGCTTGGGACCTCGTTGGTACTGAGAATGGCTTTGGTTCACTTTGGGGGAGCTCTGGTCCTCACTCTGAGCATTGCTTCCTGTCTCCGGAGGGGAAGATGGTGCACTGCCGGCCTCCTGAGAAGCTCGCTGCATTGGCTTCCCTGATGGGAACTCGGCCATCTTGATCATCAGAGAAGTTTGGGACCTCACTGTTGCTGAGGATGGCTGTGGTACCTTTCAGGGGAGCTCTGGTTCTTTTGAGTGTCGCTTCCTGCTTCCAGTGTAGGTCCCTCAGCCTGCTAGCACAGATCCTTCATCCTGCTGGCACAGACGTTTTGGATTCCACCACTGACCTTTGGGCCTTCCCAGCGCAGATCCATGAAACAGGCCTGCATGAGATGTTGTTGTGGGCTCTGGGCCTCCAGTTGTATTCGTGGGAGACACTGTTATGAGGTCTAAGCCTTTGGCTGGAGTCATGCAGGATCCAGGCCTTCAGCTAGATTTCTTGGTCTATAGTGTGTGGACGGATTTCCTGCACTCTTTTGTGTGTTGTTCTTTGGGTGACTATTATAAATAATCATATGAAATATGTGTCCTGTATTATATTGTTCCCCTTGCAAAATATCCCCCAAACCAACGCGTCTCTTCTACTACTCCGAGGCCTCCCATTGCCTACAAACCAAGGCCTAAACATCCAAGTATGACTATTCAGAGTCTTTCCTGGTCTGGTCCCAAAACTTCTTTCCAGTCTTTTTTCTCATTGACCTTAACATTATTATCTTAGTACAAGGCATGTCCTCATGACACTTGACCAGTGGTTTCCAAACCTAGCCCTTGAACCAGTACCCAGTTGGTAGATGTAAATGGTACACAGGTGTCTTATCCTTTGGGAATTTTTTTTCTTTTTTTTTTTGGAGACAGCCTCTTCCTCAAACTGTACATTCTCCTGCTTCAGTCCCCCAAATGCTAGGATTACAGATGTGTCTTCCTTTTTAAAAACATTTTAAAGGGGCTGGGGATTTAGCTCAGCGGCAAAGCGCCTGCCTGGCAAGCACAAGGTCATGAGTTCAGTTCCCGGTACCGGAGAAAAACCAAAAAAAAAAAGAGATTACAAATATAAACTTTGTGG
>NW_004955433.1:14605228-14614925 GCF_000276665.1 Chinchilla lanigera
ATGAAAACAGCTAGGCAGGGGCTGGGGATTTAGCTCAGTGGCAAAGCGTCTGCCTGGCAAATGCAAGGTCGTGAGTTCGGTTCCCAGTACCGGAGAAAAACAAAAAAAAAAAAAAAAAAAAAAAGAAAACAGCCAGGCAGAGAGGTTTACAGTTGAGTTTTGTTTTGTTTTACTTTGTTTTTCTTGCAGTACTAGAGATTGAACCCAAGGGCTTTGCACTGAGCTATATCTCCAGCTCTTTTTATTTTGAGACAGGCTTCATTAAGTTGCCCAAGCTGGGTTTGAAATTGTCATCTTCCTGCCTCAGCCTCCCAGAATGCTGAGATTATAGGCATGAGCCACTACACTCAGGTCAGGGATGAGTTTTTGTGAAGTGGGACAAGCCAGCTTCAGTCTACCACACCCACACCCCACCCACATTGATCCCTGCTACCCTATTCCCCTCCTGAGGCTTGGACACTTGGACATAGGCTGTCATGAACATTCTATGCAAGTTTTACAGGGATGCATTTTTGGGTCAGTTCCTACCAGTGTAACAGCTGGGTCCTAGGGCAGGTGTGTATAACTTCAAGAGAAAACTGCCATGCCAAATGCACAGGGTTTGTTCCACTTTGCACTTCCCTCAGCCATGTGTGTGTTCTGACTATTCTGTGTCTTCACTGATACTTGCTATTGTGGGACTCTTCATGTCTTAGTCCATTTTTGCGCTGCTGTAACAGAACACCAGAGACTAAGTACTTTACAATAAACAGAGAGAAGTTCATTGGCTCACAGTTCTGGAGGCTGGGAAGTCCAAGGTCAAGGTGCCAAGATATGGCCCAGATGTTCTTGTTGTGTCATAACAGAGGGCATCACATGGCAGAAGGGGAGAGAAAGCAAGAGCACAAGAGGAGATGAACCCGCTCTGGAGATGAGGAACCCACCCTGAAATAATGGTGTTTGGCCATTCCATGTAGCCTAATCACCTCTAAAAGGCCCACCTCTCAGTACCCTCACAATGGCAAGTCAGGTTCAACATGAGTTTGGGAGAGGACACTCAAACCATAGTGCTTCACTCTGAGCAAGGAGTCCCTTAGGTGACGTAGTTGTATAGTCTGGTTTGGGAACCACCAGACTGAACTCGTGCTATTCTCTTAATATTAACAGCTAACATTTACAGAGCACTTTCTCAATGTCTGGGTCTATCCCAAGAGCTTTGGGATAGGTACGAACTACTATCATTATCATTCTTACTTTACAGATAAGAAAAATTAGACAGAGAGAGGTTAAGTAATTTGCCTAAGGTCACAGCTTGTGAGTGGCAAAAGCTGGGCTTCAGAACAGGCAGTGTGGCTCTGGTTCATGAGTTTAACCACCAACTGATACCTGCCCATTCATGTTCTCTATTTAACATTACTGGCACTGCCATTCTAACTGTTGCCATTCTATTTATTCAAATGCCACCCATCCTTTGATCAGCTAAAATTCTCCATCTTTCATTAAGTTTTCTGACTCCTTCACCCCTCCTCTTTGTCCCTGGGGATCTCCTCAGTGTACCCGCAAGTCCCTCAGAAACACATGAAACTTCTGGATTGCCTTTTATTTTTGTACTTTTGTTATCATCCCCATTAGATTTGTAGGGTCACTGAGAACAGGGTCATGGTATGTTTGTCCTTCTATTCTTGGCATGTTTGTTGACTTAAACTTAATGTTTTTCTAAATGTGCTATAAGCAGAATCATTGAAGTCCTTTTTTTTTTTTGTCTTTTTGAGACAGGGTCTTGCTATGCAGTTCAGGCTGGCCTTGAGCTCACTTTGTAGCCCAGGCTGGCCTCGAACTTGCAATGATCCTCCACCGAAGTCCTTTAAAAGGAGCTATCTCTTTGGGAGGTAACAAGAAGTAGAGACATTGGATGGCTTTTTCCCTAAGAAAAACAGCAGCAGCAGCACACCCCTTTCCTGTCCCATGCTAATGGAAATGGATGCGCAGTCCCTGAAGGCTGGCGACAGCATGCTATTGGCAAGGAAACACTTCTCTGCTGCCTGGGTGCCTCCTCAAAGGCCTCTGCTTGCTTTAGTAGTCTTGACCCATTAGTTGGTTTCTAAGTAGTAGAAAGACAGCTAAATCATAATTAGTTCTTTTCTTCCACCCTCATTTATGAAAAGCTAGATAATTGCAGGGCCTAGTGCAAAATGAAAATGCAGAGCTTCTGTTACTACTTATAAAAATTTTCAAGATGGAAACAGCAGGGTATTAAACCAAGTGTGGAGTTCAACTGACTGCTCAGGACCCCTGCTCAGCAGACAAACAGCAGTCACAGGACACTGAGCATGGGGACAGTTTATCTCCCAAGCCCTCAACCTCTCTTCTGTGTTATACCGGGGATGGGTGGCCAGTGTGGCTCAAGAGTTATGGGACACACTGTGTCCTCCAAATAGAAGTTGGAAATCCCAGCCCCCAGGACCCCTCCATGCATGTGAAGGTGTTTGGAAACAGTCTTTGCAGATGACCAAGATGAGGTCAGCAGAGTAGGCCCTGGTTTGATATTATTATAGACAGCTAAGTTAGATAGAAATTGACAGGCAGTCAGAGAGGGGCCAGATCCTCAAAAGAGTCAGTACAGAAGGTGAAACACTTCAGAAATGTGGCTGGAGATGAACTGGAACACAGCCAGGCCTTAGGCCTCTCTAGAGATAAACAGCAGCTTGAGATTGTACTGTAATCAGCACTGTCTGGTCCAGTGAGCCTAGATAAGCTGTGAGATGCACAGGTGGGTGACCAGGACATCCTGACCCAGGCTCCTGCCCCTTCCCAAAATGCCTTTGATCTATGTTAGAAGTTACAGATATGCTGAAGTTAGAGTGGTGCCTACCATATACCTTCCTACTGGCCTCCTTCTCTATCGGATCAGTATTAACTAAGCTACTATTCTTATAACCCCTTTGGTTGACCTCAGCTTGGCCCAGAGTGGTCTGAGATGTCATTTTTGTGTATAAAAACACACAAAGAGCCTCGGTGAAAACCGACTTTCAGGACCCCTCCTGTCTCTCAGGAGCTTTCTCTCAATCAACTTTTCCTGCTCTTAGCCTCCTTTAACCTCATAGCCATTCTTTGGTTATCTAGAGACAGGAACTTGGCACATCTGACACCTAACAGGTTGGGTGTCACTTCTCTCTACAATATAATATCGGGGCTGGGAATTTAGCTCAGCGGCAAAAGCGCCTGCCTGGCAAGCGCAAGGTCGTGAGTTCGGTTCCCGGTACCGGAGAAAAACCAAAACAAACAAACAAACAAACAAAAACAAAACAAAACAAAAAAATACAATATAATATCCTTATAAAAAGCGAGAAATTGGACAGAGACAGATGTGCAGAGAGGGCGGATGGTGTGAACATGCAGATGCCCCTTGACCAGGAAGCCAGAGATTGAAGCCAGATACCAGGAAGGCAAAGAATGCCGGGGATTGCCAGCCAACCACTGCCAGCCAGGAGGGAAACACGGAACAGTCTCGCTCCCAGCCCTCGGAAGAAACCAACCCTGCGCATCACCTTAATCTGACTTCAGCTTCAGAACTGCCAGAATAAAGTTTTGCTGCTTAAACCATCTGGTTTGTGCTACTTCCTTATGGCAACCGTAGCAAACTTACATACTCCCCCGCAGAAGCAGATGCCTCCTGTTGCCCTGTTACCTCGGGGAAGTTTCCCACACTTAAAAAAAAGTCCAAAAGGGATTGGGACAAGGATGAGGCCAGAGCAACATCAGTGTTTTTGTTTTGTTTTCCTACAGAGAGGCCTCTGTGTGCTTGTTTCGGAAATCCCTGCCCTCCTTGATTCAGGTCTGATTTAAAGGAAGCAGATGCTGTCCTACAAATGATGCCCCCTTTCGAGTGTCCCCCTGCGCAGGCTGGAGTCTGGCCGTACGTAATGACGCTGTCCCACGCTTGAGGGTGTAAAGTTCCAGTTTGGAGTCACAAGTTGGCAGCGAGAGCCTGGACGCACCGGCCAGCGGCTTCTGGGCCTCACAGTGCGCATGCGGGACGCCCCCGGGGTGGGCTCGCTCGGTGCGACCGTGGCGCCCACGTCAGCACAGCAGCCTAGCGCCGGGGCGGAGAAGCATCCCCGGGGAAAGATTGCGGGGCGACCAGGGATCCAGAAAGGGAAGAGGGTTTTGGTGCTCGGAGTCAGAAAGGGCGGGGTGCTGCTTTGTGAGGAAACAATTTGCAGGGCTGGTAACTGGGAGTCGGCCAGGACGCCGCGCACTCAGGCGCCTTCAGCAACCCGAGATAGGGAGCCGGGTCTCCTAAGTGCGGAGTCCCCGGCACGCCGCAGCGCACCCGAAGATGGCCACCGAACCCAGGCTCCGGAGCAGCGGCCGGGACTCGGCATGACGCACCGACGGAAGGTTGCATCAGCCCGCGCCTACGTAGTCAGCCCGCCCCTGCGCCGCCTAGGTCCCAGCGCTGATTGGGCCACGTTGGTCAGTGACCTCTGCCTCAACCAATTGGCGGCAGCCACAAAGAGTTCTGTCTGCGGAGCTGGAGCACCGGTAGTCTATAAAAGCTGCGGGAGGCTGGGGTGCGCGCCTCACAGACGTGAACTGTCGTTGCTGATCTTTGAACGGCTGAGACGCCCCCTACCTGGCATCTCGGAACTTAGGCGAGCCCATAGCGCCGTGGACATGGAGCCTGAGCCCGAGTCCGAGCCGGTCACGCTCCTGGTGAAGAGCCCCAACCAGCGTCACCGCGACTTGGAGCTGACGGGAGACCGCAGCTGGAGCGTGGGCCACCTGAAGGCCCACCTGAGCCGCGTCTACCCCGAGCGCCCGGTGAGAGGGGTCCCTGGGGATGCCACGTCCGCCTGTACTTTCCTATGGCCTCGGCCGCCGCTGGCCGCCTCCCGATGGCCAGTACTCGCCCGGTCACCCTCGCAGGACTGTGGTTCCGCTTCCTGCCCTGCCCCAGTGGCTGTCATCTCGTTCCAAGCCACCGTCACTCCTTCCGGACGGGCTGCCGGCCCCTGTCACCTGGCCTGCCTCCGCTCGATCCCTAGACCCCAAGGGTTGTCACCTCCCCGGACCCTTCCTTCGTCCCTCAGGTGTGGCGTCCAGCCGTGGCCAAACCAGGGAAACAGCAGTTTGACCTTGGCTGAGTCGTTTCACCCTCCAAGCCTCAGTTTCTCCCTAACAGCAGCCAGGTGACTCGATATTCTCATGAGGCGTACGTTCCCTGGATAAAGATTTTTTTAAATGGTGCGAAATGAGTTTTCTGAATGTAGCCTCGTCGCAGGGGGAGGAGAGTCCGGGCGTCTGCCCCAGGCTGGAGAATCAGGGTGCGCGCCCAGGCACTGGATGCCCGAGGCCCACGCCCAGAAGCACCGTGCGGACTCGCTCCGCGCGGCCACCGTCCGCTGGCTGCCCCCTCCCTGTCGCGCTGGACTTGAGTCCTTGCTTGGACCCAAGAAGGAGCCCTGTGTACTTTCTAGCAAAGGGCGGTTGAGGAAGGAAACAGGCAGAAGGAGTCGCCCTGAGTCTGGGTTTAAGACTTTGGTTCCTGGGTTAGGGAGACTTCCTTGCTTTGTTTTGGTGGACACGGCTGTCAACAACTCCCGCAGCCCCGCCCTCCTCCCTCCCTCCCTCCCAACCACGTGATGCGGGCAGCGCGCTGGACCTTTCCGTATTTACTTTGTGCTCGGATATTATGTAAGTGTCAGCAGTGTTCTCTGCTGCCCACGAGTGTAATTCTCGATCACACGGGAAAAGGCATCCGGACAGCAAAAAGGGGAAATTGTGCATTCTTATCTGAAGCGCTCCAGCATGTGGTAATGAACGTGTCAGTTTGGTCTTGTTGCATATTCTCAAGAATGTAAGAGTGAGTTTTCCTTGTCAGTTGTTATACTGAGCGTTCTTGTGTACTGGGTCGGCTTCCATTCCAGTGCCCTGTGGAATTCAGCTTGGCACGCTACAGTTTCGCCACAGGTGCGGACAAGAACTCAGGTGGCCTTGTTTCTGGGAGAAGGGCAGTTAGGGCCACACACAGGCACAGCGGGCGTGGTCTCTGGTTGCATCATTTGTGAAAGACCTTGTTTGGAGGAGTTTTACTTAAGAAGTATCACTCCTGTTTCTTAAACCCGAAGACCTAGATTGATGTACACAAACCTATGCTTAAACATCGTTATGCTGGAAACATTCTCTGCAGTATAAAGTGGTACAGTGTGAGAAGTTCTCCCTTATACTAGTTGTTTGCTTACAGTATTTAATTTTTTAAAATCAGCCTTCTAGATAAGGGCTGCCGATTCAGGCTTCTACAAGGGGGAAACAATTCAAATCCACAAGGATCTGTAATTTTCAGACCTTTTTTTCCGGGGTGGTTGACTCCACATTTAGGACAGTGTCTCGTCAATTCATGTGTATAACATTTACCTGTCAAGTCAGTCAGGAGAATAGTGGTGAACACAGGGTCCAATATTTATTGTACACAGTGTATCTTGTACAGTGTCAAAAAGTCCTGATGTATGTTAATAAGTAAATGCAGTTTTGTTTTTTTTTTTTTCATTTTGTTTTAAACAGCTTGCTTCATAAGCTCAGGCTGTTTGGCAGGAACAGCTAGTTTTACTACAAGTTTTGCCTAATTGATTATTCTGGCAAGAGTGATAGACAAGTGGTCTCCCGTGTATTGACATTGGTGTACATAATTTGAAATTATTATTTTAAAGTACAGTTTAAAAGAAGTTAAAGTAGTTTTTAAAATGAAGTTTGTATAAAAGTGTGTGGAGTCTCCATGACTTTAAAGCCACTTTTACAGAAGGTGTCTTTGGACGAGTGGATTTCTGAGATCCCCCCTCCCTCATTTAAAATGTGGATGCTAACTTACAGGGCGATTTTTGTGAAATGTTACTCATATGTTACGTTTATAACTACGTTTGCTTGCCCAGAAATCCTCTGTGGGGTTATGTTTAGAGTTGCTTCATGTTAACGAGGCAATATTTAGGTGGTTTGGGTGAAGATCCACCATGGAAGTCTTCTAAATTTTCTCTGAGGTCAAGTAAGGTTTTATAGTTAGTTGCTATAGGAACCCCAAATATAGTTTGGCTTTTTAAAGAAAAAAGAAAAAACCAAACACAAACAAATGGAGATTTTTGTGGCCGAAAGCAGTCTCCCTGGGAGTTAAGTATGTTGCCATAGTTTTTGTGGACTGGAGATGATTTACCATTCTGTGTTTAATTCCATGTTAGAGATCAGTTTAAAGTGAAGCACTTTCTAAATAAAAGTTGTGTAATAAGTGAGGTCTGTTTTCCTATGATGAAGGAAAACACATATCCATATTATTTGCATGAAACAGTTCTTCTGTGTTTGGAAACTTGTCAGGCTAAATGCTGACTTGTGTTATTCTTTCTTTTACCATCAGCGTCCAGAAGACCAGAGGTTAATTTATTCTGGAAAGCTGTTGTCAGATCACCAGTGTCTCAGGGACTTGCTTCCAAAGGTACTTGGCGTCACTTACACATTAATTTTGGAATATTTTTGAAGAACTTTGCCAGATTGAATTACTGAGGTCTTAAGCATCTCTTTATTGCTTTCAGCAGGAAAAACGACATGTTTTGCATCTCGTGTGCAATGTAAAGATTCCCTCAAAAATGCCAGAAGCCAGCACAAAGGTATGCACTTACCTGGTTGTAACAGTTTGTGTCCTTCAGATACTCAAGGGAGAAATAAAGGAAGGTAGAAAAAATTCTTCACAAAGGTCTATAGCTTTTTACTAAGTATATTTTGTTTCTTCCTCAGGGTATATCAGGAATTAGCAATTATGTTATCAGCACAAGGGAGAGCTTGCTGTAGTGATAGTAAACCATTTCATTAGGCTTGAGGGAAAGTGCAGATTACCTTACACAGACTTCTGGGATATGATCTGACCTGCAATTGCTGTGCACCTGGAAGACTGAACCAGCAGGGCACTTGAATAGGTTCTTACTGAATTTGGCCCAGAACAAGTTTCTTCTAAGGAACCATTACTTTTTATAGAGTAAAAAAGTGAACATATATTTGTTTTGGAAATTTTTATCATCATTATTTATCTGAATAGGAAAAGGCCAGTCTTTAGTATGTGATCTTAAAGATGTGTTTGACAGTTAAAAGCATTTATTTCCAATTCACATGTTTATTTGAATATTCAGTATTAATCTTCTAATGTGATGACTCTAAATTGTATTACAATTGTCTTTCCCACAATACCTGAATAATAGAAAGTTCCCTTTCCTTGGGTTGGTAGCTGGGTTGTACTTCTAGATCTGGGTCAGATTTAATTTTGAGAGTAAGTTTAGTATTATTAGATGTGTAGAGCACTATCAGGAAGCTTTTCCACCCATGTTGGCTTCCTTGGAAGATTTTAGGGAAACCGTAAGCATAGTTACTTTCAGAAAAAAAGTCTCAGTTTTTTTAATGCATACCCAGCCCTAGTATCTATATATTGAAAATTGTGTTAAACAAATTTTAGAATATTTTTTAAGTATCACTGAATTGATTTAATTCTGCTTTGCCAGGCTTAGGGGTGAGGATGGGGACATGCGCTGTTTGTAGCAGAAGAATTGTTGAAGCCTGATTTCAGACAGTTGCATCAGGTCCTTTGTTCTGATATCCATGTCACACTTAACTTAGGTTGCTGAATCCACAGAGCAGCCCTGTGGACCTAATCAGGGACCGCATCTTGGGGATTCCTCAAGTGATGGTTTAAGGCAAAGGGAAGTTCTGCAGAACGTTTCTCCCTCTGGATGGGAGAACATCTCAAGGTGAGTGTTAATAAAGAACCACGTTTATACAACATGTCCCTCATTTGCATGGATTTAAGAATAAAGTGTGTATACATAGGTATAATCAGAGAAAGTTTTGTTTTATAAGAAGCGTCACTTTAAAGATCACTGTTTATTTTTTCTTAATACATGACCTTTTAAAAACATATTTTAAAAAAGGAGACTTTGAAGATAACAATATGTAATATAACAACCATTGTTAATTTCCTATCAGCTTGTTTTGAAATTCTGTACTTCTTTTTTTTTTGGTACCTGTATTATTTTTTGTTATTTTGTTATTGCCGTTGGTTTTTTTTGTTTGTTTGTTTTTTGTTTTTTTTTCTCTTTAAAATTAAAAAAAAGTAAAAAAATAAGGAGGAAATGCATGTATTGAAAATATAAGCATTTTAGTTGACCATGTGGGTATCTCCCATTGTGCCTCCACTAGACTGCTCCCACGGAAGATAGGAAATTAGTCCTGCTGCAGAAAAAAGCAGCTGTTGTAAGCACTGTGCAGCTGTTTTGCTGAGTAGCTGTGTGCTTTGCCTATCATAACAAAGGGAGATAAAAAGTGATGGGACCAAGAAGTGTTTTGCCAAGGACTGTGTTGGAGATACGAGGGGAAAAACCATTTCTTTAGCACAGTTAGAGCTCCTCTTTAGAGCAAAGACAGAGGTGATCATGTGCTCTAATGTTTGGATTTTATAGCTCTTGGAGCACCTTGTTATAAAAATACTTCAGGGAAAAAAATAATATGCTGGAAAAATTGGCTTGCTACCTGCCAAAGACTGAAAATAGACCCACGCCTATCACCATGCACCAAACTCAAGTCAAAATGGTTCACACATCTCAATATTAAAACGGAAACACTAAATCTATTGGAAGAGAAAGTAGGTAAAAACCTTGAAGACATAGGGGTAGGCAGAGAGTTCATGAAC
>NW_004955433.1:14615616-14637493 GCF_000276665.1 Chinchilla lanigera
AAAGAAAGATAAACTCGAGGCTTTTATAGATAAATGGTCACAACTAGAGACCATCCTAAGTGAAATAAATCAGACATACATGTGCAAGCACCACATTGTTTCACTAGTGTAAAACTTGAAAGAGTTAAACTAGGAGGTATGATAGACATTGTGAAATGATAGGAGTGTTTACTCAAGGGTAAAGGGCAATTGGGATGTGGGAAAACAGAAGGGAAAGAAGGAGAAAGTTTGTATGTATGTATATACAGGATAGTTAACGTAGTTGTTGTACTGTCTTCTATTTCTTTGCTGAAAGAAACTGTCAATGAGTCCTTGATTGATCAATATTGCATGTCTCTATCTGTATTCATGAGAAACCACTTTGAAGATATCAATATGTAATACAACAAGCATTGTTAATTTCGTACCACTTTGTTAGTAACTCTGTATTGTCTGTACTGTTCTTTTGCTATTTTGTAAAAGGTTGTCTGTCTGTTAATGTTTTCCTCCTTTCATTTTTAAAATTAATAATAATAATAATAATATGCTAAGTACCAGTTAAAATTCTATAACTCTTGAGTTCTCCTGTCCTTTTCCTTGTAGTTTTCATTTGACTTTCAATAAATCCAGATGTTAAAGAAGGAGTACTTTTTCTCCTTAAAGGAAATTTCAAGTATACATAAAAGTATAATGAATCTGTACACTGTCATCTAGACTTAATGATCAGTTTTGCCACACTTACTTCATCTATTGCTTTTTTTTGAGGCAGGATTTTGCTGTGTAGCCCAGGCTGGCCTTGAACTCACTGTGTAGTCCAGACTGGCCTCAAACTCACTGTGGTCCTGCTGCTTCAGCATTCTGAGTGCTGGGATTACAGGCATGCAACACCACACCCAACTGTTTTTTCTGTGACATGCTCTCACTGTGTAATTCAGGCTGGCCTTGAACTTGCAGCAGTCCTCTTGCCTCGGCCTCTTGAGTGCTGGGATTACAGCATGTGCCACCATGCCCAGCTGCGCCATTTGTTTGGAAATATTTAAAAGTAATTCTCAGATATATTGTCTTTTCATGCCTCCATGCGTCAACATATACTTGCAGAAGCCTTTTAGTTGTCATGCGTAACAATGCCTTCATCATCAGGTCTAACAAAAAATTTAAAAGCTCTTTGTCTTATTTCCGTGTGCTGTAACTTTTTAAAGTGATCAAGCAGTATCACACGAAGACTTGTCTTGGAATTCTGTCCTAGCATACTGGCTGTGACTGTCAGCAAATACACTGGATAACTGAATACGTTATTAGACAGAAAACCTTAAAGCTGCTTCCTTTCTTCCAGCTGTACAACTAGAGAATTCAGTGTTGTATCTCAGTGCTTGAATTTCACTATATATAAGTTTGTTGATTTCATTTAACAAAACTTATCGAACATTTACTGTATGTAATTTGGCCTAAGGATGTGAAGTAACCTGCAGGGGTGACTACATACACTATGGTCTTCCTACAGTTCTGTTAAGACTTCACTTTTGTGAAGTGCTGCCAGAGGAGCCACTGCTAGAGCGGCAAAGCCCAAGGTGACTCCCACACACCTGCCCACAAGCAGGTGAGGGCCGTTGCTTGGCTGAAGAGCTGTGAGCTTGGCATTAAACAAGTCAGGTCTCCAGTGCAGCCCTGCTCTCTACCAGCTTAGTGAGCTTATGCAAATCTTATGTCTTTTATGAGTCTGTGTAGGCTCCCTTCTAGAATAGGGGTGAGTTCCCCCCTCACAAGATGGTTGGGGTCCCAACAACCTGTATAAGAAACGAAATGGTCCGTGATTATGCAGCAGATACCACACACACACACCTAACTCGGCCCCAATATAGATTCATATCCAGGGACGGGAGAAGCGAGTATTGGTAGGAGAGGAGAGATTTCTTTCAGGAAAGACTTGCAGGGCAAAGTGGCTTTGGAGCTGCTTCCTAAAGGATGATTAGTGGATTTAGGCCTGCAGTGAGACTCAGGACATCAAAATGGGGTGGGTATCTAATCACCTGGAAAGGTTCAGCTTGTTTGTACATCAGGTAAGAACCTGTGCAAGACAAGGGCTCCTCTTCCCTGTGGGATCTGTGGGTGGAGTAGAGATAAATGGTTACTGCTACTTGCTTTATATATTGGTGTCTGGGTGCGCCTGGCTATACATAAGTTAATGCCTTTATTTAGAATACGTTGCCTCCTTTTTAATTAGATTTTCCAAATAAAGCTATTAGTGTGTTCAGGTTGTCAAGTGTGAGGCTTAGTTCAGCTAAACAAGGATCAACTGAGCACATAACTGTGTGCACATAACTGTGTAATGCGCTTGCATTACACAGTGCTTCAGACAGTTATCTAACACGTAACTGCCATAAGGCCTGTTCTTCTCCCTGTTCTGATTTGAATTCTGATTATAATTTAGTTTTCAGTTATTTATACTCAACCAACTCAAAAAGAGTTTTGTTTTAATCTGTGTACAGGCCTGAAGCTGTACAGCAGGCATTCCAAGGCCTGGGCTTCTCTGGCTACACAACCTATGGGTGGCTGCAGCTCTCCTGGTTCCAGCAGATCTATGCACGGCAGTACTACATGCAGTAGTAAGTCCTTCCTGCTATGCTGGGTGTGACTAGTCCTGGGGACTGAGGGAAATCCCATCTGTGCTGTAAAGTTCAGGGTGGAGGAGTGAATGTATTTTCACCACTTATTGCAGAGCCTGCCCTTGTTCTGTGGGTGGAGTAGAGATAAATGGTCGCTGCTACTTGCTTTATATATTGGTGCCTGGGTGCGCCTGCCTGTACATAAGTTAATGCCTTTATTTAGAATATGTTGCCTCCTTTTTAATTTGTGGTATATTTAAAGTTTTGTGAAAATTTTATTTTGCTAATATACTATAATTTTATGGTGGCCTTGTTATTTAACTCCAGATGAAATTTAAATTTAAGTTAAAGAGAAATCAAGTGTAAATACACCTTCTTAAAATTGTTAAGTTAAAGACTGTTGTGTAAATAAGGTCACTGTCTTCAAAGTTTTTTGCTCTCAACATGAATCTGCCTCTATTTTTATTTTAGTTTAGCTGCCACTGCGGCATCAGGAGCTTTTGTCCCATCACCAAGTGCCCAAGAGATACCTGTGGTCTCTACACCTGCTCCAGCCCCAATTCACAACCAGTTTCCCGCTGAAAACCAACCAGCCAATCAGAATGCAGCTCCTCAAGTGGTTGTTAATCCTGGAGCCAATCAAAATTTGCGGATGAATGCACAAGGTGGCCCTCTTGTGGAAGAAGATGATGAGATTAATCGAGATTGGTTGGACTGGACCTATTCAGCAGCCACATTTTCTGTTTTTCTCAGTATCCTCTACTTCTACTCCTCCCTGAGCAGATTCCTCATGGTCATGGGGGCCACCATCGTTATGTACCTGTAAGCAGATGGTTTCTTTCCTTTTTTTTTCCTTTTCTGCAAGTTATGCTATTCCATGACTCAAATCAAGTACAGATTTTTTGTTTTGAGTAGTCTGCAGTTACTGAAGGTTTGTTTAAATAATGTCATTCTGGCACTTTCAGTGCAAGGAATTCATGGCGTGGTTGTGTATTCTCAAGAATGCATTAATCATGTGGTAATACAAATTCCTTTTTCTTCTAGATAAATTAGCTTCAGGCTCATAGCCACAACATAGCCATATTGTATTTGTTTTGAATATGAACATATTTGTCTCTATTGTGCTAAGCTGACTTCCACGATGAAGGTCAGGCCCTGTTAGCATAACCTTGAAGGGCCAGGAAACCTTCACAGACCTGCTGTTTGGCTTCAGCTGTCGAATAGGACAGTATTTCCCAGCTGGAGTTAATTCTGTACCTGCTCCCAGGGGACATTTGGCAATGTCAGGAGACATTTTTGATTGTCACAGCTAGAGAGGGTGGGCCTGCTGGCACCTGCTAGAGGTAGAGTGAGGGAGACTGCTTGATTTCCAGCAGGGCACAGGGCAGCTTCCTCAGTACACATCCTGCCCAGCATGCCACTAGTGCTGAAGTGGAGAAAGCCTGACCTAGAGTGACAGGTCTTTGTGCTTGACCCTCAATTTTTCCTTTATAATGAAAATGGATTTTTATTTTAGTTTTTAAAAATAAAAAATAGGAATATACTTACCATAACATATGTCCACAGTCATCGTTACTATTTTGTCATATTTATTTGAAGACTTGAATTTAATTAGATTTTCCAAATAAAGCTATTAGTGTGTTCAGGTTGTCAAGTGTAAGGCTTAGTTCAGCTGAATAAGGATCAACTGAGCACATAACTGTGTGCCAGGTGCTGTTCTGTTACTGATGCGTGAAACACAGGCCCGTGCAGAGGTCTCCAGACAGTGACAGATGGCTCTGCACATGCAGCTAATAGGGTGCTGCCGAGATTAGAGGAGCAGAGCTTCGATTCTTGAGTAGACCCCACTGTGAAGCTGGCTAAGAGGGACTCTATGTGCTTCTTTTAAAGGCACCACGTCGGGTGGTTTCCGTTCAGACAGAGACCTGTTCAGAACTTCCCCAATGATGGTCCTCCTCAGGAAGCTGTGAATCAGGACCCGAACAACAACTTACAGGTACAAAGCCTCTGTCTGAGCCTGTGCAAGCGGCGTGTGCTGTGCCGGGCCTTAACCCGGAGACCTCCAGCCATGCACTGTACCATTTCATTAGGCCAAGTATTTCATGATTTTTTTCCATTTATTCTTAGAGTAGCAGATTTTTTAAAACTGCGAACATGCCATCAAGTCCATCATGTATTTTTGTCATGTGGCAGCTGCATTTCTGCAGAGGGAGGTAGTGTTTTCTCAGCTCACATTCTGAGTTGCAGAGGTTGATGACAGCGTGTTCTGTGATGGTAACTGCTAGTGGATAGCAGTTCTTTCTAGTGAAGGATTGGGTACATAAGCACGCCTCGTGGAACAGATTTCTTGGAAAGTAGTGCGCAGAAACAGAGCTTTTGTAAGTCACGTTAAGGCATGATTCTAAAGGATATACTTTGACAACAAAAATTGTCTTTGTATTATGATTTTAGAACTCTGAGTTTCCATTATTGTTTTCCTAACTCAGAACCGCTAAAATTGGGCGATCTAAAGACATGAGAAGCCCTGGGCATTTGTATGCATCAATTTGTGTCATGGCTTCCTGTCTTGATAGTGAAGTGGTTAATTACTAATTTAATAATAGTTGAACATCAGAGACTGAACTTGCTCTGATACTTGCTGCTCTGATACAAAAGTGCACCATCGTGCTGAGGAAGCTCGAGAAGAGCCTTCTGTAGAGGAGGACGTCATTCCCAGGGGCAGGGTGTGTAGCATGAGGGCCAGGAGTTTAGCCTGCCCTCTCCTAACGTTACTTGGGAGTTCACTGTGGCCCTAATTGCTTTCTCCTTGTGTTTCACCACCTATAGGAAGGCACTGATTCTGAAACTGAAGACCCGAACCGCCTCCCCCAGGACCGGGAAGTGCTGGGTGCCGAGCAGACCAGCCCTTCATTTGTGAGCACAGCGTGGCTTGTCTTCAAGACTTTCTTTGCCTCTCTTCTTCCGGAAGGTCCTCCAGCCATAGCAAACTGACGACTCTTGCGCTCTCAAGGCTAGAGGCTTTGACACGCAGGGACTGATGTCTGACCAGCTGGATTTCTTCACCTGGACCTCACATGATGCAGAGTCATTACAAAACACCCATAAGGATGATAAAATGCTTTTGTTACTGAGCAAAAGCGGAAAGACAGGAAGCCATGATACAAATTGATGAACAAAAATGCCCAGGGCTTCTTATGTCTTTATTCTGAAGAGCTTTAATATATACTGTATGTAGTTTAATAAGCATTGTAAGTAGGTGGCAATAGGTGTCGCATGTTTATGCCTGAGGAACTTTCCCAGATGTTGCGTCTGCATGTATGTTTGTACATAGAGGTCATAGATGCAGACATGGTTCTGCTGGTACGATTTGATTCCTGTTGGAATGTTTAAATTACACTAAGTGTACTACTTTATATAATCAGGGAAATTGCTAGACATGTTAGCAGGACTTTTCTAGGAAAGACTTACGTATAATTGCTTTTTAAAATGCAGTGCTTTCTTTAAACCCAGAGGACCTTTGCAGAGGTAGAAACCTTTGCTGGGTTTTCTGTTCAATAAAGTTTTGCTATGACTTACTGTGGTAGAGACTCCTGTTATCCTAGCAGTTTACTCCGTGTCCCTTGTCACTGGGTGGTTAACAGTTGCCATTGGAGCTTTTCTTTTCCCTCTCTTCCCTCCTCTGCCCTCCCCTTCCTTTCCCTTCCTTCTTTTTTTCTTGTTGTGGTAGGGATCCAACCCAGGGCCTTGCACATTGCAAGGCAAGCCCATCTGCCACGGAGCTAAATCGCTGACCAGGCCATGAAGGTTTTAACTTACTAAGACTACATCTGTAGTTTGCTCCCATTTCCTGATTTAAACATTACTGGCTCATACAGGAACCCACCAAGGTTAAAATTTCAAAATGTAAAAAGTGGCAAAAAGTTTAAAAAAACAGCATGCCTCAGGAACAGAGCAGCTATAAAAAGGCAGTGGTAATACTGACAAACTATAAAAAGTAGTACTTGCTGGAAGGAAGATGAAGCTTGAGAGTGGAGTTCAAGAGTTTATGTGCAGAACATGAGTGAAGTGAAGGAAAGGGTCTGGGAAGCAGGAGAGAAGCATCACAGCAGGAGCAAAGCACAGCCAAGTTTTGGCTGATGCCAAACAGAATTAGGTCTTGGTGTTTGAAGAAAGAAACCATTAAGAATTTGTAGTCTTGGGTGGGAACGCCTATTGCTTTCCAGAAGCAAAGCCATCACCATCTGGCAAGAGGCCTGAGCCCCAGGTAGCTGGCAGTGCCCATCTCCTGTTTGTATAGGAGTAGAGCCATACACCTCTCCGTCCCCGTGGTGTTGGATTGTAAGAGTTAATTAAACTCCCCACTGCATGGCCCCCAAACCTACAGTGCCAGCTAATTTTATATGCCTTTAACTGAAATGCTCTAAGACGTGAAATATATGATCACCCAGAATTTTTCCTTTTATAAGGATTTTGCTAGCACATCCAATGGTGATATTTTGCATGTTTCTATTGTCCAGTCATGCCATGGACAACCGGTGTCCTGTACTCCTAGAAATAGTCACCAGTGCTATTACCTCTAATCAGATTGAAGAACCAATTTCAGGAACCCTAGACCAATTCAGTAAACTCATCTTTAAGATTCTGTTTCTCTGGAATCATGCTTGTCACCAAAATCTGTACCATTCACATCCCTACCAGGCAAAACAGGAAAAGTAGAACATACAGTGTACCTCAGTTCCCAAATGCTTTTGTTTGTGAATAATTTGGTTTGTAAATAGAAGCATTTGGCAAAATTTTCATTTCATTCATGAACTCTGCATTGGGTGATGAACACAGCTGTAGTCATCTTTGCCACATGAACACAAATGCAGCCATCTTTGCCAGAATCATGGAATGAATGAACTTCATGAACCAAGGTACCACTGTACAGCAGTCCCCGCTTAACCTGTGAAAATGAATAAGCCCCTCCCTAGTATCAAACTCATCTCATAATCAAGATAGCTAAGTGACTGGCGGGCAGGTTGTGTCCACAGTGTGGTTACTCTGGATGAGGGGATGATTCACTTCCCGGTGATACAAGGTGCGATTTCATCACACTACTCAGACCGGTGTGCAGTTTAAAAAGTTATTTCTAGAATTTCCATTTAGTAGTAATTTGTAGTAGTAATTTAGTAGTTAACTTTAGACCATGGTTGGCTGTAGATAAGTGAAACCATGGATAAGGGGGGGTTACTGTATTTATATTTTCTACTCAGTGCAGACAATCAGTTTACATGACAGTAGAGGATGGCCAGGCATGTGTGAAACCACAGGGCAGTTGGGAAGAACTGATGCTGCAGTGCCCGGGCCTGCTTTCTTCAGGGAAACCTCAGTTCTGCTCTTAAGGCCTTTCAATGAGAAAAGGATGAGCCCAGGGATTCACATTCCCAGTTCAGTTTCTCCATAAATGACCCAAAAGCCGTATCACCTGCAAAAGAAACCTTCATCTCCTGAGGAGCCCCAGAGCAGAGATTTCTGAAAGTCAAAGCCGAAGTCTCATCTAGGAAGTGGCTGAATTACAACACAAAGAAAGTCTCCAAGCTTGCAGGTGTCTTCTGGAAATTAAGGATGTGGGGTAATGGTAGAAAGAATATAAAGTTAGATCAGGCTGAATTTACTGATGTGGGCTCACTAAGCAGAGATTCTGGATTCAGTACTTTGGTGTGAAGGGTTAGATGGGCTCTAACAGTGGCCAGTTGCTCAACTGGCTGAGACATGGACCCAAAGGTAAACTGAAGTGTGAGAACTGCCTATGTAGAGGAAGGGATCCAAAGATTTCAGGGCACTGCAGTGCTAGAAGGACCAATCTAACAATCCCTGGCTTGTCCAACTTTGGAATGTTCAAGAACACACTGTTGTCATAACTATGAGAAATATATTTAAGAGACAGCCCAGCATTACTCAAGAGCTTGTGGTCACTCTTCTTTCTAGATCAAAAATAACAGTGGGAAATGTTGGCCCTGAAATGGGATACTTAAGTACAGTGGGGACTACTGAGCCCTAGAGTGGCAGGGACCAAGTGGCGGCACTTACTATCCAAAATAAGCTAGACGTGGTAATCATTTTTGACAGTAGAGTCAATGCAGTATTCAAAGAGTCTATCTTGCAGGGACCTGCGGCAGTGGCTAGCTGAGTACTATGGTGGTCCTGGGGGCGAATGCAATGGCAGTTCACTAAATTCTTACTTGACCTGTAGAAGCACAAGAGTTCTAGGTCAAATGAATGTAAGTCTAACCTGAATCATAAAATCAGTCCTTCAACTAATTCCCAGACAAGGTAGATTACAGACCCAGAACTCCTCAAATGATGGAAAGTCTGGATCCCCTAAAGGGAAGGTCCTGCTATATTGGATTAATATTATCTGCTAGTTATTGCAGACTGATCACCTGGAATCTCCCAAACAAGTGGACTGTGAAGGCTTAACTAAAAGAGACAAGTGGTATGTATTTAGGGCTCCAGGAGGCTCAAAACCCTCTAAAAGAATTCAAGATTCTCTGGGAGCTAAGACAAAGAACGTTTCTGGGTGGCCCATATTTATTTAGTTATCAGGACAAGAGGGGAATACTGAAGAAAGGCGGGAATCTGTCTTGAATGGCAGGGCCTTGGGAGTCCTTACAAGGACTTTTCTAAGTAAGACATTATGTTAATTTGGGAGAACTATGTTATCTCCAGGAAGGCCTTCACCACAGGAGTGAGATGCCTGCAGTTACAGTCTCTAGCTAGTTAATTGAGGTTGGAGCCAGGTGTCCTTAGCTGTGTCCTGGTCTTGTCTTTTGAGGCACCATGGCTTCACCCACCATTACAGGCTGCGCATCTCCAGAGAAGTGGTCTAGGCCTCAGGCAGACTTACAAGTAAACATGAAAGGCCAATTGGTTTATATAAATCCCGCTCAGAGCCACTTCATAGTGGTCTCCATCACTGCTACACTAGCAAAAATTTATGCTGTTAATCTCTTTTAGCCTTCCCCCAAAGTGACCTACAGGGTTTTCAAATTTTTGTTTTGTTTTGTTTTTAAACAGTGTAATTAGTACTGGGGAAAGTGAACCAATAAGATGTTGTGGGGGCTATAGGACATGAGCTCCAGATGGATATTAATATTAGGACCCAAAACATCACTGGCCCCCCAGTCAGCAGCAGGTCTGATGGGGCTTGCAGTGGCCGGCAGTGATGCTCTTTGCAGCCTTGGCAGGTCCCTGTCAGTGAACTGCAGCACAGATCCTTAGGGTTTGGAGCACAGCCTGCCACCCCCTCCCTCTCTCACTATGAGAAAACAAGTTTTTGACTTGCTACTGCACCTTGCGAGGACTGAAGTCTTCTTAACCATAGACCGCTAAGTTGCCATGACCTGAGCTGCCCATCATAAGCTGAGTGTTAGCTGAGCCATCAAGCCATACAGCTGGGTGTGCAGAGCAGTCCTCTGTCATCAAATAGAAGTGGAGTATGTACCATCAGGCTCTGAAGGTGCAGGTTACAAGAAGTGGCCAATGCCCCAGGTCGTCACCCTGCTACACTGCCTTCTCTCTCCTGGCCTGAGTGTATGGCTGCCTGGGAAATTCCCTATGATCACTGCTAGAGGAGGGGAAGAGTCAGGCCTCATTTATAGATAGTTCTGTGTGATAGGCAGGCACTGCCGAGAGTGGATAGCTGTACTATAGCTCCTTTCTGGGACATCCTTGAAGGACAGTGGTGAAGGGGGGTCTTTCTAGTGGGAAGACAATTGCACAGTGCATTTGACTGCACACAAGGAGAAATAGCCAGAAGTTCAAATATGTACTGAGTCCAACGGCCTGGCTGGTTGGTTGGGGATTTGAAGGAAATGACTGAAAAACTGATGGCAAGAGGTCTGGGAAAGAAGCCCATAGATAGACCTTAGAAAGGGCAAAGAACATAAAGGTATTTGTATCCAGTGTGAATTCTTACTAACAGGTAACCTTAGATGAGGGGGCTTTTAAGAGTGGACAGGATGACCTTCTCGGTGGCTACCAGTCATTGCCCTTCTCTCACCACTCTTATCATTGCCCAATGGGCTCATGAATAAGGTGGCCATGGTGCCAGGGATGAAGGTTAAGCCTCAGCTCAGCAACGTGGATTTCCACTCACCAAGACCAACCTGGCTACAGCCACTGCTGAGTGCCCAGTCTGCCAGCAGCAAAGACTAGTGCTAAGTCCCCAGTATAGTCCTTCCCCAGGGAGACCAGCTAGCTACTCGGTGGCAGGCTTGTTACATTGGACACCTCCACTGTGGAAGGGGAAGCATTTGTTCTCACTGGTATATTTTCGCTGGATGTGGATTTGCCACCCCTGCATGCAACGTCTCTGCACAAAACATCATTCAAGGATGTCCCCAAATGCCTTGTCCATCACCGCAGTATTCCACACAGCATTGCTCTGGTCAAGGAACTCACTTCTCTGCAAGTGAAGTGTGGCAGTGAGTCTGTGCTCATGGGATTTGCTGGCTTATTATGATTCTGTTGTACTAGACTGAATAGTGTCCACCAAAATGCATGGTCACCTGGAATCTGTGACTGTGACCTTATTTGGAGATAGAATATTTGGGGAGATAGTTCATGTGAGGTCATGCTAGATGGCTTTGTGAGAAGAAGGGAATCTAGATGCAGACATACAGAGGGACACCACCCTAATGAAGACAGAGGCAGAACTGGGGCTGCATTCCCACCAGCCAAGCAATGCCAAGGATTGCCAACAACCACCACATGCCAGGAGCGCCTTCATCCCACCCCTTGATTTTGCCTTCCAGCTGCTAGAACTGTGAGGAAGCAAGTCGGTGTTACAACAAGCCTCCCCTCCCATTTGTGATAATTGTTTATAGAAACCCAAAGGATTGAATGGACCCATTATCCTGAAGCAGCTGGCCCGATGGCACAGTGGGCTGGCCTCTGGAAGATTCAACTTCAGTGCCAGCCAGGTGGCAGCAGCTTGCAAGGCTGGGGCAATGTCCTCCAGGAGGCTGCGTGTCTTCTAAGTCAGCACCTAACTTACGGAGGTGTTTCTCCACCACCAACAGCGTTTTTGCTTCTCTTCTCGGCAGCCTTATATTCTGCAGTTCACATAGAGCATGCTAGATTTCTTGGGAGGCTATAAGACACTCCTGCAAACAGGATGGTTTGGAACAGTAGGGAGTCCTTCTCACAGTTCTGGGGGTCTGAAATCTGACGTCAAGGCATTGGGAGAATTGCTTCCTTCTCGGGGTTTGGCTGTGGGATGTTTGGTGCTCTTCCCACTTCTGAGAGTCACCAAGCTCCTTGGTACTTTCTGGCTTGTAGCTGCACTACTCCGTTTTCTGCCTCTGTCACTGCCCTGTGCCTACTTTCTGTGCCTCTGTGTATTCACATAGCCTTCTTAGAAGGACACTGGTCCTTGGATTTAAATCTGCAAAGGCCCCATTTCCAGATAAGGACACATTGTGAGGTTCTCTATGGACAAAAATTTGTGCTATGTGGTCTGAACGTGTCCCCTAAAAGTTGTGTGCTGGAAACTTACTCCTCACATTCATATGTTGATGGTATTCGGAGGTGGAGCTTTTAGAAGGTAGTTGGGGTTAGAGAAGGTCATGAGGCTAGAACTCCATTATGGAACTAGCCACTTTCTACAGAGAGGAAAAGGAACTTGAACATCAGCTTCACTGCTCTCACCATGTGGTACTCCCTTCCACGTTATAACATAGCAAGGCCCCTTCATCAGATGCTGGCATCTTGACACTGAGCTGTCCAGCTTTCAGGACTGTGAGCTAAATATAATTTTACTGTTTATAAGCTATTCAGTCTGTGGCATTCAGTTATAGCAACAGGAAATGGACTGAGTCTGAGGACATAATTCAACCTATAATCCCATGCTCCATCAGAAGACAACATTGTTCCAAGGGAATAGGAGCTCAGACAGCCACCTGTCTGCTTTAGGCTCCTCACACTTCTGATTCAACAGGCCAAGAAGGGAATTACTCCAGAGGTAGAGTGACCACGGGGATAATGGAAGGGAAACTGGGCTGCCACTACCAAAGGGAAGTAAGGAAGAGGACATCTGGGGCACAGGTGATCCCTCAGGGTCTCTGTTGGTCCTACCACACTCTGTTATTAGACTCCAAGGGAAACTATAAGAGTGATTCAGGCTGAACTTCGGATAGCCCAGACCCTTGAGGAAAGAAGGCTTTAGTCTCCCAACAGGTAGGGAGCCACCCCTGGCTGGGGGCAAAGGAACACGGGCTGGGCAGTGGAAGAAGGTAGTTGTAAATACCGGCTACAACCCTGTAACCAGTTTTGGAAATGAGGGGTGTACTTGTCATTGTCATGTATTTTCTTTCTTCTTTTGTTTTGAGTATTTTTTTGGTACCAGCAATCGAACTCAGGACCTTGCGCTTGCCAAGCAGGTGCTGTGCCACTGAGCTGTATCACTGGTACTGTTAGTATCCTATACAAACTTATATGTGTTTTACATGTATACAGTATATACATATAATATTTTTGTTTTCTTTCCTCTTTTGTCCCTGACATGAGGTGTAATTAATAATGACCTCCCTGTATTTAAGCTGCAGGATATCAGAGGAGAGTGACCATCACCCAAGGACTTTGTATCCACTTCTGGGGAGAAGGTTGTCGTGTTTCCCAGTGCGAGCAGAATAGCTGTACCATGTTCGGTGAGAAGGTGACTTTATTAATTGTCTTTATCTGGAGATTAAATGTGGTTTAAGGAGATGCATATCAGTATCCGGTTAATAAAAAGTGGACTGCAAGTATCAGCTGTGCTTCGTTCCCTAGGCCCAGTCATCCACATGCTCCTCTCGGTGTTTGCAATGTGGTTGACACCTGCAACCAGTCTGAGGCCAACAAGATGGTTCTCAATAATCAGGTCAGGCCTCATCCAATTAGCTCAAAGACCTCAATTACATAGCTGAGGTTTCCGTGAGGGAGAAACAATTAAGCCTGTGGACTCTGCTCCAGCTCCTGTTTGAGGGCCTAGCTTGCTGCCTCCACTGAAATTCTAAACATTCCAAGGCAGGCCTAAAGATCACACAAGCCAACGACAGCAAACACACACACACACACACACACACACACACACACACACACACACACACCTGCTCCTCCTCCTCCTCCTCCTGTTGCTTCTGCTTCTCCGGGAGAACACTAACTGCTGATTGCCACGGGGTCCTGGCTCCAGAGGTTGTGCAGCCCAGCTCTTATGTGCTGGCACCTTGGCCAGTGAGAGGCTGCTCCGGGCTGGCTGTGTCACTTGCTCAGAGTCAGGGGACTCTTCTGCTGTGTGTGTGGGCATCTCCAGCAAGGCCTGAGCTTTACCATTCCAGGGAGTGGCCAGGGTAGACAGGAAGGAAGAGGAAGGTCACATGTGGAAGGACATCAATGGGATTTAACTGGCAAGAAGATCTGGGGAGTGCGTAAGGGTAGCTGTCTCCAACTTGGTGACATCCAAGAGCTGACCTGGCTGCAGGGTTGGACTCTGGTGCCCACTGTATACCTGCACATGTGTGTGCCATGGACTATAGAGAGCAGGTGGACATAAAATGACAAGTGCTAGGGGGGAAGTCATGGGAGGAAGAGGGAATAATGGAGCAAGGAACATTTTAGATAGTGGTTTTGGAGAAGAGCAAGTGGTTAGACAGTGACCACAGCAGGCCTTTGAGTGAGCGACACCTCAGTGAGGAACAGAGCAAGCCAAGCAAAGATCTGGGGGAGGAACCGTCCACCTGGAAAGAGCCAGAAGTGCAAAGGGACTGGGGCAGGGATGAGCGTGGCTTACCATATGTCCTGCATGCTGGAGGTGACTGATGCGGAGCCAAGAGAACTTATGGGAGGTGGGGACCAGACATGGACAGTCAGATCATGTAGGTGTCACGGACCAAAGTAGGGAATTCAGGTCTTAGTCAAAGCAAGATGGGAGCCATTGGGGAAGTTAAGCGGAGTGGACAGTCTAGTCTGATGCCGTGTGCTTTAAGGAGCTGGCATTGTGTGTGCATTAAGGAGCTGGCGCTGTATGAAGGAAGAGGAGAAATAACCCAAGTACAGTCACTTTGGCCAATGACAGCGCATGTACAAGGACCACATATAAGACGATGGTCTCATAGACTCTTTCGCCTTAGTTTGCAGCTCCACGACAAAATCGCCTGATGCCGTGTTTATCAGAACCTGTCCCCATGTTAAGCGGCGCATGACTGGAGGCTGCGGTGCAGGAGAAAGACCCTCTCCAGAAAACGCGGAGGGAAAGAAAGGAGGGGAGGGAATAGCAGAGATCACCCGGAGCGCCTAGTGGAGTAGTGGGCGGGGTTTAGGGTCAGACTCGGTGCTGGAGCACAGGGCAAGAAACTAGCGAGCGCCCCCTCGCGGTGGTGACGGAGGCAAAAAGGGTCTGGAGTTGCCTCTGAGACGTGCTGGACCCAAGAGGCCACCAGATGGCCGAGAACCAGGCAGAAAGGAACAGAACAATCAAAGCTTTGCTTGGACCTCCGTAGCCCTGGGTCTGTGTCTCCTTTCTGCTATCTCCAGGACCCAAGAACCTGGCTCCAGGGTTTGTCTCCAGGAGAAGACAGTGGTTTGTGGGACAGAGAGGCTGGTTTGCACCCCAGCTGTGGGGCCTGAGCGGTCACACCACCTCTCTGATCTCCCACTTCCTCCTGGATGACCGAGCCCTAGGACATGTAAACCCTACTCCCGCCGCCACACAGGGTTCACGGGCTCCAAGGAAATAATAGCCCCAAAGGTGACCCAGACCATGCAGGCACAAGATCATGCTAGAGGGAGGAACACTTTTATTTATTTAACAAATGTGTTATTTTTAAATGCATTAGATGAATGTATTTTTTCACTTGAAGTGAAGAAATAAGGTTAAAGAGCAAGTCATTTTGAAGGGGTAAGTAAATAAGAGTCCATTGTGTATGTAGAAAAGAAAGAAAGAGTGACTGTAGTTCCTGCATGATGGACATGCTGGAAACACTAAGGGCGAAACGCTCTGAGAATATAGAGCCCATGAAACTGGTTTTTAATAGGGGTCAAAGCAACCCGTTTCCCGGTGTCGGTGGATGCTCCAGGTGTGCATGTGTTGTGTATGGGTGTGGATGTCTCGCAGGCAGACCCAGGAAAGAGTTTGTGTGCAGCAGTGTGTGCAGATCTGTGCATGGGAGGTCCTCTGCGTGCACATGTGCACCCATCTACCTGGGCAGGTGAGTGGGTAGACCCGTACTTTGTGTGTCACATTTTGAGTCTTTGCTGTTAATAGTGATCTAAAGGTGTGTGGGGAAAAAAAAAAGATAAAGCACAAAAATTTTACAGCTTTTAGGTGCTGTGTGGGCCCCAGGAAAGTGGAGACACTGCAGGGGACACCAGAGGACTGGAACAATAGATCCCAGAGGAAACCAAAAGACAGACAGGGAAACAAAGTGGGTTGCTATGACAACCCCACAAAGGGGCCCTAGCTATGCCCCTCATTGGAGCTGTCCTTCCCAGAGATCCCAAATTATTCTCCACATAAAAAAAATCTGATTTGCCAGAGAAGCTGAAAAATATACAAAAGGGGGTAATAAAAGTTTTCTGATGAGAGGCTAGCATCTCCGAAGTACTGGGCCCCAGGTCTATAAAACAATTCCATTAGGGGTCTCAGGCAAGGAAGACAGCATTAAAAACATTACTAGGTCACCACTGCTATGTGCCATGACTCACTGCAATTTCTTGGGCTGTTTATAAACAATGCTTGACCTGTACACAAAACAACCCAAGGCAAAGGCTCACCCAGCCCCCAGGTGTCCAGGAAACAGGAGCTGTCCCATGTGAAAACTTGCTTATGGATTTTACTAAATTGCCTCAAGCCAGTGGCTATGGATATATGTTAGTGCTTGTCTGCACCTTCCCGAGATGGGTTGAAGCTTTCCCCACCCAAACAAAAAAGACACAGATTGATGACCAAGATGCTGTTAAGAGACGTCATCCCAAGATTTGGACTCCCCCTGACCCTGGGATCAGATACTGAACCCACATTTGAAGCAGAAATAGTCCAGGAGCTCACACAGATGTTAAAGATAAAATGGAAGCTTCACACAGCTTACTGGCTACAGAGCTCAGAAAAAGTGAAGCACATAAACAAGACACAAATAACTATTAAAAAATATTGTCCAAAAACCCACGTGAGTTGAGATCTGCCCACGGTCCATCTTTGAGTCTAGTGCACCCTCACTAAACAAACTGGGTATTCCCCTTACAAAATCTTGTTCGGCCAACCATCTTCAATCATAGGTAAAATTAAGAGTGATCTTTATAAATTAAAAAAAATTAACCTTAAGGAGATAAATACAAATAAAAATAGTCATGTAAGACCTCCATAAACTGTGTACAGGAAAAATGCCGTAAGCCTGACAAACCAAACATACCCATTCACACCTTTGGACTTTGTTTTAATTTAAAAAAGAATAATAAAATCCAACAATTCTGGGGTCTATATGGGATGGGCCTCATACTGCAATCTTTCTTACTCCTACTGCTATTAAAGTCACAGGCACTGTGCCTTAGGTCCACTTCCATCAACAGAAGCCCATGGCTCAAAACAGGTAGACCAGCCAGCAGGATCCAGAGCACCTGGACCAGCTGATCCTGCGATGAGATGGGGCTACCATCAGAGACAACAGACCTGCTCTAGTCACCTGGTACTGACTAGTCTACATACAACCAAGTTTGAGGATCAAGATCAGGATATAATGACAACATAAGTCTTTTTTTCCTTTTTGTTATAATTCTTCCTCTGCCCAATAGGGAGCCAAACACCTCCCACCCAACAACAAGGTAAATGTTAATGATAATGATCTACTAAAACTTACTATAGAAAGCATCAATACCCCTTAAACTCCTGCATCCCCTGAACAATACCCCTTAAACTCCTGCATCCCCTGAAGCTGTAACTTCTTGTTCTGGTACCGATAATATTGGCGACTATGTCCTATAAACAGTGCTTATGTTGTCTTGTTCTAGCAGGATTCATAAGGCTATGTCTTCCTGTCTTCTTTCAAGGCTAAGTTATTAATTGCTTTGTCTTGCTTTTGTACCTTCATTTGCCCCTGCCCCCTAGTCTCTAAAAACCAACCCCTTTAGCCAAATGTATAAAACTAGAACCTTTCCTTTGTTCTAATGTCCAGCACTTTGGATGTGAGTTCAGCTGGGTCGATGTGCATCTAAAATTCTGGAAATAAATCCTCCTCCTTCCCCATTGGTCTCTCTGATCTCTTAGATTCTGCAACAGTCCAATCAACCTGGGATCCTGAGGTGCTAGTGCTCAGTCCTCCTCCGAGAGGGCTCTTTTGGGTCCCTGTGCTGGATGTTCTGTATCATCTGCCAGCCCTGCCTGCAGCCCAAGTTCTGTTCAGAGCGCTGCCTGTCCTCAGGATCTGCCCTGGCTTGTGAGGAGTGGGTCCCTCTGGGACTCCAAGGCAGGAAAAGAGAACAGCATGGGCCAGCATTAGCACCCTCCTGGTGGTGGCAGCAGTGATCAGCAAGGACCCTGGGTCCTTCTTGCATTCCTTCTATCCACAATTATTTTCCAGGGCCCTCCTCAGTGTGATACTGTCCTGGAACCCCACCCCTGGGATGGGCAGCTCCTGTCCCAGCAGCCTTAGTGGACCAAGGCCTTGGGGAGCACTTGGTATTTGTAGGCAGATCTTCCTTGTGGACTGGAGAGGCTGAGGAGAAGCCACAGGATGAAGTAGCTTCCTGTGGGCCAAGCAGTGGGCTCAGCTCTTCCCATTAATACCTCATGTCCTCTCACACCACCTGGGAAGACTCTGAAGCACTGAGGGGTTTAGTGACTCACCCGAGTACAGGCAGTGAGCGGCCGAGGCTCTTGGCTCCCGTGCAACTGATGTCATCCCATAGTTCTGCTGCTTCTTTAGAGACCTCCAGGCAAGTAGCAAATCTCTACCTGTGCCTTAATGTGGAGGAGCTAAGCAGTCCCCTGGACTTAAGGGTGACATTATCTCCCCCATCCCGCAGGCAACAAAGTGAACAATTTAACGTCTGTCTGGGGTGTTGTCATATTATCTGTTTTATGGAAACGGAGTCATGTTATAGTCATCTTCCTCAAACATGTGTTCTGTGTTCGCAGATTCAACCAGCCTCAGGTGGAAAATGTTTTCTAAAAAAGAGTTATTCTTGCTGTTACGTACTATGCAGTCAGGCCTACTGTGACTGCATCTGTACCAAATACATACAGACTTTTCTTCTTTGTCATGCCCTGAATCATTCAGCATCAAAATTATTTATATTGTTCTAGGTATTACAAGTAATCTAGAGGTGGTGATTTAAGGTATAGGTTATGTGCAAATATGATACCATTTTATACAAGGGACTGAGTATCTTCAGACTTTAGTATTCACATTGGCAATGGAACTGATCTCCCATGGCTGCTGAAGGACACTATTACACTTTTCTCCTTCGGTGACACTGCAGTGGGTTGAATGATGCCCACCTTCAGCAAGAAGAAAAGAAAGTAAACTTAAAAGTAAACTAAAAAGTAAACATTCTAGACTCCAGAACTGTGTGAGGATAAACTTCTGTTGTTTTAAGCCACCAAGTAATTTGTTATAGCAGCCGCAGGAAACTAATATAGGGGCAGGAGGCCAGTAGGTAGGGAAAGATAGGAGGAAATCCTCATTGAGCTTTATTAAGATCCAAGGAGACTTACTAAAACCTGCTTCTGCCTTCACAGGTAAACTCTGCAGTTAAGGTAATTGAAAGCCAAAGGAGGGAAGAGCTAGCTAGACTGAGAGAGGGGTCAGGCAACATGATTACCAGGAAAGCCACTTCCCCTCACCCACCTGGCTGAATGCAAGGGCAATAAGTGATACCCACTGAAGTGATACTCACACAACCCCACACACTTACACATACACACCTGTATGTATGTTTTCACTTAACATCAGCATATTACACCAGACGCACACATGTACATGTACACAAGTCCCCTTTACCTAATCATTAAGTAACCCATCTTCCTAGTGGGTCCTTCCCCTTCTCTTATTCATTAAAAAGGCACAGAAAGAAACCAAATAGCCAGGAGACATAGGTTAGGATCAAAGACCATCAAGGGAACAGATCAGAGAGTAACAAGTGCCCACTTAGGAGACAGGAAAGACACTAGACCACCACAATAAAAGGAGCCAGGGATAAAGCTCGGGAGTTTTCAGCTTTAACGCCCTCTACCATCTCACAGTAGCTGTCTATCCTCTTTCTTTTCTTCCTTTCCCCCTCAAATAAACCATCCTTCGTTATTCTAAGCTTTCCCTTATTTCACCTCCTTACTGGTGCAGGGTTTAGGGTTTGGGATCACTTGGGAGCTGCTTTTTCAGCAGAGAAGTGCAATGGTGTGACGGCATGGTGAGCTGTCCCCCCCATGGACACAACACTAACACAGGCTTCAAATGGCTGGAAAGGGGCAGCATATAATATTGATAATAAGATCATAATTTTTAAGAATAAAAAGTTTTAATATTTGTCACTTTCATGATTAAGATGTTGAATATATCAGTTTATTTTATTTTATTTTTAGAGAAAAGAACCAAAATTTCAAAGTAAGATAATAGGAGGGTAACAGTGGTTAATACATTGCATTTTAAAAAAATCTTTAAATTAGTTACTCAGAGTATCTTGACATTGGTTTGCATATGATGAACTATCCCTGCATCCCTGAGATGAATCCTTTTTGGTCAGGGTGTATAATCTTCTTGAAGATTTGCTGCAATATCTTATTGAGAATTTTTGCATTTATGTTTATTAAGGAGATTGGCCTATAGTTCTCTTTTTTGTTTGGATCTTTCTCTGGTTTTGGTATCAGGGAATCCTTGCTTTCAGGAATGAATTTGGGAGTATTGCTTCCCTTACAATTTCACTAAAAAGTTTCAGAAGTAGTGGTATTAAGTCTTCTCTACATTTCTTCTAGAATTCAGCACTGAATCCTTCAGGGCCTGGGCTTTTATTTGTTAGTAGGTTTTTAATTATATCTTCAATTTCATTGATTGACACTGGTTTATTTAGGATTTTTATATCTTCTTGATTCAGCTTTGGTAATTTGTTTGTATATAGGAATATGTCTATTTCTTCCACATTTTCCATCTTTTTAAAAGTTCTCAAAATAGGAAGGGGTAATCTTCTGGATTTCTGCAAGCTCTGTTGTGATTTCACCCTTTTCATTCCTAATTGAATGGATTTGAGTCTTTTCTTCTCTTTTTTTGATAAGGTTGGCTAAGGATTTGTCCATTTTATTTAATCTTTCAAAGAACCAAGGGGGCCGGGGGATATAGCTCAGTGGCATAAGCGTCTGCCTGGAAAGTGCAAGGTCCTGAGTTTGATTCTTGGTACTCAGAAAAAACAGAAACAAACAAACAAAAAAAAAATCAAAGAACTAACTCTTCAATTCATTGATTCTTTGTATAGTTTTCTTAGTCTCTAAGGTGTTAATTTCTGCTCTGATGTTTCTAATTTCCTCCCATGTACGAGCTTTTGGCTTAGCCTGCTCTTCTTAATCTAAAAGTTTGAGGTTCACCATTGTTTATTTGTGCCTGCTCTGTTTTCCTGATATAGATATTCACTCCTTTATATTTCCCTCTTAGGACTTCTTTCATTGTGTCTCATGTTCCAGTATCTTGTATTGTAATTATCATTTAATTATAGAAACTGTCTAATTTCTTCTTTAATTTCATCTGTGATTTCTTTAATTTCATTTGTTGTTCAAGGTTGCTATTTAATTTCCATGTGTTTATGAAGGTATTGTGGTTTCTTTTGCCATTGATTTCCAATTTCATTGCACTATGGTTTGATACTATGGATGGGATAATTTCAGTTCCTTTGCATTTACTTAAACATGTTCTATGAGCTAGTATGCGGTCTATTTTGGAGAATGCCCCTTGTGCAGATGAGAAGAATGTGCAGTCTGATGTTGTGGAGTGGAACACTTAATAGACATCTACTAAGTGCATTTGTTCAAAAGCTTGGTTCAGTTCTAATATTTCATTTTTTATTTTTTTGGTCTAATTTATCTACCTTTTTGTGACAGTGGGGTATTGCGATCCCTGAATACAATTGTATTAGTGCATATTTGATTTTTCAAGTCTGTTAATATTTGTTTTATATAGTTGGGTACACTGATATTTGTTGCATATACATTTAAGATTGTTGGGGGCTGGGGATATAGCTCAGGCATAAGTGCTTGCCTGGCAAACCTGAGGTCATGAGTTCAATTCCTGGTACCAAAA
>NW_004955433.1:14637593-14639620 GCF_000276665.1 Chinchilla lanigera
GAAAAAACCTGAAAAAAAAAAAAAAAAAAAAGACATCTCTTCCTCTTGAATTCTTCCCTTTAGAAAGATGTAGTCACTTTCTTTATCTCCATTAATCAGTCTTGGCTTGAAATTCACTTTGTCTGCAAATAGAATAGCTACCTCTGCTTTTTTCTGGGTTCTTGCTGCATGGAGTATTGTTTTCTAACCTTTGACTTTCAGTCTATAAATTTCTTTTTGAATTAAATGTGATTCTTGTATGCAGTATATTGTTGGATCTTACTTCTTGATCCATTCTGCCAACCTGTGTCTTTTGATTGGTGAATTATGACCATCAACATTGATAGTTATAACTGATATGTATTGACTTATCCTTGTCATGTTATTTTCCTGTTGTTAGCTCCCCCTCTTTTTCCCTCCCTCTATTTAATTGTTTGCCTTGCCTTGTGGATTCCTTCTGTTGGAGTTCATGGAGTTATAGTCCTTATTATCTCTTTCCAGAATGTCGTTCAAAACATTTTGGAGTGCTGGTTTGGTGATCATAAATTTCCTTTGATATTCTTTGTCATAGAAGTATCCTATTTCTCCATCAGTTTTGATAGATAGTTTTGTAGGGTACATCAGTCTGAGTTGAAGATTGTTTTCTTTTAGAACTTGAAATACTTTACTTCAAGCTCTCCTTGACTTGAGTGTTTGTGCTGAGAAGTCAGCTGTGATTTTGATGGGCTTTTCTTTATATAGGATTTGCTTCTTTTCCATAACACTTATAAGATTCTATTCTTGTATTGAATTTCTGGAATCTTGACTATGATATACCTGCCTGTAGATTTTTTTTATCATGGCTAACTGGAGTTCTGTATGCCTCACTTATTTGTATGTTAAATTCTTTTTCTTTACCAGGAAGTTTTCTGCCATGATGTCTGTGAACATTTTTTATATCATTTTTTCTACCTCCTGCTTTTTCATTGACTCCAATCAATCTTAAGTTATTCTTTGCCTCATCTAGCAGCTGCTGTATTGATTTCTCATGGTCTTTTGCTATTTTTAAGAAATCTTTCTTTTCAGGATCTCTAATAGCAAGCTTGTTCTCTACATGTGAGATCTTGTCCTCACATTGGCTTAATCTGCTACAGATACTTTCAAAGGATTTTTTTTTTTACTGCTGGATATGTGCTTGAATCTGCCTTATGGATTCCATTTCTTTCCTATGCTGAGTATTCACGGCTTTCATAATTTTCATAAGCTCCTCTATTTTTTGTGTGTCTGTACTCTAGAGCCACTAAGCATGGTTTTCATTGTGGACTCAGTCTCTGCAGTTATCTGAGAAATTATTTCTGATTTTATTTTTTCTAGAGCCTCATTCAATTGCTTTGTTGTTATGACTTCAGAGAGGCCAGGTGGGTGGCTTTTGGATTGTCCCACCTCATTGTCTTCTGGGTTTACCTTTAGTGAACTAGATGTCTGTGGCTGTATCTTGTTTAAGCGTCTTCTCATTTTCTTTTCTCTTTTTTTAGTTTAATTCCTGGGGTGATGCTTGTAAATTGCCTATGGTGGGTTGCTTTATTAGTAATATTTAAAACCCTTAGGAAATGAGTACTTCCAGATGTAGCTGGTATTTGGGTTTTGAGTCTGTTACAAGATCCTACCTCTTCAAGGTGTTGGGGATAAGAAATTGCTGCCTGTTTGGCCCAGCCCCTGCTTCTTTGGCACTGTGCCACAGTATTTTCTGTGACCTTTAGTCAAACTCAGACTTGGAATCCCAGAAAGAACAGCTGTTTTGAACAATTGTGTCACTTTTGGCTATAGTTGTACTACTAGTAATGGCAATAACATCAAACACAGCTTAGAAAATGACAAACTGAGCTGACCATTAATTTGCCACCTTCAACTATATGAACTTGATTTGTAGTTGTATAACAAAGTCTAAAATAAACCAGAAGATTATATGTGGTATACAAGTCCTTAATATGTCAATTTTGCCTTCAGAGGTTGTCTTGGTTAATTTCTGTTATTGCTGAGACAAAATACCTGATACCCAAAATTAAGGA
>NW_004955433.1:14640345-14731528 GCF_000276665.1 Chinchilla lanigera
CAGTAACTCTGGTGGGGTAGTGGATAATCTCACTGAGCCTGCACTTTCTGGCCAAGACCAGACTCATTTGGCCTGCAGCCATCAGTGCACCTTCTGTGGGCCTGAGCCCAGCTGGGAGCCACTAGGTGAAGCTAGAAGCCGCTCTGAGTTCTGAGCTCATCTGGCCCCTCTCCAAGATGGCTCCTGGCCAACTGCTGTCTCACGAGGGATAACTGAGCCCTCAGCACTCACTGCCAGCTAGTGTAGTCCTTTATGCCCACTGCTCCCCTCAACTGCTGTGTCTCTCCATGGAGGTCTCTGAGGTCACCAGCAATCACTGTGTGTCCACAGGTTTGAACTGCTCCTCTAGAGCAGTGAGTCCTACCTCAGGGAGAAGGCACCACTGGCTACCTCCTTCTTTGTTAGTTACTTTCGTCACTCTATCCATGGGCTTCAATTCATGTTTGAGATCCTTCCTGGGTCCAGGAGACCCACTTGCCTCCTGCTTGTCTTCTTCACATTGCTATATTCCAGTGTCTGGATGGTAACTCTCAGAGAGGCTCTTTCTCTGCTGCTTACCACTCTGCCATCTTGGTCCTGCTTATAATTTTAAAATAACAGGGTATAGAACAAGATTTGTAGCATAAGCACATTTTTATAAAAGATGTTTGTATGTGTTTACCCACACAAATAAAGCATGGAGCCAAAAGCCGTATATGTTGCTTACCCAGCAAAGTTGTCTCCTGGCAGTTTATCTTAAGGAAGTCATCAAGACTGTATGCACAGGGAGCATACAAAACCATTCAATGCAGGGATATTCAGTGGCAAACTGTTAGAAATAATGTAAATGTTGAAGTTTGTGGTTTAGTTCAATGAGTCATTATGTAGCCAATAAGCAGGTGCTATACCAATTATTAAACAAAAACCTTGTGTAAATGTACTTATTTATACAGAAGGATTGTCACAATGTGGTAAGTAAAAAGGCACTTATACAAGGACTTGTAAAATATTAATATAGGAATGATATAGGACCTCCAAACTAGATAGGGGAAATATTATAACTTCCAACCTGCCAGATTTCTGATATACTGAGTTTGTGTTCAGCATATCATTTTTCAAAATCAAAGAATGAATTCTAAGGAAAAATGAGGTTAAAAGTAGGAAATATTGGACTTCCAGGAAGATGGTGGTGTGGTGAGCATCAGAGGAAGAGCCTCTGCTAGATTTGGTGTCCAGACATTGGAATATAGCAAGATAAGGATGAGAAGAAGGAGAAAAATGGGCCCCAGGGGCCCAGGAAGGATCTGAAGCAAGAATTGAAGAATAGGGAGAGCAAGGACAGACTTCAATGAAGAAGGAGATGGCAGATGATACCTTCTCCCTAAACCCAGACTCACTGCACGGGAGGGGCAGCTCAAAGCTGGGAACACACGGTGACTGCTGGTGAGCCCCCAGAGGCCTCCACAGAGAAATGAACCAATGGAATGGAGCAGCAGACACAGTAGACTGCAGTGGCTGGTGAGTTATTCAGGTTCAGATGTCCCCCAGGAGAGGGTGATTGGCTAGTAGCCTTCTTGGAGAGGAGCCAACTGAGCTCAGAACTCAGAAAAGCTGTGAACTGGCTCCATCTAGAGGCTCCCAGTGACAGGGTCAGGGTGCGGAGTTCAAGCTGGCAAAAGGCACATGAGCTGCTGCAGGTTGAACAAATCTGGCTTTAGCCTCACATCCAGAAACCACCCTGAACTTCAGTAAAGCGATGACTGGCTTGTTGGGATTAATCAACTCAGATCTCAACTCTGTATGTACACGTTGTCTACCAGTGACAGCGGAGACAGGCCTTGAAGTGGGTATTGTTTTTCTTCTTTTTTTCTCTCTCTCTTTTGTTGTTTTTGTTTTGTTTTGTATTTTCTTGATTGTTTGTTCTTGTTTTAATACGAGTGTGAACACAGTTTCTAGTTTTCATTGTTCTGTTCTGTTCTTATTTTTATTTCTTTCTTCTCTCTTTCTCTGTTGTCTTCTTCACTAGTTTCTCAGCGTTTGCAGAATCTTCCTTTGTCCTCCAGTCTTGCTTCTAATCTCTTCCTCTTCTTCTATTTCCCTATTTTTCCCCCTAACCCCTTTCAAATTTTCTCCCTTGAGGGTAAATTCATTACACTGAGGGCTTATTTACTGCATACAATTTTCTGATTCATTTTACATTTTGTTATAAAACCACAAATCTAGTTAATACAATTAAAGGTGCCAAATTAATAGGTACCTCTGTTTGTTATTGTCTAGGCTGTGTTTGATGCTATTGTTATTGCTGATAGTACCACTTTAGAAAAGGTGACATAATTGTTCTAATCAGTTGTTCTTCCTCATATACCAAGACTGAGATTACCTATGGGCCATAAAAAATACTATAGGCCAGTGCCAAAGAACCAGGGGCTGGGCCAAGTAGGCAGCAACTTCTCATCCCCAGTAAACTAAAGAGGTACGATCTTGCAATAGATTCAAAACCCAAGAGTCAGCTACACCTGGAAGATAGTCTGAGAAGAAGTCATTTCCTAAAGGTTCTACATACTAGCAATAATACTATTCCCCATAAACAATTTACAAACACCAAACAAGTTATTAAACTAAAAAAATAGAAAATGAGAAGACACTTGAATAAGATGCAACTGCAGACTTCCAGCTCACCAAAGGCCAACCCAGGGGGCAATGAGGTGGAACAATCCAAAAGGCACCCACCTGGACTCCCTGAAGGTGTAACAGTGGAAGTAACAAGGCAGATGAATGAGGATCCAGAAAAAATCAAATCAGAAATAATTTCTGAGATAACTACAGAGATGGTGACTATAATGAAAGATGTGCTTAGTGACTGTAGAGCAGAAGAGTAGGACATACTTATTGAGGGAAAGACAATTGCTGTCTGAGAGGAACAGGAGGGGACCCAGGAAGTGAGCTGCCCACAAGCCCACCTCTCAAAGGAAATTTTATAGAGCAAAATCATTAGGTAAGTACAAAATCATGAGGTGGGTATAAAATGGGACAAAACTATGGACAGCCAATAAGATTACAAGTATAGTTGCTTAAGTAATATTGAGCCAATGAGGAAGCAAGTCACGTAGCAAAGGTACATGGAAAAAACAAGGACCTTTCCTGGAAGGGCTGGGTCAGGAGGTCTTGGTCACCCATCCAGGAGACTACTGTCTATTTAGAATGTTGATCACTACTGTTTATCCCTCAGGGAAGTATGTACGTGTGTAGTCATTCCGTCTTTATCTTGAGGCCTGGCCTTTACCAAATGTGCCTCCAGCCACAGTTGTAATGTGTTTTTATCTTCTGTACTGACTTATTCAAGGGTGTAGCCTGTCTGACTGCCTTTAATATTTCTACCTAACTTAGCTGTCTGTAATAGTACAATCCCATGGAAAAATAATCATCACACGGGTACAAGGCAAAGTGTTTGAAGGTACACAAACATAAGTGTAAGTGGTAACCATCGCTAGAGAGGTGGGTGGGATCTTTGGTATTATCAGTTTTTCTGTACTTTGTTAATCTCAATTTTTTTCCATAAATGAAGATGAATTATATTTGTAACACATTTTGTAAGTGTAACTAAGGAAAAAAATTCACAGATTGGGGGAAATAGCAGATGCAAGTTCAACTATATGCACATAGACAAAAGAGGAAGAATTTTAGAAGTCCAAGTAAAGAAATCAGGGATACTTCCTGTAGGCAGAGAGAGAGGAAGAAGCCTGTGCTAATGAGTGGAGCAAAGCAGGGCAGAAGGTTGCTAAAATCTGGTGTGGGGAACTCCTCATCAGTGGTGTGCTGATAAAAGGTTAATAACAGCTCCTGGGAGAGGGGAAAGAAGCCTGATTTGTACTCTTTGTCAGTTTCTCAGGGGTAAATTTCAACATACCGATGTGATGGCCGGTGATGCAGAGTTGCTACAGGGTGAACAGGGGCAGGCCATTATATAGCCATTTGCACTCTATACTTAGATGCAGCAGATGTCAACAACCTTATGAACATTGAGAGTAATAAACTACAGCAAAATAATTGGAAAGAGCTAAGTGTTGACTATTATCTTTATTTTTAATACAGTCCAGTCATTTTAATGTGTATAATTTAATTTTTAGTAAGAGCTGTGTTCAATAATCAGCTTTCAAAATCCTGAGAATTTAACACTCAACTCTTCTAGTAGACCAGGCTCCCCCAGAGCTCCAGGACCTGGGAGATGCTGCCTCTGGGTACTTGAGCAACTCTAAGCCTGAGACCGTGTCTCGGTTTGAGCTGCAGTGCTGGCCAGAACTCTGTCCTGAGCTTGTATTTCTCCAGGTCATTGACCCAGCTCTGGAATCCCTGCCCTTCCCTCAGCCTGGAAGCAAACAGGAGGCCACAGCTCCTCCCCTTCTTCCAGCTGAAGGACAGGGCACTCCTGGCCTCTAGGAGGGAGGACTTCCTGTCCTGCCTGGCTGACAACACAGAGGTTGCTATGTGCCCATTTTCCATTGTTAAGAACACAGTACCACAGACTGCTGAGGCATGAGCATCAGCTAATTTTGGTGCACTCTCTGGTCTGAGGACAGGGGTCTGCATCTGGCAATGGCCTTGCAGTACAGGCCACTGTGTGGTAAGAGAGAGGGAATGTGTGTGTGTGTGTGTGTGTGTGTGTGTGCAGGTGTGGGCATGTGTCTGTCAGTCTGATCTTTCTCCCTTTAATCTATATATTTAATTGACATATAGATATTATACAAATCCATCACTTAAATGTTACAAAGTTCACTGAAGTCACTTCCTCTGCTAAAACCACCAGGATTCAATGGTGGAGGCTCCACTCTTTAACTAATTTTCATCATCTCTCTAGAGCTCCACTTTAGACACATTGGTTGGACTAAGTTTCCTCCCCGTTAACATCTCACCCAACATGAGTTTTGGGGAGCCAAAACATATTCAAAGCACAATGTAGGACCAGGAGACCCTGTAGGTAGGGGAAGATAAGACAAGGGCCTCATTGAGCCTTAGTAAGATCAATAAAGACACTTACTAAAAGCAGTTTCTGCCTTCACAGGTAGACTCTGCAGTTAGGGTAACTAGAAAGACAAAGGAAGGAAAAGCTAGCTAGACTTGGGAAAAGACCCAGGCAACACAATTACCAGGAAAGCCAGCTCCCCTCACCTACCTGACGGAGTGCAGGGGTGATAAGAGACAGCCACTAAGGATTCTTATAGAGCACATAAGACACACACGCACACACACCTACACGTATACACATGTATGTATGTTCTCACTTTAACATCAGTATGTTAAGTCAGATACACACATGTACACATGTCCCCTTGACCAAGTAGGCACGGTGCCACTGAGCTATATCCCCAGCCCCCATGTCCCCTTTACCTAATCATTAAGTAAGCAGCCTTCCTAGTAGATCCTCCTTCTTATTCATTGCAAAAGGACAGAGAGAAACCAGATGGCCAGAAGGCCTAGGTAGGATCAAAGGCTGTCATAGGAACAGATCAGATAGAGACACGTGCCCACGGGTGAGGGAATGACACTAGTCCCCAATCATAAAAGGAGCTCGCAATAAGCACTCCAGGGTTTTCAGGTCTGAAGCCCTCTACCACCTCATGGCAGCTGTCTATCCTCTTTCTTTTCCATCTTTTCCCCCAAACAACAGGCCTTTATTATACTAAACTTTGCCCTATTTTAGTCCCTTACTGGTGCCAGGTTTAGGATCACTGAGAACTACATTTTCAGCGGAGCAGTGGTGCGGCGTTTATAGACAGCTAAGTTAGGTAGAAATATTATAGGCAGTCACACAGGGCTAGATCCTTGAAGGAGTCAGTGCAGACGATGAGAACACATTATAACTGGGTGGAGGTGCATTTGTTGGTGGCCAGGCTTCAAGACAAAGATGGAGTGAATACACCTACTTCCCCAGGAATAAATGGTAATAACTGATATTCTAATTGGTATCAATCACTTGGGCGGAGGGACAAAGACCTTTATCTTTCCTTCCCAGGAAAAGTCTTTTTTCTTTGACCCATTCCTTCCAGCAAAAGTCCTTGTTCTTTCCAGGCACACTTGCTATGTGACTTGCTTCCCCAATGAATCAATATTACCCAAGTGACTCTACTTGTAATCTTATTGGTTGATCGTAGTTTTGTCCCACCTTGTACCCACCTCATGATTTTGTACCTTCTTTGTGATTTTGTTCTATAAACCTTCCTTTGATAAGTGGGCTCAGGGGCAACCCACTATCTGGGCCCCCTTCTCTCTCTGAGGCAGAAGGTATCTTTCCCCCCAAAAATATTTCCTACTCTTGACCTCCTTTGCGCCTTAGAATTCATTCTTTGATTTTTGGGAACACAAACTGAGCATATCAAACATCTAGCCACTTGAGAGTTATAGTATTTCCCTTATATTATTTGGAAGTCATCATATCATCCCTATATCAGAATGACATGGCATGCCATGCTGTTCCCCCCCCCCAACATAATAACAACAAAGCTGTCCCTCGGGCTGTCCCTCCAGAGACTGACTCCAGATTTCTGAGAGGAACCATTACAACCATCCTCCAGATCCTAGGATGGACTCTTCCCAAGAGAATTAGGGGTCCAGGTCTCAGCTGCTTTTAATAAAAGCTTTTTGATCCCTGTGTGACCTGGAGCCTGTTGTTTAACATCTCTCTGCTTCACTGTAATCTACAAAGCAGGGCCAACTGAGGCACCTGGGGCTGGTTAGAAGATTTGGGAAAGCAGAAAGCAAATCCAATGTCCAGAGGTCAGCAAATGGAATATTATTCAGCCATAAGAAGGAATGGAGCATTGTTACATGCTTCAACATGGATAGTCCTTGAAAACATATTAATGAAGGTATCTAGCAACAAAGGACCATTCCAGGTATAGAATATGACCAGAAGAAGGAAATCCACAGAGGCAAGAGGCCTTTTTGTGCAGGAGGGCAGGATGGAGAGTGCCTGCTTATCAGGCATGAGGTTTCCTTTTGGGGTGGAGAAAATGCTCTGCAATTAGATCAATGGTTGCACACTATGAATGTGCTAAATGCCTCTGAATTGTGTGCTTTAAAATGGCTAATGTAAATTTTGAGGGCTCAATATTATTTTACCTTGATACAAAATATATTAAAAAGCATTAAATGAGATCATACCTAAAAATGTACATACAGTTGAAAATATAGCTGATATTTTTATGATTATTAATTTTAAGAGTATAAGAATCAGGCTCCTACATTCAAAAGATGGTCCTGTCTGGGCTTGAGTTGCTTTTATCTGTTTTATTTTGTTTGTAGTGCATGGTCGCATGAGTCTCACGGCTGTTGCCAGACCCCTGGCCTGGTTGTGTTAGAGGACATGGGACAGGCCAGGGCACCCTTGGTCATTGTCCTCTGCAGCCCCCAGGAGTGGAATATAAACACACCCAAGAGGACAACAGCCACCAGGATGTCCTCATAGTCCTGGAACGGGGGTGGGGGGCTCCTGCCCAGCCTGGAAACAGCGTGCCTGGAAGCCAGCTGTCCTGCAGCTCTCACATGGTGAGGCCAGTAGGCACGCACTTTCAGTAGAAGGAAGCACTGGTCATCACTGTGGGTACAAACCCCAAGGTGTGGGTGCCCAGGGCAAGGAGGCCAACCTTCTGAGCTTTGGGAAATTGCGGTGCTGTCCTGCTCTGTGCATGCTTCTGGGCAGCCTGGGTCCCAGTGGGAGCTAATATGGGGCTGGGAGTGCCCCTTGGGTAAGCTCATTCCTGCCCATGAGTTCCTCGGCCCTCCCGTGGGACCCTCCGTTGTGGGTTCCTGAGTTCTGTGGGCAGCTCACACGCCACTCAACAGGCATTTGCTGTGCACCCACTCTATGCCAAGAGCCTATTCAGAGTCCAGAGTGCTAACTATTACACAATGGAACCCACCTCCAAGAACCTATTACATGAGGACTCACTCCAGCCATAGTCCTGGCTCTGGACAACCGCAGGCTACCAGGCCTAGAGTGAAAACTCAATGCCCAGTGTGGATTGTTACATAGAAAATCATCCTGTGGGGGGCTGGGGATTTAGCTTAGCGGCAAAAGCGCCTGCCTGGCAAGCGCAAGGTCATGAGTTTGGTTCCCGGTACCGGAGAAAAACCAAAAAAAAAAAGAAAATCATCCTGTGACTTTCTGGTTCCAGAAGGAGGAGATGAGATGGGGGTACACACCTCACCCATGTCTGCGCCCACCACTAGAATATGGCTTGTGGGAAGACGGGCTGTCTTGTTCCCACCTCTGGGTCCCTGCCCAGCACCCAGGGGGTGCTCAGCATCCAGGGTCTGCTGATTGAATGAATGCAGAGGAGACAAAGGCTTTCACCATAGCCCCCGCCCCCTAACTCAGAAAGGAAAGACCAGCAAGTGATCCGATTTCCTTTCCTCTACATCTCAGTTGTGTGGCTCTTGTTTCATATTTTTAAAAACAGTCTGAATAAATCAAAAAGCCAAACAGCAGGAGCGCTCACCCAGGGTGAACAATGCTACATATCAAGGGGTTGGCACAGCTGAGAACTCGGAATGAGAGAGGACTGCAGGGCGGGGCTTCCACGGAGGCCGAGGCTTCCACGGAGGCCGAGGAGAGCTATGGCTGCTTCTGCAGCTCCTGTCACCATCCAGCACACAAGGGTGGGTTTAACAGAGCAGTCAGGACCACACTGTGTCCCTAGGAACCTGCTTCGAGGAGCCAGGCACCCAGACCTTCTGCGCCGCAGCTGCCACTGCCCTCTGTGTGTCCACCTGCCTACAGGACTTCTGACCCTGCCCCCAGCTGTCCTTGGGCACCATGACGGTCCAAGCCTGGCCACGCAGGTGTTCCCTTCACGCTGCTCTCTCCTTTCTGGAAGCCAAGGACTCAGGAACTCATGTAGTCTGAGTGGTCCCAATACCCAGAAATTCTGATTGTAGGCAACCGCAGTAACAGAGATGCCTTGAGAGGAGCGGGCACTGGGGCTTGAGGTGCATGCTGGGTGAGCCCCTCAGCACGTTCTTCCCCAGAGTCAGGCCACGGAGGAGAGCTGGAAACCTCAAGGAAGGCACAAGTTTTGAGATGGCTGAAAAATGCCCCAGGCCCTGAATGCCCAGGCAGAGAGCAAAATTAGAGCCCAGGTTGGAGCCGCTCTGTCCCTGACTGCTGCGTGGCCTTGCCCGGCTCCCCTGCCCTCTCTGAGCCTCAGCCTCTTGCTCAGGACAATAAGGGCACAGGGGGGCTAAATGCAACGCCCTCCAAAGCAGAACATCCCAGGGAGTGAGCCATGTGCTGCTGTGGGAAGCAAGATGGTGTCACAGATGCAGCTTGTACACTTTGGAAAGCCAGGGAGGACATTAGGAACTTCCGACTGTTCAAACGACAGCAAGAGGAAGGTTGGCACTGGGTCTCCACCCCAGGAGGCTCTCCCTTTCAGTAACTGACAGGCACCCGCAGGCCTCTGGCTGAGGCCATTGTCCCCCAAGAGCATCTGGCAAGAACTGAAGGTCTTTATTTCAAGGCCATTGTATTGGGCTTCTTTTTATTTATGGCAAGTGAGAGATCACATTTATTCCTAGATACACTTATTTAAGTAAGAAGAAGAGAACAAATTCAAGGATGTTTGTTAGGGGTAATCCAGAAATATTGTGCTGCTGTCCACATACGAGGGGTGGGAAACACTGGATGGTCAAAGGGAAGTGAGCATCTGTATGTGTATGGGGGGGGGGGGGCGGCACATGTGCACGCTCTGCTCTAGTGCCCAACTCCGAACCCGAGAGGAGGCAGGAAGGCCAGGCAGGAAGGAAGCAAATCCCTGGGGCCAGAAAGACTCTGCTGCCCAGAGGCACCTCCTGTTCCGTGGAGGCTGGGCGGACAAACATATTGAGCGCAGCTGCCCAGCCAGGGCCACTCGCCTGCTGCTGCCCTCCTGAGCCTGACCCCCACCCACAGCGGGCATCATGTGCCGTATCACCAAGCCTGCCCTCCTGGAGTGTAAGTACAGTGCCCACCTTCTATCCAGGCTTTGTCCATCCAGCAGGGGCTCTTCTCAAGGGCATCACCTCGTCAGAAGCCAGCCCTCAGGCAGAGCCACCACACCATAGCCCAGACAGAAAACACCCAAGCCCTGGGAGGGGCTGAGCCCCGCTCTCCTGCCCATTCCCTCCCTGAGCTCACCCTCAAGGTCAAGCTCTTTGGTAAGAAGGTCCTTGCTGGGCTGCCGACCGCCGATGTGGTGGTTTGTGTTTGCCTGGAATCCAGAGTCCATCTGGCCAGGAGTTCAGGTTAGGGTCACAGGTTAGGTCACAGGTTAGGTTGGTGTGAACTTGGAGTTGTGGGTCACTCCATGCTCAGAGTCAGGCATCAGCCTAAGCCCAGGGTAGGAGAGTTTGTCACTGCTCTGTGACCTGGGCCAGCTCTGCAGTCTCTCTAGGCTTTAGCCTCTTATTTAGTACAACAAAGCCGCAGGGAGGCTAAATGCTATGACCTCTAACGTAGGACAGCCTCAAGTGTGAGACCCAGGGTCGCAGATCCTGGGTGTTGGGTGACACGGCACAGTCTGTATCAGGCAGCTGGGTCAGGACCTGCCATTTTGGCCAGGATTGTGGTGTTCCTGAGTATCAGGATCCAGAGATGGAGGAGTGAGCAGGATCTCCAGCTGGGTCCAGGGTGAGGGCTCTCTGTGTCCCCTGAGAATTGCCATCTAACCTGCACCCAGAGTGAGGCCCAGTCTGACCCTGAAGCTTTGAGGCCTGTGGGAACCTCACCCGAGACAGGCACTCAGAGACGTTAAACCGCATGGAGGTCACCCAGCCAGGGAGGCGGATCAGCGCACAGAGCTGCGCTTTTGGAGCACAGCTACCTTCCTACACCGTTGGCCACCCTGGAGCCTGGGTTCCTATCACTATATGTGTCTGAGGTCCCAAAGGTGGGCAGATACCATTTGGGGACCTTATCTTTGTCTTAAAACAAACCACCTCGTTCCTCTTCCCCAAAACCAGCTCCACAGTGGTGGACCAGATACCTTGGTGCAGATGCTGCAGAAGCCTGTGTATGTCCTGGGGCCACCAGGGGGCGCCAAAGTGCCAGAATGCTGCTTTGCCTTCTGTAAGAAAGGCTTCCGCCATTGAGGGATGAGGGGTGGTGAGGAGGGCTCAGTGTGACCTAAGGTATAGTTTCTCACTTCGTAAAATGAGGATAATAACAGCCTGGACCTGTGTCCAAGAGGTCAGGGATAGCAAAAGTGCCTTGGCGTTGTTAACAGAGACTATGCCTAATAAGCCAGCAATAATTCCTAAAGCCAGGCTGCCCTAGACTAGATCTCATTCATATGTAGCGATAGCACAGAACAGATGGGGCAGGCAACATGTGACAACCCTTGATTAGCATTAGTCGAAGCTAGATAATGGGTATGATGAGCATTCTTATACTATTTTCTGTCCAAGTAATAGAATGGAATAGAATAGAGAGGGGAAAACGGAAGACTTGGATTTTTTTTTTTTAATCACTATGTAGCCCAGACTGGCCTCGAACTCTCGGTGATCCTCCTGCCTCGGCCTCCCAAGTGCTGGAATCACAAGCATGCACCACCACATCTGGGTTGGAAGACTTGGATTCTTACTGCTTGTCAAAATACATCACAGTGGTTTATAATACAGGATTTCAGGTGGGGCAGACCCATGATCGAATCCCAGTGATTCAGAGGTCTTTGGAAGCCACGTAACCTCTCTGAGCCTCTTCTGTCCCTGCTTGGTGGGTAGAGTGGTAACAATAGTGATGGGTCAGGGGGCAGTGAGGATTAAAGCAGGAGATGTGTGCAGCCCCTCAGGTTTGCCGAGGCCACCTTCCCAACCAAGCCACTCACTATCCCCTAAACCCCATCCCATGTCACCTCCTGCAAGAATCTCTCCGGATTCACTTCCTGTTTGCCACCGTAACAAATTCCTACAAGCTTAGTAACTTCAAACAACACACAGTTATACCTCACAGTTTGAGAGGTTAAAAGCCAACACAAGGAGGTCTGTTCCTTGCCTTTTCCCCTGTACCCTCTGGAGGTGCCCATGGGCCTTGGCCTCCAACGCCTGCCAGGCTGCACCCGGCTTGTCTGCGTCCCTCTCCCACTTTCCAGCACACTTGCATCCACCCAGGGGCCCAGGATCAGCTCCCTGCCTGGCTCAAGGTCTTTAACAAATCACCCCGGCAAAGGAACAGAAGACAAGAAAAGGTCCTGGGAGAAGTGGGCCTTGCTGTCCTGCCCAACAGTGCTAACAGAATTACTACCTACCACACACTGCACTCACCTGCCGTGGCATCCTGGTGAGGACCCAGGGAAGAAGGTGCTGTGTCGGACTTCACATCCAACTCTGTTGAGGGTGAACAGATCCCTCCAACTAGGTGCCCGCAGATGTATAAGAAAAGTAAGAATAAATCCAGCCAAGAGTGCCAAAATTCTGTGATCAGGTGCTAGCAGCCTCTAGGACTGACTGACCCCTGATTGCCATCTTCAGTAACCTTTTATTCAGAATCCACCACAGGGGCAGCAGAGGAATCCGAGAATATCAACTGTTTTAGCAAGGACAATACAACTCAATTATCATAGGAATGCGACCTGACCAGTAAGCCATCATGTTATCTTCCTTCACCCATAAGTCGGCAAAGCATCTAGTATAGATGCGGGGAGGGGCTTGCAATGCTTGTGCTAGACTTCCTCCAGAATCCAACAATCACGGCTTGGTCAGGCCTCAGGCAGTACACAAAACAGTAACTAAAGAATGTCCTTCTCCACAGTGCTGCTATCCCCATTTTATTTGTGAAGACATGAACTTGTGGGGCTGAGAGGACCCCTATCCCAGAAGCAGAAGAGAGGAATCCGAACCCAGGTCTTCTAACCATTCCCAAGCAGCAACTGGACTACGCTGGAACTTCCCTTGCTAGGCTGAGGGCATGTGCCTGGTGTTGGTTCCTCAGCATACAGTAGGTGCTCAGCAAACATGGGCAAGGGAGGCAGTGAAGATGTGTGTCAGGAGACTCTGGGCTGGTGGAGCAATGGGAGGTGAGACCCCAGGCCGCTAGGCTCCTGCCCTGAGCAGAGCAGCAGCACAGGAGGGGACAAGGACAGCTCTGTCTACGTGAGTAGCAAGTGCTCCACTCCTCCCTAATGCCATCGCTTGTCTCTTAGGGTCAACCCAAAGGTGGCTCACCCTAGTGAAGGAGGGCCAGGCGGGCCTCTCTGGACCGGCTCATATGGCCCAGGAGCTCAGGAGAGATTGGAGACCCAGAGGGTTTCCCAAGGATGTGACTCTGTTGCAGGCTTGCAGGAGGCAGGGCCACATGGATGGTGCTGTCTGCTTTTGTAAATAAAGTTTTATTGGAACACAGCCATCCCCACTCCTTAGTCACTGTGTGCACCCGTCCTTAAACAACAAAGGTAGAGCTGAGTTGTGGACCAGGAGCCCTCAGAGTCTAAAGTACTTACTGTCTGGTCCTTTACAGAAAATGTTTGAGGACCCCAGTCCTGGATTCTAGAATTCAGGGTCAACTAACGAGTGAAGTCTGAGAGAACTGATCATCAGAACGGCTGCGATTGTTGGGCACTTGCCCACCCCCATTTACACAAGTGATCACATAAATCTTCGGCCCTGGGGTAGACGCCATTACGGCAGGTAAGGACACGGGTGCTCGTTGAGGGAGCTAGGACTGTTCTGGGTCTCTGATTGTGAACCTGTCTTCCAGAAGGAGCCTGGAATGGTGATCCACCCAGCCAGACAGAAGCTGAGGGAAAAGGATAATGAAAACGTGAATCCCACACTCCAGGACCCACCTTACAAAGGGGAGCCTTGGGTTTGCAGGCTGGGGCACCTGGGGGGAGGCTCCCCCTCAACCTCCCCACCCGCAGCCAGCATCCTCTCTGATGGAGACATCGGAGTGGACATCTCCCTGACGGGATTGCCTGTCATCATGGCCACCCTCCTGGAGTCCCATCACAAGGTGGGGTGGTGGGCAGATGGGTCAGGGGCTCACCTCCCCTGATGCTTCTCAGGCTGGTCCTTACCTGTGCCCTGGCCACTGCCCCCAGCTTTGACCCCGTGGAAGCCAAACATCCCCTTGCCACACCTCTGCAGGGCATTTCCTGACCCTCTCTGGGACTCCAGCCAGGCACCAGCTCCTTCCTAGAAGGCTTCTTTGGCTTTCGTCATGCTCCATAGCATCCTCCATAGCGAAGGCCCCTTTGGGGGATCTGATGAAAGTTACTTACAACATAGAGACCCACAAGAATAACACCTTAAACCCATAGATGTTTGTTTCCCTTGAAAAAGAGCCTGCAGCCAGACCACTGTGTACGGTACAGCCTGGGTTTGGTGGCTCCGTGGTGTCAGGCACACAAGCTCTGTGCACTGCATGGCTGAACTGGCCACTCACTCTGCTCACATCCCATAGTCTGACCTGGGTCACGTGGTCACACATGTGGCCACACACCTGCAGGGGACACTGAGGAATTTATTCCAGGCACCCATGAGCCCAGCTAAGAATTAGGGGCTGCAGAACTCTGAGAGAGAACAGGCTGTCGGCACAGCCAGCCGTCTCTGTGATAGAGCCTGTGCCCAGAAAAGTGAGGAGAAGGGATATCTCAGGGATTCGTGGATGCCCATGCAGTTCCTCATACTCCTCGGGCTTGCTGATGTCGGAAGGGAGAGAACTGGGCTGCGGTTTGCCTTCCTGACTCCGGCTGCCTGGGACTGACGCTGCGGGACTGGCAGGCAGCAGGACCGGGTGGGCGCACGGAGGCCCTCAGTCACCAGCTGCTCTGCCTGCCATGTTTTCTGGAAAGTCAGCCCGTGTGTGTGTGTTTGTGGGGGGTGTGTCTTTCTGGTTCGCCTCCCCTGGCTGGTGCTGGGGACCTATCCGCTGACTGAATGAAGGCTCAGCTGGGAGGAAACAGCACAGCTCTTCCTCTGTTTTCCACTCTGTCTTCTGAGCTGGACGCTTTCCAAAGGTCCTGCTAATCCCCCTGAAGCTGACCCCTGAGCCCATCAGGGACACGTAGGGAGGGGCAACCAGTCTCCCTGCTTCCTGCAGGGCCATTTCACCTACAAAAACATCTTGGGGACCTTGTCCTGCCCACCTTCCCTTCCTCAATGCTGGAGGACTCCCGCATGCTCTACCTCTGGTTCTCTGAGCAAGTCCTGGACTCCCTGCCCAAGGCCACCTTCCAGCATGGGCGCCTCACGCTCGGCCCGATGGGGGACAAGTTCACGGTGAGGGGCAGTGGTGCTGGGACAGACGTGTGTGCATGTGGTGTGTGTGCACACCTGCGGGAGAATGGAGGGAACTGCGTGGTGAGCACAGTAGCCATGGACCGGCTATGCTGCAGCCCAGAATCTACTGGGGGCCACTGTGTGTTGGGTGAGAGATGCAGCCAATCGATCAACTGATAGATAGATAGGCAGATGTAACTATGGACACAACTTGGCACATAGTAACTGTGAAATAAACGCAAGTTGCTATGAATATTTGTACTGCACTCACCTGGTTGGGGTAGGTACTATTGCATCTCCATTTTTCAAAAAAAAAAACTACAATAAACCCACAGCCAAGCTCAGAGAGGGTAAGTGACTTTGCTGAAGATCACACAGCTTAGAAGAGGAGGCTCCGAAGCCTGCAGTCTCCATAAATGCTTAGGTGGTTTCTGGTTCATGCCTGTCATTGTGTGTGTCCCCAAGACCCCCAGCAAGATCACAGAGGTCCCCTGCCTCACCCTGCCCAGCACACCTCAGAGCTTGTCTGGGGGGGTGGGATCGGGGCCGGGGGTCTGCACTGCGTAGCTGCAGTATTCTGAAATGAGCTGCTCTCCCTCTGTTTTAACAGCACTGGAAAACCAGGGCTTCACCATCAATTAGGAAACTTCTCAGAGCTAACTGCCCACCTGATCAGGGTTTATCTTGTGCACCCTAATCCTGCTCTTTTTGTTTGTTTTGGTACTGGGACTCAAACTCAGGACCTTGCTCTTGCCAGGCAGGCGCTGTGCCACTGAGCTATACCCCAGCCCTAATCCTGTTCTTGCTTCCAGAGGCCTCACACAGCCAATCCCAACAGCAGTGACATCATAATAGCTAAGACTGGGCTCCTTTTGGGCTCTGAGCTCAGCGCTTCCTGAGCATCAGTTCCTTCCGTGCTTAGAGCCCCGTGCCAGTGAAACACTGATGCGATCCTGACTCACACTCGGGGGACTTAGGAAATGGCAGGGCTGGGCTGTGCAGCTGTGATGGTATCCACCATGCTATCGCCTCTAGGCTCAGTGGGCCCCAGCCATAGTCACTGCGGGCGATTCCTGATCCCAAAGCCATGCTTAGCCCAGCTCCCTGGGGGTCACAGCCCTGTCTGCTCTGGCTGGAGGCAGTGATGCCCTTGATCCTGGTCTTCAGTGCAAGGTTCCACCAAGAGGCTGTGGTGCCTGAGCCTAAAGGGCCCTCGCCCTTGCTGGATGAACTCCTCTGAGTCCCTGGCCGGCTCACTCCCATTCACTGCGCTGACACCTTCAGTGCCTCCCCCAGTCCCCCAGCTGCCACCTGTCTTCTCACTACCTCCCTCTCCACAAATGACGAGCTGATACCACACGAGCTGATACCAACAGGATTAGGGCTGGGGTATAGCTCAGTGGCACAGCGCCTGCCTGGCAAGTGCAAGGCTTCCTAGAGAGCGGGGCAGTGCCCCCAACAGTACTTTTCCCTCCGCTTCCTGCCCCCAGCCTTCCCCTCACCCACCCCTGCTCCTCCCTGAGCCTGCTCCTGGTCTGCCTGCTTCCCTTCTGAATTTTCCATTTACTCTTCCCTGCCTTTCCAGCCCTGCTATGCCCCTGTCTCCTTCCAGGTGTGCAGCTCAGGCAACATGCCCGTGATCTCTCGTGTCTTTGCTAGAGTCCATCCACTTACCTTGGTCTCCACCTTCCCCCCAGGCCCAGCTCCCATTGTCCCTTGTGGAAATCCAGTAGCACCCCCATCGTGGGTCTCCCTGCATCCTGACACCCCCTGCACTCTGTTTCCCATGGAGGCCAGAACAACCTTTTTGAGAAGCAAAACTGAACGCTCATCTGCCAGATTAAAACAAATTAAAGATACAGGATCAGAGTCTAAGGATAGGCAAAGTTCTTCGGTGTAGTATCCAGCGTCCTGCATTGTCTGGCCCTTGTCTACCGCTCCATCTAGTTGTTCCGCCCCCAGCACAATTGGTCAGTGTAACGGTTGATACCTTTCATTGTAGGGGACGGTGACTCTTAGCATATCATTTTAAGACAAAATAATTCTAGTCTTAATGCAAGCCTCAAAACGTGTCTTGAGAAACATCCCGGAGGGGTTGTAAAGAGTTAACTTTGCAGTTCTGACTTAGCCCTGGAATGCTTCTCCAAAGATAAAGAACACCAGGGCCTAGATAACTACCCATGACCTTGCCTGGGTTATTTCACCCTTTCCCTGGCCCTAGATAAACATTGTAACCATAAAGGAAATATATGGTTATCTAAAGGGACACATATAAAACAGCGTACAGAAAGTATATATCATTGTGGTTGGGCTCATGACCGGAGCCTGACCTGGTTATGTGGCACAAGGAAAACAACATGTGGCGGGGGCTACAACATGTCAATCTGTTACCATGGAGACCAAAAATGTATATAAGCTGGAAACAAAGGCAGGTCCATACCCACTTCCCAGACTGGCAAATGGAAGAGGGTGGCTAGCCTCAAATTAATAAACTCTGTCTTGTTCTTAGTAGACTCGGTCTCTTGTGGAATACAACCCAAATTCTGCCGTAACATCATCAGCTGTGGATATTTCTTAGTTGCTGTCTCTTCAGCTATTGTCTCTCTTTCTGCTTCCTCTATTCTTGCCTCTTTGGACTTCTAGGACCTTCTGAGTCCATCTTCTATGTCTACAGTTAGTTGTTCTGTCATGTTTTTGTGTCTTTGTATCTCTATGCAAAAATCCGGATCATTTCTGCAAATCTCTTTTTTAATTCATTCTCTCGTTTTACATCTGTATCTTATCTGTTCAAGCATTCCCTGAATTTTTCATTTTATTACCAATAACATTTATTTTATAGTAATTTTATTCAGTTCATTTTCAAATTTAGCTCTTCTCTTCCCACTCCCAGTGCTGTCATCTTATTAGGGCTCTACTTCTTTAATCTTTATTTTTTAAAAAATGGTTACTTGGTAGTTTCTTCCAAGTTATTCCATCCTGTCTAATTCTTAGGGGTACTTACCTTTTGTTTGTTGTATTTTCTAGTTAGCGTTCATGGCGGATGGCTCCCTTGTGTCATCTTTCATTTGTTTCCATTTGTAAGCTCATCTTTAGTGGAATTTGGCTTTTCTGTGGACAGACTACTCCCTGGATTCCCTAAATTTCCTGAGAGGACACGTTTGTGTTTATTTCTGCTAGAAACACAAAAGTTGCATCGTTCAGTAGTCTGGGTGTATTTTATGTTGTCTTGTAGTTCAGAAAGTCCTGCAACATACCTGTAGTATAAATATAGACTATGGTCCCAACAGACCCCATTTCGGTTTTTCATTTACACCCTCCATCCTCACTCCTTTTCATGAGGGTGAAATGTTTTATTTTCACTTTTGCTTCTCGCTACTTTTAATCTGAGAGCATCAAACCCCAGGACAGTGTGGTCTGAAGACACATCCTTCTCCTATCTCTCTGGACTGTCTTGCTTACAGTTTTCCATTTCAGTTTACTTTTCATGTCTAGGACCTGGGATTGTCTCTTTCTTTCTTTTGAGCTCAGCTAGGTATTAAATAAAACCTTCTTTGGAATGTATCCCCTGGCCCCATGGTCTGTGGGGAGAGCCTCTTTAAGCACCTCCCTACAGACTGTAGACTAGATGCTCTGCCCAGTGACCTCAGACCACACTCACAGCCCTGCCCACTACTCCCTGCCTGTCCTGTATTGGCCCTGCTCCTCCCACACTGCCTTTGCCAGGCTGCTCCCTCTGCTCGGAGGGCTTCCCTCACCCTTTCCCATCGGATTCCCTCTCATCCTCAGGAGCCTTTCCTACCTCCCTGATTTGGCCGGATCCCCCTTGAGGGTTCTTGTACCAAAGGTGGGTCTATTTCTTCTCTAAAGGCAATCTTGCCTTTAGTTCTGGGATTCTCTGATAATGAGCTCTGCAGGCAGAGGCCATGTCTGTTTGGCTCTCCACTGTGTCCCTCGCCTGGCTTCAGCCTACTGAGGTCCCTGTGGACACTGCTAGAAGGCACGGCCACGTCTGCTGGAGGGTTCCCATGTAGCAGGGCCTGTTCTCAGCTCTTTACATGGATTATCTTGTTCAACTTCTCAACAACCCTATGTGCTAAGTATGATTCTGTCTTCATTTTACAGAGGAAGAAGGTGAGACACAGAAGGCTAAGTAAAGGCATCCTTGCCATGCCCTGCAAGGTAGGCTGGGCAGAGGTGGCTTCAATACAACACAGACAAGAAAATTGAGGCCCAGAGAAAGCAAGAGTCAGTCCCAGTTTGCCAAGTCAAATTAGTGGTATGGTATAGCCTGGGGCCCCGGGCCTTGGAGTCCAGCCTGGCCACAGCCACTACCTTAGGCTGCTTCCTCTTTCCCCAGCCCTGGGTCCCACATCAGCTTCAGCCCTCCCATCTCTGACGCAGTGGCTGCGGCTGTTCTGATGAGCTGGGGTCCTGGCCCCAGGACCCCTATCTTCCACAGCTTTTCAGCAGCTTCCCTCCCACCCAGGCCCAAGTAACTGTGCACTGCCTCACGAGGCTCAGGATCTCCTGTCAAAACAAGGACATTGTAGTCAGTTCTTCTGTGATGGAGAAATTGCTCTTTCCTCACCCAGAGGGGCAACATTCAGTGGCTCACACTTTTGAAGAGGTGAGTAGGTACAGGGGAAGCTTGGGAGCAGGGGACCCAGCTGCAGACAGGCCATCTGGGACAGGAGTTTGGGAGCCTCTGATACCTCCAGATTCTTCTCATCGCCTCTGCTGTGACTGGCTGTCTCTTACACATGACTTGTGGTACTCAAGATCCTATAACTCAGCCATGAGAGTACACAGAAAGTGTTAATGGGCGTAATAACATTTTTCTGTCTTAAGATGGGGCTCTTGAACTTCCTGGGGAGAAACATAGCAAGAGCATGGAGAAATAAAGGTAAGAGACAGAAAGCTGAGGTCAGGCAGAGCCCTTTCTCTGGATGGGAGGAAAGGAACTGCTCAAGCATCATAGTGCATTTATTTATACATTTGGCAGGTTGGGGTCACGTGACACACTTTTTGCCTAGCAACTCACTGCTTGCATTGTTTCAGGGCTTGATGTTTCCTGGACTGAAACAGCTTGTTCACATGGCTTGCCTCGAGAGCTCTTTGTTCTGGGACAGCCTTGCCTCACTCCACACATGTGATCAATTTCTAGCTTCAGCTGCTTCCTACAGATTCTAACTGAACCAACCCAACAGGATTCTGGCTGAAGATGGGCCAGGGTAACCACACATCTCCTGAGAGGAAGATGAAGGACCTGATCTGATATGAGGTGATCAGACATTGGGGCTGGGGATTCTTGCTAAACCAAGGTAGCAAGGCTCTTGCAAAAACCGGATTTTATAGGGAGATACATGGTGGTCCTAGAAGGTTCTAGAATCACACTGAAGTTGGGTCAAGCAAAGAATCTTTGTCAGACTGCAGCAAACAATGATCAAAGCCTCTCTCTCCCACCATGTCTGGTTCATGCCCCTCCCTGACTTCTCTTTGGGCTTTGACTGCTTCTCTCTTTGACTGATCCCCTTCTCTCTCTGGCACCTACAGACTTTCCTTCTTGCTCATGAACTTGGATGTGCATATCAGTCAGAGTTTAGGAACTTATGCCCCCCAGGACACCTTGGAGAGGAGCTTTGGTCAAATCTCCCAGGGCAGAGAGGTAGTCTGGGGCAGGAGTCTGGGCTGATGGCAGACATAGACAGACCCAGGGATGGGCAACCCCAGTGTGGTCTTTTGGGGCTGAAGGAGTTGCAGGTCAGGCTGGAGGTGCACTGAAATTGTGTCCTGAGGTTCTAGGCCAAATGGAGCAAGTGCAAGCCACACAGGGGTGGGAGACGACAGGTCTGTACCAGTGCAGGATGGCTGCACTGCAGACATTAAACTGAGCCCCAGACAGAGTGCCCACCTCTCCACTTGAACAGAGGGAGCTCCAGAACCAACAGGACACAATGTGAGGCTCAAGGTCACTCATAACACTGATACTGAAGTCTGTAGTTCCTGTACCCCCAGTAGATGTACTTAGTCATTTATTTTTAGTAATATCTGTTGAGTTCTTACTCTGGGCCCAGGCCATATGATTCGTGACCTCAAAAAGCTTCTAGTCTAATGGGCAGAGGTAAATAGTAACTCACTAGCCAAACAAAAGACTATATAACTTCTAATGCTATGAAATAAAAATATGTAGTCAAGGAAGGTGCATATGAAATTGAACTCAACATACAGAGGATATTTCAGGGCTATCTGGTGCTGTAGGATCAGTGTCACCAAGGGAAGCGGTCAACGCACAAATTCCTGGGCACCCCTGCAGTCTGGTTTGTAGGTCAGGGGCAAGGCCCGTGGATCTACATTTCCAAAACACTCCACCTGCCTGATGCTGAAGCTGCTGGCCTAAGGCCACAGCAGCAATCTAGTGCATTTTGTCTCCAGAATGAAAACACAGATCAACCCAGCCACCAGCACAGAAGCACCTCCTTGCTTGGGTGATGGCTTCGTTTTGAAGGCAGGTGATGTGAGCCATGCCCACAGTCTTGCTCCACAGTAATTGGCAATGTGGGGAGGTCAGAAACCAGAAGAGGAAGTGCCCATGGGATTTCTTAGGTCCTAAGCCCAAAGCTGTCTGTTTATTTCTTTCAGTATGTATGTACGTATGCATGCATGCGTGCATGTATGTGTGTGTTTTGCTATGCTGGGGATGGAACCTAGGGCCTCATACATATTAGGCAAGTGTTGTGTGACTGAGCCACATTCCCATTTTCTCCCAATTTTCAGAAGAGCAACAGTTCAGCCAAATCCCAAGATTCCCTGAGATCCACTGCACCCCACATCTCTCCGATTATTCAATGCATTTGACAACTCTGAGCAGGAAGAGTTGCCCTCTGCTTCAGGGAGACCCCTGGCTCACAGTGAATCTGCTTTCTCTCCCCAAGATATTGTCACTGCCATCCAGGCCTCCTATTCCCAGAAAAAAGCTCTTGTTAAGCCTCTTGGATTTCCAGTATGTGCTGCAGAGAGGGGTAGGAATCAGCTCTGCAAGTGTCTCCCGGGCTCCTGCAGTCAGGCACAGGGCTTGGTCCTGGTAGAGAGATATGCACCTTCCTTCCTTCTTTCCTTCCTTCTTTCCTTCCTTCCTTCCTTCCCCGCCTCCTTCCTTCCGGGATTTACAGGACTTCCAGCCTGGTTACAGAGAGAGACAACCCTGCCCTGGAGGCTAGAGTAGGAAGAAGTGCACCTAGGGACGGAGAGAGGACCTGGGCCAAGGCCTAGTGGTTGGAATGACCAATGTCCAGAGACTTCAAATGGCCTCTCTTTTCAAGGGCCTGGAAGTCACCTATTTTTGCCAAAGGTTGCAATTTTTTTAATTTTTGCATGAAATTCGTATCTGTTACCTAGAAAAATTCAAGGAACAAGAATTTGAAGAGGCAAAATTTTATTATGTTCCACTGTTATATCCCCCCAATGGAACGCCAAGCACAAAAGGATTAACTAGAAACTCTGAGAACCATTCCTACGTTTCCTTAACAAAGGTTCAAATTCTCACCTCTCCTCTATTTCAGGGTTACAGCATGGACTGCTTCCAAGGAGGCTGAGGTAGGTTGTCTTCGGAGAAATAAGCCCTACTGGCTTCATGTTAAGAAAGCAGAGAAAGGGCCCTAAAGGAAATCAGGCAATGGGACCAAAGGAAATTAAACCAGATGGTCCCTTTGTGTCTCTTGTGACTATTCTCCCCTCTCTGTCTGTTGGGAGAGCCTTTGTATGGCAGAAATGGGACCATAGTGGTCCGAATGGAGGAACAGGAGAGTCCTGGCCAAATGGCCTCTCCCTGGGCCTCTGGGAATGTGACAACAGCTCCGACTCTCCCTAGGGTCTGCAGGGACTGCTCATGAGAGCCACTGTCTGAAGGGCAGGAGGAGAAGGCTAGGTCAGGATTACTTTTTCATGGCATGACAGTGAATGTTTACCCAGGCTGTGTAGCTATCCACCCTGTGGGTCACTCACCTTGGGCCTCTGATTGGCAGAGCAGCTCCGAGGCCGTTCAGAACTTCCTGCCGTCGATGATCACCACTTTGGACATCCCTGAAGTCACGTCTCATAAGTGTGGGCTTGGGGAATGAGTGGGGATAGAGTTCTAACTTCACCTTCTCCCCCTTTCTAATTGCCTGGTACAGAGGCCCCTCCCAGGCAGGGCCCGCAGGACCTCTGATCCCCCAACCATCAACATTTATGGGTCCTGGATCCCTTCTCTCAAGGCCCAGCTCTCTGCTGGTGCAATGAATGTGAATGGCTTGGCCAGATGTGCAGACCTCTGACGCTGGTTTGCCTTGACAATATCCCCTCTGCCACCCCACCGTGGGCCCAAACCACTTTGAGAGCTCAGGTCTCCCAGTGGTAACCAACTGGAAGGTTAAAACCTAGATGTAGCCCAGGCCTGAGCCTCAGTTTCTCTTTCTATAGAATGAGAAGGTCAGAACTGACAATCCCTGAATTCCCTTTGGGCCCTGATATTGTAGGATATTTGGTCATAGGCAGCCACTGTATTGGTGGAATTTCAGACTCCATAGCCAGCTTTGCCAGAGATGTTTTGGACAAAGTCTTGCTGAAAGGCTTTGCTCCCTTTCCCACTGGGTATATTGAGCTGGCCAGGCCTTCATTTTGAATATTTGCATGTTCGCATGGCTTTGGCATTCCTACAGAAGCAGGGATGATCCTGACTTAGTGCCTTGTTCTGTCCCAGCCTCAATTTTCCCATCTGTAGCATGGCACTACAACTACAGAGGTGATTAAACCGGGTGTCTGGGAAGACTGCACTGTGTGGTTGCAAAGAGCACTGGGAGAAGCTCCACAGGAGAGGGGTGAGGACCAGGGTAGGCATGCGGAGTGACAGCTGTTCCCCACGCACCCTTCCAAGCAGGGTAGATTCAGCTTACTGTGAACCATGCGGCCAAGAACCTTGATCCCACCATCTCCAGGACTGGCCCTGCTCCCTGAGAAGGGCTGGCAGGCTCCCTCCCCCGCCCCAGGGCTCCAGGTGGCACTTACAGCTGTCATGAACAGCAAAAGCCTGCGCCTCCTCGACATCACCAACCCTGAGATCATCCTCAGGATGTGTACAAAGTTCCCATCAGCCTGGACTCCTGGGGAGAGCCCCAGGCAGCATTCTCCTACACTGGTGGTTGTTGGGGACACATGCAGGGAGCTTCCCAGCTGCCCTTAGTGCCCTGGGAGCCAGCCCAGCCTGCCCTTCTCACCCCCATCCCTCCTAGGGCTCCCTGCTAGTGCAGATGGACTTCGGCTTCCCGGAGCATCTGCTGGTGGACTTCCTGCAGAGCTTGAGCTAGGATCCCAGAGGCTGGCATGGAGTCAGACCGGAAGCCACACTCAGACACCCACCCCAAACCCTGGCATCTCCCTCCATCATTGTGTGAGACTGCCTCCCAACTCCTCCCTGTCCTAAAGGGCGCTGACATTAAAATGCTGTAGCCAGGAACTAGGAGGTACAGTACTTCTTCCGTGAATAGGGGAAGAGGGGACAAGGCAGGGCAGGGACAGGTCTTGCCCATCCTGCCTTGTTCCTGGGTAAATCTGGCAAGGCCAGCCCTGGCTGTTTACCCTTTTCCAGCCCTTCCACAGTTGCTCCCAACTCCTCCTGTAAGCTCTCCAGAGGTTTTTGGATTTTTCTTCAGGAAAAATCCAAACTGCTCACCTCAGGGTTCAAGGCTTTGCCTGATTGGCCCCTGAGTACTTTCCAAACTATCTGCAATTCATTCTCAGCCACACCCCCGTCCCTGCTACACCAGAGCTTCCCCCCTTTGCTGAACAGCTCTAACAAGCCCCTTCTCTGGTGGGTGGCCCCTTCTTGAAGCCCTTCAGGGCCCTCTCACCCTTCCAGGACTAGAGCAAGAGGACATTGGGAATGTGTGCCAATCCATCCTCTACTAACAAGCCCCCCTGCACAGGACTGGGGATTGAACCTAGGCTCTTTTTAATTTTTTTTAAATTTTTGAGATAGGGTCTCACTAAGTGCCCAGGATGGGCTCGAACTTGCAGTCCTCCTGCCTCAGCCTCCCAGAATGCTGGGGTTACAGACAGGTAACACCACATCCAGCTGCAACTGTTTTCCAAATTCACACAGTAGCTACCCCTGCCCGCCACTCATGGCTCTTAACCCAGCAAGCCTGAGGATCTGAGAGACACTGTGTGGCTGAGTCACAGATGAAGTGCCCATCAGGGTTTCCAGGATTAAACAATAGAATCCAGCCCTAGGGGAAACTGAAAGAGGGAAAGTGCGTGGGGATGTGGAACAGCTCACAGACTGGGCAGGTAGAATGCTGCAACCAGGCTTGGATCCCAGGGCACAACTCGTACATCTGGGACCTCAGGCAGCAAGGACATCCCAGCCGTATCATCAAGTGGCGCCTGGGGACCATTCATCCCAGATGGTTTCTTGCCCTGGAGCTTTACTCCCCCAAGATCCAAAGTCCTGATTGGCTGAGCCTGGGAGCAGAGCTCACTCCTTGGCTCTGGAGGGCACCTTGAGGGATGGCAGCTTCCACAACCGAGCTGGCCACACACAAACACACCCTTTCACCCCCGCCCAGTGGCCAGTGGAGCAGGGGCCCTTGGCCGCATCCTGAAGACTCAGTAGGAATTTGCCAGTGACCATATGACAAAGGTGCTAGAGACAGAGGGTACAACAGCCCCCTAGGTCCAGAAACCTCTCCCAGTCACTTTTTCACTCCTCGATGCACTGACTCAGTTGTGCATTTCACTCACCAAGCAAACATCTCAGATAACTGTGAGTTCCCTCCAGGGTCCCGGATGCAGGCAGTCAGCAGGGAGCATCTCTGAGACCCCACCTCTGCCTTCCCCCGAACCACCGCACTCTTGGTGCAGCCCCTGTTAAAGGTCTCATGTCCTCAGCTTCCTGCACGAGCCCAGAGCAAGGATCTGACTCATTATCTGCCCTAGGGGTTGCAGCACCGGACAGAAAGTGAGACTGGATGGGGAAGAGGTTTGGATTTGGGGAAGGGCAGGGAAGGCGAGGGGCTCACAGAGGTCTGGCTTCTGGTAGGAGAAGAGGAGAATGCGGCCTCAGAAAGGCAAATCGATGTGACTTTAAGGCGGGAGAGAGGCATCCCATGGGCGTGTTCTCAGCCCACTGTATTGCTCCAGCGTTCTTCCTCTCCCTGGCCTGGCCTACCGCCCTAAAGGGCTCCTGCTACACTCAGGCTGGGGAGTGCCAGGCTCTGTTTTCTCCAAGTGTGTGGCCGAGTGACGTGAGGAGAAACACAGTGCTATGGACAGTGTGGTTTGCTCCCCAACCCCCCAAAATTTATGTTGCCGTGTGACTGCCACCGTTGTGGTCTTTCAGAGACAGTTAGATCATTAAGGAGGATTAGTGACTGTCTCCAGGGACTGGGTGAATTCTCACCAAAGTGAGCTCCCAACCTCTGGAGACTGGGTTAGTAACTGTGAGAGTTTTGCTCCTCTCGTGTGCCTGCCCTTCCACTTTCTGCTTTCTGGCGTGAGCTGAATCAGCATGAGGCCCTGTCCAGCACCATGCTCTCGGCCTTCCCAGCCTCCAGAAACTCCTTTATAAATTTCCCAGTCTCAAGTACACCATTGTAGCAGCAGGAAACAGACTAAGACACATAACAAGATGCTGGCAGGTGCAAAGTCCCAGGGGCAGAGAGAGTCATGACAGATTCAAGAAACATCAAGGAGGCTGGCATAACAGAGAGAAAAGAAAGGAAAAGTGGGAAGGTGAGACCCACCCAGCAGGCAGATAGGGCCAAAACCACTGAGGTGGCAAAGAGGCCTGGCCTTTATTCTAACAACTGGGAGGCAAGGTGCGTGGTATTACTTGGTAGTGGAATGGTTTAAAAGATTTGAGGGGAAGGCGTCATCCTCTGAGCCAGGTTCCTTCCAAAGCCCCACATGCCCACTCCAAGGGCCTCCTGTTTCTCTTCTTCCCTTAGAATCCAGAGCAAGAGTCTGACTCATGAGACCAACCAGGAGCACAGTGTGTGTGCAGCTCACAAAGGGCCCCTGGCAGAAAGAGATCACCGATCCCCACTCCAATGTGGGAATTTCAAGCCTTGCAATATTAGCTTTCAAGGAGTGACATTGTTAGCAGCCACACTGCACCCAAGATCAGTCCCTTGAGGAGCTGGGGAGACCAAAGACCTGCCCTTGATGTCACAAGGGCAATAACCAGAGAATTTGGCATCCCTGGAAGCTCCTTCCTTGAACAGACATTTCCATCATTAGGGGCACGCAGAGAGGTCATTGAGAGCGTGACCCTTTCAGGCCCCAGGAGGTCGTGGAGATCATCTCTGCTCCAGGAAGGAAGGGTGGTGCCTCAGAGAGCATCTGAGCTGGGACAGCACTTAGCGTCGCTGTACCATGCCAGGAGAGCAAGAAGCAGAAGGTACTGGGGAATCCCAGAGGGCAGAGGTTGCCTGAGCAAGACCAACCTGCAAGCCCCACACCCTGTTCCTCCCATCCAAGCCCAGAAGCTCTGGCTTAGCCCCTCCTCAAAAGACCAGGAAGTCCTCCTGGCCCGGTGAGGTGCTGGCGCAACCCAGTTAGTCCGTTCCCAGAAGCCTGTACTGCTGTTTCCCCCAGGGAGTGAACAGGGCTTCCTGAGGACAGGCCCTGTGGCGCGCATCCTGCCGCCTGGCTTCTGGGCCTGGGCAGGACAAGGGCCTGAGGTTTGGGACCAGGCCTCAGGCGAGGAGGAGGGGAACACTGTCCCTGGGGGCCACTGTGCCACCCAGTGACCCTGGAACACATCCCAAACCCTCCAGACTCGTGCTCGCTTTGGCAGCATGTATACCAAACCCTATAGGACAAAGTCACTAAGTGGTAACCTGAGTGTTTTGTGGTGGCCGCTGTCACCTGGTTTGTTTTTAAACATGTTAGTAGTTTTTAAGAAGAGCCAGGTATGTTCCAGCAGGCCATGGGCCACCTTTGGCTTGGCATGGAAACCCCTCCTCCCTTGGGGTATGTGATCTACCTGGCTCACCAAGGAACTTAACAAACTGCGTTCTGTGCAGTCCTGAATCTCCCGCCTCTTCGTGCAGTCCCCTGGCCTCTTGAGTCAGTCCTCACACTGGGGACCAGCCTTTGTGAAACAGATGGTCATTTAATCCACACCACAGGAGCGTGCACACCTTCAGCCAAAGGAACAGGGAGCTAAGGTGGACCCTCAGGGCACTAGCTGGGCGGAGCACTGAGAGTGTGGGAAAGTCGCTCTCTCAGAACACTTCCTGACACACCTGGGATCAAAACCCATCTCTGCTTTCGACTGCTGTGTGACGTTCACTAACTCACTTGACCTATCTGAACCTCATTTCTTCTTCCATGTAATCGTAGAGTAACCTTTGCCCTGGCCTCCTCATGGGGATGGTCAGTATTAAAGGCATCTGAAAAGGTTCTGCATTTGTTTCTCAGTCTATGGTCATTTGGCCATGTGTCTCTCTGTGCACCCCGCCTGTGCAGGAAGCAGGCCAACTTTCCTGGGACTTTTCCTGGACCAATCAGCCTCTAGGCTCTGCTCTGGGAGCAGGAGCTGGACCCTGACACTGGAACAACCAAGCTTTCCCACACACACTGCTCACAGCCCACCTTCTTACCCATTCCACACCATGTCCCACGGGGGCCACGGGGAAACGGAGGCCAAGGAGGTCCAGGCCTTTACCTGTGGCTACACAGCTAGGAGCAGCGGAACCGGAAGTCACATACAGCAATCAGTTGCAAAATCTGTGCTCCTCCCGCTCCTGGCTGGCAGGCAGTTTCTACATAGCTAGGTTGGTCCTGGGAGCAAGGAGGTCCGAGCCTCACAGAGATGTGGGATCTGCAAAAAGGAACAAAACGGGCTTCAGGCACAGACTGCATGAGCCTCAACTCTAGGTCACCAAATTCTCACAGCTACTCTGTGGGAAGGCATGACTATCATGCCCATCTTACAGATGGCACAACTGAGGCTCAGGACCATCCAGGCATTTGGAGGGAAGTTAGAGGAGAAGATGAATGAACGAGAGATGTCTTATGCCATGGTTGTGCCCCCGGGGGGATGTCACCCAGAGGTTGCGGACAGCCTTCCTAGCAGGCAGAGCTATCAGTCCCCTGCGGGAGGAGGGAGCAAGGGCCAAAGGCTGGGGATGTTATGGGAAAACTTGAATGGCAGCTGGACTGGCCCTGACCCTAGGCTTGCTTTCCGCCCTCTCCATCCCCACCCGGTGTGTCCCCTTTCCCTGCTGTCTCCTTTCCTCCTCTTCCTCAGCGGCTCCAGGCCTCAGCTCTTCATCGGGGTAACAGGGTCACCCCGGCATCCGTCTCAGGGTGACTGTGAGGATTAGACGAGATGTGGGTATAGATAGTGTCTATCCCCGGAGAGCTGAGACTAATTACTGATATTCCCTCCTCCCTGCCTCCTATCCTGGAGTCACCCTCAGGACCCCCGAACACAGAGGCCCCTCGCTTCCCTCCAGTCCTGGTCTCTAAAGAGGCTCTAAAGAGGCACAGATGGGGTCTCAGCTGGGAGCTTCCTGCCGCCCACCCCCTGCCGCGCAGGTGAGCCGGTCTTCGCCCCTGTATCTGCTCCGCGGAGGCGGCTCCCGCGTTTGGCTGCGCTCCTTGGGCTCCCGCGCTGGCGCTGCTGGCCCCACCCGGTCTGGGCTGGCAGCGCGAAGCCACGTGATTTCTCGGCAGCGGGTTCCATGCACAAGCGGGACAGCTCTAGCGACTACTTTCAGTTTCATGCAGAACAGTGAAGCCGCAGCAGCATAGCAGCAGGTGAGTGCCGGGCTGCAGACTGGGCTGGGGCGCGCGGCAGTGGGCGGCTCGGAGTTCGAATTCTGCTCATGGAAAGGAGGAAGGGATGCCAGAGGTACTGTGGCCGGGGGATGGCTGGTGGATAGCTGGGTGGGTGGACAGGCGGACACATGGGGGGCCGGTGGCTTGGCAGTGTGCAGCCCGTTACCCTGCAGTTTGGAAAATGAGTTGTGAGCCACAGACATAGGCAGGTCTGGGTCGCCCGGCTGAGGGAAGGAGATATGAGACTGCGCTCCCTGACAACGCGCCTGCCGCTTGTCGCCCTCTCTTGCTTTTCTTTTTTTTTTCCAACTTTTCATTGTTTCCTAAAGAATTACAGAAGTCACCCTTTATCATGCACAATTCAAACTTTTTAGCCTAAAACACTTTTTATTATGGAAAATTCCAAACATGCACAAAGGAGAGGAATTGAGTTAGGCTGAAGTGTATGAACTTGATGGATTTCGGTGTAATGAAGGCACTGTATTCACCGCTCAGCTTCGACAGTCACCTACCCGGGGTTGCATGTTTCCCCTTATTTCAAAACAAATGGCAGATAGCAGAATTTCTCAACGGAAATATTCTAGAATGAATTAAACAATAAAATGGCCACGATATCATTAGCATATCCTAAAATATTTTTTCCAGTATGGGGGGTTGAACCCAGGGCCTTTGCACTGCACTATATCCCCAACTCTTTTAATGAATTATTAATTAATAAATTATTGTTTTATTGAGACAGCGTCACACTAAGTTGCCCAGGCTGGGCTCAGACTTTGAATCCTCCTGCCTCAGTTTCCCAAAGTGCGGGGATTATAGGCATGTGCCATCTTGCCCAGCTCTAAACAATTCTTTAATGTTAGATCTCCATTATTTCTAAGGAATATTTTAACTCATAAGTCGTAGGGAAATACATGGGTGTCGTGTTATTACTTGCGTTTCGCATTTCCATTTGCTTCCCGGCTCTTTTTTTTCCCTCCCTCACTCAGAAAGCCAGAACCTGGAGTTTGCTAGGGCGGCTGCCAAACCTGGGCAGACGGTGGGGTGGGCCTTGCCGGTACCTTAGATTTTGGTCTTTTTAAATTACTTTCCCCCTCCTCCTCCTCGTCCTCCTCCTTTTCTTTCTCCTCCTCCGCTTCCTCCTCCTCCTTCTTCTCTTCTCCACTGAAGAGAAACATGAACCCAGAAAAGCACAGACTTGGGCTGGGTGTGTGGCTCAGGAGCAGAGCACTTGCTTAGCGTGTGTGGGACCATGGGATGAATCTCCTGTGCCATAGAAATAAATACATAAAGCACCAGGCTTTATCTCCCAGCGGGAAGGAGGGGTCAGGCCCGGTGATGTATATGGAGTCTCCATTAGACACTTTCCTCAAACTACTGACCTGAAGCCCAGACTGGCCTCAGATCATGCCCACCTGCTCTTACTCCAGAAGCAGCTGGTTGGCTGGCATCCTGCCTGGGAGGTAGACAAACAGGGGCTCTCACTGCCTGGCATTTGTCAGGTGTCATCTCTGGGAGCCTCAGTTTCTCACTTGTAAAATGGGCGTGATAGGGTGTTTCATGGGTTGAATGAAATGAAGTATGCCCAGTGTCTGGTGAATTGTAAATTACTGCCCGAGGAGAAGGAGCCTTGGGTCCCTGACGAGGGCAGACAGCAGAAGGGTTATGGAGGTTCGTCGTCTGCTTAGCAGAATGTCTGGATGTCAGCAGCACTTGACCAATCTCCATGCAGCCCAACACACAAACCCCTTCCCCTCTGAGGAGAATCCAGCAAAACTTCCTACTACGTCTGCTCCCATCTGTAATGGGCTGAGTTGTGACCGGAAAGACATGTTGAACTCCCAATCTCCAGTATCTTGGAATGGGATCTTATTTGGAAAATGGTTGCTGCAGCTATAACCAGTCATAAGGAAGTTATACTGGACTGGGATGGGCCTTGATCCAGCGTTACTCATGCCCTCCTAAGAGTAGAGTTCAGCGTGCACATAGTGGCAGGGGTGGGGGGAGAGGAGTAGCCAAGCAGCAGAGGCAGAGATTGGACTGACTCATCCATAAACCAAGAGATGAAAGTAGAGCGAGCCCTCCGAAGGAGCCCAGGCCTGTCCACACCTAGATTTCACACCTCAGATCTTCGAGAGAACACACTGCTATTGTCTTGATCTACTCACTTTGTGGTACCTGTCACCACACTTAAGAAATCACCCCAATATCTGTCCTCTGCCTGCAGCATAGAATTAGGCTAAGGGTTAAGTAAATGCATATAAGTGTACACACTATCAAAATTTTGGGGGCTGGAGTTGTACCTCAGCAGTAGAACACTTGTCTAGCATATGCAAAGCCCTGGGTTCCTTCTATCCCCAGCACTACAAAATAAATAAATAACGTAAAACTCTTATAGGTTTCTTGAACTATAAGTTGCTGTCTTCTTTTTTCTTTTTTTTTTTTTTGCCAAATCTACTATTTTAAGAGTCGGTTGGTAGTCTAAAGTCTATTTAGCTAAAACTAAGTCTTCAGTGGATTTGATTTGAAAGCAAAAAGAAAAATGGATCATCTCAGCTGTTGATCCAGGCTGTGTAGAGAAGGGAAGCCTTTGGCCCCTTAGATTACGGCAGACCCTGGAGAATCGTCCTCTGCAGCTAACACCAACTGATTTGGTGAGGCCAGCAGCCTTGGTTATGTGTGCATCTTGTCACCCATAAAATAAGCGTGACTGTTTCACCCACATGCGGCCTGGGGTTTCCTGGGTCTTCAGGAGCTGTAAGGTTGGCGTGACCCCAAGTCTGTTCTCCAGGGAAGCCCTTGGTGCTCCCAGTCTCTCTGCGGCTCTGGGGGGCCCACAAGGGGGAGCTTAGTTCTCCTGGGCCTTCTGACCGCAGCCTCTTCTGCTTTGCTGTCGTCCTCTTTTCCTGGGTGACCAGGCCATGAAATGAGTAGGTTTCCTGGGCAGAGGGCTGGGAGGCCAGAGGAAATGAGAGCTGGCTCATTCATCCTGCCTGCTTCGAGCCTGCCCCCAACGGGCCCCTTGGCTTCATCCTGTGAGCCGCCCTGGGGACTTCTGATAAATTCTGGCTGGGATAGTGGTGACATTTGACAAAGGAGAACTCTCAGAGGGCTGTGGAAACACTGGATTCATCCTTGGAGGCCCTTTAGTACCAGTTGGATTTACTTTCGGTGTTTCTCTACACATGCCTATTCATATTTTTAATGGACTCATGAATAAATACAAAAATGGGACTTCAGTTTTTAAACTAAAGAATATGGACATTATATGTAAAGGGGAAATTAAACCCCGTGTTAAACATTTTAAGCCAGATGTGGTGGTGCACACCTATAATCCCAGCACTGTAAGAGGCTGAGGCAGGAAGATGGCAATTTTAAGCCCAGCCTGGGCAACTTAGCCATTTAGTGAGACCCTGTCTCAAAATCAAAAATAAAAAAGGTCTGGGGCTGTAGCTCAGCCTGAAGGCTCTGGGTTCAATCCTCTGTACTGCATAAATAAATAAATAAATAAATAGTTGCCTTTTTAAAATTTTAGCAGCTAATACATTTATGTAGTAAATAAATGAAAAACATACAAAAAGATACATAATGAAAAGTAAATTTCCACTCCACTTGCTCCCCAGCTGCCCAGCTGCCCTTTCCAAAGGCAGCCAGTGTTACCAGGTTCTAAAGATAGTCTAAGCGAACCTTCAAAAACATGGACACAGGCGCGCGCGCGCGCACACACACACACACACACACACACTCCTCCCTTTTCACAAATGGTAGTATATCATTGGTAGCATTGCCTAGCTTTTTCTTAAATGCAATTTGGAAGATTTCATACATTAACACAAAAAATCTGTCTGTTTTCTTTTTCTTCGGTGTTGGGGATGGAAGCCAAGGCCTTGTGCGTGCCGGGCAGGTGCTTGACCGTGGAACGGTACCCACATCCCCTCTCGTTCCTCTGAGCAGCTGAGTAGTATTTGCCACACAGCTTCTGTGTCCTTGATGTGACTGTTGGTGGACATGCTTGCCTTTTGCTATTTCAAATAGTAACATAATGAACATTCCCAGTCAAATATCATTTTTTCACGTGTGGGAGAAAATCTTTAAGAAAAACATGCAGCAGCAAATGTGAAAGGTCAGAGTAAATACACACATTGAACTGGGATGAAGAGAATTTGCCTTCTTTATGTGTTGTACTGATTTTTACTCCCACCAGCTATGTGTGAGACTGCCAGTGCCTCACGCCCTCCCAACATGGATGTTATCAACTTTTGCACATTTGTAAATCTAGGAGACGGATAATGGTATAGTATGGTTTTTTCATGTCTTTTATTACAAATGAAGTGGGACAACTTTTAAATATTGAAGGATGACCTGTCGTTTCTTTTCCTTTAGCTGTTCATATCCTTTGCCCACTTTCCTATTGGGTTGTTGACACTTTTCCTGTTGAGCTCTAAAAGCTCTTTATATATTAAGGAAATTAGCTCTTGGTCTATCATATTCTCTCTTTTTTTTCTTTTTTGGTACCGGGAATTGAACTCATGACCTCAAGCTTGCCAGGCAAGTGCTTATGCCACTGAGCTACATCCCCGGCCCAGTTCTTGGTCTATCATAGTTATCATTTTAAGTGGCAGCGTGGCTGCCCATGGGATGACTGAACACATCCATTCCACTTAGATTTTTAGATTGGGTCTCATTTTCTCCTGTTACATGTGGAATATTTCCAATTTTTTACATAAAATATAAAATCCAATTTTTTTTCAGTCCTGGGGATTGAACCCAAGGCCTTGCACATTCTAGGCTAGCACTCTGCCAGTGAACCACACCTCCAATCTTTTTTATGTCTTAATATTGGGACAGGATCTTGCTAAATCACCCAGGTTGGCTTCCAATATTTGATCCCCCTGCCTCAGCCTCCTGAGTAGCTAGGATTACAGATGTGTGCCACTGTGGCTAGCAAAATATGACACTTTAATTCTTCTAGTACCTTGTAACAAAACTCCTGTTAGGGAAGGGAATAATGGGGGTGACCCAGACCTGTGTGCAAGGTGGTCAGCAGAAACCAGGACATGGGGTGTGGGGAAAGACATTTTTACATGGAGTATTACCTGGGGTGAGGATGTTATATTTGCTCCCAAAAGAAAAAGAAGAAGCAAGGCCACAAACGGAGGGGATGTGAAACCTCTTGGAGGTTAGATGAGGGAAGGACAGTTTCAGTCTGAGGATGCCTCCTGCTCCAGGTGAGGTGAGTACCAGCAACCCAGCACAAGTGCTGGCTTCACCCTGCGATCATAAATCTATCCAGCCCATATCTGCCAAGTTTCACAGCATAACAGGCCCTGGTTAGACAATGGGCTAGGCTGGGAAAGGCAAGGTGCCTGCCCAGTGGAACTGATGTGCCTATAGAAACAGATAATAAACAAGCAAAGGAAGATGTGTGGTGCAGATACGCAGCAGGTCCTGCAGGCTGCAGCCTTAGCATTTGGGATAGAGGCCAGGTATGACCCTCACCTAAGGGCCCTTGGGGACATTTGACAGGGACTGGAGGAGGGCGAGGCGGGGAACCACAAACTGCAGGAGGAGGAAACCAGGCAGAGGGAAAGGCACAAAAAAGGAGCAGGGAGAGGAGGAAGAAGAGGAGGAGGAAGGGGAGAAGGAGCATGCAATTAAATTATTGCACCCTGTGCCAGAACTTTCCGCCCTGCAGAGGGCTGTCACCTCTGTGGGTTCCGGTGCTGTGGGTGGCTTTGTGTCCCAACCAGTCTCCTCTCGGGCGAAGCCTGAGCTATCCTACTGACATCCAGACATAGCCAGTGTTGCAGTGAACACCCTCATAGTCAGCTTCTGCACGAATTCTGGACTGTTCCCTTGGCCAGGTCCTTGAGATAGACATCCCAAGGTATATGGGTACCTGTATTTTTGTTAAGTGTTGGTAAAGCCTAAATGATTCTGCCAATGGGCAGAGGTGGTGAGCAACGGGCAGCTGTAGATCCCCCAACATCCATCTCCTGGGTGAAGGGAAGGAGCCTGTATGGTGAGCAAACCCCCATATTAGTCTCCAGGTGTCCTGTCCACCCTCATGTTGAAATGAAAGGAGTGTTCGCTCACCCTTTGGGGTACTGTGGCTGGCTGAGTTATGCATCGAGTTCTTGAGTGGGGGGAGCAGAATCTGGTGCGTTTCTGGGCTTCTGCAACTTCTCGTTGAAATGAATAGGGCACTGGTTCCCTAAGTGTATATTTAACTGCTCTGAGTCCAGGGGATCTTAGGAGTTATGCCCAGGGCTTGAATTGAATTGAATCATATAGTGAGAAAGTTGTTCTGTTTTCAGTTCTCATTAATCCTTCCTGATTTGTCAGAGAGAAAGTCTCTGGCCAGCATAGGGCATCTGTGCAGCCTTCTCCTAATCCTGAGGGCAGGCCAAGCCTGGGGCCAAAGAGAGCCTGGGAGGCCACAGTACCACACCACACAGAGATGACATCGGTGTGTGTTTGGGTTTCTGGGGTGTTATGGCTTATGTCTAGATGTCCCCCCAAAGCCTCATGCGGTCATGGGGCTTTTTCAGAGGCAGCTGGATCTGAAGTGTGTGATACTGGGACTAAGGGTGTGTGATTAGTAAATCAGTGCACTGGTTGGTTTGGAATAGTTCTGGTTAGATTAAGGGTGTGAATGCTACACCCATCCTAGGGCGGGTAGTCTGCAGACAATATAAGGGACAGAAGTTGTCTTGTCTTCACTGCTTTGCTGCTTTTGCTGTCTTCCTCCACCATGAACTGTTGCCCCTCTGCCATGTGCCACCCTGCCATGGAGCAGCCAATTAGGGACTGAAGCCTCCACAAACTGTGAGCTAAATAAACCCTTCCTCCCTTAACTATGGACATTGGATATTTTGTCTCAGCAACAAGAAAAGTAACTAAGACACCTTCTGGGGGCTACCTTCAATTCATGACAAATCAAACTAGCAAATATAGTTAAAAGTGAGTTGGTTTCCAGAAAACCTTGACGGAAGTGATGTTCTCATTGTCATATGCGGCAAAAAGAAAAAGTCCTCAGGCATGGGTATAATTCTTGGAAGTTGCACACCCATCCCCAAAGGATAAAATTATGGGGAAGTTTCATGTCGTATTTCTGCAATGCTTACAAGTTTCCGGGTAAGTGTAGGCTCTCTGTAAGCAGAAAAATAGTAAAGATATATTGAAACAGTAGATTTGAAAGAAGACCATCTGTTGAAAGCAGTATGATGTCTCAGTTAGTCAACAACACATGGAGTCAACCAACATAGGGTTTTTGGTGCTGGGGATAGAATTCAGGGGCTTGGCTCATGCTAGGCAAGTTGCTGCTGAGCTATACCCTAGGTCTTACTTGTATATTTGTTTATTTTTATAGTTTAATTGTTTCATAATACTAGAGCCTGGGTCTTGCACATAGTAGGCAAGTGCTCTTCCTCTGAGCTACGTCCTTCGACCTTTATTTTTATTTTGAGACACAGTCTGGCTAAGTTGCCCAGGCTAGCCTTGAACTCATGTTCCTCCTGCCTCTGCCTCCTAAGTAGCTGGGATTACAGGTTTCCACTGAAGTTTTAGATCAAAATTTTGCCTCTTGATTCTCAGAGCCTGTTTCTCCATCTGTAAAACCAAGGAGACATCTGCCCAGAAAGGCTGAGTCGGGGCCTGTTCTAAAGTGCAGGCAGAATTTTACAGCAAGATGCCCAGCCTGCACGGAGAGCTCTGTGGACAAGTAGCTGGCATGGTCTGTGGACTGGGTGTGTTCTTGTCTTGTGCTGTGCATTTTGCATGAAATCACGTCTCCAGCCTTCATGGTGACACTGAAGTAGACGTGAAATCATCATCCCATTAGCTGCTGAGGAACCTGTGGCACAGGTGGTGAAGAGATCTTTCCACAGCTGCACAGCATTAAGAGTTGAAATTAGAGTTTGAACCCAGCCTTCCTGAGCCCTGGGGCCCTTATCAGCATCACAGATCCCTGTGAGGTGCGGTGAGTTAAAAGCATCACTTTGCTTGGTATTCGTGGAGACAAACCACGACCCAGCAAATCACTTGAGGTACCACCCAGCATGGTGCTGCACACCTGCAATCCCAGCATTCAGGAAGCTGAGAAGGGAGGACTGCTGTGAGTTTGAGGCCCGCCTGAGCTACACAGTGAGTTCAGCCTGAACTACACTGCGAGACCCTGTCTCAAAAAACAAAACAAAACAAAAGAAATCACTTGAGGTATTGGAGAGCTCGGGACTGAGGCTCCAAGGCCCCAACCTCGAGGCCTTTCCTCTGACCCTGTTTTATGTGCCTGGTACTGTAGGCCAGGCAGGGAGAGAAAGTGTTCAGACAATCTGCCCTGGGAGCAGAGTTCATCTTCTAACTGGCAGGGCAGAGCTCCCCGCTCATTGATCTGTCTTGTTTCTGCTTTCAAAAAATGCATCCACCTTAACCCATTCAAGTAGTGCTCAGCTCAGACCTTACAAAAAGCGGAAAGCCTTGGACCTGAGGCTGGAATTTGCCTTCCACAACTTAGGGGAACCTTCTCCTCAGGGCTTGCTCACTGACAGGCACTGTCTTAAGTGCTTTACACATATTAACTCATTCAAGCCCCAAGACGGCCCTGTGAGATAGGTGCTGCTATTGTACCAGCTTCATAGCTGAGAAATGAGGCCCAGGGAGGCTTCATCATCTGCCTGGTGCAACCCAGCCTGAAAATAGTGGAAAGGTCAGCCCCGGACCGAGGCAGCCTGGCTGCAAAATTCATGCTCTGAATCTCTAAATTAGAAAAACATGCCACAGGCTGAGGGTAAGCTCAGAGGTACGGCACTTGCCTAACATGTACAAGGCCCTGAGATCAAGCCACAGGACCAGAAAAAAAAAAGGTTTTATTTTTTATAAAAAATACTAATATAGATTTGTGGGAAGAAATATAGTTTTGTTGCTGTGTGTCATAAGACTTGGGATATCGTGCTGTGCAGATCATTATACAGTGGGTCTTGCTGATTTGGCGATGCCTTTAGAGGATGCAGCAACAGCCATGCACCCCTTTCGTGCCCTTGATCCCACAGTGTGGTGGCAACAGCTTTGTCCTGGGCATCTGTGCTGTTCAAACACTGCTGCAGGAGTTTGCTTAGCCCAGACACATGGGCCTGAGCGTTTGGACTGCTGCCACAAAGCACCAGAGGCTGGACAGCAGATGCTTCGCAGGAGTGGATTTCTCACTCTCCTGGAGGCTGACAGCTGAGATCAGGGGACCCACATAGTGGGTTTCTGGGAAGGGTCCCCTTCCGCTGACTCCCTGTACTCGCATGATGGAAAGAAAGCTACAGAGTACTCTGAGGTTCTGATAAGGCCCCAATCTTATTTGCCATGGCTCCACCCTATAACCCAATCACCTCCCAAAGGTCCCCTCATAAAACCATCACACTGGGAGTTAGGACTGCAACATAAGAATTTGGGGTGAGGCATATATTTAGTTTCTAGCGCTGTGTGTACCAGCCATGTGTGTCTCCATGTGCCTTTCTGCTAAGAGGTTTAGTTACAAGGTCAAAGGGTAGACATGCTTTAAGATTTAGAGGTCAGTGTGGTCCCCAGAGTGAGCAGCCCAGTTTCCAAGCCTTTCCCTTTTATGTCTATCTCCTGCTCAACTCCCAAGCCGGCGTGAGATTCTGCCAGTCAGGGTGACGGGGGCCACAGGTGGCGCTCAGGCGGGGATTTCCAAGCCGCAGTTTTAGTTTCGATTTTGTGTGGGGATGCTGAGCCCAGCCTGTGTGGGCGGACCTGGCAGAGATGCCAAAGAAAGGCAAGAGGCTGAGGTGGAAGCCTCCCTCAGCGACACCCTCAGGGTCTCCACCCAGACAGGGCTGCCTTGGTGACTTTCCTGTCCCCAGGGACTTTGAGGCCACTCAGGACTGGAATCACTAAGCTCTAGCTTACTGGAGAAGTAGGGTGCCACTGCAAGGGACCAGGAGCCAGACTCTCCCCACCAGGAGTGGACAGCTGGTGTCACCCATGGCCTAGCATGGTGGTTCTCGGACTGGTCAGCACATCAGTCACCTGGGGACTGTCCAAAAAGGCTGATGTCTCTGTTCCACCCCAGGGACTATGCTATGATATGTCTGTATTGTGGTCCATCAGAATTTCTGAACAACTGCCCCCACCTTCAATTTAAAAGTGCAGACACGTTTGGGGGCCCCTGATCTGGATGACCCAGGGAGAAGTGTCAGGAGGCCCCAGGTCATATTGGACAGGAACCTGCAATCCTCGGCCCTTACCATTGGCTTCCTAGGGGTGCTGGGCCCAGCAGGCCAGAGTGGAGCAGGAGAGACAAGGCCACCCTGGCCACCTGCTGTGCCAGCTGGGCTAGGTCCAGCAATAGGGCACCTGGTCCTGTGAGAGGATGCATCTGGAAATTGCGGGGGCTGCTTTCATGGGAAGTCTGAGCCTTTGAGTTGCGAGGTAGCTGGGGGGCAGGGAGCAAGAGGAAGACCAAAGACTTGTGACGTGGACTGGGACACAGATTTCTGGGTTTCTAATGACAAGAAGAGAGAGGCCTTGATTTGGAGCAAATGCCTGCGGGCCCGGGTTTGGAGCAGAGTGCAGAGATTCTCTCTGGACACCCTGCCATCCCACCCCCAGAGGAGTGCAAGGCAAGGACACATTATCTCCTTGGCTGGGGGTCTCTCTAGTTGGTGACCTGAGCAGGTCCTTTCCCTGGTGGGGGCCTAGGCTTTCTCACCCATAAAGCCTATGATCATGCATTTTAAGTCTTGCAGGGCCTTGTCTTTGTGAGGGTCGATAGAGATAATGGTTTTAAAGGAAGTAGTCACACACACACACACACCCCACATCCAGGAAATGTGTGTGTGCCTCATATTAAATGCAGCTCGTGCCTGAGCCTGCAGCCTCTGGGGTGGGGAGGAAATGGGCAGACACCCCTTAAAGATGCACTGCCAGAGAGGGAGGGGGTGCTTCCCAGAAGAGCCCAAAGGCCATTTCTGGCCCTGCTTCTGTTTCACTGAGTAGCTGCAAAGCCTTCTCCTCACACCTCAGCTTCCCACAGCCAGGGAACCTCCAGCTCCCTCACCCTTTGCTTTCAGGCTCAGGTACCCTCTGAAGCCCTGGCATCACCCACCAGCCTGAGGGAAGGCAGCAGACCTGGGATCTCTGGTGCTACCCTGGAAGAGCTTGGCATGGATGATTCTGCAAAGATCAAGGGCCTCAGTGTACCCGAGTGTACCCCAAGGCCACAGGGCCTTTACCTGGCCTCCTGGCTGACACAGAAATCAACTTCAGCAGCACTTTCCTTTCTCATTCCAAGATACTTCTGTCCAAAGGTCTGTAGGTACAACCAGGGGTGGCTTTCTCCTTACCCCTGTGAACTATATTCTTTCTCTTCTGAGATGAGCATTGCTTCCACTCCCTTCCCACCATTGCCCCCTGCCAGCACTGCAGGGACAGGGTTCCTCAGCTCGACCCTCCCATACAGCCCCAGGAGCAGGGGAGGTGGGTGAAGACCGCTTACCTAGGTGAGGACATTAAGGCTCTGGGCCACCAAATCCAAGCCTAGGTGGCAGGAGGAAGGGAGATCCAGAGGGACAGGAGGCAGAAGTGACTCACCTCTCGCTGATTCCTCCGTGCCTTCCTCATGCTGGGCTGGGACTGAGAGACAGAGGAAACACTGACGATGCTAGTGGTCACAATAGCCAGCAGGTCTTCCGTTTTCTCCTGTGCCAGATACCACATCAAGAATTCTACATGCCTCATGTGTTACGGTTGAGTGGGACAAGAATAGTCCAGGCTCCCAGGAACAGCGAGGAAAGAATTGCCAGATGTATACCCAGTAGTAAGTAGTAAGTAACTACGTTTATTAAAGACCACAGGAAGTTTTGCTCAGGGCCAGTGCATGCCAGCAAAGGTGCCAGGGAGTCAGAAAAGCACTGCACCCTGGTCAGAGACAGCAGCAGCAGCAGGAATAAAGAAGGAAAGAAAGGCAAGTAACTTGGGCTTTTAGAATTCAAAGCCTTGACATCTCTGCTTTTGGTGCGTCCCGCCGCAGCTCTCACGGCTCCATGTGGTGCCTGTGCTCTCACACAGGGCATCTGCCCATCTTCTAGGCTTTTGTTATTTTATTTTCTACCTCTCTTAGGGTACTGCAAGCAGGAATAACCGTTGGGTGCTGTGTAGAGTTAAACGGAGAGAAGCGAGTGACTCACTCAGCTCCTTTGTTTCTAATGGTTCTAATCTCACAACTGCCTGGCCACGCGGCTAGCTTGGGACCCTCATAGCAGACACCACTGCCCCCCTCCGTCTATGACTGAGGGGCTTCACCCCACCCAGAAGTGCCTGGCAGTATGGCTGCCTCCCGCCCAGTGGGCACAGCTGAGCTAATGGTCTGATGCGGAGGTGGGAGCCCAGCTCCCCTGCCTCTTGGCAGGACAAATCTGGTGTTTTCCACACTCAGATCTCCCAGGGTCAGGCTGAAGCCAGACTTCTAAAACCACCTTTTTCCTTAGCTGTTTTCAAGATCCCTCAATAAAGAATGTCTATAAATACCCCCATCTTGGACTCTTCTTCTAGAAACTGGTGTAGAATATCCCATGTTACACATGTTACAGGTGAGGACCTGAGGCCGAGTAATATGTCAGTCATGTAGCTGGTAACTGGTAGATGCACAAATCCAGGGCCCTGGTGCTTAGGCAGTGCTCCACCCCAGGATCTGACCTGTGTCTGCCTGGAGGATCCCTGTTCTGCTGAGGGAGGTCGGCAGGCTGAGAGGAAGAACCTTGCAGAGTGACAAGACCGCAGAAGAGAGAGCGCCAAGGCAGTAGGAATAGAACTTGGTCTAGGGAGGCAGCCCAAGGACTAGGCTGAGTGGAGCTGGGTCTGGGAGGAAGAGGAGCAGGGATGAGCTAGAGGCGTGAAAGAAGAGGGTGGGGTGTAGGCATCTCACTCATCTTAGGCAATGTGGGCACTCAGGGTGAGGGGCCCTGTTTATTCATTCTCTGAGCACTTCTGGGACAGCCCCTGCCATCCCGCCTACAGGTATGTCAGCCTTGTGGAGGTCCCTGCAACAGGGCATAGCTTTATCCTGGAGGGGGCTAAGGGAAGCTAATACATGTAAGCAGAGCTGAGTTTGAGACTAGCTCTGGCCAGAGGACTGTGGCCTGTGTGTGGGTGTTAGGCGCTGCACAGGTGTGGTGTGGGTGTTTGTGTGTGTGAACTTGTGCACTAGGGGTTTCTCTCTAGGCAGAGGGAACAGCAAGGGCAAAGGCCTGGGGGCTGCAGTGAGAGAAGTGGGTTGGATTTCTCCATTCCATCTTCCAACATCTGCACCAGAGCACTTCCAGTATAGCAAGCAAGACTGGGAAGGACAGAGGAATGGGGCTTTCTGAGGGAAAGTTGAAGCCAGGGTAAGAGGAGCCTCCTTTGCGGACTGCCCTAACCAGAGCCCCAAAAGGCCTCCACATATGACCCCTGACCCTTGCCCTGTCGCCCTCTGGATGGGAATGGCCAGAGCACTGAATGGAAGCGCTCATACCTGGGGTTCCCTCTGATGGCATGGCACTGTGCACCTCCTCCCCAACCTTCTCAGAGCTTTGGGGACACGTTTTTTGGGGTTCTTGGAGGTTGAGTCTTGGACTGAAGGTCAGAGGTTCCTGAGCTAAAGTGCAAATGTGAAGACTTCAGAGTCGTTGTTGCTTAGCGGCAGCACTGCTTCTTTTCTGTAAAAGGGCGCTAATAAAACCATGCATTTGGGTAACACAAACCTCAGAATTCCCAGGCAAATTCAACAGGCGAGCCACCCATGGAGAAACTGATCAAAGCGCAGTGGCTGAGGATGACTCTGTCATTTTTGATGGATACTTTCAAATCAAATAAATATGAACATAGGGCTATAGGGGAAAGAAACTCCCAACCTGCTAGACGTCTGATAAGAGTTTGTGTTCTCTGAAATCATTCTTTTTTTCTTTTTTGTCCTTTTGAGACAGGGTCTCGCTATACAGTTTAGGCTGGCCTTGAGCTCACTTTGTAGCCCAGGCTGGTCTCGAACTCACAACGATCCTCCCGCCTCAGCCTCCCAAGTGCTGGGATTGCAGGCATGCGCCACCACGCCCGGCCTGTGTTCTCTGAAATCAAAGAATGAATTTTAGGAACAATGGATGTTAAGAGCAGAATATATTTATTAAGGGGAAGGAAAGCTTCTGTCCAAGAGAGAGACAGAAGGGGACCGAGTGGGTTGCCAAGGACCCTGCCTTCTCTAGGGATTTTTATAGAGCAAATTCACTATGTGAGGCAGGTCCAAGGGAAAAATGGGAAATCTCAAGATGGGGATGAGGTGGAACAAAACTGTGGTCAACCAATAAGATTATGAGTATAATTTCTCAGGTAAAATTGATTAAATAGGGATCAAATGTGGAAGCAAGTCATGTAGCCAGAGGGCATGAAGACAGAACAGGGGCTTTTCCTGTAGGGTTGGGTTAGTGGCTCTTCCTGGCTTTCTCAAGGTAATCAATACCTAGTGAGAATATCAGTCCCTGATGTTTATCCTTAGGAAGTATGTGGGTGTGTTCATTTGGCTGGCCCACAGCAGAAGTACCTGTCTTTCCCACATTGTAAGGTATCTTGTCTTCTGCGCTGGTTCTTTCCCAGGGCTTCACCCTATCTGACTGCCTATAATATTTTTATCTAACTTAGATGCCTATAACAATAGGAAATCTTGTGATGAATATAGTTGAGCTAATCAAAATAGTCAACTTCTAAAAATTAATTTAAGCCTGCATATGAAAAAAATAAAGCTCTAAATGTTCTTCTGTGTAGGGAAAATTTCTATTATGACTTTCTTCCAGAGAGATTCATATATTTGTAAACATGTTCATTTATTTCTCCTTTGCACAGTGCAGGATATTCTATATGTTGTTCTGCCCTTGCTTTTCTTCTTGAAAGTTAATATATTTTGGACACTATTCCATATTATCCCATACAGTTTTCCTCTTTCCTTTTAAGGCTGAGTAGAATTCCTTTATGCAGGTGTATCATAATTTAATGCTAGCATGTACTCTTTGAAGGGTGTTTAAGTTCTTTCCAGTATTTTGCTATTGCAAGTACTATGATTTGGATATGAAATGTCCCCAAAGCGCGTCTTGAAGGTTTGATCCTCAATGCAGCAATATTTGGAGGTGAGGCTTTCAGGAAGTGATTGGCTCACAAGGGCTCTAACTTTGTCAGTGGATTAATACGTTGATTAAGTCTTAGTTGAATGGACTATGAGTGTCACTGACAAGGTATGAGGAGGTTCCCAGAGATAAGTGAAAATATAAAGAACCTAAGCCCACCCTACCCGCAGAGTAAGTTCACAAATTCACTGACTTTCATTGCAGAGATGGAATTCTTGGCATGCATCAGGAAGACGCATAAAGGTATTTATTAGGCAGAAAATTTTTTTTTTAATTTTTTATTTTAAAGAATAAAAGAAGGATAACATAATAATAGGGGGGACTTAGCAAATTACAGACAAAATGGTAGGAAAGGGCAGAAAATTTTAAAGTACACACTCAAAGAAATAGAGTACAGGTCCTCAAGAGAGAGGCTAGTTGCTTTCTGGAATTGGGGACATTAAGCATTAATGGATGGGTAAATAATGTCCCATACTTGTCAAAATGGTTTATTATGGCAGAAGAAAGACCTATTTGTTGACTGCAGAATAATATACTTTTTATAAAGGAAATCTCTAAGTGATCACATCTGGAAGATTCCTTGTCTTTTTTAAGTCTCTTGTCTACAGAAACGTTTGCGAGAAAATTTAATCCAACTTCGAAGAATTGGAATGTTTTTAAGTTATTGAATGCATCACAGGCTAGACACATGTTTAGCTTTTCAAAATTTTCCTTGTAAGAAAAGTTATGTTTCATAATTTGATGTGAATGTTTACTTATTTACCCATCTGTTAATGCTTAATCAAAATTCAGATATAGATATTTGGAAAACTCTTGATAAACATAATAAACAAGAGAAGGTCTTTAGTGAAGGCTCTAGACAACAAAATTACCAGGATATTTATACTGGACAGAAAAATTTTCAGTGTAATAAAATTCATGAAAACTTTGTAGATTGCCCAGATCCTAGTAAACCTCAGTGTGTTCATTTTCTGTGGAATATTTATAAATGTGAGAAATGTGGGGAAGTCTTTGATCAGTGCTCAAAACTTGCTGTCTATCCAAGTATCCATTTTCAACACCAGACAACTGATACAGTAGATGAACATTACAGATGTAAAAGATATGACAAAGTCTTTACCAAAACTTCAGCCCTTAATCAACACCAGAACACTGAAACTGAAGAGAAACTCTACAAATGTAAAGATTATTGCAGAGATTTTAATCAAAATGCAGCTTCTACTCAACACATGACTATTGGTAGAGGAAGGAATCCTTACAAATGTGAAGTTTGTGGCAGTCTTTAAATTTTGCTCAACTCGTACTCAACATCTGTTCATTTGTACAGGAGAGAAACCCTACAAATGTAAAGAATGTAACAAAGCCTCTAATCAAAGCTCTAATCTTATCAGACATCAGAAAGTTCATACTGCAGAGAAACCCTATGAATGTAAACAATGCGGCAAAGCCTTTAAATATCACTCAACTCATATGGAACACCAGAGAATTCATGCTGGAGAGAAACCCTGCAAATGTACAGAATGCAGGAAAGCTTTTTATCAAAACTCAACTCTCACTAGACACCAAAGAATTCATACTGGAGAGAAACCCTACAAATGTAATGAATGTGGCAAAGCATTTGTTGGAAGTTCAAATCTTACTTTACATAAGTGAAGACACACTGGAGAGAGACCTTACAAATGTAAAGAATGTACCTGAGCCTTTCATCAAAGTTCAGCCTTTACCCAACACCAAAGAACTCATACTGGAGAGAAACCCTACAAGCATAAATACTGTGGCAAAGTCTTTGATAGAAATTCAACAGTTACTGAACACCAGATAATTCATACTAGGAAGAAACCATGCAATTCAAAGAATGTGGCAATGCCTTTGATTGAACCACACATCTTATTCAGAACTGAATAATATGTTGGAGAGAAATGCTACAAATGTAAAGAATGTAGCATAGAATTTGATCAAAGCTTAATCCTTACTGTACACTAAAGAATTTACAGTGAAGAAAAGCCTTAAAAATGTACATAATGTGACAAAGCAATTACCCAGTATTCAAATCTTAGATAACATCACCATATTCAAGTTCAGTAAAGATCTCATCAAGGTAAAGTTTCTGTAGAAGCCTGTAACAATTCTGCACATCTTAATATATAACAATTGACACTGGAAAGAAAGCCTACAGATGTAAAGATTGTGTCAGATGATTTCATTAAAACTTAAAACCTTTTGTATGTCCCTGTCCATTAAATAGCCTCAATTTTGAAAACTGGTAATGAAAGACACTGAAATCAGTCATTGTATCTGAAAAACTATATTTGAACAATTATTAAAGTATTTTTTACATTGGAATTGGGGACATTTATGTTTCTCTTAAGGGGGTAGAAATCTATGAAAAAAAACACCCACACACAGGCCAAGAGTTTATTTTACAGGCATCAACCCAGGTTTGTTTTTTTAAGATGGATAATTTAAGTGTTCCTTGAATTCTCTGTCTATTCCTTTATTTTAAGATCAGGTTCTTGCCCTTTACTTTCTTAACTAAGCCAGTGTATGGACTGTAAGTATTCCTGAGGAATTTTAGGTGTGATGCGTCTGGGTGGAGAGAAGCCTAAATTAATCAAGGGGTATGGAGAGCCTTGGGGAACTTCAGCTGGGTACCAGAAGTCACAGTCTTCTTAAAATACAATTTATAGTCATGGTTTTCCTTGTCTCCTTTTTACCTATCTTTATTTCTTTCCTCCTACCTCACTGGGAAGTGGACACCAGTAGGAGGTGTGGCTGAGTTGAAGGGAGTTGTCTTTAGGGACAGGTCCTTGAAGACTCATCTTATCCGCTCCCCTTCCTTCCTCTCTGCCTCTGGTCTACAACAGGAGCACCTTTATACCACTGAGCTCCCCACCAGCATGTTGTGCTTTACATCGGGCCCACAAGCAGCAGAAACAGGTGCCTAGGGACTAAAATCTGTGAAACTGTGAGCCAAAATAAACCTTTCCTCTTTCAAGCTGTTTTCCTCAGGAATTTTGTCACAGCAATGCAAAGCTAACACAATAAGAAAGGCCATGTTAAATATTTCTGAGCATCTGTTATTTTGCACATTCTGAGTATATCTACAGTATAGGTTAAATGCCTGCATATGGAGTTGTTAGGAGTAGTTACATGGCATTTGCAATTCTGGTAGCTAAGGATATTTGTTCATACACTAAGAATTCATCAATGTGCCTGCTAATTCACAACCTTGCCCACAGTGTGACATCCTTGCAAATCTAAGACCTAGAAAAGGGTATATCTGTTCTTTTGTTTAGTTGTAGAATATATTTCTGTCTTGTTGTGTGAGGTTGAATATCTTTTCATATATTTAAAAGCTGTGGGTACTTCCTTTCTCTAAACTTTACATCCTTTGCCCTCTTCTATATGTGATCTTTTTATCATTTGTTGTAGCTCTTGATATATTAAAAACATATATGCCTTTGTGATATAACTAGCACATATTTTTCCAGTTTCTCATTTGTCTTTTTACTTTGCTTGTGGCATTGTTTTTGGCAAACAAAAATTTTAATTTATGTTTTGTCAATTTTATCCAGTTTTTTATGATTTCAGAGTTTTTGAGTCATGCTTAGTAAGGCCCTTTCTACTCCAAAATTATTTTTATTTTACTTTTTATTTTTATGGTGCTGGCTTTACTGGAGCTTCAGAGTAAAAGCCTCAGTTTCATTTGGCTACCCATCCCATAACATCAGTCAAGGAGATGAGCCCCAGGTAAAGGGCAGGAAAGGAACTTCAACCAGCACAGATAAAGAGGTCCAAGATTTGTCTTTGAGAGACTTACAGAAGCTTTGGGCTTTTATAGAAAAAGGGAATAAGGGCAAGGGCTGGGATTCACATAGCTGGCAGTTTAGGTCTTGACTGTGGTCTGGTTGATCACTATCTCAGGACTGGTTCCTGGGAGAACCATCCTAGTGCCAGGGTACGGTTCAGTTCTCAAGGGCTCCTGCTTAGGGAGCAGCCTTGGTTCCTTGTCACAGGGCCCTTGCTCCTGCTTGGAGGGATGACTTCCTCATGGGGTGGTCTGTGAGGCTCTGCTTTTCTGGAATGAGATGACTACATATTTAGGACAATGACTGGTGACTTCTAGTCATTACTCCAGGGGTCTGGAACTGGACATTGTAAAAACTGGCAATAGATGTCTCTGCAAATCCTTTAGTTACTCTTATCTTGGTGTCCTCAGTCTTAAAGGGGGCTGAGCACTGCTAGGTAAGTTTGGAACTAAGGAACCTTGTAATACAGACGCTCCCTAAGTGGTGAACATGCCCCATACAGCTGAACAGGGATCTGACCCAGAGTTTTAAGGTAACGAATGAGACAAACAAAAAACGAAGGCGGAGATGCCAAGCCTCATCCTGCTTCCACTTACCCCCTGGGCATCTGCACAGCAAGCTCCTAGGTCCTATTTCACTGGGGACCGAACCCACAGCCCAGTCACTGAGCTATATCGTCCTAGCCCTGAAAAAGACTTTTAAAGATTTAGCCTATGTTTTATTCTAGTCCTTAAATGTTTTAAATTTTTGTTGTAAAACATAGAAAAATATCAATGTACTTCTTCATAAATTGTTACTTTCTAAGTTTTGGCCACGCTTAAACTTTTTTGTGGTACACTGTATGAGATAGAAATTCATCCTTATTTAAGACCTTCATTTTTAAATGTTCATAGAACTTTAAAAAAATATAACCTATACCAAGCAAAAAAGAAAAATCTTGAATATATTTTCTAAAGCAGAAGTTGTATAAGACTTATTATTTGCATAATATACTAAGACAAAATTTAATGATGAAACCTTAAAAACCCTCTATTAAGCAACTCTGTTCCAAATTATAATTATGATCTGCTTAATAATATAAACATTTGATATAAATTTATGGGAATTGGCCCAAAGCATTTTCTTTTATTATTTTTAAAAGGAAAAGACCAGAAGGGCCCAAGCAATAAAGTTCATGACTTTAAACAACTTCAGCTTAAAAAAAAAAAAAAGAGAGAGAGAAAGAAGAAAAGGCAAAATCACAGAACAAAAAAGGGAAAATTCAAGCAGAATTGCCCATGGAAACAAACACTTATGGAGACAGAAACGTTAACTACCTTGATTTGATCAGCACAGATTATAGACGTGTCAAATTATATTCTACCTGATGAATATGCACAGTTAAGGTAATCATTAATAAAAATTTTAAGTTTATGTAAGAGATACCACCTGCTGGCAAATCTAGTAATAAAAATGACAAAGAAATATAAACTACATTAAACGTAAAGACGTGAAAAGATTTTAAATTACCAGAAAATATTATAGCCAACTGTAAGCTATCTTTTCTTTTTCTTTTTTCCTTTTTTTTATGGTTTTGGGAATTGAGCCCAGGGTCTTCCCAGTGACCTATATCCCTGGCCTTTTTCCTTCTTAGGGAGCGGGGACAGGGTCTCACTAAGTTGCCCACGTAAGACTCAAATTTGGCATCCTTCTGCCTCAGCTTTCCAGAATGCAGGTATTATAGGCTGCACCACCACATCTGGCAAGATACCCTATTTTTTAACATCATGACAAAATGAATAATTTTCTAAAAACACAATTGCCAAAAGTTAATCAAAAACAAGTAGGGAGGGAGCACAATAAATAAAACTTCAAAGTTACATAGTTTGATTTTTGAAAATATACCTGGTATCCCAGCTAGTGGGAGGCTGAGGTAGGGGGGTCGTTTGCACCTAAAAGTTTAAGATCAGGCTGAGCGACAGAGTGGGAACCTGTCTTCAAAAAAATTAATGAATTAATTAAGCCTTCTTTGACTCACGCTCACAGAAGCACACTGCTGCTTTTCACTGAGGTGGGATGGTGGCTAGGAAGCAGTTCGTGAGACAGATTAGGACCTCAGCTTTGCACTAAAAAATTTTGCAACCCACAAGAGGTACCCAAACATAAATATGAAAATTGAAACCAACAACCCAAAAAGGCATCTGCCTGGCATTTAGTAAATACTCATTACACTGTTAAACTTTGGCAAACACTTTCCCTGTGGAAATAATAATATTGTCCTTTGCAACATACACAAAAATATTAAACTAGCAAGGATGATAAAATAGTTCCTCCGTAGGGATGAATTGCCATTTAATTCAAATATTCAGTGGTACAGAGTGCAACTATCAACTGCCTTCTTATTTCTGTTTTATATTTCGCATTTTAGGGGATTTCCAATTTTGTAAGCCACCCCTGGCTGCTTCTTATGCTTACTCATCACGGTATGTTTCTCTTCTGTACGCACTGAGGAAATGGTGATCTAAGCTTCTGTTTTTGGTACTGGGGACTGAACCCACAGCCTCACACTAAGCTTCCTCCTCAGCTCTTTTTATTTTTCATTTTGAGACAGGGTCTTGCTAAATTGTTCAGGCTGGCTTCCAACTTCTGATCTGCTTCCTCGGCTTCCTAACTGGCTGGGCCCACAGATGTACACCACAGTGCCTGGCTGCTCTTCTAGTTTGCGATGTCAGTGTGCATGTGTTTTTTAAATCAAAGGGTGAATATTAAAAAGTTTGCCTGGGATAAGTTGATCCAAAGGAGTAAAGAGCTCTTCTCCCTCTGCCTGCCCCACGCTCTTTGCCCAGATACAACCCTGTCAGCAGTTTCCTGTGCAGCCCTCCAGAGCTGGCCCCTGGGTATGCAAAAATGCACACACTTAAAACATACACAAGACACCGCTTCTTCAATTCTGAATTTGTTTATTTTTTTATTTTTTTCCATCCTCACCTTTTCATTTTATTTGTAAATTGTTTGGTATACACGGCGGAGCGTAATGAAACCTGGAGAAGTTTAAAAGATTAGATTTTTTTTCTATCCTGACACTTCATAACACTGTTCATATATCTGTGAGTGAGATTTATGAATATATGAGCAGTGCTGCAAAATTATACTGCACCAGAGGCTTCCTGCGCCACAAGGGTGGCAGTCTAAAGTGACACCGCTTCAAGCATTTTTCACAGACATGAAGCAAAATTTAACCCCCTTAAGGGGAAGTATGATTTCAACAGCTTGAAATGAGCTCATTTGTAGATGGTTCCCTCTCTCCCTTTCTCTCCCTCTCTCTCTCTCTTCTCATAATTTTTTGGTGTTAAGATTAAAACAGATTGCACAGCCAATGTAAGGGTACGGAAGCTGACCAGAGTACAGTTTTGCCCTTAAAGTGAAATCCTCACACCATTGTCTCGTGAGGAGCATCCCAGTCGGGTAAACGAAGGGAAAAGTCCCCTCCATTCCTCAGGCTCTCAGCCTGACTCCCAGAATTGTACATAATACAGAAGGGCCCAGGGTTTTGGAAAGGTAAGTAGCAGCGGACAGTAATTAGTTCGGTAAAGAAGTCCCCATCTCTGGGCACAGGAGACAACGGCATTAAGAAATCAGCACTGCCTGGAATCTCAACTGAGTGAAATTAGCCAATTACAGAAAGAAACAGAAGAGCTAAAGATGGTCTCTGGGAAAGGACTGTATCCAAAACGTCTAGGGTAGAGGTGTTAGATGCCAAGACCGCTCTCCTTTGGACTGGTCCAGCACCTTGTGGTTTTGTGTAAATTAATGTTCATGATCTCTGTCCTCTCAAGCTCTCATTAACCCCTTTTGTTTCCTCCTGGAACAGAATGGGGTGCTCAAACACGGCCTGGTCCCTCTTTGCCCTCTAAAGACTCCATGACGTGTTGGCTGGAGAACTTTTTCTCTTTTTCAGCAATGGTACAACAGCTCCATGAATGTCATCTGTACCTGGTTGACGGACCGGATGGACTTGCAGCTTCACATATATCAGTTGAAAACACCCCTCTCCCTTCCTGCTGAGCATTCCAGGTCTCATCTGGAGTCCTCTCCTGAACCACTGCGTCTCATTCTTCAAGTCCCACATAACTCTGCCTTCTCTGAGGAAGGCTTTTCGTGCTCTACTCTTACTCAGCACCCATTTCCTTCCTGTAGACCTTCATCCTGAATTTGTTTAATAGTGAACTTTAGGGCTCTTTCCATGTTGGTTCATATCTAGCTGACTTTCTTTTAAGTGACCATTTCATATGGGTGTGTCAGAATTTATTTCCTAGCAGTGGGAAGACCCTTTGGCAGTGATGGCTAAAGCCAAAATGTTGGTGGATATTTGTCTTTTCCCAGTCTTTGCACTAGCAAGAGAAAGGTCAGTATTCTTGTCTTTGTATAAAGGATCCTGACTACCTAGATTTGAATCCCAGTGACCTAGGGCAGCTTGCTTAGCCTCAGTCTTCTCTCCTCTTAATGGACACATTGGAAGTACTGTGCTGACCTTGAAGATCTGTTGTAAAGATCCAGCAGATTCTGCTTGCAATACATGTAAATCACTAGTATCTTTTTTTTTGCTATATACACATGGACACCCTGCAGTTCCAGTTGTACAGATGCTAAGTAAGACAGCGTGTGCACTTTTAGTTTTGTACATATGGCCAAATTTTCTCTCTGACTCAGTTTGGATACTCCCATCAGCACACCCTGAGATAAACACAGCTAGTTTATTTGGGAGGTGAAGCAAGCAAACACCAGTAGGGGATGGAAATTGAGCCAGGAAAGGCAAGGGACCCCAGAGAGGCACATGGTCAGACAAGCAGGGCTGTGGCAGCCAAAGCTTTACTGCTGGGGAAGCCTGAAGCTGTTCTGCAGGGAGGAGGAGCAGGGCATTTGAACATCAGCTCCCATCAGTGATTGGCTTAAGAGAATCATTGGCTAAGATTAATTCTGTGTCCTGAGGCAAAGTTACGTGTGCCGGCGGTTAGTTTGGAAGCCTTTTCCCTATTGCTTGTTCTGAACAAGTAAACTTCTGATATAATTGCCTTCAGTGTGTGTGTGTGTGTGTGTGTGTGTGTGTGTGTGTGTGTGTGTGCGCACATAGTGTGCCAGGGATTGTATCCAGGGCCTTGTACATGATAACCACACACTCTGTTGTTCAGCTACAGCCTCAGCTTCAGCCGTAGCCCCAGCCCCCAGGGTTTTTTTCTTATCCAATTTTAATTTCAAATGCTTTATGGTAAAGTAGTTAAAGCATATAACATGTGTCATCTCTGCTTTTCTAAGGGGTGTCAATACAATTTTATCAAGTTCCCCAGAGCATCCTGTTATAACTCAGAGGGCATTGCCTTTAATCTACATGTTAACTTGGAGGGGTTTTCTTCTTTGACTTCCTGTGGTCATGGCGGGTTTGTCTTAGTCAGTGCAGGTTGCTCTTACAGAGTAGAATACCATGGACTGAGTGGCTTAAGCAGCAGAATTTTCCTTCTTGTAGATCCGGAGGCTGGGAAGCCCCAGATCTGGGGCCTGCACATCTGGTGTCTGGTGAGATCTCAGTTCCTGGTTTGCAAACAATGCCTTTTCCTGATGTCCTCATGTGGGGGAGGCAGCGGAGGACTTTGTGTCTTATAAGGGCACAAGTCCCACCTACCTGCAAATCCCCCCACACTCACCTGGGCTTCATCTTCTGCCTCTAAGGGGACTCAAGGGTTCAGTCTGCAGTAAGGTTTGCTGCCCGCTGGCTCACATTCTGGCTTCCCTTCTTCTGCCAGAACTTGGCAGTATTTTTTTTTTTTAATATCATTAGTACCTCAGGACCTCTTTAATGAGATCCTGTTTATTCTCCCATATTTCTAGTTACAGTACTCGTCTCTGTCTAGTGAGAATGTGAGCTATGGATGTGGATTTCCCCAAAGTCCTGGAACTTTCCCACTTACATTCCTCCTGTTTCACAGGGAGACAATCAGTGCACACACACTGTCCCCTTCTCTTTCAGCCACGTGTTTTCCAGCCCATTCTGTATTAGGTGAGATCACTAAAACTGTGTAAGGTAGGAATTGAGGCTGGAGTATCTTTTTATTATGCACTCTATGAGGCAGGGATTGATGCTCCTGGGTTTCTGTTTAAGAAGAGTGTTTCTCTGTTTTATTATTGTTGTGTTTTGTTTGTTTTGTTCATTTTTGCAGTACTGGGGATTGAGTCAAGAGCCTTCACACTGACCTTTATCCCCAGCCCTTTTTTAATATTTTATCTTGAAACAGGGTCTCCCCTAAGGCACTAAGTTGTCCAGGCTGGACTCAAATTTTCAATCTTCCTGCCTCAGCCTCCAAGAATGCTGGAATTACAGGCCTGCACCACCATGCCTGCCTCTCTAATGTTTATAAAGATTTTAAACAACAGAATCCTAACCTCCTGTGGGATTTTACATGGGGGAAAATGTTGGCTTATACTGTGAGGATTACCCAGTGTTCCTGTAGATGAAAGAGCTGGGATAAATGTGCTGGATTTGCCAGGACCACACAGGCTCCAGGCTGGAGAGGGGAGGGAGCTTCCTGTGTGCTGGTTGTGGCAGGAAGTGATTCCATGAAGGGAAGTGAGTGCGAACTACAGGGACACAGGGAGTTTCTCCTGGGGAAGAACTCGATATGCACATGGAGGCTCAGGCACCTTTATCCAGTGTCCTTAGAGGTGTCTCCGGCAAGTGGGGGCAAGAACTGGTATCCTTTTCACAGTGCCCTTGTTAAAGTCTGGAACAGTGGGAACAGCATCCTGTCTCCTCTCTCCTTAGGGCCTGCACCATGGAAATAGCCCATAAACCCAGCTCCAGACACAGAACAGAGTGAGTAGGCCCTTTTCATGAGGACCTAGAACATCTACCATGAGCCAAGAAGCCAGGTAAGTGTTTCTCGCTTCCCTTCCCTTCCTGTCCTTTTTCCTCCCTTCTACTCCTCATTGCCCTCCTGCTACCAAGACCACATCTTACCCAGTTCTACCTCCCTGGGCTACCCAGACCACAAACCTGCCCTTGGCCTCATATGGCATAAGAATAAAAATTATGTACCAGATACAGAAGGTGAAGAGCCTTGAGCACATACCTACCCATTTTTCAGATGGTGAAATGAAGGCACAGATAAAGAAGAAAGTGGCTCAAGGTCATACCATGAATATATTTGCTTGATTATATTGCAGTAACAAATAGTCCCTGAAGTCTCAGTAGCTTGTCTGCAAAAAGCTAGCATTTCCTCTTCCTGCTTGTCTATTGTAAGTGGACTGGGAGCTCCAGCCTATATCACTGTCTCCCAGGCCCAGGCTAAAAGAATAACCATACTCTGGAAAACTCCTGGTCTCTGAAGCAGAGGAAAAGGGAGGGTGTGTTAAATCACACTTTGGTGCTTAAAATACTTGCACAAATGTGATATGTGTCACTTTTGAGCATATGTCACTGACCAAGGTAAGTTTTATAGCCATGCCCAGTCCAGGGAGTGGGGTAGTAGGAGCCTACCAAAAGCCCTGAAAGACAGGGTAGCTGTGACCAGCCCTAGTGCCCACCACAGAGAATTAGTAACAGAGCTGGCCTGGGAACCCTCTTTTCCTGACTGTGGCCAAGGATCTTTCTCCTGCAATTCTCTCTCCCCAGAGGTGTTTCCCATGGAGGTCACAATGACTTTTTCTCCCATGGACGGTTATCCTTAGGAAGTTTGATGTTAAGAGGAAGGGACGCCAATGGTAGGAACAGAGGCGTGTCTTAGAACCACTGAAGGAGACCAAACTCGAAAATGAGGAATGCCCCAGATATCACACCACCCAGGCACTCTTTACTTCTCCTCCACCATGCTCCCCTGGGTGATTCCTTTATGCGCAGTGTCTGGACATCAGAGTCTGGATATATTAAGTCATGCCCTACACTGTGGCCACATCCTTTTGCCAGGATCATCCAAAGTCTGGGGACTTGCCCTTGCCTGGCTCCACATAGCGCACCAAGGCCATGCAAATTTCCTGGTCTTGGAGGCAAGAAATCTTAGTTCTGATCCTGGCTCTGCTGGAGCCTTGGTGCACATCTCTTACTCTTCCTTGGCCTGAGTTTTTCCATCTATTCGTGGGGATAGTGAGCCCTAATTGAGAATCATAGATACAAGCATAGTTCATGAATTCAAAAGCCCTGTGTGAGCAAGGGGCTATTACTGTACTAGTTAAAGTCAGAGAGGTTGTCTTGGTTACTTTTTTCTCACTGCTGGGACAAAATACCTGACGCCCAAAATTAAGGAAGGAAAGGTTTATTTCACTTACAGTTTGTGGAAGTCTCAATCCGTACTTGGCAGATTATAAGGCAGAGTGGCACGTGGCAGAGGGCTGCATCTCAGGGCGGCAGCACACAGCTAAGCCACAAGCACACACCAGGGCAGAATGGGGGAGGAATCCCCAAGCAGCTTCTTCCTCTCCCTTACATATGCAAACTATCCACCCCAGGGCGGGTGTAGCTCTCACACCCACAATCATTCAACTCTAATAGCCTGCCCCATGTCTGCATGAGGCTTTGGAGGGGACACACAGACATAAACCATAATAGAGGTTTAACTGTTCAGTTCACTGGCCATTGTTTGGGCACCTTATATTTGCCCAGCACTGAGGGGAAACAAGATGCTGAGGGACATCAGCATCCTTGGCTAGCAAGCAGGAACTCAGTCAAGAGCTCTCCCATGGGCTGAGTATGCAAAATGCAGAAATGTATGTACACATACATGCAGATTCACACAGTGCAGTTGAGAAGAGGTTACTAGAAGGGCTGAGATGTTCTTGTAGGCCTCTGCTGGGTGCCCAGGGCAGAGCTTGGGTCTAAGCCCTAGAACAGATACTGGGAGTTGGAAAGGCTGGCTCCTGGGTAAGCCTCCAATTCCTTCAGAGTTAGAAGTGGAATCTCTGGAATTGCAAGGATTAGATAAGATATAGAAAACCCTTACAACCATGCCTAGCATGCACTTCAATGAGTTTGCTGCTAATATTAAGGAAATAGTACCAGAAAGTCTATATGGAAATGTTTCAGCATATTCCAGTTTATGAACACTATGATCTATTTAACCAATCCATAATTGTTGGATGTTCAGATTGCTTCCAGTTTTTAACCATTAGAAATAATCTTGCAGTTAAAAATTGTGCGTACATCCATGACTTTTTCCTGAGGTTAGGGTCCTAGGAATGCAATTGCTGCACCAAAAGAAGTGCACCTTGTTCAAGCTTTTGCTGTGCACATACCCCTTGCCCTCTGTCCATACTCCAACCAGCAGGTTGTTTGGAAGTTCCAGTTTAGAAGGGGAGGATTAGTTTAGAAAGAGATGATTTTGAGATGAGTTGAGATTAGGTTCACTGTGAGTACCAGAAAGCCTTAAACAACAGTGAGAAAATAGAAGTGTATTTCTCTGTCACGTAATAGCGGTTCAAAGCCAAGAGTCTGGGGAAGGAGGGAGGCTTTACCCTACACCTCAGCACTGGCTTCTCCCTCTTATCAAACACGGCTGCCCAAAGTGTAGCCACCATATTAATATTTCAACCAAGAGGAAGAAGCAAAATAAAATAAAATAATAAACAATAAATAAAATGTAGATGACACTTCCATTCATATCCCTTTGGCCAAAACTTAATTGCATAGATATGTAGAACTATGAGAGAGGCTAGAAAATCAGGTGTTTTCTAGACAACCAAGGGATATCAGGAGTTCTAGTACTGCAGAAGAAGAGAACAAATTAGGGCAGGTCAGTGGGTGCCTATGCCATGAAGTAAACTCAGATTATGAGTGGCACAAATAATCCACAGAAACAGGAATCCATCCTCAGGAAACCATGCACAGGGGATGAGCTAGAGCCCTCCAGAGAGCAGGGGCCAGGTAGAGATGGCAGAGGTGTCAGGACCCCATGCAGAGGACATTTACTGCCTGTCTTCTGCTGCTCAGTCTTGGGGCTGGTTCTTGACTATCCCTCAACTCACTCTTCCCTCAGCTCAGCTGCCTGTGAGCTCACCTGTCCTGCAGGTGAGCCAGCATCTGCCCCACCTCACCTGCCTGCCGTATCCTTGCAGGGTAACCCCTCATGGACCCCGACAGCCCCCATCTGGGCAGCGAGAATCTGTGTGACTTGCTTGTGAGGCTGCTCATCACAAAGCAGGAATGGCTGAGAGCCAAGGTGAAGTTCTTCATCCCTGACGTGGATCTGGCCTCCAGCGACAAGGTGTCAGACCCTGTGCAGAGGGTCATCTTGCAGCTGGGGGAGCTGAAGGCCCAGGGGCCAGCCACCTGGCAGTCCTTCATCCACTGGGTGTGCATGGATCTGGAGGTGCCTCTGGACCTGGAGGTGCGACTGCTGAGCACCTGGGGCCAGGATGACGGTAAGGACAGGTGGGGGGAGGGCACAAGCAACCAGCACAGCCTCTGTGACACCAGGAGTAGTGGGAGGCCTAGGGGCCCACAAGTCACACCAAGAGGGCACAACAAAGCCAGGAACAAAATTGCATTCTTTTGAGCACTTCTCAGAACAAATTCCCCAATGCCACAAAACCAAGTGGGGCCTGGAGACCCTCCTGCCACTTTGACCCTATCCCATTGCTCTGGGGGCCCAGAGGCAAAGAGGGAAAAACTCAGGTGGCTTCTTCCAGCCAGAAAGGCCAAGCATCTATGATGCATAAGAGGTTTCTTCCTGCAACACACTCAGAAGCAAAGACAGAGAGGGCCTCTGACCTCTTCTGAGAGGCAGCAGGTTTAATTCTGTGCAGTTCAGAGGGCATTGCTTGAGCACCTTCTGTTTGCCCCAGCACTGTGGGAAACACAAGATATTTAGGGGCATCCTTGATAGCAGGTAGGATCTTAGTCAAGGGCTCTACCACGGCCAAGTGTGAGAAATGCAGGGATGTGTGTACAGGCACCTGCAGATATGCACAATGCAACATGTTTGTATACATGTGTATTCACATGCATGCAATGTGCAGACATGCATAAATATACACATGCACACCTATCGATATATGCACACAATCAGTTCTCCCCCAAAAGCTAGCTAACAGGTAAGTGCTTCTCCCTCGAGGGCACCCTCCCTGGGAATGTGGCCTGAGTAGACACCAGGCCAGAGCCGCCAAAGAGTCGCACGACATCGCCACGCATGTCCTGCTCTGCCCTCTCTTGCAGAGTTTCCCAAGCTGCTGGAAACTGGAGAGGAGAGCCAGCCTGGACCTCAGCAACCCCATGGTGAGGCCTGGGGTTGGGGAGTGGGAGAAAGTGGTGAGCACTGCGAAGTTCCCACACCCTCACCCCCAGTACTGTTCATTGAACTCAAGGCCTTTGCACTAAGCTACATCCCTAGCCCTTATTTTTTATTTTGAGACAGGTCTCACTAAGTTTCCCAGGTTGGGCTCAAACTTGCCATCCTCCAGCCTCAGCCTCCCAGAGTGCTGGAATTACAGGCACGCACCACCATACCCGGCTCCCCGTCACAACCTGGAAGAGGCTGGTAGTGGTTGGTGACAGCCGTTTCCTCCTCTGCACATGGACCCACCTGCGCCTGATATGTGATCGGGCCAGCACCCTGCCTGTTCCTAGGGATCTAACTAGAGCCCCCAGGAGAGTCAGCAGTGTCAGCCTGGGGCCACCTCTGAATCCCCTGGCTCAGTTCCCACCCCTAGCCTTGTCTCCCAGGGCCCCAGTCAGGCTGCTCTACTAGGAAGTCCTAACACTGCTCCCATCAGGACCTCTGCTCTCCATGCCTGGGAGCCGCCCACTGGTTTTCTGATGGAGCTCTGAGGGCTCAGTGATCAGTTGACAACTAATCAGCAACTGCTGGCCACCTCCTAGTCTCAGAAGCTTGCTTTCTATAGCAGTAGAGCTGGGTTCAGCAGTCATGCCCCAGGTAACCTCAGCTCCACAAAGTTTCAGACTGTGTCCAGGCCCCTGGTTCCCTCTGGCCCTTATCGCTGAGCTGGTAGTTGTCATGTGGCTGTGACTGGGGCTGGTTGAAACTCAGTGATGAGTCCCTGGTAAATACGGGACTTGTTAAAATATTGGAATACTCCCAAGCAGGTTCCAGCCCCTCCCCGCATCTTGCATGGAGGGCCCTGGCTCTGCATCAGAGGCTGTTCTGATTGGACACTGGAGGTGGCTGTAGGGAACACCATTTCCCTTCTTTCTTTGGGTGGGTGCAGTGGGGCCCAGGATCTTTGCACTGAGCTACATCCCGTCCCTTTATTATTATTACTATTGTTTATTTTGAAACAGTGCCTCACTAAGTCATTAAGTACACAGAGTAGCCTCGAACTTGTGATCATCCTGCTTTAGCCACCCAGAGTGCAGGGATTATAGGCACTGCCCTTCTTAAAATTTTCTCAAGTCCTGCCTTTCATGTTGCATGCATCCTTCTATCCTTCTTATTTTCCTTCTGCCTTTTCCACACTCTTCTGGAAAGAAATTAAAGGGACCCTGAAAATGGGTGACCAGACAGGACTCATGACACTATGCAGGACACTGAGAAGTGGGGGTGACACACACCTGACACAGGAGGTGGGTTGCAGGCCTGGCCAAGCCTGTTAGAGGTGTCACCCTCCAAAGAGCTTGGTCCTTCCTCAGTGGAGAGACAGCTGCATAACACTGAATGTTTCTGGGGTTGTGGGCTGCAGGCTTGCTGTCTGCATCTGGGTTGGGAGATGCCCAGGCCCAGAGCATCCACCCTGAAACCCTCTCCAAAGCAGGCACTGCTGTACATGCAGCCTTTGTCTGCCACCTGCCTTCTTACTGCCCCTGAGTGCAGATGCACTTGTCTGCCAGCACCTGTTTGTGGAATGGAGCACCCCAGAGGTGCTGCCCGGGGCCCCCAGTGACCCTTCCCCCTGCTTTCACTCTTTCCAGGCCTCAAGCGTCCCTGTCAGAGGTGTGAGTCCTCACCCCGCCGGAAGCACTGCAGGAAACACCGGCTAGGTGGGTCCAGAGTGGAAGTGATCTAACATGGGATTAGATGGCTGTGGGGCCTGGTCCAGATTCTAAACTCTGTCCCCTGCTGGCAAGTGTCCAGGGCCCAGTGGTACTTGTCCATCAACTCTGCGGGACAGAAGGATTGGAGGTCCTGGGTGGGCAGAGGAGAGGAGGGACCCCCCACAAGCTGCAAGGGGTTCTCCAAAGATGGGTCAGCTGTAGGAACTGGAAGCATTTCATAGGTCACAACCTTGTCATCCAGGCTGTTCCAGAGACACCCTCCCTCAGAGCTGTAGGAGCCTCTGGGGCTGACTGACATGACCTCAGGGGGTACAGGGACAGGGAGTGATGAAGATGCCTGGGAGAATCCCCTGCAACAGAAGTCCTGGGGGCACATGGAAGGGGGGTCCGTTGGGAGCTGGGAGAGAAGAGGAGAGGAAACTTCTTTCATTTGCCACCATTATCCACATGGTCCTTGTCCTTGACCAGTTGTCCCACTATCTGGACACACACACACACACACACACACACACACACACACACACGTCAACCAGGGCATAGGCAGAGGATTCATGTATATGTCAAACCAGTCACTACCTCAGCACCCTGGTCTCCGATACTAGCCCCCATCCTTCCCTGGGCCACCAAGACCGCACCCTGACCTAGAATTGAAGAGAATACCACGTGACACTGTAGGGCCAGATCAGCCAATGCCCAGGCCCTCAGCTTATTAGCAGCACAGAACTGGAACTGTCCGAAGGGACACATGTTGTTCCAATAAGATGCTGCCAAGGAAGTCCCGTCCTCATCGCCACCATACTGAAAGCTTTACCTCACTAATACTTTACCTTGCCAACAAATAGAGCTGTGACTCCCATGTCCCCATCCCACACCTGCCAGAGCCTGTGCTGCTGTAGAACCAGTCCCTTCTGGGAGCCCCCGGCACACAGCAGGAGACACAGTGGAGGCCCAGGGCTCCCACTTTCATGTTATCTCCCTGTACCTCTGCAGAGTTGGCCCAGACGTACCTGCAGCTCCTGAGGACCTCTGCCCTGCAGCACTATGGTGATGGATTCCCCGGGCCAGGGAAGGTCTATGTCCCCCCAATCCTGCAGTGGAGCCGGGCCACAGTGCCCTTAGACACTCAGGAAGGGGCCGTGCTGGGGAACCCCAAGACAGAAGACGGCAGTGATCTGAGCATCCAGGACCTCTTCAACTTCAAGACCCCCAAGAGCTCGCGGGTGACAGTGCTGTTAGGGAAGGCAGGCATGGGAAAGACCACGCTGGCCCGGCGACTCTGCCACAAGTGGGCTGATGGGCATCTGGACCACTTCCAGGCCCTGTTTCTTTTTGAATTCCGCCAGCTTAACTTGATCACACATTTGCTGACGTTGCCTCAGCTCCTTTTTGATCTGTACTTGAGACCAGAGTCGGGCCCTGATGCCGTCTTCCAGTACCTGGAGGAGAACGCCAACCGCGTCCTGCTGATATTTGATGGGCTGGACGAGGCCCTCCACCCCTGTTCCAGCATGGAGGCTGTGGGGCCCAGTGGCTCCGGCCCTGCTCTCACGCTCTTCTCCAGCCTCTGCCGTGGCACCCTCTTGCCGGGCTGCTGGGTGATGACCACCTCTCGACCTGGGAAGCTGCCCGCCTGTCTGCCCAAGGAGGCGGCCATGGTCCACATGTGGGGCTTTGACCAGCTGCGGGTGGAGGAGTATGTGAACCACTACTTCAGTGACCAGCCATCTCAGGGGGTGGCCCTCACAGAATTGCTGGCAAACAGACATCTCCGGAGCATGTGTGTGGTGCCAGCACTGTGCCAAATTGCCTGCCTCTGCCTGCACCATCAATTCTCTGCGAGCCTTCCGGGCCAGTCTGTAGCTCCTCCCCTGTCCACCATGACCCAGCTCTACATGCAGATGCTTCTTAGCTGCATGCCTCGTCCTGCCACGTCCCTGGTAGGCCTCGGAGAGGTGGCCCTGAGTGGCCTGGAGACTGGGAAGGTTATTTTCTATGATAGAGATATCCCCCCACCCGTGATGGCCTTTGGGGCTACCCACAACCTGCTGACCTCCTTCTGTATCCGCACAAGCCCTGGGCACCAGGAAACAGGCTATGCCTTTGCCCACTTCAGCCTGCAGGAGTTTTTTGCTGCCCTACACCTGATGACCAGCCCTACAGTGGACAAGGCCACACTTGCCCGCCATGTCATCCTCAATTCCCACTGGGTGCTGCGGACCAAAGCTAGACTGGGCCTCGCAGACCACCTCCCCACATTCCTGGCAGGGCTGGCATCCCACACCTGCCGTCCTTTCCTCAGCCAGGTGGCCCAACAGGATGAGACCTGGGTGGGCACCAGGCAAGCTGCTGTTGTACAGCTGGTGAGCAAGTTGGCCACCCGCAAACTCAAGGGACCAAAGGTGGTAGAGCTGTGTCACTGTGTGGCTGAGACGCTGGAGCCTGAGCTGGCCAGCCTCACTGCCAAGAACCTCCCTGACCAACTGCCCTTCCACAATTTCCCCTTGACCTACACAGACCTGACCGCCTTGGCCAGTGTTCTGGAGCACAGGGCCACCCCCATCCACCTGGAGTTTGAGGGCTGCCCGCTGGAGCCCCACTGCCCTAAGGCTCTGGTAGACTGTAGGCAAGTGGAGACCCTCAGGTGAGTAAAAGCCAAGGAGGACAGAGAGGACCTGGGAGGGAACTGGGCTTTCAGGAGAGCAGAGGCCACCAATCTGACTAGAGACTGGGTTTGGATCTTAAATATCAGAACATGCAAAGTTGGTCAAAGAAGATTTAAGCATTAACTGTTCCTTTCAATAAACCATTAGACATCAGCAGTACAATTATCCCAGCTGTCATACATATATATTTTCCTTTTTCCTTCTTTCTTTCTCTTTCTCCTTTCCCTCATCCCAGTTGTTCCTTCCTTTGAGCAATTTCTTTCCCTTTCATAATATCTATTGTGCATTTTGGGTTGTTTGTTTTTTTGTTTTTTTGTTTTTTTTTTTTTTTACTCTTTCAGGTTCTTACACTAGGGAGACAATATGATGTTTACATATGTGGGTCCAATTTACTTCACTTATGAGTATGGTCTCCAGTTGCATCCATTTACCTATAAAAGCCTCGAGTTTACCTGTTTTTATAGCTGAGTAATACTCCATTGTGTAAAAACACCACACCTTTTTTATCCATCCTCAGTTGATGGGCATTTGGGTTGTTTCCAAGATTTAGCTATGACAAATTGTGCTGCTATAAACATGGGTGCACATGTATAGCCACTGTGGTATTATGTTTTATTCTCCTTAATGGTTTGATCAGTCTTGCATTCTTACATCTGGTAATCTGAGCAACTTTGTTGAAGATAACAATATGTAATACAACAACCACTGCTAATTCCTATCATTTTGTTTTGAAACCCTGTATCATTTTTATCATTTTTGCTTTGTTTTATTTTTGTCTATGTTGTCGTTATTTTATTATTTTTTATTCTCTTCATAATTAAGTATCAGAACAGAGCGGCCCTGAGTGCCCCTTACCCTAGGACACAGTGGGGCAGCTCCGTGCTTTAACAGGACTGCCAAAGGCCAACTGGATCCCCCTCCCTGGGCCTTCTGTGGTTTTTGTGGTCTCTCTTTACTGAGCTTGAATCTCTTCTGATCCCAGCTATGCCGCTGGAAACTGTTTGGCTTTGGGCAGATTACATAACCTCTTAGCTGGTGCGGTTCTTTGTCCCTCAAGTGAGTAACTTTGAGGATGAGATGGGAGAAGGTGCAGAGCAATGGCTCAAGGTTTGCATGAGCCAGAAAAAAGGCAAGGCTGCACTCAAAGAAACTTCCTCAAATAGAAACATTAATTCCTGAAAATTTATATTTCTCTCATGGAAAAGTCAAAACTAAGTCCAAATTGGTGGCATGGTACAGGTCTATGTGGTCAGGTAGGGACCCAGGCCCCTACTCTTGTTGCTCTATTATCCCTTGGGTATCCTATCTGCATGGTCACAGCAACCTGTGCTCTGGCTTGGAGAAAGGGACAGGGTGAGAGTGGAGGCGTGCCCACTCTGTTAGATGTCAGGCTTCAAACTGGGACACGTCGCTCCGAGTCACATTGGTGAGAACAGAATCACATGGCCACGCTGAGCTGCAAGGGAGGCTGAAAATGATGTCTCTGGCTGGCAAACCATGTTGTCAGCCAACCTCTATTTCTATGGATAATGTAAAAGATGGATTCTTTGGGTGCAATGGTTTCTGCTGTGATCTGTAGTTGTCAGGGCTACAATTACAATGGCAACAATAACTGCTACTAGGTTAAACCTCATCTGGTAGAGAAGGGGGTGGTGATGGCCTCTAAGCTCTGCCCAACATAGCCTCTTAGCTGATCCTTCGCCACTTTGCTTCTTTCTATGCAGCTTTAAGAGCAGGAAGTGTGGGGACAACTTTGCAGAAGTCCTCTCCAGGAGCTTGCCAACCATGGGGAGCCTGAAAAAGCTGAGGTGAGCCAGGTCTTGGAACCAAGAATGATCTTCAGCTGAGGATACCTGGCACTCTCCCTCCTCCCCTCTATCCTACAGAGGACAGATTCCTGGCCTATCCCCTGCCCCACTCCCATTTATCTCCACCGTCTTTGCTTACCCTATAGGTTAGCAGGAAGTAAGATCACTGCCCGAGGCATCAGCCACCTGGTGCAGGCTTTGCCCCTCTGCCCGCAGCTGGAGGAGGTCAGGTGAGTGTCTCCAGACGGGCTCATTCCCTGGGAAAAGGAGTCATTGCCCAGATCCCAGGTCAGCCTGGAAGCCTGGACTGGGTTCTGCCTATTCCATCAAGATCTAAACAGTAATTTTCAACAAAACCCAGAGAATATAGTATCAGTCCAAAAGTAGGGTGTTGATGAGTCCAAGCACAAACCTCCCAAACGCTTCAGACCAGGGCTTCTGTCATCTAATATTTTGGGCCATCTTGAAAGACCATGAGTTTTGAAGCCCCCCCCCATTTCTGTGACCCCAGGAAAAGGGATGGCAGTGTATAGGCAAGAGGTGGTCACATAAATGTGTAAAACACACACCTTCACATCTCTGCACATGTATATGCACTTGCACAGAAGCACACACCTGCTCAAGTATGTGCCCCACCTGCCCATTCATAAATATATACACATATGCCACATGTATGTACACTTAAATTATGTGTATATTTAGATATAAAGACATACTAACGAGCACACACTCATACAAATACACACTTTTCCTGTGTCTAGGACCAAGGGCCCTGAGGTAGAGGACTGGGACCCTCCAGCCCCTCACTGGCAAGACCACTACTAGCTTCTATGCCACTTTTAGAAGATACACCTTGGTGCAAAGATGAAGCACTTATTAAGTAAGACATAAATGGGAACACAGTCCCTCTCATCACCTCAGCTGAGTGCTTTTGTTCACTGATCAGTCTGGTAAGGACAAAGTTTTGGAGTATTGATCCTACTGACACGTACCTTTCTTTCCTGATCACTGAGAGTGACCTTAGTCTTTTCTCTTATTATCCACCATTGTTTTCAGTCAATCTCAACATCTCAACTCCTCTGTCCCTCCAGCTAGGGATGTGGGGAGGGATGAGTGGTGAACCCCACTTGGCAGGTGGAAAAGGGGAGGTTAGAGAGGACAGCGCTCACCCTGGGGCTCCAGGTGAGGGAAGGCTAGAGCTGAGGCTGGAAGTAGCATGCGTCTCCAGTATCCCAGTCTAGACTGCTCATCACCTGCAGGCTGAGAGACCCCGATGGATTTGGGCCTTGGCCACATCCCCCCCATGAGCCCTGGAAGCAGGGTACTGAATCTCATTCTACTTGATAAGACCTGCACATCTAGATCCCTTGGGCCACCAGGCAGAAACTTCCTCATGGGGATTGAAATGGAATAAGCAAAGAACATTGCCTCCTAGCTGTGCTGGTTGGGTCCCAGGAAACATTATCACTCACTCTTCCTGGGTCCTTGTCTTGTGTATCTGTCATGAGGGTGGCCATGGCTGTCACCTACTAAATGGGGGGATAGAAGGGGACCATCCCCAGGGCTGAAGGATTGAGCCTCCATATACCTACAGTTTGCAGGACAACCAGCTCAAGGACCAGGAGGTGCTGAGCATTGTGCAGATACTGCCCAGCCTGCCACGGCTTCAGAAGCTTGAGTAAGTGGTCTTTCACTCCCGTCAGCCCAGCCCCTCTCTTGGCCTGAGTCACCCCTCCCTTGCAAATCGTAGATGAGCAACCCACTCCTGACACTTTCACTGTAATCATGCAGCCTGAGCCACAGCAACTTCTCCATATCTACCCTACTCTTCTTGGTGAAGGTGGCAGTCACCTGGCCTACTGTCAGGGCTCTGCAGGTCAGGTGAGTAGAAGGAAGGGGATCTTGGCCTTCAAGGTTGTGGAAAAAAGGAAAGACAGAATGGGAAAAGGAGGAGGCCTATGGTCTGCAAGATCTACATGTGCTTGCTCAGGTCTGTTTTACTCAAAACGGTAGCTCCAGAGCCTAACTCAGACCTACTGTCTGGTAATGGATGGATGGATGGATGGATGAGCGGATGGAGATAGACAGATGGATGCATGGGTGGATGGATAGATGGATGGGTGGGTGGGTGGATGGATGAGCGGATGGATGGGTAAATGGACGAATGTAAGGATAGAAGGATAAATGGATGGCAAAATCCAATCCGGGAAGCATAAACTAAATGAACGCGTCCCCGCGCGTTGCTCTCCGTGGTGCTGAAGCCGCCTTACAAGTTTGAATCACGGAGTAGGTTAGGTGTCCTGCTCCTTAATCCTAAAACAATTACAAATCCTCAGCCCTTTATTTATTTTTTTATTTTGAGACAGTGTCTCCGTTAGGTTGCCCAGATTGGGCTCAAACTTGCTACTTTCCTGTCTCAGCCTCCCAAAGTGCTGGGATTGCAGGCACTTACTACCCCACCCAGTTTACAACTCCTAATTTAAAACTCACAGCATTACTATTGTTTATTTCTTGTAAGAAATTACTTTCCTGACCTTTTAAAACACTTTTGAAGAATTCAACAAATAGCCTAGGATTGTACATGCCTGAGTTGGAAAACTTTTGCCAGTTCTCTTATGTTTCTCTGCCAATTATAAAATCCTATTTCTTGGGTTTGGGGGGCAGGAAGGGATGTGCAGGTGAGGGAGATGTCCGTGGCTTTCATGGCTTGGTGTCTGACCCCTTAGGGAGGCGGAACTCATCTTCCTTCTTTCCCCGTCCACAGAGACAGCTGCAGATCTACAAAGGTAAGAAGCCGGGGAGGTGTGGGTGGTGATCTAACTTAGAGAGTTGAGGGAAGTGTGGCTAGGAAAGCCCAGGAAGAGCTGGAATGTGGATTCTTCTTGCTCTGCCATGCTGAGGAATGAATTACTGCACAGAGCTGTGGATGGACTTTTTTTTCTTTTGAGAGAGAGGGTCTTGCTATGTAGTTCAAGCTGGCTTTGAACTCTCAATGTAGCCCAGGCTGGCCTCCAACTCAGAGCGATCTTCCTGCCTCAGCCTCCTGAATGCTGAGATTACAGACATGCACCACCATGCCCAGGTGGGGAAGGATTTTAATTTCCTCTAAGATATCTGACCTCATCTAACCCTGATGCAGAGAGAAATCCTCAACGTCTCAGAGTGAGCTAGACCCTTAGGCAGGACAGGAAGACACTGTTAGCCCGGCATCACTGTGTGAAGAAACTCTGGGAAAACTCTTACAGGAAAAATGAGCCGGCAATGATGGTACCTATGTCTTAAGGTTGTTGTGAGAATTACATAAGCAAATACATTGAAAGTGTTTCACACACTGGTAGCATGCGAACAGCTCTCAGACGCAGGCTGTTCCAGCTCTGCATGGACTTCCACTTGGCTATTCCTGAATGAGTGAAAAAAGGGAAGCTGCTTTCCCCTTGAAAGAACATTCTTTACGCATTCCCCACACTCCACTCTGCCTGAGCTGCACAGACAGGTGACACTCTGTCAGTGCAATGGCCTTGGGTTCAATCCCCAGTACTAGGAAAAAATAAAATCAATCTAAACTAAGTGAAATTAAGTAAAAAAAATAAAATGTTCATGGAGGCATTTGCCACATGCTTCAAGTTCCCAGTGACCCTGGGCAGGGGGGACTCCCATGGCAATGGTACAGGTGAAGAGCTCTTCCTTCATCTCAGGGAGCTCTGCCAGCCAGGGGCAGCCTGGGATCTGTGAACGTGGCTCACTGTATCCTGGCTTCCCTGCATCCCCAGGTGCCCCCTCCTACCTCCAGGACCCACCTACATGCAGTTCTTGCTCCTAACTCTTCTCACACGGAAGCTGCTATGTCACAGACCATTTTGAGTATAACAACCCATGTCACACTGGCAGCTTCTCTTTACTAAGCTCCCCCCTTGTGCCTCTGCTGGCGCTCAGACATACCTTGTCGCATTCAGCCCTTCAGGAACTCTACGTGGCAGCAATTGTTACCTGCCTTGAGAAAGAGGAAGTGAAGGCTCCAGTGGGTAAAGTGACTCACCCAAGGCCACACAGCTACATGTGGCAGAGCCAGAATTTGAGAAGTTCCCTTTGACCACAAACCTTCTGCCCCTACCGCTTTGCTGAATCACACCTTGAGCACCTTGAATCAACTGTCCCTGTGACTCCCTCACTGTGGGAGTACAGCAGGGGCCTTCAGCCCTGAGAGGTCTGGAGAAAGGCCTGGTCCATCAGAACCTGTCTCCTGAGCTCAGGTCAGTGTTTGATTTGTTCTTGCCAGAGCTCCAGAACTACCAGAAAAACACAGCCAGAGGAAAGAGACCCAGAGCAGAACCCTGGTCCTCAGGTACTGCAGTGGGGCCCCCTACCTTAAGGAGAAGGGTGATGTGGGGAGAGCCCCCTTCCTAATAGAGGCATAGTGGGGTCAGGAAGGGTAAAGGGAAGGGCAGGCACGGAGCAGGGAAGGACATGAATAAGTAATCTGACTTGACTCAGGAGTATGTCATATCAGCCGCAGCTACTGACGAATGGGCCCTCACTCTGTCCTGGGCACAGCCCCCAGTGTTCTGTGCCCATTGCTTCATGATGAGACTTCTAGAGGCCCTGTGGAATACATTTATTATTCTCACAGGACAAAGAGGGAAACTAAGTCTCAAACAGATTAGTGCCTTGCCCAGGATGGCCCAGCTACTAAGACACTGGCAGTCCCCAGACCTGTAAGTCTACATCTCCTCCAGCACTCAGAGCTGAAGGGGACATGGCACAGCTGAACCCCTCTGCCCCCACCCCTACTCCAGGCTCCAGAAATGTCAGCTCAGAGTCCACCATGCAGAGGTCCTGATAGACCTGCTCCGGGAAGGCCCCTGGCTGGAAGAAGTGGAGTGAGTGACTGGGGAAGCCCTGGGGCAGAAGCTGGGGTGGGGATGGGACCTTGAGGTGGGGGGTGCTGAGCTGGGCCTCGATTTGGAGGGAGGTGAGAGGGCACTGCACCATGCAGAAAGAGGGGCTACAGGTAACTGTAACAGCTGTCACCATTTAGCCAGTGTTCTGTGAGGGGCTTCTAAGCACATCACATTTAGCTCTCTCATTTCATGATGTAAGCACTGTCACTGTTCACATTTGGTAGAGGAGGAAGTGAAGCCACACAAAGGTAAATTTGTTCAATGTGAAACCGACAGGAAGGGCCCAGGCCTGGGTGCAAGCCCAGACAGTCTATCCCGCAGCCGCATCCCTCAAACTACTGCCACTCCTGTCCCTGAGGTCTGCAGCAAAGAACAGACCTGCTCACACCTGCTGTAGCCCCTTGGCAGGCCCGAGGAGACGAGGAGTTGGGGACTGGTGATGGTCCTGCAACAGCAAGCAGAAAGGACACCCAGTATTTGGAGGCAGATTTATTTATATCAACAGACACTGATTGGAATCATTCCCAGAATATTAGGCCCTGATCTCTGGTGGTCTAGGGCTTATATGAGATAAGCAAGCAGGAGGTACAGCGGCAGAATGGCGTGTCAACTGGAGATTGGTTCTTACAATATGCACCATAGTAACCGGCTATGCATCCAAGTGACCAGCTGTTTCTAAGAGACAGGAACAACTGAAACCGGGACAGGAACTATTACCCGGGCAACTAACAAACTGAAGTATACTGGCTTGGGTGGAGGAGGCATTTTCTGCTGCAGTCCTGCTGTGTTTTCAGGAGGCAGCCAATAGGACAGTCCTAGGAAATCTTCCAGTAGGCGCGGAGGTGGGGGGATGAAACTCTGCTGTCATGGGTTGAGGTGGATAGGGTGCAGGCTGCCTTGGTGATCAGCTCTTGGTTTTTGACCTTGAGCCTTTGGGAGAACCAGGACAGGATTAGAAGGCATCAAATATTCCTGCCTACCTTGCCACCACCACTGAGGCTGCCCCTCCCCCGCTCTCACCTGAAGCAGTGAGCACCACCCCACCTGGTCACATAGACAGAACACCTCCTGGTCCTTCCCACAGCCAGCCCATCCCGGGGGGATTTTTTGTTTGTTTGTTTGTTTGTTTTTGTTTTTTTTCCGGTACCGGTAATCGAACTCACAACCTTTTGCTTGCCAGGCAGGTGTGCCTCTGAGCTAAATCCCCAGCCCCCCAGGTGAATTTAAGTAGCTCTCAGCACCACCTCCTCTCTCCAGCCTCTTCACCCTCCTCCTAGTCCTAATCGCCCTCATCTCTTACCTGGTTTCCCCTCAGCTTCCTCACTGACTTCTCTGCTTCATCTCCACCCAACCCACCTGGTAGAATGAACTGCATTTCTGCTACCTACCCAGTCCCTTGTTTCCACTGCTCAAGACAAAGTGCAGATCCTGAAATCTGATATGGTTCAAAACTCTGCCCCCACTCCTCGCCAATCCCCATCTTACCCTAACACCCCCACTCAACCTCCAGTGCAGACACACTGGGTCCCTTTTTGGTGCTCCTATGTGCTATGCCACAGGGCCTTTGAACATGTTGTTCCTACTATCAGAAACACTCTCCTCTACCCCTTACCTACTGAATTCCTGGCTTTTCTAGAAAATAGCACAAATTTCAAGAAAGCCTTTCTTGACCCCTTCACTGGGTCAGCTGTCCCTATAATCATGGAGTTTATCACAAGATGCTATTGTGTAGGTTGTAGCATAAAGGAATAGTCAAGGATGAAGTCTTCAAGTCAGGCTACCTGGGTTCAAATCCAGGATCACCTCTGAGCGAGAGCCTTAACCATTCTGTGCTTCAGTGCACCTATCAGTAAGATGAGGATAATAATAATAATGCCTGACTCATAGGAGTGTTGTGAGGATGAAAGCTGGTCACAGTTGCAGAAGCCTCCAGGCCAGTAATGGTGAACCTTGGACAGGCTGCATGCCGTAACCGCAATCCTGTGCCCATTTATTTATCACAGAGTCCCAGCACTGCAATTAAACATGAACACTGAGGTTTTAGTTTAGGAGAAACAACTAATGCTGTCACCATAGAGAGGGCTGTGCGTGCTCGCTCTCATGCCCTGGGCCATGCTGGGTATGTCGTACGCGGCTGTCGCCTTTAGCTAACATGAAGGTTCATCATGGGAGTGATGCCATGAGTGAGGTCAGAGAGGGGCTGTGGGCATGTGGGGGTTCAGGGGAGACCCTGTCCCCACAGTGCAGGGCAGCAGGCCCTTCTGTCTCAGCCTGTCAGGGAACCAGCTGGAAGATGAAGGCTGCCGACTCCTGGCCGAGGCTGCATCCCATCTGCACATCACCGGGAAGCTGGAGTGAGTTGCTCCCTCACTTCTGGGTGCCCGAGAGGGTCCCAGAGAGCCCCACCTGGTCCCCGCCAGCCCTGGTTGCCGTGCCTACCATCAGCAGTGGTCATGCCAGTCCACTGACCGCCCCACACTCTCCAGATCCCGCAGAGGTGGTTTGACCATGCCTTGCCTTTGCCTCTGCCTGAGCTGCTGACAGCCCCAACTGTGCGCCTCACGTGGGGAGTCATGTTCATGGTCACCCGTGGCTTGGCTTCGGTCCATCCTCACAGTTCATCCCTGAAGTGGGAGTGGGCGTGCTACACTGGGGAGAACTGAGGTGTGGGGGCAGGGCTGTGAGGGCGTTAGATTAGAACACTGAAGTAGGAAGTAGTGTGTTAGGTGGGGTGCAGTTTGGGGGTGAAAGAGGATGTGAGGGTGCCAAGATGAAAAGGAAGGGTATTAGGCTGCTGAGCGTGTTGTGGTTCTTCGGGGAAGGGAGGCAGAGGTGGTGGTTGGAGGGGGAGGTGTTGGGATGTTAGCATCACCTTTGGGTTGGAGTTAGAGGAGTGTTGAGGTGTAAGTTTGGAGTCTTTGACTCTGTCACTTAGTAGCTTTATGGGCCTGGGAACACAGTGGAATGTCTCACAGCCTCAGTGTCCCCATTTGTAAAATGGGATTCCATGGGGCTATATACATGCAAAGCCCTTAAGGGGCTAATCCGTCAGTGCTCAAATGATGGTGGTGATTTTACAGACCAGGAAATTGAGGCTCAGATGAGGGGGAGCCCTCAGTTCTTACAGCTCGAGCGGGAGAACTTGATTGAGGTGGGGGAAATCACATGCCCCTTAGCTCAGCCACATGGGCCGGGATCCTTTGAGAGCCCTGGAGTGTGTCAGTAAGCCTCTGAGACACAAGGAAGGACAGGAGCCTGCTGATGACCCCTCCCTGCTCCTCTCTCCAGCCTCAGTGACAACGAGCTCTCCGTGGACGGGGTGCCCTGTGTGCTAAAGGCTGTGAACACGTGCCAGAGCCTGGCAGAGCTGCACATCAGGTGGGACCTTTGAGGACCCTGTGACTCCCACCCCAGCCTAGAGCCCTGGGCTCTCACATCATCCCCTCTAAAGTCCTTGGGATGCTTTCTGGCCCCAGGCCTTAAGGACAGACCTCTAGAAAATATTGTTGGCACCCTGCCCAGCCCTCATCCTGGCTGGTGCACCTCTGCCCAGCTGCTATAGGCACCAGCTCCTCAGGAGAGCTTCTGGGCTAGCAGGAACCAGAGACACTTGACGGGTTACACTTAGGAGCTGCAGTGACAGAGCAAAAGGTTCAACCCTTCAGCTGTGCCTCTGCCGCAACAAACTTTGTAGTGTCCTTTACATCCCAGAGCTCTCAGACCAGGCTGGGGACCTGTACCACCCAGCTTCCTCCAGCCCCATACTGGTGTCTCCTGAAAGCAACATCACATGCACAAGCGACCAAGGGGCCCCACCTAGGATAGAGCCCAACCTTATTTCTCTAAATTTCACCGTTTAGTATTGGGAGCTGGGGACAAGTGTGAATCAGTGTCCACACAGCACCCCTTGCGAGGGACGCCCCTGCTCACAGGAGGTTCCTGCTTTACACACCCTAAATGAGGAGAAACTAGACTCACACATGAGTAGATTAGGGACCTTGGTTCACTTTATATGAAGATTCAGTAAAGGGCCTGAGTGGGCACCGAATGATACTCCACTCACTTCTCAGAACTTATCCTAACCAAGCCACTGTGATTGTGTGAACATGCGTAGCCACAGGGACGCTCACCCAGGATTAGTTACAACAGGAAAAATGCAGCTGCCAAGTACCATCCAACGCAAAGGCAGACTTGTAAAAGCATTAAATGTGCCCTCATCCACCTGACTCACCAGACCTGGCGCCAGGCCACTTCCAGCTCTTCCCCAAAGTCAAAACGACCATGTAAACATTCTAAATTGATTCGGGACATCAAGGCAGCCACAACATCACGACTAAAAATGTTCACATCAGAGAACTTCCAGACCTGCTTCAGAAAGTAGCAAGAGCGATGGGGCACGTGTGTTTGAAGTGAAAGGGAGTAATTTGACGGGCAATACTTTTTACTGTAATAACTTTTTTTTAAAAATGTAAACATTCATCATATTTTTTCAACCCCACATCATACCTCAGTTACATGAAAGCCAGCATCCCAAGCCCAGAGTGCTTGGAGCCCAAGAGAAGGCTGATGGGCAGAGGAGGCAGCAGGATCTCCATCTGAGGCCCAAGTCAAGGAGAAGGCAGCAGTTAATCTTTTCTCCAGACTTGCCTTAAATTGAGGGCTACTATGGCAATAGAAGCATTTATGAAATCTGTGGTAGAAAAGCCTCCTGAAACCTCAGAGGAAGTCAGAAGAAAGTCAGAGGAAGTGGCCAGCTGGAGGGGTGGGGGTGGGGATTGGCTCTGCAGGGGTCCCTCAGCCCCAGGGCCAAACCAGGGCACAGAGCAGCTGGACAGTAACCTGCTTGGACCCTCTCTTCTCTTGGCAGCCTGCTGCAAAGAACGGTGGTCCTCACATTTGCCCAAGAGGCAGAGGAGCAGCAGGGGACCCAGGAAAGGTAGGGCCCCCCATCCTCCCGCTCCTCTCTGGCTTGGTTCTCCTCCCTGATCTCACATCTGGGCAGTGGGGTCAACTGCCAGAGAGAACTTGGTGAATTCCTGATGGGGCAGGAAGTAAGCAGGGTGACCTGTGATGCAGCTCAAAAGGGAGACGGCCAGAAGATAGCTGCCTCCCCGTTTCGCGGCCTGAAGAAATCTCTGAGGTATAGGACGTGGATGACACGTTGGGATGGCCCTGGGATTGCCAGAGAATGGTGGCGAGACTGAAGCCCTCCAGCGTAAACTCAGAGATTTCCCGGCCTGTAGCTCTGATGTTGGTCAGAACTTGTGGCTCTCTTTGGCACTAGGATACTTTAGCAGGTGTTTGCCTCCTCCAGAATATCCTCCTGGATTGCCCCAGCCCAGCATTTGGGCAGAGATTCGTGTCTTTGCTCCTTGATGTCCTCCCACAATCCTCTGTAGGGTCTGGACTTTGAAGATTTGGCTAGGGGTGGGGTTGACATCTCTGATATCGATAATGATGAGATGACGATGATGATGAAATTAATGGTAATAGAAGCCAAGAGTAATGGAGCATTTTCTATGTGTGCACCAAACACTGAACTATGACAATTCACATGTATATTACCCCACTGTGGGGTGGGACAACTTGACCCCTGTCACACACCAGGCCAAGTGGGAACCAAGATCGCAGACTCCAGGCTGAGCAGGGGTTGGCTGGTGGCAGGCGAGGTGGGGATGGACTTTGGGGACAGTGGATGAGACATCTGCTGGAGGCCCTCCGTGTGTGTCCCTGCAGGGCTGCATTTCTCGACAGCCTCACCTCCTTGACGGCCTCTGAGCCACCCAGAGAGATCAGGTACGGTGATGGCCTGGTATGTGGGGTTCTACCTTCCTCCCTTCTTTGTCCCAAGCCTCAAGCCACAAGCCCACGTGTTCCTTTGGGTCACCGTGCCCTGCCGTGTCCAGGAGCTGTGTACTGGCTTCCCTACTTCCCCCTTCCTGTGTAGCTCACCCCAGGTGGGGCAGCCCCTTTGGCCACCTTGTCTGGGCTCCCCAAGCCCTAGCAGCTGAAGGGTTGAGAGGACCCTGAAAGAGAAGAGGCTAATCCTGCCGTCCTCACCTGGGGCCTCACTGAGGCTCGGCCTGGTCCCGACAGGCTTCTCACCCACACCCCTCCCCTCCTGCTCTGTCCCTCCAGCTCTCTGTCTCGTTCCTTGTGTCTTTCATAGTTTCTCTTCCTCTACTGCCCTTCGTCTTCCTGTCTGGCTTCCTATCTCATCCCTGACTCTCTCTGCCTGTGTGTGACATCTTATAGATGTGTGCATTGAATGCTCTTGCCTGTCTACTGTCTGTCTGTCTGTCTGTCTGTCTGGATGCCAGATGTCCTGAGGTCGCTTTTCTCCTGGAAGCCTGGCTCTTTAGGTCTGGGGGGACAGGTGGCTGTCACCTATGTGCAGCAGGCAGGTGGTGCAGAGCTGTGGACCTGCCCCTCTGCAGGCTGACACGCTGTGGCTTTGGGGCTAAGCACCTGGAGAAGCTCTGTGAGGCGCTGGAAGGAAGCTGCTGCCTCGCCCGTCTCGGTCACCTCAAGTAAGTGTTTGCCCCTTGGAAGGCAGCATGTGGGGATGATCAGAGTTCCTCTGTGTTAGTGTGTTGGTTTTTCACTTTGGGGCTCTTTGGTGTTTTTGTAGGGGTTGAATCCAGGGCCTTCACATTGAGCTATATCCCTAGCGCTTCTTATCCCCAGACCCTTTTGAAAAAGGATCTCACTAAGTTACTCAGGCTGGGCTCAAACTTTCTATCCCATTCCCTCAGCCTCCCAGAATGCAGGGGTTCTATTTGTTTTTTAAGACTTAAACCAGCAGTTCTTTCTCTCCTGAAGTCAGAGAATCTGGTGAGTGATCCTCCCCTCACATGTATGTCCCCATCTTCTGAATCCCACACTGATCACCTGGGAGTCCGTGAATCTTGCAGAAGAGCCCAGAGGGCCTCCAGCTGCCTGTGTGGGGCAGACCGAGCCCTGTTCAGGTGGCCCAGACTGTGTCCTGGTCTCGGGAGAAGCCAGGAGGGCCAGGGCGGAGGAACCGGAACCATGCTGCTGCTGAGCCCGCTCAGCCTCCGCTGACCTTCCCTTCCCCTTTCAGCTTCTCGGGCAATGCTCTGAGGGATGAAGGGGCCATGCTGCTGGCCCAGCTGCTCCCAGGGCTGGGGCCCCTGCAGTCCTTGAAGTAAGTAGCCACCTGGCAGAGCCCCTGGGGTTGTCTTCTGCAGGATGAGCGGAAGCACTCTGTGTCCCCTTGTCCTGCCCCTGGGGTTATGCTAAAGATGCCATGGGAAAATGCATATGAAGCCCTGGGCCCAGTCCCTGACTGGGGCAGAGTGACAGCTCCATAAAGGGCAGCAGCTTCCTTTTCAGATTAGAGCAACAGCTCCCTTCACAGAGACTGGCCTTGTTATTCAGTGATTCAGCTTTAGCTTTCACTGCTCAGGCCGTACTTTGTGTCTTTGCAGGGCTCCCACGTTAGGGCAACCTGGCCAATGTTAGGGGAGCGTGGGGCATTATGGGAAGCGCTGTGGAAACCTAGGGATGTAGTAGGTGATTGGCTGCCAGCAGCCTTCTGGCTTCTGGGTTCCAGGGCAGGGTTGTTTGATGGGCTTTGGGTTGGGTAAGCAGGGAGGCTTTGGAGCAGAGGATACCAGGCGGATGTGCAGGGCTGCCTGAGGGTCCTGTGTCCCTGGGGAAGAGAGAGGTGTTTAGCATGGAAGGGAGGCCTTGGAAGGAGCTCAGACACCCCAAATCTTGCCTTCAGCAGACTAGAGTTCCTGAGTCCTAAAAGGCCCCAGGTGTTCTTGGCTTTTGCAGCTTCCTTCTCCTCCCAAGCTTTTCTGGGCTGAAGCATGAGGAACCCTGGTAAGAGGTCATAGGTCTTAGGTTTCAGGCCAGCTCTGCTACCTACTTACTGTGTGACCTTGGGCAAGTTGTCACTTCTCTGAGCCCTTGGTCTGTCTAAGGGATAGCTATAAGTGTTATAAGGGATAACTATAAGCCAGCCTCTGGAATAAGTGCTGTAGCGTCAGGTCCTTCCTGCTCAGACAGTGTGTCCGAAAGCAGACGAGGAGAGGGTATCACCTCTTACCCCACTTGGTGCTTGCACTTGATCAGGAGGGAAAGCCTTTGCTCTGCAGGCAAATGACATGCAGACTGAGATTCTGGGCTCACCCCCACGTGGCCTTCTGAGCACCCTGGGTGCTGGCTAAGCCAGTGCTGCAAGGCCCTGGGCTTTAGGAGAGAATTTAAATGGCAAAAACGAAGCCCTGTGGAAGATTGACTGAGGGATCAGGAAAGAAGGGAAGGTTTGTCCCTGCTTTTCAAGCAGAGACCCATGTTTCCATTTTGCACTGGGACCACCCCCTTCATCAGGTAGGGAGATGGAGCCCAGCTCTGGCCTAACACACTCTTTAAGTCCATCACAGACCAAGGGAGCCACTGGCTCTGTCACCAACTTGGTCGGTCATCTTGGGCCACCCGGCCTGTGTCTGGCCTGTTTTCTGGTTTCACTGTGAAGTTAGGAGGCTGCTCTCCAACTATCTGGCTCAGTGGTTCCATCCTGTGGAATCAGGAACAACCCCAGCTGCCCAGTGCTCTGACGCAATTTGTGTCTGGGCGCTGGGTGGCCTCCGTCAGTGTCACCCCTGTGATCTCCAGCCTCAGTGAGAATGGTTTATCCCTGGATGCCGTGTTCCATCTGACCCAGTGCCTGTCCAGTCTGCAGTGGGTTTGGCACCTGGAAGTCAGGTGAGTGCACCTCTCTGTCCCTCCTCAGCCCTCATGCTGTAGGCCCTCAGCTCTCACTTGAGGCCCTCCTTTGCCATGTCACCATGTATCATCCCTTAGAACCCTGGACATTACCTGGTACAGCTACCCACTGAATGAATGATTATATGAATGAACAGTGAGGTCTCAGAGACACTCAGGTTTCTCCAATTCACCATGAGACAGAGCCCATAGACTGTCTTATTCAGGCCCCAGGTTGTCCTTAGATACTTAGAGGTAAGTTTGGAGCTCTCCAGCGGCCCTTGGGGACTCAGGGACCTGCCCTAATTGTGAGATCACTGGAGCTGATGAACCCTAGAGGGTAGACACCAGCCAACCCAGCAGCTCTACATGAGAGGCCTCCATAGTCTCAGGCAAGCACTGCCTCTCTCCTCTTGGGGAACATCCCTGAGGGGCCCCAAGAGCAGAGATGCCATGGTAGGTGGACGAGGCTTCGCTCCTTCCCTTGTGGCAGCTTGAGCAGCAAGTCCTTGAGCTTGTCCCGCCTTGGTATCTCTATCTGTAAAATGGATCTGAGAATAATTTCTTCCCTTGCAGTCGTGCTGTGGCAAGGCAGTGAGTTAACAGTGGTGTCACATTGCATATATGCCTTGATAAATGAAGATTGCTTAATCGACTGATTGTGATAGCCCTGTCTCTAAAGGCTTCGGAAGGGGCCCTTTGTCCTTCCTCAGACGGCTGCTTCCTTTTTCTTCCAGCTTTGAGAGCCAGCACATCCTGCTGAGAGGTGACAAGAGAAGCAGGTGAGGGGGGGTGTTCTGGGAAGGGGGTGTCTCTTCTCGCCATGGTCCACTCAGCCCAAGAGCACAGCACTTGGGAGGTGCTGACACACTGGAGTTAATCCTGCGTTTGCGGCTGCCCTGCCCCCCCCACACCATGTAAGTAGTGTGCAGGGGCTTAAACCTGTCCTGGAGAAAGGCGATGTGCAGAGAGAGGCCCTGGCAGCTGACTGCAGGGCAGAGCTTGTGGTGGCACCTGCTGCTCTGTGGGTGGAACCAGAAGAGCAGTTAGGTTGCTGCTCTGGGGTGACTTCTGCCCACACAACTTAATGTGGCTCATTGCCCTTTAACACTCTGAGAATCACACTTGAGAGCCAGGGTCCGTTGGTGCTCTGGAAAAATAAAAAAGTTCCACATCTTCACAGTAAACAATGGTTTGAGGTGTTTGCTGTTGTTCCGGCCGCCCCCTAGTGGACACAGGTGTCCCAGTCTCACCTGGAAAGGTTGGCTGCAGAGTGGGGGCATCGTGAGGCCCAGCTGGGCTGTCTGAAGTCGGGGGTGGCCCAAGTCCAGGTGGTCTGACTTCTCGGGCTGCGGTCTCTGCTTCTGGGTATCCCCTGGAATCACGAAGCCCAAAGGGCTGAGGTACAGGGAGGCAGAAGTCATGAACGCTATGTTGGTAGAATAGGGAGGGCTCTGTTCTGACTCCTCTAACCTGGTCAGGTGCTGCCATCCTGGACACGTGTAAGCTGCTGGCTTCCTGTCCTGGGCCTCAGTTTCCCCACCTGTACAATGAGGGGCTGGATTCAGATCTTGTGCCTTGATTATTCCTTCCAGCCCTGACTGCTGGGCATAAGATCCAATGTGGATGACTTGAACTTTCCTTCTGTCACGGTCTCCCTACTTCCAGGGACAAACTGGCTGGTGGATCTTTGCCAGAATTCCCAGCAGGAGCTCAGCTTTCAGGATTCCGTCAGCACTGCATCCCCAGGAGCTTCTGGTACTTTCTCCCACTTTTCCTTGTGGGTAACCACAGTGGGGGTGAGAGTTAGGAAGTGGGCAGAGCCTGGGGCACTAGGGCTGGGGACTGGGACAAAGGGATAAGAGAGAGTTTGAGAGAAGGGAAAATAAAGAGGGGTGAGTGAGGGCCGGGGCTGGGGTTTGGGAGGCTCAGTGGGCCCAGGCCCGGGCCTTCTCCCTAGACAGGGTTTGCATTTATCTGTAGCATACGGGACAGCCCAGCTGCTCCCTATTTGGGGCTGCCTCTGCTTTGAGACACCATCTTCTAGAAAGCAGATAACCTGTCTCCCCAAACACAGTCAAGAAGAAGGAAAGTTGGGATGCAGGGAGAGTCCATAGGCAGGCTGCTTTTGCTGGGGCACAGCTTAGGAGTTAGGAGGCTCACCAGCTTGGCAGTGAGGGGCTTCGAGACCACGGCTAGGTCATGAAGTCCTCCCAGGGGAGAGATGCCTTCAAAGGCTGTAGGGGAGACAGCGGAGAGGAGAGAGTGCTCTGCAGGGTGGGGGAGGTGGGAGAGGGTGTGTCACTGGCTGGAAGGGGCCTGGCCCTCTCTGATCCCCTGCCCTCCCCCTGTCCTGTATCAGCCTCAAGGAGTGTCAGCTGGGGCCGCAGAGCCTCACCCGCCTCTGCACAGCTCTGGGGGAATGTCCGGGGCCACTAGAAGTCCAGTAAGTAACAAAGCACAGCCCAAAGGGCACCTGATGGACACCTGGGAGGGGCTTCCTGGTTAGAAGCCAGGGAGTCTGTCCTTGTCCCTTCCCACCAGACCCTGCTAGCCCCACCTGTGGGAGTCCCTAGGCCTACTAGGAGAGTGGCTGTCTTCCAGTAGCCCCCACCTTGGGCACCACCCCCCGCACAGGTCCTCCCTGTCCCGACCTGTAGCTTCCCACACTTGCCCGGGGCACCAGGAGCCCCCTCTGTCTGTATACAGGCACCACTCAGGCTGCCCCTGTGCCCAGAGCTTGGTGCTTTCGAAGGCTCTTCCCTGGGGTAGTCCTCTCCCCGAGGCCTCCCCCTTTCCAGCCCCCCACACCCTGAACACCTGGGCCATGACCAAGGGCTACACTTGCAATCAGCAGTCTTGCCTCAGCCACCTACAAGTCAGAGAGTCGCTTCCCTTTGGTTGTCACTGTTGTAATTTTATTACAATAATCACCTTAAAATAAAGAACTCCAAGCCTAAGCCCACCTCACCCAAACAACCCCTTCCTCTCACCCAACCAGCACTGTCCTCTGTCCAGGGGACCTTGTACTTCTTGCCCACTAGCATATTGTTTCCCACGTCAGGTTGAACATCCCTTATCCAAAATGCATGGGACCACAAAGTGCTTTGGATTTGGAATTTTTTTTTTTTTTAGGTTTTAGGGTATTTACACATATGTAATGAGACATGGCAGAGATGGGACCCAAGTCTAAACACAAAATTTGCCAGGCAGGGTGGCACACACCTGTAATCCCAGCACTTGGGGGTGAGGCAGGAGGATCGCTGTGAGTTTGAGGCCAGCCTGGACTACATAGTGAGACCCTGGGACCGGGGATATAGCTCAGCAGCACAAGCACCTTCCTGGCAAGAGCAAAGTCCTGAGTTCGATTCCTGGTACCAAAAAAATAAGTGATACATAGTGAGATCCTGCCTCCATAAATAAATAAATAAATAAATAAATAAATAAATCATTCATTCATTCATTCATTCATTCATTCATTCATTCATGCTTTGTATACACCTCATGCGAATACCCCTGAAGGTCATTTTATACAATTTTAGTGTGAGTGCACTTTGACTGGCGGCCCCTCACACACAGTCAGGAATCCCCCTGCTCCCTTTCTGGTGTCATGTCAGTGTTCAACAAGTTCTCAATCTTGGATTTTCAGATTAAGGATGTTTAACGTTTATTTGCAGTCCACAGTTTCACCCATGTCACACCATATGTGCTTTTCCATTTTGCTGCAGTGCTGTTCTTTGTTTTCTGGCTCCATCTCAAATGCCTTTCCACCCTTACCAACAAGATGGTCCGCGCTGACCCCCTGGTGTCCTTCTATACTTTTCTCCGTGTTTGGACACATGTGGCTGGGGAGGTGGGGTTTTTGCATTGTTTGATAGATGAAGGATCTTACCATGCAAGCTCTCTCTGCAACTAGCTTTTGTCTCAGAACTGTACAAGGTGGTTTCCCTGAAGATCAAGCTATATGGACCTGATTCTTTTTCTTTTTTTTTTTTTTTGGTTTTTCTCCGGTACCGGGAACCGAACTCACGACCTTGCGCTTGCCAGGCAGGCGCTTTTGCCGCTGAGCTAAATCCCCAGCCCCCTGATTCTTTTTCTATGGGTCTCTTGAAGTTGGCCAAGCTGACCTCAAACTTTTGACCCTCCTGCCTCAGCCTCCCAAATGGCTGGTATTACAGGCATGTACCACATCCAGCTCTGATTTATTTTTTTAAACAAGCTACCTTAGAATAGCTTTCTTTAGAAATACCTTAGAATAGCTTTATTTAGAAAAGTATTTAGAAAATACTTTCCCTTTTTGCCAACATCTTACATTGCATTTGCCACAAGGAAGAAACTAACCTAGGAACATGACTCACTTCACCTTTGCCAACCTTTGCACTAATGCCTGCTCTGCCTCTGATCCAGAGTCCCACCTGTGACCCCACACTGCGTTTAGACCTCACGTTCCTTAGTCTGCTCTGGTTGCTGGTGGTTTCTCACTCTTTCTTTGCTTTTCATGTCCTTCACTGTTCCAAGGAGCCCTGGTGAGATATTTTGCAAGCTGTCCCTTGGTTAGGGCTTGTCTGGTGTTTTTCTCCGGGTTAAGTGGGTTATGGGCTTGGGGAACAACACTGCAGGGGCTGGGGACCCTTCTCAGCACATCTTTTCAGGGCTGCACCTTGCTAGTGGCCTTGATTTCCTGCCAAGGCTGAGCTGAGATTCCCCAGTGTAAAGTTAGTTTTTAATTTAAACAGGACTTTTATTATGAAGACTTTCAAGCATGTATAAAAGTAGTGAGAATAGTGTAAAGGACACTCAGGTGCCCTCTACCTACCTAAAAAGTTATCACCTCATAACCCCAACACACACACACATACACACTCTGAGGGCTTTTTGCATTATGTATTTATTTTCAGTATTGGTGATTGAAACCAGGATGTTCACACTGAGCTGTGTCTCCATCCCTTTTTAAAATTTTGAGACAGGATCTTATTAAATCACTGAAATGTCCAGGCTGGGCTTGAACTTGCAATCCTCCTGCCTCAGCCTGTCCAAGTGCTTGGATTATAAGCTATGCCACTGCGCCTGGCTATTCTGAGTTATTTTGAAGCAACTCCCAAGGACCTTATAATTTTGTCTGTAAATATTTCAGTATGCATAGCAATAAGTGCTCTGTATTTTTGACATAGCCACAAAATCATCAGCAGACCTAAAATATTAACAATGATTCCTTAAAATTATCAAATATCCCATCAATATTTCATTGTCCTCGATCATCTCGCACATGTGTCTTACAGAGCATACACTTGTGCCCTCACGGCGTGGGTGGCTGTGCTGCACCCAATCTCCGCCGACCCCCACCCAGGCGTTCAGGCTGCTCCCAGGAGCCCCAGAGCAATGTTCCAAAGAGCTCTTCCTTGTTTAACCGTTAGGCAGCTACTGCACCCCACACCCTGGACCAGGTGTGGAGCGACACAGGATAACAGGATGCTGCGGGTCAGAGCTCACCTCTGGCAGTGGGGGTGAAAAAGCCTGCGGGCAGAGGTGGGTGGTCTGAGCACTCGTGGGTCTCAGCTGCGGTAGGCAGAAGTGGGGCAATAAGTACGAAAGCACTTTGCCAACTGCAAAGTGAGTAACCACTCATTGTTAGCAATAAGCTTCAAGGTACTTAACGCTGAAGTGCTGCACTTGGCTCACCCGCTCCTGGGATTTTGCCAGGGAGGCCAGGGAAGGTGGCTCAGGTCAACCACCGCAGGTCCACTTTGCCTCCGTTCCTCTTGGTGCACCGTTGGGGTGATGTAATGGGTGAAGTTTCCTTTGTTTTTTTAAAAGTGTGTAGACCCTCTTTTTGCCCAAACAGAGGTCACAGCACTTTGTATTTGGGGTTGGGTGGGGAGCCCCATGCGCACAGGTGTTATGAAGAGACCACCCTTGCTGAAGACCGCAGGTCTGGCTATGTCTTAGGCCCTCGCCCCAGCTTTGAGGCTGAAAGGACAAAGCTGAGCCTGCAGCCGGGCCCTGGCAGAGTTGCCGCCATGGACCCCTGCTCCAGAACCAAGGGCTGCTCCTCCCACTCCACCCTCTTCCATACTGAGGCTGGGATCCTTCACCCCATCTTCCCCAACCAACCAATGCAGATAGATGGGCTGGGCAGCTGGAAGCCACACTGTGGGGAGAGGGGTAACCTGTAAGGGGCAAGGGGACAGGAAGGAAGGGCAGCAAGGGGCAAAGGGAGAGAAGGCAGGAGGAGACCACCCCGAAGCCTCTGGGGGCAGGAAGTGGCTCTGGCCCCCAGTACGGGGGCTGTTTGTAAATCCCAGGTGCTCAGAGAGAGCAGAGACCCAAGGCAGGTGTCCAGGGTCTTCCTCTGTCTCCAGGGTGCTGTTGAATTACCCAATGAGTGATGAACTGGTGGGTTGACTTTGATGGCCACATCTTTCCCGCGCTGAGCCTCTGCTCACCAGGTCACCGCTCTGGATGAAAGCGGCATTTTAGTACCAGATACTGAACCCAGGGCCTTCACACCGAGCCACATCCCAGTCCCTTTTTTAATTTTTATTTTGTTTTATTTTTGAAAGAGGGTCCAGGTCACTCAGTTGCCTAGGTTGGGTTCAAACTCTCAGCCTCCCCGAGGACTGGAATTACAGACTCGTACCACCACGCCTGGTTTCTTTTCTTTATGAATGTTCCATAGAGCGCTAATCTTCATCAACAATAATCCTGGTCATCCATTTAGTTGGGGAAAAGTCTCCTACAGCCCCTTGGAAATTTGACATGCTGTCACCTATTCCAGCCTCAGAGAAGTCCGCAGCACAGAAAATTATTTCATTTGGCTGGACCCAGTCTTCCCGGCCTTCCCTTTTCTCAGTCCCACGGCTACCTCAAAGACCCAGTGTTGGGAGGGAGTTTCAGGCATCACTGGCTTGGTCCCATCTCCAGAAGGGTTTCACTGTGGAAGATCCCATTCATTGAGCTGCTTTCTTTCACAGATTGTCCTGCAAGGACCTGAGTGACCAGAGCCTGGAGACCCTGCTGCGCTGCTTGCCCCGGCTGCCCCAGCTAAGCTTGCTGCAGTAAGACAGACGGGTCCTGGTCCCGCCTCTGAGGCTCTTGCCCTGCAAATCCTTCCTCCTTTTCCCACCTTTTCTTCCTGCTACTCATCGTCTTCTCTGGCACACACAGGGACTCGAATCTGCTTCCAGCTCTTTCCTAGTACTTTGTCAACCTCAGAGGCAGTTACTGGTCCCCTCTGAGTCTCCGTTTCCTCATCGGGCAAATGGGATTAATACCTCTCAGCACTTCCCTGGGGTTGGGCCTCACATAAGCCAGTTGCTCAAAATGCTGTTAAGAATGGAACACACATGGCCAGCAGACTACTGTGGTTCTCTCCCCCATGGAAAGGTCACCTACCCCTAAAAAGAGCCTGCACAGATGTGGGTCATGTATATGTCACACACCGTTTTTTAAAGGTCATCATCTAACTCTGGCAGAGAGAAGAATTCAAGCAGCATCCCCCTAAGTATTTACAGCTCTCTTTTCTAATTTCAGCTCAGACTAGTTAGAATTTAGAAAGGATTTACTTTAAATATTCTTCTGGGGGGGGAGGGGAGCAGCTGCAGTTGAGATGGAAAAATACAACAGGAAATTAAATCATAACATTAATAACAGCGCCATAAGTGCTAAGGCTGGGCTGTTCGGGGTGTCTGGCCAGGATCACATCATCTCCAGGGTCTTGCTTCTCCTCACGGAAGAGAGAGAGGATGTGACACCATGCCAGAGGTGGGCAGGTGCAGAACAGCTCATGTGCCAACCCATGGCTCCTACCTTGCCTGCAGATAACAGATCAGGAAGGGCTCCTTTAATCACAAAATGAACACACAGGACACCTCCAACCAGAGTGGGGCTTCTGTGTGCCTAAGTCACACAGCTTCAGTCCTAAGCTCCTTGTCTGCCTTTGGAGGGAGGTGGCCAGTCTGATATTTGCCAGGGTTTCAGTTTTGTGTTACTCAGCCCCAAGTGCCTGGGCACCTCTGAGGGCCAGACACTGCCCAGGGTGCTGGCCTCTTAGAGGTCCTTGTCATCTTGGAGCACACCTTGGAGGGCAGAGGTGAAATCAAATACAATGACTGCAGCCAGTGGGAAGGTGTTTCTTCCAGGTGGTAAATGAGTTGCTGGAGAGATTTAGATGACAGCAGATGGGGTCAGGGACTGTCCTGAGGATAAACATTGAGTTATATCTGAGGGAGAGGAGGGAGCTAGCCTTGAAAAGAGCAGGGAATTGCATTCAGACACAGGGAACAGCCTGCAGGAGGCTCTGAGTCAGCTGAACTTGATGGGCTCCAAAAATAGGCCAGAGGCTGTGCAGGCCAGAGCTCGGTGTCTGGCAGGGAGAGTCCCAGGGCAGGAAGTAGAGAGATGGCCATGGCTGGGTCTCACCAGCCTGGTAGCCACAGCCAGAAGCTTGGGTCTTTGCCCCAGGGAACGTGAAAGGCAGAGAAATGATTTGGATTTTTAAAGTTCAGTGTGACCACTGGATAGAGAAGGGACTGGGGGACAAGCATAGAAATGGGAGGGGTTGTGTGAGCTAGGGGAGGGGAACGGAGCTGACAGTCAGTGGGGAGATTGGGTGGACTTGGGGTGCATCTTGGAGGGCACTGGTGAGAGAAGCTGATGGAGGTTTATGGGGGTGCTGAGGACCCACCTCATTTCCTCTAAGGTACAATGTGTAACTGAGAGTAATTATGCTCCTCAGGGGAACATTGGGCAACATATGGAGCTGTTTCTGGTGTTATAACTAGGGGCAGAGGGTGCCGCTACTGGCCTTTCATGAGCAGAGGTCTGCACACTGCCACATACTCCGCAGGGCACAGGACAGCCACCCCTCACAGCAAAGAATTATCAGACTCCAAAACTCAATGGCAGTGTCAAGAAACTCTGCCCAGAGGACCTGCAGCTTCCCACTCGATTAGCAAGGACTTGCCCATCCAGTGAGCAGTTAGATAATAAAAAGCATGAGTATTGCGCCCGCTGGATGTAAGCAAATCCTCACGCACTGGACAGGAGATTTAGCATAATTAGTCCTCTTTCTAGATAAGGAGACTGAAGCGCAGAGAAGTTAAGTGGCTTGTTCAAGGCCGCAGAGCCATAAACACCACTAGGACCCAACCCCAAGTTTGCTTGCCCCTAGTCCCTATTTGTCCCTCTTGAGTCTCTGCCTGTGCCCTCATTCCCTGCTGAGCTGCCAGCCCTCCGTGTCCCCCTCTTCCTCCCCTTGCAGCCTGTCCTGCCTTCTTGTCCTCGATCTTGCATGGCTCTGCCACTTTCCTTCTCAGGCTGAGCCAGACAAGACTGTCCCTGAAAAGCCCTTTCCTGCTGGCCGATGTAGTCAGCCAGTGCCCACGGGTTCAGAAGATGGATCTCAGGTGGGTACTGTCCTAGGAAAACCAGGACTGGTCTTGGAAAGCTGGGTCTGGAGATTGGAGGAAAGCGAGGAGGGATGAGGGCGGCAGGGCTGGGCCAGAGGCTGGGCTTCTGGAGGAGGGGTACCTGCCCTGGGGAGCACCTGGTGACCCAGGTGCTGTCTGCTCCAGGTTCCTGAACAATGCCACACTGCACTTCAGGTCCAGCAACGAGCAGGAAGGTGTGTGCTGTGGGTAAGTCCCCCCAAACCATGACTTGGCAGCCCATGGGTTTGAGGACAAGCAGACCAGCTTGGCTCAGAATGGCCTGCAGGACCTTCTCCCAGGACCTGACTCAGTGGGTTCAGCTGGGGTCCCAGGATTTGCATCTCAAGCTCCCAAGTGGTGGTGTTCCAGATTTTAATTTGGGAGGACAACGCTTTGAGAACTGCCCCCCATCGGAAGGAGGATGTAGACTCTGGGTGGGACTTGCTAAGGAGTGGGAGCAGAAAATGCTGGGTATCTGCAGAAGACTCAGCCTTGTGTGGGGACCCCTTGAGCTCAGAGGCACACCTAGAACCAGCCAGGATGGAGGTGGTGAGAGCAGCAAAACACCCCCTCCCTGCCTCACCCCCGGCCCCGCTGTGCGGCAGGTTCACAGGCTGCAGCCTCCGCCGGGAACATGTGGAACCGCTGTGCCGGGCACTAAGAAAGTGTGACAACCTCCGCCAGCTGGAGTAAGTAGGGGGCATGGATCTAGGTAGAGCTGGGGGGCCCTCATGTGCCCACCTCTACCCCAAGGGCCAGCTACCAGGGCAAGCATGAGATGCTGGCCACATCCTTCAGGTTACTCTGTACCACTCTGTCCCCCTCTCCCACCCCCACTCCCACAGGGACAGAGCTATTTCCACCTGCCCCACTAACTTGTGCAGCTCCCCGGGAAGGGTTGCAGACCCCCTTAGCCTTGTCTTGGGCCATATGACAGGGGTTATGGGCTACAGTGAAGGACCCATTGGTTTGCCCAGCAGGTGCTCATAAGTACCAAAGGGCCTAGCTGAGGAGGGGCTCCAGCCAGGCAGGGTGAGGACTTGGGACTTTTATCCCTGTGGCCTCTCCTGAATGCCCAGAGTACACACCCTACATGGGTGGGAACATCCTAACAGCTAGCGCCTAAGGAGCACCTTCTCCGCCGTTTTAAGCGCTTCCTGCATTCTTTTGAATCCTTCCAGCAACCCTAGGTGCTATTATGCCACCTTTAACAGATGAGGGCACTGGGTCACAGAAAATTTAAAAACTGGCCTCAAGTCACACAGCTAGTGCAATGCAGTCTTTGCTCACAAGTGTTAGGATCCAGCCTAGGACGGTTGAGAAGTAAAGGGTCTGTCTATGGAAAGAGAGGGGAGAGGGAAGGAGAGAGAGAGAGAGAGAGAGAGAGACAGAGACACAGAGAGAAAGAAAGAAAGAAACAGAGAAAAGACAGAGAAAGATAGGAAACAGTTTGTTAGAGATATGATGGCAAATATATGTGTGTGTATACGTGTGTGTGTGTGTGTGTGTGTGTGTTTGTCCAAAGGCAAAAAGCAAACCAACACAAAAGTAGGGAGAAAAATGGTTGTTACAACAACAAAATAGAAGCCAGGCTTCAATACATATGGGACGAAGATATTGCTTATATAAATATAAACAAATCGAAGTTAGGGGATCTGGGTCTCATTC